>NC_047122.1:65678580-66878580 GCF_902500255.1 Thalassophryne amazonica
CACGAACAGGCTGTGGACAGCACAGGTAACACACGACAACAGTGGTAAAAAATAAAATAAAAATCCACTGAACAGGCTGTGGAGCAGCACAGGTAACACACGACAACAGTGGTAAAAAATAAAATAAAAATCCACTGAACAGGCTGTGGAGCAGCACAGGTAACGCACGACAACAGTGGTAAAAAATAAAATAAAAATCCACTGGACAGGCTGTGGAGCAGCACAGGTAACGCACGACAACAGTGGTAAAAAATAAAATAAAAATCCACTGAACAGGCTGTGGAGCAGCACAGGTAACGCACGACAACAGTGCCAAAAAATAAAATAAAAATCCACTGGACAGGCTGTGGAGCAGCACAGGTAACGCACGACAACAGTGGTAAAAAATAAAATAAAAATCCACTGGACAGGCTGTGGAGCAGCACAGGTAACGCACGACAACAGTGGTAAAAAATAAAATAAAAATCCACTGGACAGGCTGTGGAACAGCACAGGTAACACACGACAACAGTGGTAAAAAATAAAATAAAAATCCACTGAACAGGCTGTGGAGCAGCACAGGTAACGCACGACAACAGTGGTAAAAAATAAAATAAAAATCCACTGGACAGGCTGTGGAGCAGCACAGGTAACGCACGACAACAGTGGTAAAAAAATAAAATAAAAATCCACTGGACAGGCTGTGGAGCAGCACAGGTAACGCACGACAACAGTGGTAAAAAATAAAATAAAAATCCACTGACAGGCTGTGGAGCAGCACAGGTAACGCACGACAACAGTGCTAAAAAATAAAATAAAAATCCACTGAACAGGCTGTGGAGCAGCACAGGTAACGCACGACAACAGTGGTAAAAAATAAAATAAAAATCCACTGGACAGGCTGTGGAGCAGCACAGGTAACGCACGACAACAGTGGTAAAAAATAAAATAAAAATCCACTGAACAGGCTGTGGAGCAGCACAGGTAACGCACGACAACAGTGGTAAAAAATAAAATAAAAATCCACTGGACAGGCTGTGGAACAGCACAGGTAACGCACGACAACAGTGCTAAAAATAAAATAAAAATCCACTGAACAGGCTGTGGAGCAGCACAGGTAACGCACGACAACAGTGCTAAAAAATAAAATAAAAATCCACTGGACAGGCTGTGGAACAGCACAGGTAACGCACGACAACAGTGCTAAAAAATAAAATAAAAATCCACTGAACAGGCTGTGGAGCAGCACAGGTAACGCACGACAACAGTGCTAAAAAATAAAATAAAAATCCACTGGACAGGCTGTGGAACAGCACAGGTAACGCACGACAACAGTGCTAAAAAATAAAATAAAAATCCACTGGACAGGCTGTGGAACAGCACAGGTAACGCACGACAACAGTGCTAAAAAATAAAATAAAAATCCACTGGACAGGCTGTGGAGCAGCACAGGTAACGCACGACAACAGTGCTAAAAATAAAATAAAAATCCACTGGACAGGCTGTGGAGCAGCACAGGCAACGCACGACAACAGCGCTAAAATAAAATAAAAATCCACTGAACAGGCTGTGGAGCAGCACAGGTAACACACGACAACAGTGCTAAAAAATAAAATAAAAATCCACTGAACAGGCTGTGGAGCAGCACAGGTAACGCACGACAACAGTGCTAAAAAATAAAATAAAAATCCACTGAACAGGCTGTGGAGCAGCACAGGTAACACACGACAACAGTGCTAAAAAATAAAATAAAAATCCACTGAACAGGCTGTGGAGCAGCACAGGTAACGCACGATGAATGTTATAAGTTTATCAAGAAAATCTGACTAAATTCTGGAGGTTATGTTGTATAGAATGAGGTCTCCTGACAGTCGACTGGTCCATTCATGGAGAATCAACAGGATGAACATAGTGCAGAAAATTGCAGAGGCATAAGATTTCCACTCGGAATCTCAACACCAGCCTACAAATCATCGTAGGAAGGAAAAAACAGAACATAAAGGCAGTTACGTATGTGGGAGTCCTGCAAGAGCTCTGTCAGTGTGTTTGGAAATATACTGGAAGCAGTTGGCAAGACTAACATGTCCTTGTGCGATCAGCAACAGAGGAGAACATAACATTCTGAACAAGTCCATCAAAGCAGACTATCCCAGAAGGGCACTCAGAGAGTGGACAACTCCAAAAACACAGAAGAAACCCTGGAATTATACATAATACAGAATCTTCAGTTGGAAGGTTCTCTGCAATAGAAGCAAAGGAGCCAAACACTTAAGAGGTTTAGACACGTTGAAAACATAAACCAGACTTCTCATGTTTTGAAGACTTATTTTAGATTCCACTTTCTCATTCCATTCCCACATCAAATCAATCACCAAATATGATGAATGGTACCATTTATATTGTTATTCTGAATAACACCACAGTTCTCCAACAATGAAGAGACGGGAGGTTTGGAAGTGGGATGCACATGCTGATTTGGATTTCTAACATTTCTCCAGCTGTATAATGTGAATGTGACTCAGGCAGATTTCAAACTGGGATGTGTTGCTGGGGAGGCAGGTGCACTTACTGTTTGTACCACTGCACTGTCACACACTAGTAACTACTCTGAAAATATGATGAATTTCATATCAAATCAAATCAATTTTATTTATATAGCGCCAAATCACAACAAACAGTTGCCCCAAGGCGCTTTATATTGTAAGGCAAGGCCATACAATAATTACGTAAAAACCCCAACAGTCAAAACGACCCCCTGTGAGCAAGCACTTGGCAACAGTGGGAAGGAAAAACTCCCTTTTAACAGGAAGAAACCTCCAGCAGAACCAGGCTCAGGGAGGGGCAGTCTTCTGCTGGGACTGGTTGGGGCTGAGGGAGAGAACCAGGAAAAAGACATGCTGTGGAGGGGAGCAGAGATCAATCACTAATGATTAAATGCAGAGTGGTGCATAAAGAGCAAAAAGAGAAAGAAACACTCAGTGCATCATGGGAACCCCCCAGCAGTCTAAGTCTATAGCAGCATAACTAAGGGATGGTTCAGGGTCACCTGATCCAGTCCCTAACTATAAGCTTTAGCAAAAAGGAAAGTTTTAAGCCTAATCTTAAAAGTAGAGAGGGTGTCTGTCTCCCTGATCCGAATTGGGAGCTGGTTCCATAGGAGAGGAGCCTGAAAGCTGAAGGCTCTGCCTCCCATTCTACTCTTACAAACCCTAGGAACTACAAGTAAGCCTGCAGTCTGAGAGCGAAGCGCTCTATTGGGGTGATATGGTACTATGAGGTCCCTAAGATAAGATGGGACCTGATTATTCAAAACCGTATAAGTAAGAAGAAGAATTTTAAATTCTATTCTAGAATTAACAGGAAGCCAATGAAGAGAGGCCAATATGGGTGAGATATGCTCTCTCCTTCTAGTCCCTGTCAGTACTCTAGCTGCAGCATTTTGAATTAACTGAAGGCTTTTAGGACAACCTGATAATAATGAATTACAATAGTCCAGCCTAGAGGAAATAAATGCCTGAATTAGTTTTTCAGCATCACTCTGAGACAAGACCTTTCTAATTTTAGAGATATTGCGCAAATGCAAAAAAACAGTCCTACATATTTGTTTAATATGCTCATTGAATGACATATCCTGATCAAAAATGACTCCAAGATTTCTCACAGTATTACTAGAGGTCAGGGTAATGCCATCCAGAGTAAGGATCTGGTTAGACACCATGTTTCTAGGATTTGTGGGGCCAAGTACAATAACTTCAGTTTTATCTGAGTTTAAAAGCAAGAAATTAGAGGTCATCCATGTCTTTATGTCTGTAAGACAATCCTGCAGTTTAGCTAATTGGTGTGTGTCCTCTGGCTTCATAGATAGATAAAGCTGGGTATCATCTGCGTAACAATGAAAATTTAAGCAATGCTGTCTAATAATACTGCCTAAGGGAAGCATGTATAAAGTGAATAAAATTGGTCCTAGCACAGAACCTTGTGGAACTCCATAATTAACCTTAGTCTGTGAAGAAGATTCCCCATTTACATGAACAAATTGTAATCTATTAGATAAATATGATTCAAACCACCGCAGCGCAGTGCCTTTAATACCTATGGCATGCTCTAATCTCTGTAATAAAATTTTATGGTCAACAGTATCAAAAGCAGCACTGAGGTCTAACAGAACAAGCACAGAGATGAGTCCACTGTCTGAGGCCATAAGATCATTTGTAACCTTCACTAATGCTGTTTCTGTACTATGATGAATTCTAAAACCTGACTGAAACTCTTCAAATAGACCATTCCTCTGCAGATGATCAGTTAGCTGTTTTACAACTACCCTTTCAAGAATTTTTGAGAGAAAAGGAAGGTTGGAGATTGGCCTATAATTAGCTAAGATAGCTGGGTCAAGTGATGGCTTTTTAAGTAATGGTTTAATTACTGCCACCTTAAAAGCCTGTGGTACATAGCCAACTAATAAAGATAGATTGATCATATTTAAGATCGAAGCATTAATTAATGGTAGGGCTTCCTTGAGCAGCCTGGTAGGAATGGGGTCTAATAGACATGTTGATGGTTTGGAGGAAGTAACTAATGAAAATAACTCAGACAGAACAATCGGAGAGAAAGAGTCTAACCAAATACCGGCATCACTGAAAGCAGCCAAAGATAACGATACGTCTTTGGGATGGTTATGAGTAATTTTTTCTCTAATAGTTAAAATTTTATTAGCAAAGAAAGTCATGAAGTCATTACTAGTTAAAGTAATACCCGGCTCAATAGAGCTCTGACTCTTTGTCAACCTGGCTACAGTGCTGAAAAGAAACCTGGGGTTGTTCTTATTTTCTTCAATTAGTGATGAGTAGTAAGATGTCCTAGCTTTACGGAGGGCTTTTTATAGAGCAACAGACTCTTTTTCCAGGCTAAGTGAAGATCTTCTAAATTAGTGGGACGCCATTTCCTGTCCAACTTACGGGTTATCTGCTTTAAGCTGCGAGTTTGTGAGTTATACCACGGAGTCAGGCCCTTCTGATTTAAAGCTCTCTTTTTCAGAGGAGCTACAGCATCCAAAGTTGTCTTCAATGAGGATGTAAAACTATTGACGAGATACTCTATCTCACTTACAGAGTTTAGGTAGCTACTCTGCACTGTGTTGGTATATGGCATTAGAGAAGATAAAGAAGGAATCATATCCTTAAACCTAGTTAGAGCACTTTCTGAAAGACTTCTAGTGTAATGAAACCTATTCCCCACTGCTAGGTAGTCCATCAGAGTAAATGTAAATGTTATTAAGAAATAATCAGACTTCTTCTTTGTCTTTCGGCTTTTCCCGTTAGGGGTCGCCACAGCAGATCAATCATTTCCATCTCACCCTGTCCTCTGTATCTTCCTCTGTCACACCAACCACCTGCATGTCCTCTCTCAGCACATCCATGAACCTCCTTTTGGTCTCCCTCTTCTCCTCCTGCCTGGTGGCTCCATCCTCAGCATCCTTCTCCCTATATACCCTGGGTCCCTCCTCTGCACATGTCCAAACCATCTCAATCTCGCCTCTCTGACTTTGTCTCCAAACCGTCCCACCTGAGCTGTCCCTCTGATATGTTCATTCCTAATCTTGTCCATTCTTGTCACTCCCAAAGAGAATCTCAACATCTTCAGCTCTGCCACCTCCAGCTCTGCCTCCTGTCTTTTTGTTAGTGCCACTGTCTCTAAACCATACAACATAGCTGGTCTCACTACTGTTTTGTAAACTTTCCCCTTCACTCTTGCTGATATTCTTCGGTCACAAATCACTCCTGCCACCTTTCTCCACCCACTCCACCCTGCCTGCACTCTCTTCTTCACCTCTCTACCACACTCTCCATTACTTTTAACAGTTGACCCCAAATATTTAAACTCATCTACTTTCACCACTTCTACTCCTTGTAACTGCACTATTCCACTGGGCTCCCTCTCATTCACACACATGTACTCAGTCTTGCTTCTACTGACTTTCATTCCCCTTCTCTCCAAAGCATATCTCCACTTCTCCAGACTAGACTCAACTTGCTCTCTACTCTCACTACAGATCACAATGTCATCTGCAAACATCATAGTCCATGGGGACTCCTGTCTGATCTCATCTGTCAACCTGTCCATCACCACTGCAAACAAGAAAGGACTCAGAGCTGATCCTTGGTGTAATCCCACCTCCACCTTGAATGAGTCTGTCATTCCGACTGCGCATCTCACCGCTGTCACACTATTCTTGTACATGTCCTGTACTACCCTAACATACTTCTCTGCCACTCCAGACTTCCTCATACAATGCCACAACTCTTCTCTTGGCACCCTATCATAAGCTTTTTCTAAGTCCACAAACACACAATGTAACTCTTTATGTCCTTCTCTGTACTTTTCCAACAGTATTCTCAGAGCAAACATTGCATCTGTAGTGCTCTTTCTCGGCATGAATCCATATTGCTGCTCACAGATCTTCACCTGTTTTCTAAGCCTAGCTTCTACTACTCTTTCCCATAACTTCATGCTGTGGCTGATCAGCTTTATGCCTCTGTAGTTACTGCAGCTCTGCACATCACCCTTGTTCTTGAAAATAGGAACCAGCACACTTCGTCTCCACTCCTCAGGCATCCTCTCACTTTCCAAGATTTTATTAAACAATCTGGTTAGAAACTCTACTGCCATCTCTCCTAGACATTTCCATGCCTCCATTGGAATGTCATCTGGACCAACTGCCTTTCCACTCTTCATCCTCTTCATAGCAGCCCTCACTTCTTCCTTGCTAATCTCTTTTACTTCCTGATTTACTCTCACCACATCATCCAGCCTTTTCTCTCGCTCATTTTCTTTATTCATCAACTCTTCAAAATATTCCCTCCACCTTCTCAGCACACACTCCTCACTTGTCAGCACATTACCATGTGCATCTTTTACCACCCTAACCTGCTGCACATCCTTTCCAGCTCTGTCCCTTTGTCTGGCCAATCGGTACAAGTCCTTTTCTCCTTCCTTACTATTCAACTTCTTGTACAGCTCGCAATATGCCTTTTCCTTTGCTTTTGCCACTTCTCTTCTCGCCTTACGCCGCATCTCCTTGTACTCCTGTCTACTTTCTTCATCTCTCCGACTATCCCAAAACTTTTTCGCCAACCTCTTTCTCCTTATGCTTTCCTGGACCTCTTCATTCCACCACCAAGTCTCCTTGTCTTCCTTCCACTGTCCAGATGTCATACCCAGTACTGCCCTAGCTGTCTCCCTCACCACATCTGCAGTACTCTTCCAATTGTCCAAAATTGCTTCCCCTCCAACTAGTGCTTCTCTCACCTGCTCACTAAATTTCACACAACAGTCTTCCTCCTTCAGCTTCCACCATCTGATCCTTTGTTGAGCTCTCACTCTCTTCTTCTTCTTTACCTCTAAAGTCATCCTACAAACCATCCTATGCTGTCTAGTGACACTCTCTCCTGCTACCACCTTACAGTCTGTGATTTCTTTTAGCTTGCATCTCCTATAAAGTATGTAGTCCACCTGTGTGCACCTTCCTCCACTTTTATGTTACCCTGTGCTCCTCCCTTTTCTTAAAGTAGGTATTCACCACAGCCATTTCCATCCTTTTTGCAAAATCAACTACCATCTGTCCTTCCCCATTCCTATCCTTGATACCATAGCTACCCATTACTTCCTCATCACCTCTGTTCCCTTCACCAACATGCCCATTGAAGTCTGCTCCTATCACCACTCTTTCATGCTTGGGCACACTCTCCACCACCTCATCTAACACACTCCAGAAATCTTCTTTCTCCTTCATCTCACAACCTACCTGTGGGGCATATGCACTGATGATATTCATCATCACCCCTTCAATTTCCAACTTCACACTCATCACCCTGTCAGACACTCGCTTAACCTCCAACACACTTTTAACATACTCTTCCTTTAAAATGACCCCAACACCATTTCTCTTTCTGTCCTCACCATGGTACAACAACTTGTACCCACCGCCGATGCTCCTGCTCTTACTTCCCTTCCACTTGGTCTCTTGCACACAAAATATGTCTACCTTTCTCCTCTCCATCATATCAGCCAGCTCTCTCCCTTTACCAGTCATACTAACAACATTCAAAGTCCCCACTCTCATTTCCACCCTTCTAGTTTTCTTCTTCTCCCGCTGTTCGTGGCAACGTTTTCCTCCTCTTCTTCGTCGTCATCTTCGCCCAGCAGTAGCCCAATTTCCACCGGCACCCTGTTGGGCAATAGCACCGGTGGCGGACGTTGTTAACCTGGGCCGCGACCGATCCGGTATGGGAATTCGATTCTGAGTCTGCATAGTTGGGTTGGCTTGTTTTACGCCGGATGCCCTTCCTGATGCAACCCTCCTCATTTATCCGGGCTTGGGACCGGCACTCAGAATGTACTGGCTGCACACCCCATGTGGCTGAGTTATTAAGAAATGATCAGACAGAAGGGAGTTTTCAGGGAATACTGTTAAGTCTTCAATTTCCATACCATAAGTCAGAACAAGATCTAAGATATGATTAAAGTGGTGGGTGGACTCATTTACATTTTGAGCAAAGCCAATAGAGTCTAATAATAGATTAAATGCAGTGTTGAGGCTGTCATTCTCAGCATCTGTGTGGATGTTAAAATCGCCCACTATAATTATCTTATCTGAGCTAAGCACTAAGTCAGACAAAAGGTCTGAAAATTCACAGAGAAACTCACAGTAACGACCAGGTGGACGATAGATAATAACAAATAAAACTGGTTTTTGGGACTTCCAATTTGGATGGACAAGACTAAGAGTCAAGCTTTCAAATGAATTAAAGCTCTGTCTGGGTTTTTGATTAATTAATAAGATGGAATGGCAGATTGCTGCTAATCCTCCGCCTCGGCCCGTGCTACGAGCGTTCTGGCAGTTAGTGTGACTCGGGGGTGTTGACTCATTTAAACTAACATATTCATCCTGCTGTAACCAGGTTTCTGTAAGGCAGAATAAATCAATATGTTGATCAATTATTATATCATTTACTAACAGGGACTTAGAAGAGAGAGACCTAATGTTTAATAGACCACATTTAACTGTTTTAGTCTGTGGTGCAGTTGAAGGTGCTATATTATTTTTTCTTTTTGAATTTTTATGCTTAAATAGATTTTTGCTGGTTATTGGTGGTCTGGGAGCAGGCACCGTCTCTACGGGGATGGGGTAATGAGGGGATGGCAGGGGGAGAGAAGCTGCAGAGAGGTGTGTAAGACTACAACTCTGCTTCCTGGTCCCAACCCTGGATAGTCACGGTTTGGAGGATTTAAGAAAATTGGCCAGATTTCTAGAAATGAGAGCTGCTCCCTCTAAAGTGGGATGGATGCCGTCTCTCCTAACAAGACCAGGTTTTCCCCCGAAGCTTTGCCAATTATCTATGAAGCCCACCTCATTTTTTGGACACCACTCAGACAGCCAGCAATTCAAGGAGAACATGCAGCTAAACATGTCACTCCCGGTCCAATTGGGGAGGGGCCCAGAGAAAACTACAGAGTCCGACATTGTTTTTGCAAAGTTACACACCGATTCAATGTTAATATCATATTGCTATATTGACCTATTTTCACTGAGTTTGCACAAAGTATGTTCTGAAAAAATCATGTGTGTTCAGAGCTGAGGAGGCTATATATCAACAGGTTAAAATGGATTCTGCAGTAAATTCTATTTACAGATGATTATATTTTTTTCTTTTCAAATAGCAATGGTTTTATACTGTAAAATTTACTGTATTTTCTGTAAAGGTATTTATATATTTTGCCCTATTTTCCATCACAAACACAATTACATGGAGACATCTGGATTTTATGCATCAAAATATGAATTTCAAGGGGTATATTTATACTGGGTGAGTGTAAATTAACAAATGGTGTTTGAAACCTGGAAGTCTGCTTTTTGTCACATATTTATTTCTGACGGAAGGAACCCAATAAAATAATTATACTGTTGTGTTGCTCCCCCACAGCTGCAGACCCACCTGTGACATATATTTAAGGCCTGCATTGTTAAAACAGTAATAATTTCCAAGTAACACAAACGACTGCTAATTCCTTGTTCAACTCGTTATCAGTGCTTCTGATTGGTTGGTTGAGGAAGCTGTTGAGGCAGCCGCGAGCTTTGCTGGCTTTGATTAGCTCTCCCCACCGCTAGTGTGGCTGTTTGAGGCCATCTCAGCGCAGAGCTGTAATTTGAACTGGCAGTGGACAGCGTATAATCATCCCCCCCCAAGAAAAGTTATTTTGGAGGGCCAAAAAACGAGCAACAAGAAGATCTGCGGGAAAAGCCAGATGATTTCACCTACTGGGAAAGACGAGCACATTCTTCAGATCGGAGCAGATGGCAGCAGATTGTGCAGCAAAGACGATGTGCCGGTGCTTGTGTGTGTGTGTGACGGGGTGGCACAAGAGGTCAAGCAAAAAGCTGAACAAACAAGGCTGTCAACCCTTAAAATGTCTTAAAGTTTCTTAACACCTTTTTAAAAAGTACCAGACCCGTCCAGCTCCGAGCCGTGCTGCGGTTCCAGAACATCTCATAACCTGCTGTTGCAAACCTCGTGGAATTTTGTTAAATGCAAGACAACTGCTTTGACCAATCCATGTTCACAGTTGGAGATCTTCCCAGAGTTTATCATGTCATCAAGCTTCGGACCTCAGAAGGCTATTTAAGAGTCTTTGGACCAAAGCGAGACAACATAAAAGTTTTGTTCTCAGAAACATTTTTACTTCTGGCAGGGAAAAAGAAAAGGACCAAAATGTTTTGGACAGCAAAGTAAAATGCAAATTACATTCTTTCATTGCTCCCCATGATTTCTGGTGGTTCCTGAAACATACTGTTGGATTGATTACAGTGTAAAAATACTTTGAAAATTATAACACTTACAT
Organism: Thalassophryne amazonica; assembly: GCF_902500255.1. Lineage (NCBI taxonomy): Eukaryota > Metazoa > Chordata > Actinopteri > Batrachoidiformes > Batrachoididae > Thalassophryne > Thalassophryne amazonica. The sequence goes on from NC_047122.1 coordinate 65,689,456, forward strand.
CAAGACAGGATTATAGTCTGTTAAGAAAGCAACATTTCATTAGTTTTGCTCTGAAAGATAAATCAAAGTGGTGCAGATTTATGGTGCAGCCCATGAGAACTTAATGAAAGTACGAGGTCTGTCCATAAAGTATCGTACCTTTTTATTTTTTTTTAAACTATATGGATTTGATTCATATGTTTTCACGTCAGACAAGCTTGAACCCTCGTGCGCATGCGTGAGTTTTTCCACGCCTGTCGGTGACGTCATTCGCCTGTGAGCACGCCTTGTGGAAGGAGTGGTCCCGCCCCGTTGTCGGATTTTCATTGTCTGGAAATGGTGGAATGATTTGGGTTTTTTTTTCCATCAGAATGTTTTCAGAAGCTGTTAGAGACTGGCACCTGGAAACTATTCGAAAAATTTATCTGGCTTTCGGTGAAAATTTTACTGGCTTCACAGAGAATAAGGTCTGTTAGTACAGCTTTAAGGACGCCTTTAAGGACGCTCAGCGGGCCGCGCTCTGAGCTGTGACGACACAGCACAAGCCACCGGACCATTTCTGAGCTGACGGCTCTGTGGATACGAGACCGTCGTGTGCTCTTTCTCTGGTTATCACAAGAGCTGGACATCAGCCATTTTCCGGCAGATTTCACTTTTAACAAGAGATTTTGTCATGGAAAGCCGCGCAGAGGCTTCGCGCGTAAAGACCGATTCGCTTTGGAAGCGAGACAAAGGAACACCTCCGTTTCGGCGTGTCAGAGGACAAGTTTGGACATGTCTATCTCGGCTTTCAATGCTTACCAGTCCAGTAAGTATCAGTGAAATTGTGGAGAGCTGAACATGTCCAAACTTGTCCTCTGACACGCCAAAACAGAGGTGTTCCTTTGTCTCGCTTCCAAAGCGAATCGGTCGTGATGCGCGAAGCCTCCGCGCGGCTTTCCATGACAAAATCTCTTGTTAAAAGTGAAATCTGCCGGAAAATGGCTGATGTCCAGCTCTTGTGATAACCAGAGAAAGAGTACACGACGGTCTTGTATCCACAGAGCCGTCAGCTCAGAAATGGTCCGGTGGCTTGTGCCGTGTCGTCACAGCTCAGAGCGCGGCGCGCTGAGCGTCCTTAAAGGGGTCCATAAAGCTGTACTAACAGACCTTATTCTCTGTGAAGCCCGTAAAATTTTCACCGAAAGCCAGATAAATTTTTCAAATAGTTTCCAGGTGCCAGTCTCTAACAGCTTCTGAAAACATTCTGATGGAAAAAAAACCCCAAATCATTCCACCATTTCCAGACAATGAAAATCCGACAACGGGGCGGGACCACTCCTTCCACAAGGCGTGCTCACAAGCGAATGACGTCACCGACAGGCGTGGAAAAACTCACGCATGCGCACAAGGGTTCAAGCATGTCTGACGTGAAAACATATGAATCAAATCCATATAGTTAAAAAAAAATAAAAAGGTACGATATTTTATGGACAGACCTCGTATCAAATGAGGTGGATTCTAACCTAAAATGAAGTAAAGAACAAAACTATCTACATTTTTTTTTTTTTTTTTTTTATCTAGTACTTGTAGGATTTAAACCCAGCACAAACAAATGTTTTGGGGGTGGGGGGTGTGTGCATCCCAAAAATTCAATAATTTTTGTCAGGAATTTCAGAAACTGAAAATTTAGGAAATTTTGCTTTTATTAGTGTCAATCTTTTTTCTTATTAATTATAGCCTATGGTGCCAGATAATAATTTAAAAAATATATCTCAAATGCATCTCAACATTTTAGAATATTTAATTTCAAGATTGAGAGAACTACTATTTATGCAGCATACGCAGTCAGTTTGGTTCAGAACACACAGTTAAACCACAGGGAAGACTGTTAATGTTGACAGTTCTCCAGAAGACACTCACTGACACCTCACACAAGGAGGGTCAGGTACAGAAGTAAAAGTGTGGTAGGAAAAAATGCACAAACAACAGGGATGACCACAGTCTTGAGAAAATTGTGAACAAAACTGACTCAAGAACTTGAGGAAGCTTCACAAGGAGCAGACTGAGGCTGGCACCACCATGCACAGACATGTCAAGGAAATGGGCCACAAGTGTCACATTCCTAGTATCAACTCAATCCTAAACCAGAGACAATGTCAGAAGCATCTAATCTGGGCTAAGAAGAAAGATAACTAGAACGTTGCTCAGTGATCCAAAGTCTTCTTTTCAGATGAGTAAATTTTGCATTTCATTCGGAAATCAAGGTCCCAGACTATGGAGGAAGAGCAGAGAGGCACACAATCAAAATTCCTTGAAGTCAGGTGTGAAGTTTCCACAGTTGGTGATGATTTGAGTCCCATGTCATCTGCTGGTGTTGGTCCATTTTGTTTCATCAAATATAAAGTCAACACAACCGTCTAAAAGGAGATTTCAAATCACTTCATGCTTCTGTTTGCTGACAAGCTTTATGGAGAGGTTGATTCCTTTTTCCGACAGTGACAAACCTGCTTATAACTGGTTTGATGACCATGGAATCACTGTACATGATTGTCTCCATAGACAATACATCAGAGATTATTGTCAAGATGAAGATGAGCGCTGATCATCTTCAGATGAAGGCTGCTATCAAAGCAACCTGGGCTTCCATAACACGTCAGCGGTGCCACAGGCTGATGGACTCCATGCCACGCGGTCAACGTTCGGGGGTGACAGTACCTGATGTGGTTGTTCAAGCCCAGGGCAGAGCGGAGGAGACGTGGACACTTTTTGCAGGGAAGGATAGTTGGTGAGTGGTGAAGAAGAAACCGTTCTTTGTGTTGTGTCTTGGCTTCTGTGGTGTCGTTCAGATGGTGCACTTCTACTCATAGCAGTTCTTGGTGAGGGTCTCCCAGTTGTCATGGCCGATGTTGCAGCAAAGAAGAGTGGCCTTTAGTTGGTCACAAAAATCGATATTTAGGGGATTCTTGGGGTCTTGTGCCAATTCAGGTTGTGAGAACAGGATCTCATAACTTATGCCTCATAATACTGATGCAATAATTCATTTATAAGGAGCCCAAACCAAGTAAGGAGTTTTTTGATTGATCTTATGAAATATTCTAATATTTTGAGATTCACAGTTTCTGTTTTTTGGAGTGAAAGGTGATAATTATCAAAACAGTTAAAACAAAGCATACCTGAATCATTTTAGTTGATATGTAAAGAGTCTAGAATATAACTTTCTGAAATACCTCCTAAATCATATCAAACTTTTCATGATACTCTAATTTTTTGAGATGCACCATAGTTCACACCGCCTTCTTCCATCCGTCTGTGAGTCTTGAACAAATCTTCTGACACCAGTTGGTGGATTTCATTGAAACTTTACAAAATGGTAAAGATGTGCATGAAGGAAAAGAAATTTGTCCAATGTCTTTAAGTGGAGATAAGTGGACTTTTGTGGGTGTTTGGCTCCTCGTATGTTAATGAGTTTATAAGCACAACTCCCCTAAACCGGTTCACGGTTTTCAATAAACCTTCACACGCTGGAAGCAGACCCCATGAGGATGTGCATGAATGACTGTAATTCTGGCCCAACACCCTGAAAGGGAAATAATTACACTTTTATTGGTGTTTGAAAACATAATTTTTGAAAATTACAGTTATTTAACAGTGGCATGATTTTAGTCATTTTGTTTCACCACCACAGTGGAGGTCAAATTAAGCAAAAGAACATCACATGATCCTTTTAGGAAACATGACCAGTTTTATACATGATCAGAAAACATTTGTTACTGGACAAAATAAAGGATCTGTTGGGGCGGGTCAGCCAAAAGCCATCAACACCAACAACGAGTACAATTAATGGGAATATACTTTACTAAATTAGACAAATGAACCATTGTATACTGGCCGTTTCTCAGTGCTTATGTACTAAATCCTCAAATAACACAAATTATGAGTTAGAACAACTCTACAGAAAGGATGGACGCTGGACAGAAGGACGCTGCTTGTTTAGTAGAATCTGTAAATCACTGCATTTTCTCGTTGCGAGACGTTTCACAGTGCTGGTGCATCTGTTTTTTCTCTCAGTCTGATGGATGTGTGTGGGAGACAGACAGGAAGTCAGATCCCCAAAAGAGGCTCTTGAAACAGCATCTGACCTGTTGGGTTTAAACGCTATTCAAGAGTTCTGAGAAACCTTCTCTTAACACACAGCAGGTTGGAATCTATGAAATAAAATCATCAGATGAAGGAACATTAGTAACACACTGCAATCCAACTGACTGAGAACTTTTAAAGGGGCTTTTCTTTGGCTGTCTGGTGAAAACAAATACTCAACAACTGGTAAATATATCTGACGGTTCGCTTCATGTTCATCAAACATCTTTTAAATTAATTTCGGAGTGTTAAGAGGTTCCAAACCTTTGTTTGTTCTTCAGTGACTCTGTGCATTTCGATTAATGGTTGTCACTTTAAAGGGAGGCACAGGACATTTAGATGTTTGAGGCAAAAATTAGCCTTTTTGCAAATCATATTATTGGCAACTATTTCCCAAACTGTACAAAAAAAAAAAGTGAAACGTGACTTAAATATGTATATCTGTTGCACTTGATCAGAATGTGTCTAAATAATATTTTTCTTATGTTTATCAATTACAAACACGTTTTCACACTTTTTCCTCTATTTTCGTGCTGGGCTGTTTTGATTCACTGCACTACTATAGTAAAAACCATCAATGGCCTCCAGTGGCCTCCAGGACACTTTAAGTATGTTGATGCTTCATAAGCTGTCAGTCTTTATTTTCTTTTGTACGTATGTGACAAAATTCCAACAAAGCCCAAAATAAGAGGGTCACTGGTCCTCACCTGTATCAATTACAATGCTCAGTTTGTAGCAGTTATTACAAAAAGGTCAGCCACAGGTCAAAAATTTGGGTGAAGGTCTAATGTCAGACTGCAGTATACTGTCTTCATGTCCACAGGTACTATTATAAGTTTAAAATTTTAAAAATAACTGCATGGTTTCATACAGCAGCAACTTGATTTTAATTATGTTCCAGAATGAAGTGAACCAAGTCTCATCCCTGAAAGGTTGGGAAAATGTTTTCAGCTTTACAAATCTACACTTTGGGACTCGATCGTCCAGAGAGCATCACGTAGTACAGTTTTTATTCAAAACTGAAAATTAGCAAAACAATGTAGCAGAGTAGTGGAGCAGATTATGCAAAAACTGCACCAAATTCTGCAGTGTGATTCTTATGATATTACTTAGAATATCTGGTCAACTGGCCACGTAAAAATCCAAGATGGCGGCCATTTTCCAACATGGCCACCAAAATGACCTGTTGAAAATGCTCCTATTTGATAGATTAAAATTATATTTATGTCAAATTCTATTTTGTTATATATTACATGTTATTTGCTATTTATTGCATTTATTAAGTCTTATTTTGCTTATGTGCCAAATTAGTGAAGTTTATTGCATTTAGTACATTTAGTATTCATGGTTTCCATGCAGCATGTTTTTAAAGCGTTCATGTCTTGAATCTTCTGCATGTTGGTCGATGAAAAGGTGTTGAATATATTGTGTTGTTATTTTTTATATCTGCAGAACCATGTTGTTGTTGTTGGAACATGAAAAATTAAATCCAACATGCCTAAAAACCTACAACTTTTGGATTTCATTCATGCTGTAAAACAGATCCACTGTGATCGGAAGATTTATACACAAAAAGTAGTTTGGGGGTGTGGGGGGGGGGGGGTAGGTCATTTTGGCAGCCATTTTGGAAAATGACAGCCATCTGGATTTTCAAGTGATTAATCGACCAGATTTTGGTAAGAACTACTTTGGGAATCACTGTGCAAAATATGGTGCTTGTATCAGCATTTGCATGATTTTGCCTTAAAATTGATGTCACTGATGTAGAACTTTTATTTGACCACGTATAAAAACACAGGTGAAGTTTTGAACATGTTCTGAAAAATAAAAACTTGATCCTGCAGATGTGTTGCCAGATCTGTGCACGTACCTGGAACCTCTTGAAGACCAGAACTGGTGCTGTTGGGCTTAAAGCGGTCAGGCTGGACCTTCATGTTTGGACACAGAACATCTGAGGGGAGAAGATACGGGTGGTTTAGTTCGAGAAGGACAGGATGTGATACTTCTCACTCTGGATCAAATAATCATGTTTGATCTATTAAAGTGTCATACAAGAAGCAGCCACTGGGAGGCGATACTGAGTTTGGTGAAGGACCTGTGGGACATTGTTTTGAGATTGTTTGTTTGTTTCAGACTGATATATCAACACATTGCCTGTGGCAAACTGTTTAAACATTTATTAGGAATTTTTACTTTATTTGACTAAAACAAACATGACTCAATAAAGCTGAACAATTCTGCCGTTACACAAGTACAAGGAAAAAAGCCCAAACAATAAATTTGGCGTCACGGTGGCTTAGTGGTTAGCACTGTTCTCTCACAGGAGGAAGGTCCTGGGTTTACTTCCCCTTGATCCTTTCTGTGTGGAGTTTGCATGTTCTCCCCATGATCTCCGGCTTCTTTCCACATCCAAAGACATGCAGGTTAGAAGAACTGGTGGCTCTAAAATTGATGCTATGAGTGTGTGCTGGTGTGAATGTTTTCCTCGTAATTAAGGGTCATGGGGGCTGGAGTCTATCCCAGCAGCCATGGGGCAAGAGGCAGAGTACACCTTTGACCAGATGCCAGTCTGTTGCAGGGCCACACACAGACAGACAAATATAGTCAAATTAAAGTTCCTCATCCACCTAACCTACATGTTCTGGATGTGGGAGGAAGCTGGAGAATCCTTCAGGAACCCATGAGAACATGCAAACTCCACACAGAAAGACCACAGGTGGGGAGTGATCCCATGACCTTCTTGTTGTAAGGCAGCAGCAGCAACAATTTTACAAAAATTGGATGACATCTTGGAGCTAATGCGCGCCTTGCAGATGAAGATGAAGATGATGATGAAGATTTCGGAGGCCGGGGAATATTCTTAATTCATAATTGGGATTTGGTTGTTCAAGTGAAGCTGTAAAAAGTGTTTTTCACTGCTCAAACCAACACAGCAGACTTATCAGCCTGAAGGACAAATTGCCCTGCTGTTTTCCTCCAGAGGAATGTCTTTGGCCTTGGTGAACATTTGGCTGTTTCTTATCTCAACTCACAAAGACAATAAGCTGTTTCACAGGACTGAAGCATGCTCCACTCCCCCTCCTACCCCCCATCACACACCCCTCACTCCGGCTTCTGCTCACGTCATCCCTTCCCTTCTGTGGGGGCGGTGTGGTTTTAGCTGCAGCAGGTCCCTGTGTCCCCTCCCCCAAGCTGATGGTGGCGCAACTCAGGGTTGCTGCAAGACCTTCACCCACTTACCTCAATTCGGATAACGGACTTCTTCAAATTTAGTGCACATAAACAATGTCAAATGTGTATGTGCTGCCTTTAATTCTGATGTGTGCCATTATTACAATAAACAAGTAATAACTGTAGACTAATTGCTGTCTGAGGCTGGCCTCTCTTCATTGGCTTCCTGTTAATTCTAGAATAGAATTTAAAATTCTTCTTCTTACTTATAAGGTTTTGAATAATCAGGTCCCATCTTATCTTATGGACCTCATAGTACCATATCACCCCAATAGAGCGCTTCGCTCTCAGACTGCAGGCTTACTTGTAGTTCCTAGGGTTTGTAAGAGTAGAATGGGAGGCAGAGCCTTCAGCTTTCAGGCTCCTCTCCTGTGGAACCAGCTCCCAATTCAGATCAGGGAGACAGACACCCTCTCTACTTTTAAGATTAGGCTTAAAACTTTCCTTTTTGCTAAAGCTTATAGTTAGGGCTGGATCAGGTGACCCTGAACCATCCCTTAGTTATGCTGCTATAGACTTAGACTGCTGGGGGGTTCCCATGATGCACTGTTTCTTTCTCTTTTTGCTCTGTATGCACCACTCTGCATTTAATCATTAGTGATTGATCTCTGCTCCCCTCCACAGCATGTCTTTTTCCTGGTTCTCTCCCTCAGCCCCAACCAGTCCCAGCAGAAGACTGCCCCTCCCTGAGCCTGGTTCTGCTGGAGGTTTCTTCCTGTTTAAAAGGGAGTTTTTCCTTCCCACTGTCGCCAAGTGCTTGCTCACAGGGGGTCGTTTTGACCGTTGGGGTTTTTCCGTAATTATTGTATGGCCTTGCCTTACAATATAAAGTGCCTTGGGGCAACTGTTTGTTGTGATTTGGTGCTATATAAATAAAATTGATTGATTGAATTGATTGATTGAGGTAACTGGAGTGTAAACACAATTTCTCCACTGTGAGATCAATAAAGTATATCTCATCTCATAAGCAAACTCTCAGTAGAGTCGCTGCTTCTTTGCATCTAAAGGAGGCAGTTAAGGTGGTTCGGGAACCCGGTGAGGATGCATCCCAGTCATCTCCCTATAGGGATGTCTTCCAGGCACGTCCAACCGGGAGGAGGCCCCAGGGAAGAACCAGGACATGATGGAGAGGACTTGGCCGAGGACAGGGAAGTGAGGGATGAGCTGCTTGTTCTGCTGCCACCATGATGCAGACCTGGATACGCAGTTAAAAATGAGTGAATGAATTAACTAATTTGTCTTTCCAACCACTGGGATATTTCGATCAATCAAATATTTAACAAGTTTGTCCCGTTTCCAGTGACAGAAATCATGTAACGTGCAAGCAGACGCCATGTTGTAACGGCGTCTTTGTCTCTCTTGTATCCCATAATGCAGTGTGTGCTCGGAACTCTTACTTGGCTTCTTCTAGCTGCTTGCTTTCATGCTTGTTTGTGTCAAAGTTGACCTGCAGGAGCATGTTCTTGTCTGTCTTAAAGTCCTGCTGATGGGAGCAGGACTTTAAATCCTGAAGGAACTCTTGGATTATACTGCTTATAAACCAAAAGTGACATAGCACACTAGTTAGCTGAGCTACTGCCTGTACTTGTGGCATTAAAGCCATAATTTTGGGATCCAAGTGAGAGCTAAAAAGGAAGCAAAGCAAAATCTGTCCTTCTCAAAACGAACATCTCCAACATATTCAGCGTTTGTGTTTTAATTTCTAAATCCTATTATTTAATAATAGGATTTTTCCACTGGAATTGTGGCTGCGCGCGTCTGGATCATCATTGTGGCGCAGAATAAACAAAGCCTCTGTTTTTAAACCTGTAGATTAAAGGGGAAAAGACGTTTTCACGTGGACAGTGGAGCGGCTGCTGCCGACCCACTTGAAGCGTTACAGCTATAATTTTCTTGGTGAAAATAGCTTCCATCGCTCAGTGGACCAGTTGTTCTGACCAATGATATACTTAGAGCCCTATGGTGAGGTCAGAGATCACAAAATAAAGATGTGACATGAGTCTGAGATGTGTGAATCCCGGGGTCGGTCGCAGGGTCGCCCTGATGTCCCCCTAAACGTAGACCCGTGACAGGTGTGTGTGTGTGTGTGTTTGTTTGGTTTTTTTAGTTGTCCGTTGCATTCGGCTCTGAATTTAGCTCCTCAACATATGTTATCACCTTTGGTCTGCTCGAATGGAAGGGTCGGCGTGAAAAATCTATGAAAAGAATGTCAAAGTTCAGTGACTTTGCAGCTGAAGAAATCCAGTGTAGTTTTGCCTTTGACAAAAAAAAGTAACACTTCCTTCTGGTTTTATGCTGTAACATCTATATACTAACTGTGTGTGTGTGTGTGTGTGTGTGTGTGTGTGTGTGTGTGTGTGTGTGTGTGTGTGTGTGTGTGTGTGTGTGTGTGTGTGTGTGTGTGTGTGTGTGTGTGTGTGTGTGTGTGTGTGTCCCTCTGTTTGAGTCCAGACCAGTTAAGCTAACAGGCTCACCTCGGTTCAGGCTTTATTAAATCATATTTCTGGGGACTGTGCAGTGGTTGTCCTTTGGTGTGGGCATTATAAGTTGTGAGCCGCTTATTTTCTCAGTAATCATCCATATAAACCATTAACGAGGTTTAACAGATCAGGCTACCAATAGCTGCTAAATGTGCTAATGTCATAGTGTACAACACCAAATGCCATGAGAATTTCACTAAGCGTGAATACCACAGCAGAGAGATATTAGACGATCTGTTAGGATTTTTCACCACAACAAGCCAGTTTATTCCACGTGTTTGTAATAAAATAATCCAAATAAAATCGAAACAGCTGTCCACAACAGCTAGCAGCTACTGCCGTCAACTCTAAGCTACGGTCGGACATTCTGAGAGGTGGAGATGCCCGGCTGAACCGCTGTCACTCAAAGTGACCATTACATTTAACATTTTAACATGGACTCCTATGGGAATGTGTTCCCTTTACGGAGCCAGCCCCAAGTGGCCAGTCATGGAACTGCAAATTTTTCTTCTTCCAATAGGCCATTAAAGCCAACCACTTCCTCTGGACGCAGCTCACCGGCACATGGCTGCAACTCAGAATGACCCTGTTGCTAATTATTCATAACTTTGTGGATTAAAATATCTTCAGCTTTTGTGTTATAAAAAAACATGCACTGTTATCATGAAGCTGTAGATACCAAACCCGTGTTTTGTACTAGGGCCAAAACATGTTTATTTATCCACTCAATTAGGCTTCTATGTGAAGTGACTCCCTTTTTGAGCTAGCCTCAAGCGGACTGCCATTCAAGAATTGCAAAATTTGCCATTTCCGCGTTTGCTTCATTTAACAGGACTGGTTGGGGTTAGGTTGAATGCTTTGGTACAAAGTAGCAGCGGGGGATGTTTGGCGTGCAAGTGGGCATTCTTGTTCTATTTGATGTTTGCAGCAAAGACTTAAAGGCATCCTTTTCCTGGCTAAATTTAGGTCAGAGTTCCAAGTGCTGCTGCAAATGCAAAGTCCCCCCCACCCACCCACCAAACCACACATGCTCAGATACTTTTCCCTGCAGACTTCCTCTGCAATGACAAAATACATTGTTAGTTAAAGTGTACTTGGTACTTGGTCATGTAAAATCCTGTTTCATTATCTTCCAAGATTTTGTTGCAATATTTTGCCAAAGCTCATTCAGTTTCAGAATAAGACAGGCATTCTGCTCCGAAACATGTTTGCACAGAAGCAGCAGTCCAAAAGGCAGCTGGACCACAGAAATGTCCTGCTTTGAAATCTGTCATTTACAAGCCAATTTCTGCACCAGCCCCCTCACGTGTCAGGATGAGTTCAGAGGATGCCGTGTGATGGTGCGGCCTGCATGTGGAGCAGGTCCTTGTGGTCGGGGTGGGGTTTTGTGGTGCAGGCCGTTTGTCTCTGCGTGTGGTTAAAGGTTAAAATAAGAGTCTAATGTGACTGAGTGCATGTTTTGGGTGAGGTGCACGTTTCAAAGTGAGGCTGCTGTCATGCACTGTGAGTGGAGTACCGGCACTGGGACCGGTTTCTGACTTACTCTCGCACAGTCTCCTCCTCAGCCTGCCCCTGATCTTGTCAATGGCGTTAAAGTCCGTCACGTGGAAAACGTGGGCATTCTTTGGCTCGGCCGCGATCTCCTCCAGTTCCACCTTTAGCGCCTCCCCGATGCCGACAGCGAACATCCTGATACCCGCTTTGGCAGCCGTATTTGAGGGCTCCAGAACATAATCCTGACTTCTTCCATCCGTGAGAAGGATGGCTACTCTCTGGAAGCCTCTGGCCGTGGGCCTCGCCCCGTTCTGCTCCGTGAAGATGTTGTTGGTGGTGTAGTTGATGGCATCCCCAGTCATTGTGTTTCCACCGAGGTAGCGGATGTTATGGGCGGCTCTCTTCACATCTTCCAGAGTTGTGTACCTCCCCAGGTTGAACTCAGTGGTGGGTCTGTCACTGTAGCGAACCACGGCAACTCTCGTCTTGTCAGGGGAGACGTCGAAAGACTCCACCAGGTTGGCCACCCACTGCCGAATCTTCCCAAAGTTCTCCTTTCCGACACTGGACGACGTATCCAGGATAAAAGCCAAGTCATAGTGGACATTTTTACACCCTATAACGTGTGGGTACAGCAGGATTACTAAAGTTACTCATCGTGAAAGTACTACGAGATCAGACTGTCCCAAAGGCTTCGTCCTACCTGCTCTCTGTGCATCTACTCTCTCTCCAGAAAGAGTCAAGGCCAAAATGACCAAGACGACGATGATCCTGAGTCCCAGCTGTAATCCCATTTCAGCCTCTTTTTCTTTTCTTTTTTGTGGGTGTGTTCAGCAAATTACCACCATCAAGCTGTCCAGTCTGCAAAGATCAGTGGGTCAAAGGTTAAAAACAGTTCAAGTCCTTCAAATAACTTTGTGGTCCCACAGTATTTTTATTTCTTTCAATTTGTATTGCAAAACAAATGCATTTAAAGGGGTCATTTTATGCCTTTCAGCAACCTATTGTAGGTCACCAGATGTCTTAAATGCAAAAGTCTTGATGGACATGAAGGTGATAATTTTTTTTTTAAAGGCCCCAATTACAGATGTGTTTCTGTGTCTGTCACTTTAAATAAGAGTTGCTGCTAGCCACGTGCCGTCCAGTGATGTGGGGCGGGCTTGTTGGTGTGTGTTGAAACTGAACGACTGGTACTGTAGCTACAATCACACCTGCTCCAAATTTCCATCATGCGTGCCGTGATAACGTTATTCCCTGCAGTAAAACCAGACATGTCCAGCAGGTGGCAGACGGGTGCAGCAGCTCACTTTTCCTATAAATCTATAGTGTCAAAGTTAACTATATTTTAATCAGATTATCATTATTGTATATCTTTTTCCTTTAGAGACTCACAAGATGATATCATTTATTGTTTTGTTTTTTTTGCTTTTTTTTTCATTTTAAAACGGGATTGTATTGACTTGTGTTTTTGCAATTTTTGTTTGTTAATTTGTTAATATCTGAAACTGCAGTCATGCTGCCATATATGTCTCCATATACCTGCAAAGTTTAATTTACTTTTATTTATTATTGGTTTTCTTTTTTCAAGAGTTTTGTACTTTAAAGGCTGAGTGGGGGGGTGGGGGGGGGAGATTGATGAACTGAAAAAGAAAAAACACTAAACTAAAATTCTAAGTATATAAAATTCTAAGTTTATATTTTGTGTGTTGTCTTCAGCTGAAACATTAAATTGGATGTAGTGTATGGATATAATAATAATAATAATAATATTAATAACAGCAATTTATTTACTTATAGAGAACTTTCACCTGCCTACAAAGTGCTTCACAAAAATGACAATAAAAGGCATCAGAGTCTGCACACTAAGTATAAGTTAGTATTATTATGAATAATACTAAACTATACGAGGTCTGTGATGAAAAAAGCAATCCTTTTATTTTTTTCAAAAAAATAAATGGATTTGATTCATATGTTTTTACGTCAGACAAGCTTGAACCCTCGTGCGCATGCGTGAGTTTTTTCATGCGTGTCGGTGACGTCATTCGCCTGTGGGCAGGCCTTGAGTGAGGAGTGCTCCACCCCGCCCGTTGGAATCTCTTTGTCTGAATAGCCGCTGCGGACGGCGCGCGTTGCTTTATCAACATTTTTCTGGACCTGTGAGGAATATCCGAGTGGACACTATTCGAGAAATTAAGTTGGTTTTCGGTGAAAAGTTTAATGGCTGATGAGAGATTATGGGGTGTTTCTGTCGCTGTAAGGACTTCCCACAGAGCGGGACGTCGTGCAGCGCTTCCAGGCGCCGTTGTCGGCCTGTTTCGAGCTGAAAACATCCTAATTTAAGGCTTAATTCACCCAGGACGTCGTGAGAGAACAGAGAAGATTCAGAAGAGGCCGGCATGAGGACTTTATGTGGACATTCCACTGTTTAAGGACATTTTTTAATGAAAGACGTGCGCGCAAATTCGCCGAGTCGTCACGGAAACGACTCGGCGAATCTGTGTGCGCCGCAACAGGAAAAACACCTCCGTGTTGAAAACCATTTGTAAAATTCAGGCGGCTTTTGATGGCTTTCAACAAGTGAGTAACTGAGAAATTGTTTAACAGCTTGGGCATGTTCCAACTTGTCCGTTAAGGTTTCCAACAGAGGTGTTTTTCCTGTCGCGACCCACCGCGGCCCGACATGCGACTCTGCCCGCACGTTCTTTCATTACAAAATGTCCAAATAAACTCCTCATGCCGACTTCTTCTGAAAGTTCTCTGTTCTCTGACGACTTACTGGGTCAACAGAGCCTGAAATGTGAAAGTTTTCAACTTGAAACGGCGAGACGCTGCCGCCTCGAAGTGCAGATCGCCATCAGGCGCCGTGGGCCGTCCTTACGGTGACACTACCAGACCAAAATCTCTCATCAGCTGTTAAAATTTTTACCGAAAACCAGCTGAATTTATCGAATGGTGTCCACTCAGTTGTGCCTTACAGTTTTGAAAAAATTTTGATCAAACAAAGCAGCAGTCTCTGAGCCATTCCTAAACAATGAAAAAATCGACGAGAGGGTGGGCAACTCCTCACTCAGACTGCCCACAGGCGAATGACGTAACCGACAGGCGTGAAAAAACTCTTGCATGCCCACGAGGGTTCAAGCATGTCTGATGTAATCACACGTGATTCAAATCCATATGGTTTTTGAAAAAAATAATAAGGTTAGGGTTAGGATACTTTTCTAATAGACCTCGTATATAGCGTTAAACTGAACTGTACAAATATTTGACTCATCAGTATGAACTTTTGATCAAATCTGTCCACTTTTATTGGAGATATTATGGTTAAAAGTGTTTTTGAGATACACTTTCACTTGTCCTTGACTTTGACCTTTAACCATAAGTTAATCATAATCGTAATATACAAACCAGGTTAGGTGAAAATATGTCCAGTCATTTCTTTTAGCTATTTGTTCAAACACACAAATACACACAGGGACGATTAGAACATTCTGCTCGCATGATGCTACAGGGGGTTATAACACACTGGGCTCAATAAATAACTAAAAAATATACACATATGCTTTATATAAGAAGTAGAACAATAATACCCACATCTCCATATTCCTGCATATTTAAATCAAAGTGTAGCTAAAGAATATTTGAATGCTATGAATTGAATTTCTCTAAATTCAGTACTGTGTTGTTTTGTGTATCTTAAATAATATCTCTGCACCAGACGTCTGGTGCAGAGATATTATTTAAGATCATTGACGGCTCTGTAAATTTTTTGTTCAGCAGGAACTGAACAGAAAATCAGATGCACCAGAGAGTCTTGAACCTGATTGACAAACATGTTTTTCTTTCTTTTTTAGCGTCTTCATCCACCAGCCAGGAGGAGAAAAAAACAAGTGTTCAGTTTGCTGATGTTGCAGTGCATCATTTCACCACAATGACACCTTTAAAGGTTTTAGAGTACTATGGTGCAGGTATCGTTCAGTTTCCTGTGGATCCGCCACCTCTGAGTGGACGGAAACTTGACTTATAAACACTGAACTATTCTTACACCTCTTGCGGTTGTGATGGCGGCCGTTGGAGCCGATGTGTCACTGACAGCAGCCATAACACGAGACCATCGCCTCGGGAGGTCACAGGGGGTCACGGGGAACATCTGGTTTAGGGATGACTGGGAAAGCCATCCATGTTTCAGACATACACTCTTCGCTCTGATATGTCTTTTGCATTTCTTGACTGTGTAAATTCATCAAACCCTAGCTCTGTGCTCACAGACTCAGCGGGCACGTTTTAAAGGGGATTTTAAAGCGTTTTAAAGCAGATGACACGTGAGCACCACCGCCATGTGGTTTCAAACTGAACGTACTAATCTCACAACAAAGACTCGACACAGATTAACATTACACTCGGAGATTTGGAGTCTTGCTTGAGTGCAATTTTGCCTTCCAGAGTCACAGACCATGCGTCAAAAGGATTTGATCCACAACCCTTTGGCGAGAGTACATCCTCCAGTGTGTAGGTTAACTATCAGGTACTACAATTTACTCCACTGGGCTCAACTAAGTCCTTAATGTCGCATCATCAAAACCAGAATCAGCAACCTCAGGAGGTGAAAAATGAAGCCAACCTGGAAGTGCCAAATCTGGCAGGTTTTTTTTTTTTTTTCCAATTATTCTGTGTTGCCCATATTACAATGTCCAATCTACAATAGCAGAAATAAACATGTTTACAGTCTCGTACAAACAATGACTTTGTGGTTCATGACAACTGTACATGAATGAATTTTTACATAATTAATCAGTTTAAAATAGAAAATCCAATTTAATCTAAAATTTTAAATAATAATTTTAAATTTTAGAATTTTATTTGGGATCTATACATTGAATTAATTTGTTTGGGTTTTTGTTAGTCCAAACTTTGAATTTTCTAATTAAGTCATTTTCTAAGCCTGCTTAACTCAAAATAAGGGTCATGGGGGGTGGGGGTGGGGGAGCTATCCCAGCAGTCATAGGGTTTGTGGTGTGGTTCACCCTGGACAGGACACCAGTCTGTCACAATTCCTTAAGCCATAAAGTTTTGAAAAATTACAGGTGTGGTCGTTTTGACTGACAACTCGTGCTGACAGGTCCAGGCAGCCACCTGCTGGCAAAGGTAGCAGGCAGTGAATGCTAGTTGCTGCTAACTAGAGCATGTTATACTTTTCTGAGCATTTTATTACAAATACCTGAGATGGTTGTGCCGTTAAATATATTAACGTACCATCTAAGAAGTATGTGTTCCCTTAATTCCATTCAGTAAAATTTTAGTATTACTGAATTTGTACATTAGCACTTTTAGGACTAATTAGCAGGAATTGATAGCTTGATGAGGTTATGTCCAGTTACTCTCCAGTTACTGAGACAATCAGCTGGTCATAATTTTTAGCACCTGCACCCCAAACCACTTGTTATAAAAGCTACCACCCAGTCCACAAAAATATGCATTAATAAAACACCAAAACCAATATTAACCTGTTAGCTTTAGCCAAGATGTGTACAGCAGTAATTGCCAAGCCAGTCATGCCCATGGTCAACCTGTTTACCCATTTGCGGGCTGGCTGGGAGTTAGGTGGAGTTGTCCATGGCCACAACATTTGACAACTTTTGATAATGCCCAATTTGAGCTTCAAACTTGTTCATCAAAAAAACCTGCTGGTGACATCATAGAGGGTTTGTCCAGGGCAGAGACCATCTCTGGTTCAAACAAGGCAAATACTTTTGACAGCCAATAGGAGAAGAGGATTTTATGGAATCGCCCAGCTGTATGCTTGGTTGAAAGTAAGCTTTTATTGATGTATTTTTTTCAGCTTCTCCAAGTCACTAGAGTGAAATTAGCTCAAATCAACATAGGGTTTTAGCACCATTTTTACTCTTCGTGATGCAATTCCAGGTCTACATGAGGTGAACACGCTCACAGCTCCTGGTGTTCCCAAGCAGTCTCCACGATGAGCATACCAGACCTGCTCTACGTCACATCTGAGCTACGCTGGGATCAGGTTCACTCTGAGCACTGCTGCTACATATCTTTCTGTTGGCTCTTGCTATGATTTGGCACAGGGTTTGTGCTAGAAGACCTTCCAGACACGACTCCAGATGTACAAGAAGAATCCTCATTGGTGGGTTTTGAACACCAAACCTTCATGCTGGCAGGCAGGATTGCTAATCACAGCAAGGCTCAAGTCCTCCCATGTGTCTTCTGGCAAACTGGAGATGAAATTTCACATTTTCCTTTTTAAAAAAATCATTCTCCTTGATGCTATGTAATTGGTGACACAACAGACCGAAGTTGCGCAATGTAGTTTCTCCAACCACAGCCACAGTATACGAAGAAACCTTTGGGAACAGGTTAAATCTGGGGCTTGCACCCCCCAATCCCTGCCCCCATCTAGATCCGCCACTGTTTTAGAGGAAAATAGCAAATTGTTGAATGGGAGTTGGTCTGAAATACACAGAACATCACTTAATGTAGACTGCAGGCTGCAGTCTTATCTGATTGAGCTATTTCTGCTCCTTCAGTGGAGCTATTAAGTTTAAAAAAGGGGCATTAAGTCACCTTAATTTCCCCCAATTAGTCTAAATTTACAATCTGTGCCATTAATTTCAGCAAAACCCCAAATAAAATTGCAGCTCAACAAGATCTGCATTCATGATCTGAATGTCCTTTCTCCAACTTTTCATATTTTGGATATTTTGAAACATTTTGGTGTTTTGATGTTTTTATTATTATTATTAAACCACCTTTAGGAGGTTTTTTCACAAAATAAGGTGAAACTAAAAACAAGGTGCTTTGTTTCTCTCATTATGTGAACCTGAGGCCTGATTTCTTCCACACCTTGGGTCTGCACCATCAGGCCCATTTCCACTTCCTGTCTCGATGGTAGACCAGGGACTGCGAGGTAGATGTCTCTAACAGAAGCACCGTTTATCATTCCCCAAATGGAAAAACCAGAAACAGCATCTTAACCCCCCTAAAAAGAAAGCGGGTCCATTATTGTTTTGATTTTCTGATAGAGCGTCTGAACTGCCTGAGACAGAAGCTCCAAACTGCAAAGCAACAAGAAGTTCTAGTTGAAGCAGAGAAGTGACCCCATGCTGTTTTTTTTTTCTTTTCTTTTTTTTTTTTTTTTTGCTCTTACCTGGTCCTGTCACTTGGAGGTGTCTCACTTTCTGCCTCCAGCTCTCCCCCTGAATCAGCACCACGGCAGCATCATTAGCTGCTGATAATAATCCAGAATGTTCTGTCTTCAGGGCTCCACAGACCGAGACGGGACGGTTTTAGAATCCAGGGTGACACTTCAGGGTGGAGCGGTGTTTGAAAAACTGAGGTGATCCTCAAAACCTTGTGGATGAGTGAACGCTACAGAGTGGGAGGATCTGTCAGAGGCAAAGTGTAGAGTTTCACTGGTGGCTTCGATTGGACCGTGCTCACTCAGCCAATTATAGAACCAACTTTCTGGATATTTTTGTCCTTTTTTTTCCTCTCTTTCTTTTATGGCTGCACCCATCTGAAGTGCAGCACTCAAAGAGAGGCACAGCTTCTTGGCGCGGCCTCAGCTGTCCAGCCTTCACCACTGCGATACCCACAACGGAGCCGCCCTGAGGCCCGTGGTGGGCCGGGCCGGGCCGGGCTCGCCTCCACCAGACACAGACTGATGGAGGAAGGCTGTATTTAAGCTGTGGAAATGATTATAGAACACTGCTGCTTTCAGCTCTGATTTGAAATGACTCAGCAAAGCTCGGTGACTTATACTCAGGTTATGAAATATTTCCAAATGTGCACTCTTGTGAAAAATCCCGATCATGATTAGCCCTGAGATTAAAACATGCTCAAATGAACCAGACCGTTTAATAGGATGTTCAAAGTTATTGAGCAAGAACGTTAACAGACTTTACTGTGAAATAATGATACCAATAAGAACAAAAATACAGGAATTAATTACACATCACACAATTATTAACACATTTTGATGACTTGACAATATATCCATCCATCCATCCATCCATCCATTTTCTTCCGCTTTATCCGGAGTCGGGTCGCGGGGGCAGCAGCTCAAGCAAAGCCGCCCAGACCTCCCGATCCACACACACCTCCCACAGCTCCTCCGGGGGAACCCCAAGGCGTTCCCAAGCCAGCCGAGAGATGTAGTCCCTCCAGCATGTCCTGGGTCTTCCCCGGGGCCTCCTCCCAATGGGACGTGCCCAGAACACCTCTCCAGTGAGGCGTCCAGGGGGCATCTGGAAAAGATGCCCGAGCCACCTCAACTGACTCCTTTCGACGTGGAGGAGCAGCGGCTTGAGTCCGAGCTCCTCCTGAGTGACCGAGCTCCTGGCTGACAATAAATCCTTAATAAATAATCACTTTGACGGGTAGTTTTCTTGAGACACAACAGAGGATGGACACATGAACAAGAATAACTATATTTAACATAATACACACATGAACTCAAACACATACAGATGTACAAGTTTCCAAATAGTTTTCAGTCAGTCACATCAGAAAGTGAGAAACTGCAACAAGTAACAGTAATTAAAAATAATTAAAGTAATAAAAAAAAAAGTTTTAATTTATCGGGGTTTGAAATGTTTTGTGTGAAGATGCTGTAAATATTTTAATTAGTTCTACAATGCAGACATGAGCTAAAACACAAATATATACATCATCTGAAAGATCATTGGAATATTAGAACAGGAATAAAGTTACAGCACAAGAAAAATTAAATGACCATAAAAATACAGTGACATCATGCTGTCTAATCAGCGTGTTGATATGTAACAGCTGTGAGGTGGTGGGATGGATTATCTCAGCAAAGGAGAAGTGCTCACTAACAGATTTGTGAACAATATTTGAGCGAAAAAGTTCTTTTGTGGACATAGAAAGTGTTTTAGATCTTTGAGTTCAGCTCATGAAAAATGGGGGCAAAATAAAAGTGTTGCCTTTATGTTGTTGTTCAGTGTATATTTTATGTACTCTCAGAGAGTCAATACGGCTTTAGAGCCAAAAGATCAACCTCACTTGCTTTAATTAACACTATAGAGGATATAACTAATTTTCTAGATAATAAAAAATATGCAGTTGGGATATTTATCAATCTAACAAAAGCATTTGACACTATTGATCATCAAATTTTAATATACAAATTACAGAGGTATGGTACTTGTATTAGAGGTGTGGCTTCACGGTGGGTTGGAAGCTATTTAAGAAACAGGCAACAGTTGGTGAAGCTGGGTGAGAATTGCTCCTCATGTCTGGACATTCCCTGTGGTATCCCACAGGGGTCAGTATCAGGACCAAGATTTTTCATCTTGTACATCTATGACTTGTGTAGTGTATCTAAATTATTGAAGCTAGTGTTGTTTGCAGATGACACAAATATTTTTTTTAATCAGATGGTAATTTACAAAATTTATTGAAGAATGTTGCATCAAAAATTAAAAAATTACAAACTTGGTTTAACAAGAACAAATTATCTCTAAATTTAAGCAAAACAACTATGATGATATTTGGTAATAAGAAGATAAAGGTTGTGTTAGATGGCTGCAATATAGAGTGGGTTAAAGAAAAAAGTTCTTAGGAGTATTGGTCGATGAAAAGCTTTCTTGGAAAGCACACATCAAATATGTGCAATCGAAACTTGCAAGAAGCATCATTGTGTTAACTAAAGCAAGATATGTGCTTGATTAAAAAAAAATAATTTAATCTATTGTATTGTTCATTGGTTTTACCCTATTTAAGTTACTGTGCTGAAGTGTGGGGGAACAACTATAAAACGACTTTACAGCCCTTGGTATGTCTTCAAAAAAGAGCCATTAGGATTATGCATAATGTCAGCTTCAGGAGCCACACAAATCACCTGTTTCTTTAATCTAAAATACTAAAACAACTGGGATTTGGTAGAATACTTAACTGTAATTATAATTTATAAAGCAAAAATAAGTGTTTGCCTGATAATGTTCAAAAACAGTTTATGGAGAGAGAAGGGGGATACAATCTGAGAGGTGCACTAAAATTTAAACATGCCAGAGCTCTCACTACCAGAAAGAGTTTGTGTCTCGGTCTGTGGTGTGAAGCTCTGGAACTCAATCAGTGAAGAGCTGAGAGGGTGTCCAGACATGAGAAGGTTTAAAAAGAAGTTTAAAGAGGTGATTTTGTCACGATACAGCGAAGCAACTTAGAACTAATACATTTTTGAGAGTTGAGCAATAGAAGAAACTCCGTTGCACTTGTCTTATTAAATGATGCAAATGAATGTTGGAATTTCTTATGTGTAAATTATAGAAAAGTTGACTGAAATTGTGAAAGCAACAAGAAATGTTTCCAAATAAGTGAGTATAAATTGTTATAAGTAGCTTGAAGCTTTTGAAATATATAAATTGTAGAAGCAGGAACAACACTGTAACCCAGGAACCAAATGATGATATAAGTTGTATTGTAAGTTCAGAGTAAAGGGATGGGACTAATAAGTCTATACTTCTTCCCATTCCTTTTTGAATTTGTACTTTCTTTATGTAGTAATGACAGTGTTTTGTCTTGTCTTGTGTGCAATACACATATTCAAATAAATCCATCATCTTCTTCTTCATCTATGTGTTACATATGTAAATATTATTTAAAAAAAAAGGAAAAGAAACAAGCTGATGTTCTGAAGTGTGGTCATGCTCTCTGACAGCAGAGGGCGCTGCAAGAAACATGTACAGCAGGTCAGCCTGTTGTTTTGGATCTGTAGTCTCAATTCAGGGGGCGCATCCTACAGAGGCTGCATTCTGAGACTGCATGTGTCACAGTGGCGCAACGAGGCTCTCTCATTTCAATGCAACCTACTTCCCCCCCCCCCCCAAAAAAAACAAGGATACAACAGGTGTATCCGCCTTGGACCAAACAGTCTCAACAGTCATTGCAAGATTCCACCCAAACCAAGACAAAATAGTTGGTAATTTTAAAATCACAAAAAAGAAACAGGGTGCAATTCTGGGCTCTCTCTCTCTCTCTCTCTCTCTCCTCTCTCTCTCCTCCTCTCTCTCTCTCTCTCTCCTCTCTCTCTCTCTCTCTCTCTCTATATATATATATATATATATATATACGAGGTCTGTGATAAAAGTAAAGGACCTTATTATTTTTTTCATAAACCATATGGATTTGAATCACGTGTGATTACATCAGACATGCTTGAACCCTTGTGGGCATGCGAGAGTTTTTTCACGCCTGTCGGTTACGTCATTCGCCTGTGGGCAGTCTTTGAGTGAGGAGTCGTCCACCCGCTCGTCGATTTTTTTCATTGTTTAGGAATGGCTCAGAGACTGCTGCTTTGTTTGATAAAAATTTTTTCAAAAACTGTAAGGCACAACTGAGTGGACACCATTCGATAAATTCAGCTGGTTTTCGGTAAAAACTTTAACGGCTGATGAGAGATTTTGGTCTGGGAGTGTCGCTGTAAGGACGGCCCACGGCGCCTGACTGCGATCTGCGCTTCGAGGCAGCAGCGTCTCGCCGTTTCAAGTTGAAAACTTCCACATTTCAGGCTCTGTTGATCCAGTAAGTCCTCAGAGAACAGAGAACTTTCAAAAGAAGTCGGCATGAGGAGTTTATTCAGACATTTCATTGTTAACGGACATTTTGTAATGAAAGAACGTGCGGGCAGAGTCGCATGTCGGGCCAGACCCGACCACGGGGGGTCGCAACAGGAAAAACACCTCCGTTGGAAACCTTAACGGGCGAGTTGGAACATGCCCAAGTTGGTAAACAATTTCTCAGTTACTCACTTGTTGAAAGCCATCAAAAGCCGCCTGAATTTTACAAATGGTTTTCAACATGGAGGTGTTTTTCCTGTCGCGGCGCACACAGATTCGCCAAGTCGTCACGGAAACGACTCGGCGAATTTGCGCGCACGTCTTTCATTAAAAAATGTCCTTAAACAGTGGAATGTCCGCATAAAGTCCTCATGCCGGCCTCTTCTGAATCTTCTCTGTTCTCTCACGACGTCCTGGGTGAATTAAGCCTTAAATTAGGATGTTTTCAGGTCGAAACAGGCCGACGACAGCGCCTGGAAGCGCTGCACAACCTCCTGCTCTGTGGGAAGTCCTTACAGCCACAGAAACACCCCATAATCTCTCATCAGCCGTTAAACTTTTCACCGAAAACCAGCTTAATTTCTCGAATAGTGTCCACTCGGATATTCCTCACAGGTCCAGAAAAAATGTTGATAAAGCAATGCGCGCCGTCCGCAGCGGCTATTCAGACAAAGAGATTCCGACGGGCGGGGTGGAGCACTCCTCACTCAAGGCCTGCCCACAGGCGAATGACATCACCGACACGCGTGAAAAAACTCACGCATGTGCACGAGGGTTCAAGCATGTCTGATGTAAAAACATATGAATCAAATCCATTTATTTTTTGAAAAAAATAAAAAGGACCGCTTTTTTCATCACAGACCTCGTATATATATATATTTGTGTGTGTTGTGTGAAAGTGTAATGACACGGACCCACAACAGGGGGCGTAAATGAACGGTCAATGGAAATAAAGAGTAACACTTTTAATGTTGTGAAATGTGCACAACGGATACAGATACAATTCAATACTAAAGTCAATTTATACAGTTGGTGTCGTGTGGACAGGCTCGAGGATAGGTGACACCTGTCCAGATAGGAGTCGGGACCCACACGACTTCCACCGCCAACGGATCTGGAGCACACCGGAGCCGCCAAGTCCAGAGTCCCCAGGTGGCCACCGTCTCCAGCTGTCAGATCGGGTACTGCTGGCAGGAAGCAGAAACAGTCAAGGGTGGGTGTGTGCACACACCCAGTAAACAGTCAGCAGAGTTCAGATGAATAAGGGAGAAAAACACCACCTCCCACTCTCACAATATCCACAGTCATGCAGATCCCAAATCACACTTAACAGCTGACGAGCGGGAACGCCAACTCCTCCTGACCAGCTGCAAGTGTACTGAGATACGTCTGCAACTCAGAATATAGATTACAGCTTTTCGAGCTTAGCAGCAAAGTACGTTGCGACAATAAGCTTAGGTGAATAAGACACAAGACGGCTGAGAGTTTTACCTGAGTACCTCAGAAGATGTCTCGGCAAGGGTGTGGTGTCTTCTCCCGGCTTTTATGGATGACTAGATGAGATGATGAGTGACAGCTGTCAGGGCGCCTGTAGCTCCTGGCGGCGAACTGCACCCTCTGGTGCCTGAAGCCCGTCTACAGGCAGAGCGCCCTCTGGTGTTGGCCAGCAGTACTTCCTCTTCGGCGGCCCACACAACAGGACCCCCCCCCTCAACGGGCGCCTCCTGGCGCCCGACCAGGCTTGTTGGGGTGTCGGGCGTAGAAGTCGGTCAGGATGGCCGGGTCCAGAATGAAGCTCCTCTTCACCCAGGAGTGTTCTTCGGGTCCGTACCCCTCCCAGTCCACCAGATACTGGAACCCCCGGCCCCATCGACGGACGTCCAGAAGCCTGCGGACGGTCCATGCAGGCTCACCATCAATGATCCGGGCAGGAGGCGGTGCAGGTCCAGGAGTGCAGAGGGAGGAGGTGTGATACAGTTTAATCCGGGACACGTGAAAGACTGGATGAATCCGCAGTGAAGCTGCGGCTGCCAGCTTCACTGTGGATTGAAGACTTTGATGATAGGAAAAGGTCCGATGTATCTGTCCTTCAGTTTATGGGAGTCCACCTGCAGAGGGATGTCCTTAGTTGACAGCCAAACCTCCTGCCCGGGCTGGTATGCAAGGGCCAGGGAACGCCGGCGGTCTGCATGGTCCTTGGCCCTTGTCCGGGCTGTCAGAAGGGCAGAGCAGACAGTGCGCCATACCCGACGGCATCTCCTGAGGTGGGCCTGGACTGAGGGGACCTCAACCTCTCCCCCCACGGCTGGAAACAACAGGGGCTGGTACACCAAACACGCCTCAAAGGGGGAGAGGCCGGTGGCAGATGAGACCTGACTGTTATGGGCGTACTCGATCCAGGCCAGGTGTTGATTCCAGTCTGTCGGGTGTGCGGAGGTGACACACCGCAGAGTCTGCTCCAGGTCTTGGTTCGTCCGCTCCGCCTGTCCATTGGTTTGAGGGTGGTACCCGGACGAGAGGCTCACGGTGGCCCCCAGTTCCCTACAGAAACTCCTCCAGACTTGCGAGGAGAACTGGGGACCGCGATCCGAGACTACGTTCGTGGGGATACCATGCAGATGCACGACATGGTGGACCAGGAGGTCTGCAGTCTCCTGGGCCGTCGGGAGCTTCGGGAGGGCCACGAAGTGGGCCGCCTTGGAGAACCGGTCCACTATCGTCAGGATGGTCGTCATACCCTGGGACGCAGGGAGACCCGTGACGAAGTCCAGGCCTATGTGGGACCAGGGGCGACGAGGCACCGGCAGCGGCTGGAGGAGTCCTTGGGCCTTTTTATGATCAGCCTTGCCCCTGGCACAGGTGGTGCAGGCCTGGACGTACTCCTGGATGTCGGTTTCCATCGACGCCCACCAGAAGCGCTGCCGGACCACTGCCACGGTTTTACGCACCCCTGGGTGACAGGCGAGCTTCGAACCGTGACAGAAGTATAGGACCGCAGCCCTGGCCTCTGGTGGGATGTACAGCCTGTTTTTAGGTCCATCTCCGGGGTCCGGGTGTCGTGTCAGGGCCTCCTGGACAGTCTTCTCCATGTCCCAGGTGAGGGTTGCGACGACAGTGGACTCGGGGATGATTGTGTCCGGTGGATCCAACAGCTCTGGCCTGACTTCCTCTTCATGCACCCGGGACAGTGCATCGGAACGTTGGTTCTTAGTCCCAGGGCGATATGTGATCTGGAAGTCAAACCGACCAAAGAAAAGTGACCAACGGGTTTGTCTGGAGTTCAGACGCTTGGCGGTCCGGATGTACTCCAGGTTCCGACGGTCCGTGAAAACCATGAAGGGAACCATGGCTCCCTCCAGAATGTGTCTCCACCCCTCAAGAGCCTCTTTCACCGCCAGACGTTCCCGATTGCCAGCATCATAGTTCCTTTCAGCCGGGGTCAACCTGCGCGAATAGTAGGCACAAGGATGGAGTACCTTATCGGACTCCTCACTCTGGGACAGCACAGCCCCTATCCCTGAGTCAGAGGCATCCACTTCGACAATAAACTGGCGATCAGGGTTAGGCTGCACCAGAACTGGTGCAGTCGAGAACCGATGTTTCAACTCCTTGAACGCGGCTTCGCACTGATCCGACCAGGTGAAAGGGGACTTTAGTGGAGGTCAGGGCTGTCAGGGGGCCAACAACCTGACTGTAGCCCTTAATGAACCTCCGATAGAAGTTTGCAAAACCGAGGAACTGTTGCAGCTTCCTACGGCTTGTTGGTTGGGGCCAATCTCTCACCGCCGCAACCTTGGCCGGATCAGGGGCGACAGAGTTGGAGGAGATTATAAACCCCAGGAAGGACAAAGAAGTGCGGTGGAATTCACACTTCTCGCCCTTCACAAACAGCCAGTTCTCCAACAACCGCTGAAGGACGTGACGTACATGCTTGACATGGGTCTCAGGATCCGGGGAGAAGATGAGAATATCGTCCAGATACACGAAGACGAACCAATGCAGGAAGTCCCGCAAGACGTCATTAACCAAGGCTTGGAACGTCGCGGGCGCATTGGTGAGACCGAACGGCATGACCAGGTATTCAAAATGACCTAATGAGGTGTTAAACGCCATCTTCCACTCGTCTCCCTTCTGGATCCGAACCAGGTGATATGCGTTTCTAAGATCCAACTTAGTGAAAATTTTGGCTCCATGCAGGGGCGTGAACACTGAATCCAGTAGGGGTAACGGGTATCAGTTGCGAACCGTGATCTCGTTCAACCCTCTGTAATCAATGCATGGACGGAGTCCGCCGTCCTTCTTGCCCACGAAAAAGAAACCAGCACCCATCGGGGAGGTGGAGTTCCGGATCAACCCGGCAGCTAACGAGTCCCGGATGTAGGTCTCCATTGATTCGTGTTCCGGACGTGAGAGGTTGTACAGCCTGCTGGACGGGTACTCAGCGTATCAAAATTAATGGCACAATCGTACAGATGGTGCGGGGGCAACGTGAGCGCCAGATCTTTGCTGAAGACGTCAGCAAGATCATGGTACTCAGCTGGTACCGCCGCCAGATTGGGGGGGACTAAAAACTCCTCCTTAGCTGTCACACCGGGTGGAACCGAGAATCCTAAACACTCCCGGTGGCAGGTTTTGCTCCACTGCGTAACAACCCCAGATGGCCAATCAATCCAGGGATTGTGTTTACACATCCATGGAAAACCCAGAATCACTTGGGAGGTAGAAGGTGTTACATAAAACGCTATCTCCTCCCTGTGATTTCCAGACACAACCATTGTCACTGGCTGTGTCTGATGTGTTATTAGTGGAAATAGGGTGCCATCTAGTGCCCGCACCGACAATGGTGACGGTGACGACCCCATGTCCACCAGTGCTGGGGCATGAAGGGTAAGATCCCCGCTTAGGATCGTAACTGGGATTCGTGCGGATTTGCGGATTTTCCCCTCGTGAGTGTTATGGCCCACCCTTAGCCCAGTCTCTAAGGGCGGGCATTGTAGTTTGACCGTTTGGGGCAATTTCTCTGTATGTGCTCACTCGAGCCGCAGAAAAAACACTCCCCACGGGCCAGCCTCCGTTGTCTGTCTTCTGATTTTACTTTAGCCCTGCTCGTGTCCATAGCTTCGTCAGCAGGGGGAGCTGTTGCCTCATGGAGGACTCTGGCAGTGGAGCGGGGGGACGACGACATCCGTTCAGACCCGGAAGGAAGAGGGACGGCTCGTGCCCGGCCACGCCCCTCACCTCGCTGCCGGCGATGTTCTTCTAGTCGGTTGTCTAGTCGTATAACGAGATCAATAAGCCCATCGAAATCCTGCGGCTCGTCCTTCGCCAGCAAATGCTCCTTCAGGACCGGGGACAGTCCGCTTACGAAGGCGGCGCGGAGCGCAACATTATTCCAGCCGGACCTCGCTGCCACAATGCGGAAGTCGACTGCATATTCGGCTGCGCTCCGACGCCCCTGTCTCATCGACAGCAGCACGTTCGAAGTGGTCTCGCCTCTATTGGGGTGATCAAACACTTGTTTGAATTCCCGCACAAACCCAGTATATGGTCAATAGTCAATCAATTTATATAGTGCCAAATCACAACAAAGAGTTGCCCCAAGGCGCTTTATATTGTAAGGCAAGGCCATACAATAATTACGTAAAAACCCCAACGGTCAAAACGACCCCCTGTGAGCAAGCACTTGGCGACAGTGGGAAGGAAAAACTCCCTTTTAACAGGAAGAAACCTCCAGCAGAACCAGGCTCAGCGAGGGGCAGTCTTCTGCTGGGACTGGTTGGGGCTGAGGGAGAGAACCAGGAAAAAGACATGCTGTGGAGGGGAGCAGAGATCAGTCACTAATGATTAAATGCAGAGTGGTGCATACAGAGCAAAAACAGAAAGAAACACTCAGTGCATCATGGGAACCCCCCAGCAGTCTAAGTCTATAGCAGCATAACTAAGGGATGGTTCAGGGTCACCTCCTCCACCCAGTAGGATGATCCGGAGCAGGCAGCGAACACAGATAGGCTGGGGAACTCCATCTTTGAGAGCTCAAGAGACGAAAACAAACCAGCGCTGTCGATGGATGACAAAGCGTTCCTGACCATCATGGACAAAGAGGTCTACCAGGATGATGGCCACAGCTGGGTAGCACCTCTGCCGTTCTGGTCGCCACGACGACTCCTCCCCAGCAACCGGAAACAAGCAGTGAAATGTCGAGCCTCACTCAGGAAGACACTGGAGAAAAAGCCAGAAATGAAGTCACTACACCGAGTTCATGCAGAGAATGCTGGACAATGACCAAGCTGAGCGTACGCCACCTCTGGAGCCAGGTAAAGAACATTGGTACCTGCCCATGTTCGGTGTGTACCACCCAAAGAAGCCAGGTCAGGTTAGAGTAGTGTTCGACTCGAGCACCAAATGTGAAGGCACCAGCCTGAATAATGTACTCCTCAGCGGCCCTGATCTGAATAACATGCTGCTAGGGGTGTGTTGGAGTTATTCTGTAGATACACTGTTTTATTTTATCATGCATGTTTTGTGTTCTCTGCTCTGGTAGAATGTAGTTCTGTCTGCTCTGATAAAGTGTATTGTACTGATGTGATGGGTGAAGGTTACTTAAGATATGTGACATGACGTGTTTCTGCAAGTTGTGGTATCTCTGTGTGCACGCTAAGCTCTTTTTAGGACATGTGAAGATGACTCATGCAGGACGCAGCCGAAGCTGAGCAGTAAGATAAAGAATAGAGAATTGAATGTTCCAACCACAGTGTGATTGTGATACATCAGTCCTTTTGTCAGAAGAAGTGTGATTAATCGTTGGATGTCTTAAACACATCTTAACCGAGCCCAAGATTAAAAAGGTTCTGAACATCCTGAATGTATTGTGCAATCAGCAGTTCTGCGGCAACAGCTCACGCGCTATCACTCTTCCCCTCAGGAGCTGTACCGCCCATGAATGTAGGGAAGTCCTAAATAAAAAGAGCGGGAGCGCAGGCCAGACTTTAGTGTAGCTTTGGTGTACAGCCTGACTGCACTCCTCGCGAGCTTAAATTGAATTCTATCTCTCACTTGTTTTATTGCCTGGTTGTCTCTTCCTCTTATCAAAGGTACAGTATTCTAAACCCGACAAAGACTGGGGGCTCGTCCGGGATCCCAACAGACCTGACGGATCCAGCGAGCGTGATCGACACCAGAGAAATCCTTGGCCAAGGTAACTCAGACCCTTTAACGGGACTGGCTCAATCCGTTGGCTGGGATCTGAAAGGTTGACGGGATCACCGAGAGGGAAAGAGACCGACGGAGTGTGAGTACAGAATTTGATTCTGATAAAATTGTTGTTGTGAATGGTGGCAGTAGGCTGCGTAAAATAGAAATGTTGAAATAGTGAAATAGTGACAGAAAGTCACGGTTAAACAGGGAAATAAGTGCACAGTGAAAAGGCAGTTAAACCTCACAGGGATGGTGGAGTCCCCTAATGCAGGACATTAGTTAAATTCCACGGGAGGGCGAGCTCCCCTGACCTAAGAATACGCGTACGGTTATTAAAAGTGTTTCTATGTATTTGTGTAAATAAAATAACTGTGTGTGAGTGTAATAAAAGTGACTGAGTGAGAGTGTGGAGTCACTTCGACTCCCCTCTATGAAAATCTCACAGGAAAGTAAGTAGTAAGTTTTGAGAAGAAGCAAAGGCAAGGCCTTCCCGTGCCCTCCGGGGTGGCGAAAGGGAACGCACTTCTCAGAATAGTTGATTACTACCCTGTGATTGTAACAACACCAGTGGATTAGGACCCTGTAGGGGCAAAACCATCACTGGTCTAAAACGTTCTGAAAACACAAAATGGGAAAATCTAACAGTAAAAATGAGAGACCTAAGTCCCGGGACGATCTAAAAACAAAAGATTGGATATACATGAATAAAATTGATTCAAATTCAACAAAACACTTAGATAAGTGGATAAAAGATCATGGATTTGATGGACGCCTGCAGAAAGAGTTATTAACTAAACTAAAGAACAGTATTGAGAAAAAGTGTGGAACAAGTGAGAAAAAGAAAGAAAAAGAAGGTCAAGGTGAAATTGTAGCATGGGAAAGAGAAGTTGAGAAACGAAAGAAGGGCCTTAGAGAAGCAAAGGAAAGACAGAAAGAAACAGTAAATGATAAGAAGGAGCAGGGGAACGTGATGTTTCACAGACAAGAAGATAATGAGACAGGGCCTGCGGCTCCAAAAGTAGAAATGGTAGTAAAATTGGATACTACAAAACACAGTCAGCCAGAAGCTGAAATAAAGGAGAATAAACTCTATCCAGATTTACCGCAGGGGCAACCCCCATCATATGTAGACCCTACACAACACGTCATGAGAACACGATCCAAAACACCAAAAGATGAAGAAAATCAACCTGGACCATCAGCCCCACCGGCTGATCAGGAACCAGGTGGATCAGGAGTCTATCCAATGATTCATGTGGCAAATCCACATACGTCAGGACCAAGAACTATTCTTGTGTACCGAACTTGGACACAAGCAGACGTTAAGCCAGCTGTGGAAGGTGTAACTCCCCCACGAGAAGATGTAGCCCAGTACATTATTGACATAACCGCTTTGGTTAAATCCTACAATCTTAGAGGGGATGAAGTTCAACAAGTCATAATGGCAACTGTGACAAAGGATTGGGCTGATGTAAAAGGAGATTGGGATCCTGCAGAGGCAGACCACACTCCATTAGCCCATGATAGTCAGGAATTGGAAGATCGATTGGCCGCACTACTGCTGAGAATTAAGCAGAAATACCAGCAGAAGTCAAATTACACAGAAATAAATCGCACAAAACAGAAAGATGATGAACCATTCGAAGACTATCGACATCGAATGGAAAAAGTTTTTAAAGTGCACAGTGGTCTTCTACCACTGAAAAATGATAGCGTGTATGAACAACAATTGAAAAATGCACTCCATGCCAACTCCAGATCAGATATCCGAGCATGGGTAGACAAACACATGATAACGCTCCCAACAGCTGGGTTACAAGAGTATGTAGACCACGCCATACACGCAGAAAGAAATCTGAAAACAAAAAAGGCAGCCCCAAAAAGGAAACAGGTGACTACCTTCTATTCTGATGAGTCTGAATGGCAGGAAGGCCAAGTCTTTTTTCAAGGCAGAAAATTCGGACCACCTCGTGGGCGGGGCCGTTTTAGAGGCCCACCCCGAGGACGTTTTCAATCAAACCCACAGAGGCAATGGAAGCAGGACAGGCAAGGAAATTGGCAGGGCCAAGGCCAGTCAGCTCCCCCAAAGCCCTGGGCTGGAAGGTCAAATGAGTGTTGGGTTTGCGGCAAATTAGGACATTTCGCCAAGGACTGCCCACAAAGAACACAGAATCCGCAATGACTAACCGCCCAACAAGCAACATCAACGGGACCTTTAGTCCCTGAGGCAGATCTAAACCTTCAAGATCGGCTGATGAGTGATGTACCTAAACCGGAAGTGACTTTAATGATGAATGGGAAGCATGTTGTTTTCCTATGCGATTCGGGTGCATGTAAAACAACATGTTGCTCATGGCCGGTAGGGTTACAGCCCAGTGATGAAACATTTTGGGTAAGAGCAGCCAATGGGAAGACATGTGCTGTCCCTGTGTCCCAACCCGTGTGGATTCGGGACCCAGAAGGGAAGTCATGTTGCATCTCTGTATTGATGATGCCCCAATGTCCGGTTAATCTTCTCGGACGAGATGGTCTAACTGCATTGGGACTGTCTCTAGTGTCGGACAATGGACTGTTGCGAGTAAAACGACAACATCAGCTGCAGGTCTTTACTTTAGGCTCAAATTACGCCCTAAACTGCTACTATTATTATTTTCTGAAACTACGAGATGCTAGCCCCACCTCTTTTGGTGCATCTGTTCTGTCGTTTGCTAAAACATTGTTGTCTCATCCTGAACAAACACATGAACCGGAAGATCTCCATGTCACATTGTGGTTCAAGGGTACTCCAGGACCGGACGGTAACTATGAGAGCCTCTTGGAGGAAGTAACCCCAACATCTGCAGTAGCAGACTGTATTTACCATGATGGGAAAAATAGAGCTGCAATTGCGGTCTCATGTTCCTCCAGAAATTCAGAGATTACATAGGACTGGGACTCCCTTCCATGTGTCCCTCTTCAAACCATATCTCGTGACTTGGCTTGAGGTTGGCTCTCACTGCGGTATTGTATCACTTCCTGTTCCGGAGCACAGCGGTGTTTTTCTGTATCTGTTAGCTGTTTAATCTGCGCAGTTAGATTGATCTAGTTATCTAGATTACGATTTGTTTCCCAGTGTAATCTTTACGTGCCTTAACTAAAGCACTCCTTCTGCTGAATCACCTCTAAATTATTTACACATTATTCACTTTGCGTGTTTTTAGGAATCCGCTAGGTTAGCGTAGCTACTAGCTCTTAGCCGATTTAGCATGGCGGCTTCTCCTGTCTCTCCCGCACTTTTCTGCTCTGGGTGTGAAATGTTTAGTTATTCCTCGGCCTCCTTTAGCAGTAACGGTACTTGTAATAAGTGTAGCTTATTCGTAGCTTTGGAGGCCAGGCTGGGCGAATTGGAGACTCGGCTCCGCACCGTGGAAAATTCTACAGCTAGCCAGGCCCCTGTAGTCGGTGCGGACCAAGGTAGCTTAGCCGCCATTAGTTCCCCCCTGGCAGATCCCGAGCAGCCGGGAAAGCAGGCTGACTGGGTGACTGTGAGGAGGAAGCGTAGCCCTAAACAGAAGCCCCGTGTACACCGCCAACCCGTTCACATCTCTAACTGTTTTTCCCCACTCGACGACACACCCGCCGAGGATCAAACTCTGGTTATTGGCGACTCTGTTTTGAGAAATGTGAAGTTAGCGACACCAGCAACCATAGTCAATTGTCTTCCGGGGGCCAGAGCAGGCGACATTGAAGGAAATTTGAAACTGCTGGCTAAGGCTAAGCGTAAATTTGGTAAGATTGTAATTCACGTCGGCAGTAATGACACCCGGTTACGCCAATCGGAGGTCACTAAAATTAACATTAAATCGGTGTGTAACTTTGCAAAAACAATGTCGGACTCTGTAGTTTTCTCTGGGCCCCTCCCCAATCGGACCGGGAGTGACATGTTTAGCCGCATGTTCTCCTTGAATTGCTGGCTGTCTGAGTGGTGTCCAAAAAATGAGGTGGGCTTCATAGATAATTGGCAAAGCTTCTGGGGAAAACCTGGTCTTGTTAGGAGAGACGGCATCCATCCCACTTTGGATGGAGCAGCTCTCATTTCTAGAAATCTGGCCAATTTTCTTAAATCCTCCAAACCGTGACTATCCAGGGTTGGGACCAGGAAGCAGAGTTGTAGTCTTACACACCTCTCTGCAGCTTCTCTCCCCCTGCCATCCCCTCATTACCCCATCCCGGTAGAGACGGTGCCTGCTCCCAGACCACCAATAACCAGCAAAAATCTATTTAAGCATAAAAATTCAAAAAGAAAAAATAATATAGCACCTTCAACTGCACCACAGACTAAAACAGTTAAATGTGGTCTATTAAACATTAGGTCTCTCTCTTCTAAGTCCCTGTTGGTAAATGATATAATAATTGATCAACATATTAATTTATTCTGCCTAACAGAAACCTGGTTACAGCAGGATGAATATGTTAGTTTAAATGAGTCAACACCCCCGAGTCACACTAACTGTCAGAATGCTCGTAGCACGGGCCGGGGCGGAGGATTAGCAGCAATCTTCCATTCCATCTTATTAATTAATCAAAAACCCAGACAGAGCTTTAATTCATTTGAAAGCTTGTCTCTTAGTCTTGTCCATCCAAATTGGAAGTCCCAAAAACCAGTTTTATTTGTTATTATCTATCGTCCACCTGGTCGTTACTGTGAGTTTCTCTGTGAATTTTCAGACCTTTTGTCTGACTTAGTGCTTAGCTCAGATAAGATAATTATAGTGGGCGATTTTAACATCCACACAGATGCTGAGAATGACAGCCTCAACACTGCATTTAATCTATTATTAGACTCTATTGGCTTTGCTCAAAAAGTAAATGAGTCCACCCACCACTTTAATCATATCTTAGATCTTGTTTTGACTTATGGTATGGAAATAGAAGACTTAACAGTATTCCCTGAAAACTCCCTTCTGTCTGATCATTTCTTAATAACATTTACATTTACTCTGATGGACTACCCAGCAGTGGGGAATAAGTTTCATTACACTAGAAGTCTTTCAGAAAGCGCTGTAACTAGGTTTAAGGATATGATTCCTTCTTTATGTTCTCTAATGCCATATACCAACACAGTGCAGAGTAGCTACCTAAACTCTGTAAGGGAGATAGAGTATCTCGTCAATAGTTTTACATCCTCATTGAAGACAACTTTGGATGCTGTAGCTCCTCTGAAAAAGAGAGCTTTAAATCAGAAGTGTCTGACTCCGTGGTATAACTCACAAACTCGTAGCTTAAAGCAGATAACCCGTAAGTTGGAGAGGAAATGGCGTCTCACTAATTTAGAAGATCTTCACTTAGCCTGGAAAAAGAGTCTGTTGCTCTATAAAAAAGCCCTCCGTAAAGCTAGGACATCTTTCTACTCATCACTAATTGAAGAAAATAAGAACAACCCCAGGTTTCTTTTCAGCACTGTAGCCAGGCTGACAAAGAGTCAGAGCTCTATTGAGCTGAGTATTCCATTAACTTTAACTAGTAATGACTTCATGACTTTCTTTGCTAACAAAATTTTAACTATTAGAGAAAAAATTACTCATAACCATCCCAAAGACGTATCGTTATCTTTGGCTGCTTTCAGTGATGCCGGTATTTGGTTAGACTCTTTCTCTCCGATTGTTCTGTCTGAGTTATTTTCATTAGTTACTTCATCCAAACCATCAACATGTTTATTAGACCCCATTCCTACCAGGCTGCTCAAGGAAGCCCTACCATTATTTAATGCTTCGATCTTAAATATGATCAATCTATCTTTGTTAGTTGGCTATGTACCACAGGCTTTTAAGGTGGCAGTAATTAAACCATAACTTAAAAAGCCATCACTTGACCCAGCTATCTTAGCTAATTATAGGCCAATCTCCAACCTTCCTTTTCTCTCAAAAATTCTTGAAAGGGTAGTTGTAAAACAGCTAACTGATCATCTGCAGAGGAATGGTCTATTTGAAGAGTTTCAGTCAGGTTTCAGAATTCATCATAGTACAGAAACAGCATTAGTGAAGGTTACAAATGATCTTCTTATGGCCTCGGACAGTGGACTCATCTCTGTGCTTGTTCTGTTAGACCTCAGTGCTGCTTTTGATACTGTTGACCATAAAATTTTATTACAGAGATTAGAGCATGCCATAGGTATTAAAGGCACTGCGCTGCGGTGGTTTGAATCATATTTGTCTAATAGATTACAATTTGTTCATGTAAATGGGGAATCTTCTTCACAGACTAAAGTTAATTATGGAGTTCCACAAGGTTCTGTGCTAGGACCAATTTTATTCACTTTATACATGCTTCCCTTAGGCAGTATTATTAGACGGTATTGCTTACATTTTCATTGTTACGCAGATGATACCCAGCTTTATCTATCCATGAAGCCAGAGGACACACACCAATTAGCTAAACTGCAGGATTGTCTTACAGACATAAAGACATGGATGACCTCTGATTTCCTGCTTTTAAACTCAGATAAAACTGAAGTTATTGTACTTGGCCCCACAAATCTTAGAAACATGGTGTCTAACCAGATCGTTACTCTGGATGGCATTACCCTGACCTCTAGTAATACTGTGAGAAATCTTGGAGTCATTTTTGATCAGGATATGTCATTCGATGCGCATATTAAACAAATATGTAGGACTGCTTTTTTGCATTTGCGCAATATCTCTAAAATCAGAAAGGTCTTGTCTCAGAGTGATGCTGAAAAACTAATTCATGCATTTATTTCCTCTAGGTTGGACTATTGTAATTCATTATTATCAGGTTGTCCTAAAAGTTCCCTGAAAAGCCTTCAGTTAATTCAAAATGCTGCAGCTAGAGTACTGACGGGGACTAGAAGGAGAGAGCATATCTCACCCATATTGGCCTCTCTTCATTGGCTTCCTGTTAATTCTAGAATAGAATTTAAAATTCTTCTTCTTACTTATAAGGTTTTGAATAATCAGGTCCCATCTTATCTTAGGGACCTCGTAGTACCATATCACCCCAATAGAGCGCTTTGCTCTCAGACTGCAGGCTTACTTGTAGTTCCTAGGGTTTGTAAGAGTAGAATGGGAGGCAGAGCCTTCAGCTTTCAGGCTCCTCTCCTGTGGAACCAGCTCCCAATTCAGATCAGGGAGACAGACACCCTCTCTACTTTTAAGATTAGGCTTAAAACTTTCCTTTTTGCTAAAGCTTATAGTTAGGGATGGATCAGGTGACCCTGACCCATCCCTTAGTTATGCTCTATAGACTTAGACTGCTGGGGGGTTCCCATGATGCACTGAGTGTTTCTTTCTCTTTTTGATCTGTATGCACCACTCTGCATTTAATCATTAGTGATCGATCTCTGCTCCCCTCCACAGCATGTCTTTTTCCTGGTTCTCTCCCTCAGCCCCAACCAGTCCCAGCAGAAGACTGCCCCTCCCTGAGCCTGGTTCTGCTGTAGGTTTCTTCCTGTTAAAAGGGAGTTTTTCCTTCCCACTGTTGCCAAGTGCTTGCTCACAGGGGGTCGTTTTGACCGTTGGGGTTTTTACGTAATTATTGTATGGCCTTGCCTTACAATATAAAGCGCCATGGGGTAACTGTTTGTTGTGATTTGGCGCAATATAAATAAAATTGATTGATTGATTGAAAAGCTTCATTATCAAACGTCTTCCCCGTTTGGTGATGCTAAATTCTGAACATCATATTCGTGTGCGTATGAACAGCTTTAACGTCATTTTCATGAAAAGGTTCGATACATTAATGGTGTCTGGTGCAGTTAGGGGTCGAAGCCCCGCAGGGCTGGAACCCTACACTTTAAAACATGACATTCAGACGTAATCAAAATGGAGAAGCGATCAACACCACTGATGAACCAGAACTAAAATTATTATTACAATAACAATAAGGCAGGGTTTTCTGTGTGGGGGGGGGGGGGGGGGGTTCTTTCTTTTTTTCCTTTATAGGAAATAAAATTATTATATATAATTATAATAATTAATAATATATTAATTATTATATAATATTATATTTATATTATCTATTTATAAAAACTCGTATATGACTGCATATAATGTGTGTGAGTAATTTGTGTGTTTTTGTTGTTTAGGAGGCAGCAGTAACACAGCAGTTCATCTGGAGGACGTGTTGAAAAGAAAATCCACTAAAATTCAACTGGAGTCAAACCATCATTTTATTTATTTATTTTACAATTTTTCTGCTGTTTAAAAGCAGAAACATGGATGTTATCAACAATCACAAAAGCATGTACAAAATAAATATATTTTTGTTCAAGATGATTTATGAGTCTGTGTTCAAATAAGCTCACCATTCTTTGATTTTATTGACTGCAATATTCCCCCCCCCCCCCCCCCCCCCGTTTGAAGATTGTAAGACTTATTTGTGGTCCAGCTGAGCTAAAAATTCCATAAGAACTGAGCATTTTGTGATCAAAGCTTTGAATTTGGTACACATATTGTGATTTGCAACAGTATTCATCCCCTTGGTAGTTGAGTTAACAGGGTTTTAAAAAGGAATAGTTTGGACCATGTGTCATGTTTAGTTGTCATGTTACAGGGTAACATATGTCACATGTCATAGAATCCAATGGACCTGACCTTGTTTGACCTTTACTTTGGAGACCAAACATTCAACACAGTCAAAACTATTTCATTTATTAATCCTATTAGCTCAACCAATAATTTGCATCACTTTTTACCAAAATTGAAGGAACGTTAACTTTTGACCCCTGTACAAACTGAGACTGACCTTTGTTACCATTTTTGCTGTTTTTACCCCATAACTCCAGAACATTCAGTCATAGATAGTCCAAACTATACCTTTTTGGAATCGGTATGATCAGACAAATGATGGAGTGTAGTTTTCAATTTGATTGGACTATTTTTAATTTTGACCCCTGTGTAATTCTTCAATTGACCCCTACCTGGCCGCCTATTGAAAATTCAAGTGGCTAGTTGGTTTCTTCAAAAGAATAATGTCTAAGGAGTATTTGTGCTGGCTTTGGTGCTTGTATCATCATTTGCAGGATTGTTTCAGTTATCTGCTGCACTAAAAGTGGACTGAGACAATGCAGCTTGAGTCACTTGTCCCAGGACACAGACTCAAGGTCTACATTTTGGCTTTCTGTCTCCTTATCTACTCAGCTACCTGATCTACAACTGGTGTAAAAACACTCAAAATTTAGGCTTTTCACTGCAATTTGCACCAAACTTGTCACACATACAGTATGGAGGTTGGGTTCCAGAATTTCCCAGCAAGGTCAAATCTGCAAAAGGTCAATCATCGGGGTCAAGGTCGTGCCTGTGTGTTTGTTGGCCTTTAACATCCAGGTGCTTTTGCTGTTTTCTACCAAACTTGCTATATCAATAAAGGTTGATTCCCAAAGTGCCTAAATTCACATTAGGCTGTATGTCTTTCCTGATGCAACACCACTTCTACATTCCCAAATCAGATAAAGTTGGGGCTGTGTGGAAAAATGGTCTTCTTCAGAGGATGGATTGATTGATGGATACATAAACACTGCCAAGTCACTGAATGTGTCTTGAACTTCATTTACATCATTCACTAAGAAACACAAATGGTATGTTACTGTATCGTAAATCTGAAGTTGGCAGTTCTCAAAAATTGAGTGACTGCACTGCAAGGACATTGGTGAGGGAAGCCACCAAGACACGCGTACAGATCTGAAGGAGTAACAGGATGCTGTGGTTGTGAGTGGAGAAACTTGGAATGGGTCAACATTTGCCTGCTTCATCCCCATCCACAGCTTCACGTTGGAGAGGAGGAGGGGAAAACAGATCAGACCTAGGCTCAGGTTCAGGTTTCCCCATGTGCCTCACAAGCAAACAAACGTGACACATTCAATCAAACACTGCTGTCAGTCACAAACAGCTGCAAAGACAGATGACAGAAGGGTGACAAGGACTGATCATCTGTTGAATCATTTGGTGCAGGTGCTCTGTTTGTCACCACGGTTACAATCGGTCTTAATGGCTTTGATGTAATTAAGAAGATAAAGGTAACACAGCGGCAGAATGATGACGTAAACCTCAGCAGCCGTCTATTAGCATCACTTTGTTTTCATCATCTGTTCCATCAAATAAACAGCTTGTTCCTTCTCACATGTCTGAGGAATCTGCCAACAGATGGCGCCAGAGATCTTTTCCCTGTTTGCATGCTGAGTGGAGCTGAGTGACGTCATCTTCCTGCTGATGTGGAAAAGGGAACCAGCCGGATGTCACTGAGCAGGAGGAGAGCAGAGGATGTGATCTGTGTGATTTGGAACCTGCAGCCTGTGCAGCTGTTTCACTGTATTCTGTCAGATTATCACCCTCTTCATATGTCACATAGAGAAAAAAACCCACTGTCCCCCTGTGCATCTCTACAAAAATACAGTAACTTTAAATATTAGACATTTGTCTTTGATGACTGACAACAAAATCTTGTTAATTGATTGGACTATGATCAGACGTAAAAAGTCTTTGCAACATTATATGTTAAGTACAAAATTCAAAATATGTTGAGAAGCAAATGTAAATGACTTAATGTTGAATAATGAAAATACTTTTTAAAATGTCCAAAGTTGGCAAATAACAACAACGAAGCAAAATGAACTGAACAGTGTAGGACCCAGAACACAGTTCATTAATTTGTGAATTTTTAATAAAAAAAAAATGTCATAGAAAAATCTGCAGCCATTGAGATGTCTGAGCCATTGATAAATGTTCTGCAGCTCCATCACAGAAAAATCACTTTAATATTGTCTGCATTCACTGGAGTTTCACTTTGATTAAGATCTCTACTGAGCTGTTGTGCCAGTGATGGTTTTTCACTGTAAATATCTTTAGATGGCCCAGATACGACGATGACAGCTTGTTTGTTGGGAAGGTGTCGTAGCACGGACCCACAACAGGGGGCGCAAATGAACGGACAATGAATAAACCAAAAGGTAACAATTTAATGTTGTGACACTACACAACGAAAAGATACAGAAAATATGCACAGTCAATTAGCACCAGGTGACGTGTGGCAGGCTCGAAGATAGGAGACCCCCCCCCCGACGAGAGAGAAGCCGTACTCCACACGGCTTCCACCACCAACGACCTGAAGAACACCGGAGCCGCCAAGTCCCGAGTCCCCAGGTGGCCTCTGTTCCCGGCTGTCGACCCTGGTACTGCACCTCCACCTCCAATCATACACTTAAGCAGCTCCTGTCAGTCACTTATCTGGAGGGAGTGGGAGGCGAAGACGTCGCGGTTCCCACAATACGCCGCTCCAACAAAACTGTCCCACAAGAATAAACGGCTGCAAACAGAGATCAAAACGTGGATTAATCCAAATACTGCAGAGAAGGATTACCTCAGGAATGGTAGTCGATTTCTCGGCAAGGAGGTGGAGTTGCAGTCCGGCTTTTATGGTGTGATGTTGATGATGATAAACGAGTGACAGCTGGTGCAGGGAGAGAATGACAGCTGTCACTTCTTCGGGATCTGGCGCCCTCTCGTGCTTGGAGCCCGCACTCCAAGCAGGGCGCCCTCTGGTGGTGGTGGGCCAGCAGTACCTCCTCTTCAGCGGCCCACACAACAGGACCCCCCCCTCAACGGGCGCCTCCTGGCGTCCGACCAGGCTTGTCCGGATGTCGTGCGTAGAATTCGGCCAGGAGGGCCGGGTCCAGGATGAAGCTCCTCTTCAC
Organism: Thalassophryne amazonica; assembly: GCF_902500255.1. Lineage (NCBI taxonomy): Eukaryota > Metazoa > Chordata > Actinopteri > Batrachoidiformes > Batrachoididae > Thalassophryne > Thalassophryne amazonica. The sequence continues at coordinate 65,731,233 of NC_047122.1, forward strand.
CCAGGAGCGTTCCTCAGGTCCATACCCCTCCCAGTCCACCAGATATTGGAAACCCCGGCCCTTACGACGGACGTCCAGGAGCCTGTGGACTGTCCAGGAGCCTGTGGACTGTCCAGGCAGGCTCCCCGTCGATGAGCCGGGCAGGAGGCGGCGTCGGTCCCGGAGTACAGAGGGGCGAGGTGTGGTGTGGCTTGAGATGGGAAACATGAAAGACGGGGTGAATCCGCAGTGAAGCCGGGAGTCGAAGCTTCACTGCGGCCGGGTTGATGACCTTGAGGATCTTGAATGGTCCGATGAATCTGTCTTTCAATTTAGGGGAGTCGACACACAGAGGGACGTCCTTGGTCGAAAGCCACACCTCCTGCCCAGGCTGGTATGTGGGGGCCGGGGAACGCAGGCGGACCGCATGGGCCATAGCCCTCGTCCGGGCCTTTACCAATGCAGAGCGGGCGGCCCGCCACACCCGGCGGCACCTCCTGAGGTGGGCCTGGACCGAGGGCACACTGACCTCTCCCTCCACCAACGGGAACAATGGGGGCTGGTACCCCAAACATGCCTCAAAAGGGGAGAGGCCGGTAGCAGACCAAACTTGGCTGTTGTGGGCATACTCGATCCAGGCCAGATGGTGACTCCAGGCCGCCGGATGCGCGGAGGTGACACATCGGAGGGCTTGCTCTAACTCCTGGTTAGCCCGCTCTGCCTGGCCGTTGGTCTGGGGGTGGTACCCGGACGAGAGACTTACGGTGGCCCCCAGCTCCTTACAGAAACTCTTCCACACCTGTGAAGAGAACTGGGGACCCCGATCCGAGACGACGTTTGACGGTATCCCATGCAGCCGCATGACGTGGTGGACCAGGAGGTCTGCCGTCTCCTGGGCCGTCGGGAGCTTCAGGAGGGCCACGAAGTGGGCCTCCTTGGAGAACCAGTCCACTATCGTGAGAATCACGGTGTTGCCCTGGGACGGCGGGAGGCCCGTGACGAAGTCCAGGCCGATGTGAGACCAGGGGTGATGAGGCACTGGCAGGGGATGGAGGAGTCCCGTCGTCCTCCGATGGTCTTCCTTACCCCTGGCGCAGATGGTACAGGCCTGGACGTAGTCCCGGACGTCGGTTTCCAGGGACGCCCACCAGAAGCGCTGCTGGACTACTGCCACGGTCCTGCGCACTCCGGGATGACAGGACAACTTGGACCCGTGACAGAAGTCCAAGACGGCAGCTCTTGCCTCTGGTGGGATGTATAGTCTGTTCTTGGGGCCAGTCCCCGGGTCCGGGCTTCTTGTCAGGGCCTCCCGGACGGTCTTCTCCACGTCCCAGGTGAGGGTGGCCACGACAGTGGACTCGGGGATGATGGTCTCGGTGGGGTTCGACAGCTCCGCTTTGGCTTCTTCTTCATGCACCCGGGACAATGCATCTGGTTTTTGGTTCTTGGTCCCGGCGGTACGTGATCTGGAAGTCAAAGTGCCCGAAGAACAGAGACCAGCGGGCTTGCCTGGGGTTCAGCCGCTTGGCGGTCCGGATGTACTCCAGGTTCCGATGGTCCGTGAAAACCGTGAAGGGCAATGACGCCCCCTCCAGCAGGTGTCTCCACTCTTCAAGAGCCTCCTTCACCGCGAGGAGTTCCCGATTGCTGACGTCATAGTTCCGTTCAGCTGGGGTCAACCTGCGGGAATAAAAGGCACAAGGATGGAGAACTTTATCAGCCTCCACACTCTGGGACAGCACAGCTCCTATCCCTGAGTCAGAGGCGTCAACTTCAACTACGTACTGGCGATCAGGATCAGGCTGCACCAGAACAGGTGCAGTCGAGAACCGGCGTTTCAACTCCTGGAACGCGGCTTCGCACCGATCCGACCAGGTGAAGGGGACTTTGGTGGAGGTCAGGGCAGTCAGGGGGCTAACTACCTGACCGTAACCCTTGATGAACCTCCTATAGAAATTTGCAAAGCCGAGGAACTGCTGTAGTTTCCTGCGGCTTATCGGTTGGGGCCAATCTCTCACCGCCGCAACCTTGGCCGGATCAGGGGCGACGGAGTTGGAGGAGATTATAAACCCCAGGAAGGACACATTAGTGCGGTGGAACTCGCACTTCTCGCCCTTCACAAACAGCCGATTCTCCAACAACCGCTGTAGGACCTGACGTACATGCTGGACATGGGTCTCAGGGTCCGGGGAGAAGATGAGTATATCGTCCAGATATACGAAGACGAACCGATGCAGGAAGTCCCGCAAGACGTCGTTTACCAAAGCTTGGAACGTCGCAGGGGCGTTGGTGAGGCCGAACGGCATGACCAGGTACTCAAAATGACCTAACGGGGTGTTAAACGCCGTCTTCCATTCGTCTCCCTCCCGGATCCGAACCAGGTGGTACGCGTTTCTAAGATCCAATTTAGTGAAAATTTGGGCTCCATGCAGGGGCATAAACACAGAATCCAACAGGGGCAACGGGTATCGGTTGCGAACCGTGATCTCGTTCAGCCCTCTGTAATCAATGCATGGACGGAGTCCGCCGTCTTTCTTGCCCACAAAAAAGAAACCAGCACCCATCGGGGAGGTGGAGTTTCGGATCAGCCCGGCAGCTAAGGAGTCCCGGATGTAGGTCTCCATTGATTCGCGTTCCGGACGTGAGAGGTTGTACAGTCTACTGGACGGGTACTCAGCGCCCGGGACCAAATCGATGGCACAATCATACGGTCGGTGCGGGGGAAGAGTGAGCACCAGATCTTTGCTGAAAACGTCAGCAAGATCATGGTACTCCTTTGGCACCGCCGATAGATTGGGGGGGACTTTGACCTCCTCATTAGCCGTAGTGCCGGGAGGAACCGAGGATCCTAAGCACTCCCGGTGGCAGGTTTCGCTCCACTGCGTCACAACCCCAGACGGCCAATCAATCCGGGGATTGTGCTTCACCATCCATGGAAAGCCCAAAATCACTCGGGAGGTAGATGGTGTGACATGGAACACTATCTCCTCCCTGTGATTCCCAGACACAACCAAAGTCACTGGTTGAGTCTGATGTGTGATTAATGGAAGCAGGGTGCTGTCTAGTGCTTGCACCTGCAATGGTGCCAGCAGAGCCACCAGGGGGAGCCCTACTTCCTTTGCCCATCTGCTGTCCAGCAGATTCCCTTCCGACCCTGTGTCTAATAGTGCTGGGGCATGAAGGGTTAAATCCCCACTCAGGATTGTTACTGGGATTCGTGCAGATTTGCGGGGTTTTCCCGCGTGCGTATTATGGCCCACCCTTAGCCCAGTTTCTAAGGACGGGCGTTGTAGTTTGACCGTTTAGGGCAGTCCCTCTGCATGTGCTCACATGAGCCGCAGATAAAACACTCCCCGCGGGCCAGTCTCCTTTGTCTGATGTTTGTTTTTACTTTGGCCCTGCTCGTGTCCATAGCCTCCTCAGCAGGGGGAGCTGTAGCCACACGGAGCTCTCTGGCAGTGAAGCGTGGGGACGACGTCACTTTGTCGGAACGGAAGGAGGAGGGACGGCTCATGCCCGGTCACGCCCCCCGGCCTGCTCCCGACGATGCTCGTTTAAACGGTTGTCTAAGCGTATAACTAAATCAATAAGCCCGTCAAAATCCCGTGGTTCCTCCTTAGCCAGTAGGTGCTCCTTAAGGACCGGTGACAGTCCATTTACAAAGGCGGCGCGGAGCGCAACGTTATTCCAGCCGGACCTCGCTGCCGCGATGCGGAAGTCGACTGCATACTCGGCTGTGCTACGGCGCCCCTGTCTCTTCGACAGCAGCACGTTCGAAGCGGTCTCGCCTCTGTTGGGATGATCAAACACTTGTTTGAACTCCCGTACAAACCCAGTATAAGACGTTAGGAGCCGTGAATTCTGCTCCCAAAGCGCCGTAGCCCATGCGCGTGCCTCTCCTCGAAGCAAATTAATAACATAAGCCACCCGGCTAGCGTCTGATGCGTACATGACAGGGCGCTGTGAAAAGACGAGCGAACACTGCATGAGGAAGTCCGCGCACGTCTCGACACAGCCCCCGTACGGTTCCGGAGGGCTTATGTATGCTTCAGGGGACGGTGGGGGGGGTTCGTTGGACGACCAGTGGAACGTTGGATACAGGCCCAGGACCAGCCAGAGGAGCGGCTGCAGCAGCGCCCTGATCGTGCGCTTCCACCCTGGCGGTGAGAGCCTCCACCCTCCGATTAAGGAGGACATTCTGCTCGGTCACTAAATCTAACCGAGCCGTGAAGGCGGTTAAGATCTGCTGCTGCTCACTCAACACGCCTCCTGCTGACGCCTGTGCTCCTGGTTCTTCCATTGGCCGTTCAAGCTCGGGTTGACGCCCCTCGGAATCCATGACGATGGCCGAGAAATCCTGTTGGGAAGGTGTCGTAGCACGGACCCACAACAGGGGGCGCAAATGAACGGACAATGAATAAACCAAAAGGTAACAATTTAATGTTGTGACACTACACAACGAAAAGATACAGAAAATATGCACAGTCAATTAGCACCAGGTGACGTGTGGCAGGCTCAAAGATAGGAGACCCCCCCCCGACGAGAGAGAAGCCGTACTCCACACGGCTTCCACCACCAACGGCCTGAAGAACACCGGAGCCGCCAAGTCCCGAGTCCCCAGGTGGCCTCTGTTCCCGGCTGTCGACCCTGGTACTGCTGGCAGAGAGCAAAAACAGGATGTGTGAGTGTGAGTCCGCACACTCAGTAATACACAGTCCAACACTGATGGGAGGGAGCACCTCCACCTCCAATCATACACTTAAGCAGCTCCTGTCAGTCACTTATCTGGAGGGAGTGGGAGGCGAAGACGTTGCGGTTCCCACAATACGCCGCTCCAACAAAACTGTCCCACAGGAATAAACGGCTGCAAACAGAGATCAAAACGTGGATTAATCCAAATACTGCAGAGAAGGATTACCTCAGGAATGGTAGTCGATTTCTCGGCAAGGAGGTGGAGTTGCAGTCCGGCTTTTATGGTGTGATGTTGATGAGGATAAACGAGTGACAGCTGGTGCAGGGAGAGAATGACAGCTGTCACTTCTTCGGGATCTGGCGCCCTCTCGTGCTTGGAGCCCGCACTCCAAGCAGGGCGCCCTCTGGTGGTGGTGGGCCAGCAGTACCTCCTCTTCAGCGGCCCACACAACATTGTTGTTTTTTTCTTTCTTTTTTTACTTTGCGTTTCATTACACCGGTGTCTGACTCGTTTACTGTATTTCGAGGCAGACTGCCACAGAGCCTCCGTAGGACAGATGAAACTCTTTTCAGTGTGCCGCTGAGTCTTTTTATGGTACATCCATTTTTCATCAGATAGCCAGACTCAGTCAGCGTCAGAAATCTCTTGTTCTCTGGCATCAGGCCTCCTTCACCCCCCCCCCCCCCCCCTAAAAAAAAAAAAAAAAAAAAAAAAAAAAAACGGCAGCCTGTCAGAACCTGCTTATTGCAAAATCTTCATCATATCATTGATATGTTGGAGATGGTCCCACTGCAGAACAACTTGGCTCTGCAACATGATCATTTCAGATGCAAAATTACAGGCTTGATGCCAGGAGAAGGCCTGAACGCCCCTCTGCCACCGCTCTTATTGTGCTCTCCTCTGCTTTCTCTGACGTCCGCTGCTGACTGTGTAATTACTGTGGAGTGTGATGAGATAAAAAAAAGGACGTTGCCTGCTCATTTTCCCACCTACTGAACATCCAGCTGCACTGGACAGGCTACTCGGAGGAAAGATCCTGGACCTCAGACCTCATCAGGGCATTTTATCACACAGTGGAGCTGTGAAATGCACTAACACTGATTTTACACACGTTTACTCAGCAAACTTCAAATGCAACTTGGTTCAAATCCCAGCCTGAAAGGAAAATCACTAAGGGCCCTTGGGCAAGGTCCTTAATCCTCTAGTTGCTCCTGGTGTGTAGTGGGCACTTTGCATGGTAGCACCCTGACATCGGGGTGAATGTGAGGCATTATTGTAAAGCACTTTGAGCGTCGATGCAGATGGAAAGCGCGAGAGAAAATGCAGTCCATTTACCATGTATACAGTACTGTGCATATTTTTTAGGCACAGTTAATGCATCATAAATGTATTTAAAAATGCTAAAAATCTGACAAATATTCATAAGTAAATGTGTGATGAATTTCAACTTTAATGATAATTGATCAATTTGTGTGTGATTTTTTTTTTGTGTGTGTGTATATAAGTCACACCAGAGTATAAGTCGTAGGACCTCAAAAACTGTTTTAAGAAAAACATGACTTAAAATCAGAAAGGTCTTGTCTCAGAGTGATGCTGAAAAACTAATTCATGCATTTATTTCCTCTAGGTTGGACTATTGTAATTCATTATTATCAGGTTGTCCTAAAAGTTCCCTGAAAAGCCTTCAGTTAATTCAAAATGCTGCAGCTAGAGTACTAACAGGGACTAGAAGGAGAGAGCATATCTCACCCATATTGGCCTCTCTTCATTGGCTTCCGGTAATTCTAGAATAGAATTTAAAATTCTTCTTCTTACTTATAAGGTTTTGAATAATCAGGTCCCATCTTATCTTAGGGACCTCATAGTACCATATCACCCCATTAGAGCGCTTTGCTCTCAGACTGCAGGCTTACTTGTAGTTCCTAGGGTTTGTAAGAGTAGAATGGGAGGCAGAGCCTTCAGCTTTCAGGCTCCTCTCCTGTGGAACCAGCTCCCAATTCAGATCAGGGAGACAGACACCCTCTCTACTTTTAAGATTAGGCTTAAAACTTTCCTTTTTGCTAAAGCTTATAGTTAGGGCTGGATCAGGTGACCCTGAACCATCCCTTAGTTATGCTGCTATAGACGTAGACTGCTGGGGGGTTCCCATGATGCACTGAGTGTTTCTTTCTCTTTTTGCTCTGTATGCACCACTCTGCATTTAATCATTAGTGATTGATCTCTGCTCCCCTCCACAGCATGTCTTTTTCCTGGTTCTCTCCCTCAGCCCCAACCAGTCCCAGCAGAAGACTGCCCCTCCCTGAGCCTGGTTCTGCTGGAGGTTTCTTCCTGTTAAAAGGGAGTTTTTCCTTCCCACTGTCGCCAAGTGCTTGCTCACAGGGGGTCGTTTTGACCGTTGGGGTTACAATATAAAGTGCCTTGGGGCAACTGTTTGTTGTGATTTGGCGCTATATAAATAAAATTGATTTGATTTGATTTGATTTAAGGGATTGTGGTTTAAAATCATTTTAATTTTGCCTGTTGATTTTCATTTGTGTTTGTGTGATATTCAACTGGGCAGCACACTTAGAAATAAATTATTATTAATATTGTTATGGAATAAAAAATATTGCTCACATATTCACTTTTGTTGGAACTGATTTTGTGTTGACATGCCAATAAAACGGGAAGGGGGAATCAAATGTTACTTTTATTATAACTCTGGGGTGCCTACAACTTTTGCACAATATTGCATAGACACACGTGCATGCATGACCTATGTCTGTCAAAATCATATGTTAATTTAGCTACATTTTTGGCACAGGTGTCTTTAAAAACTATAACTGACATATTCCTCTCAGTAACTGCAGTGTAACAGTGGAGGTAATCGCTGGGATGAAGTATTTATATTGCTGTATGGACACGGGGCCGAAGCAACTAATTGTATCAGCTCCTATTCTGAAAACTTTTCCCCTGAATGAACTGTAGCTACTAATTGCTTTGACACAACATTGCCTGAACTTTTGTAAATAAACATCATAAACTGACACGTTATATACAACCCCTGGCAAAAATTGTGGAATCACCGGCCTCGGAGGATGTTCATTCAGTTGTTTAATTTTGTAGAAAAAAAGCAGATCACAGACATGACACAAAACTAAAGTCATTTCAAATCGCAACTTTCTGGCTTTAAGAAACACTATAAGAAATCAGGAAAAAAAATTGTGGCAGTCAGTAACAGTTACTTTTTTAGACCAAGCAGAGGAAAAAAATATGGACTCACTCAATTCCGAGGAAAAAATTATGGAATCATGAAAAACAAAAGAACGCTCCAACACATCACTAGTATTTTGTTGCACCACCTCTGGCTTTTATAACAGCTTGCAGTCTCTGAGGCATGGACTTAATGAGTGACAAACAGTACTCTTCATCAATCTGGCTCCAACTTTCTCTGATTGCTGTTGCCAGATCAGCTTTGCAGGTTGGAGCCTTGTCATGGACCATTTTCTTCAACTTCCACCAAAGATTTTCAATTGGATTAAGATCCAGACTATTTGCAGGCCATGACATTGACCCTATGTGTCTTTTTGCAAGGAATGTTTTCACAGTTTTTGCTTTATGGCAAGATGCATTATCATCTTGAAAAATGATTTCATCATCCCCAAACATCCTTTCAATTGATGGGATAAGAAAAGTGTCCAAAATATCAACATAAACTTGTGCATTTATTGATGATGTAATGACAGCCATCTCCCCAGTGCCTTTACCTGACATGCAGCCCCATATCATCAATGACTGTGGAAATTTACATGTTCTCTTCAGGCAGTCATCTTTATAAATCTCATTGGAACGGCACCAAAAGTTCCAGCATCATCACCTTGCCCAATGCAGATTCGAGATTCATCACTGAATATGACTTTCATCCAGTCATCCACAGTCCATGATTGCTTTTCCTTAGCCCATTGTAACCTTGTTTTTTTCTGTTTAGGTGTTAATGATGCCTTTCGTTTAGCTTTTCTGTATGTAAATCCCATTTCCTTTAGGCAGTTTCTTACAGTTCGGTCACAGACGTTGACTCCAGTTTCCTCCCATTCGTTCCTCATTTGTTTTGTTGTGCATTTTCGATTTTTGAGACATATTGCTTTAAGTTTTCTGTCTTGAAGCTTTGATGTCTTCCTTGGTCTACCAGTATGTTTGCCTTTAACAACCTTCCCATGTTGTTTGTATTTGGTCCAGAGTTTAGACACAGCTGACTGTGATCAACCAACATCTTTTGCAACATTGCGTGATGATTTACCCTCTTTTAAGAGTTTGATAAGCCTCTCCTTTGTTTTAATTGACATCTCTCGTGTTGGAGCCATGATTCATGTCAGTCCACTTGGTGCAACAGCTCTCCAAGGTGTGATCACTCCTTTTTAGATGCAGACTAACAAGCAGATCTGATTTGATGCAGGTGTTAGTTTTGGGGATGAAAATTTACAGGGTGATTTCATAATTAATTCTACAGAATTGAGTGATTCCATTTTTTTTTTTCCCCTCTGCTTGGTCTAAAAAAGTAACCGTTACTGACTGCCACAATTTTTTTTTCTTGATTTCTTGTAGTGTTTCTTAAAGCCAGAAAGTTGCCATTTGAAATGACTTTAGTTTTGTGTCATGTCTGTGATCTGCTTTTTTTCTACAAAATTAAACAACTGAATGAACATCCTCCGAGGCCGGTGATTCCATAATTTTTGCCAGGGGTTGTAGAAATTCACTCCTGTGCAGGTGTCATGAATGAGGAAAATCGCGATAGAGCTCAAAACTGGTTTAGTACAAGGCTGTATTTCTGTAAAATTATGCATTTCAACATAGGCTTATATGGGGAGTAACTCGTTTTTGGATCCAGCTTCAAGTGGTCATTCGAGGAACTGCAACTTTTAGCATTTCCACACTGGCTTCATTAATCAACACAAGAGGTTGTCGCTTGATCAAGATGGTGTAATGGTGCTGCTGCTGCCCTCCACGTGTTCATCACTTAAATTACTGGTACTTTGAACCTGAAGACTGTCACACAAAAAAGACAACAGAAAGACAGAGAAGAAGACTCTTTTTGAAATTTATTTGAAGTGTGATATGGCTTCACTGAGGCTGCGTCAGCCAGTGAGTCAACCACAACCAGATCATGCACACACACGCACCAAAAATGACAGAAAGAAACAAAGAAAGAGATAGAAAATGCTCTATAAAATGTTCATTTCTCTCTGAATAATCTCTTCTTTGTGTTTAAGTGAAGCGGCCCGTCGTGGAGGGCTGCAGGTACTGTACACAAATCAGAAGCTGCTTTAAAAGGCAAACCTCAGAGTTGGAATAAAATATCTGCTCATGAATATGGTACATGGTGTTTGTTCATCAGACCTACTGCAAAAGGATATTTAACAGACAGAAAACACACTGCTGCTGATCTAAAAATGTCTGGCACATATACTGTACTGCCACATGCAGTAATCGATGCCCCGAAGCCAAACACAGCTACGTAAGAAATACAAATGAGAGCACATAAAACCATCAGCATCGAATTCACCGCCGTGTCATTTGATGCCACGTGACAGGAAAACACGAGAAAACAAAACGTCACACAGTTTGGCGTCTGTGCCATCTGTGCCATCTGTTATGGGGCAACATTCAGGCAAGTGAGACGTGGCATGATGGCAGACAAATCTGAGCAATTGTTTTCGGTGTGGGAGGGGTATGAACAATGATCTAACAAGAGCAAATGACTTTGTTTATTTGTTGTTTCCGTTCAAAATCAATTATGGCTGATACATTCCCCAAAAGTGTTTTTTAGAAAGACCGACTGACATCAGCGACACGTATTGTACAGACACACACAGTGTGACCAGAGCGAAAACAAAAAACTGCAAACCTACACGTGAACAGAAGACATGGTTATATATGGACAGAAAGAAAGTGGAAATGTGAACCGGTTACTCTGGTGTTGAGTGCGTACTTCAGTCTGAAGACAGGATTAGGAATGTTGTGTTCACAAGACATCAATGAGTCCCAGCGGCTGGTTTCAGAGAAATTCACAGACTGTAGATGTAACAAAGTCTCTGTGAGGTTTTCAAGAAACCTGCTTTGAAGCTCAAACTGGGCGTTTTCCAAATGTCACCATCTTGGCAGTACATGTCTCCGCCTATCTCCCAGCCATCTATATATATAGATAGATAGATAGATAGATAGATAGATAGATAGATAGATAGATAGATAGATAGATAGATAGATAGATAGATAGATAGATAGATAGATAGATAGATAGATAGATAGATAGATAGATAGATAGATAGATAGATAGATAGATAGATAGATAGATAGATAGATAGACAGATATAATTTCTTACACCTAAATTTAGATTCTCTCACAGTAAATTTATATTCTAAGGAAAATCAAATAAATTTAAGTCATTTTGTTAATTCATTCAAAATTTCACTTTTTTCAATGTATCTTTGAATTGCAAAACAGGCTAAATCTGGTTTGGGTCTTTTCTTAATGCATATCCTGTGTCTGGGTATTAAACATTATGACCACTTTATTGCCTTAGTAACTGTGGAGATATCCTCACTAAGATCTCAACACCTGCTAATGGTGCCAATATACAAATTACATAATACTGACACTTGTAATAAAAATTCTAAGTCTGTCAAAGTTTACCGCATTGACAGATTCCCGTTCAACCCCATGTTAAAATGTTCAAATTTAGAGCAGAAATGGTACACAAAAAAAAACTTCCACGACAGCTGTACGGGGTGAATAAGATAAAAAAAAAATTACATTAAAGAAAGGTGGCTAAAAGTATACTGTAATGTTTGCTGTGGGTGCATAAATACTGATATGAACAGATTACATGAAAATAGAATATAAGTGAGTATAAGTATGTAACATTATTGCACAGATGTGCATGTAATAAATCACAAAAGGTGGCAGTAGACGTAGTTAATGTTTTTCTAACTTGTTCCTTTCAGACAGTTTAAGCCGTAAAGTTCTGTATAATTGGGAGCCTGGTCAGTTTGAGTGACAGCAGCTGAGCGGAGTGTCTCCGCCTCTCACTGTGACCGTAACTTAGTGTTCGCTCGCTGCAGCTGCTAGTAATTGTGGAGGGTGTTTGTCATTTTGGAGTATTTTCTGACAAACCCCTGGAATAATCTGTCTTGTTGCATGGTGAAACGTCCTAATGGATCATCTAATGTGTCTCTACTGCAACATTCACACTGAGTGAATCAGTCGGATTTAATTTTGTATGCTAATGGAATTTGCAGTTTTAGCACCTATCAGTAGCCTGATATTTTAGGTCCCTCTAATGTACAGTTACTGAGAAAATAAGCAGCTCATAGTGTTTACTGTCCACACCAAAGGCATGTAGCCGGAATCAGTGCTGCCAACATGGCGACACGCCAATACGGGCTTCATATCAGCTGTTCTGGGTCTCTATAGAAAATCTATAGTTGATGACACGCAGGCTTGTCAAGTGTATACATACAGTCTATGGACAATACCGGAGTTGGAGAGGCAAATGGCTCCACTACTGCGTTGGGAAACGAGCTGGAGGTGTACACATAACCACACCCACTGGTGGTGGCTTTGTATGATAAATGCAGATTACATCAGGATTAGTGGGCATCAGTTCTACACCTGCCAGTTTGCTATGTGGGGTGTGTGTTGGAGAGGAGTATAGATGGTCCACCTCAAGAGTTACCAACCCTGCTCCAGGAGAGCACCTGCCCTGCACGTTTCCCAACTAACCCTGGTCCACCTACTGCTAATTAACTATGTCATGTTTGCTCAGTCAGTTAAGACAACATCTAACTAAATTAGCCGTGATTGCAAAGGTCATTCATGAACACATGCAAGGTATTCAGATAGGCTGAGTCAGGTCAACTGGACATCTTTAATTCCTCAAAAAGCTTTGATCTTCATCCAAAAATCATCCTTCACTACTGTAACTTAGAACTGATGAAGCATTTCTGGATGAAAAGTGAAACTTTTTCAAGAAACTAAGCAAGTCTAGTGAACGTGACTCAACCTACTTGAATACCACAAACTGGAGGGCCGAGAATCTTCACACACACATGCAGGGAAGGTGGTTTACAACAGCATTGTACAGGTTTGGTTGGAGGTCGTACTCTCGTCCCGTTGAAGGGGCATTGTCTACCCCTCTATGAGTTGTGGTCAGGATCACATTTCAGCACCTGTGACTTTGTGAGAGTCCCAAAAACCCAAACCTGTGTGTAGGATGGAGCGCAGAGGAAACATTTTAAAAATTGCTACATTTATGGTTTGAAGTGATGATTCAGTGAATTTGACAGCATAACCTCAACAAGTTTTTTTTTAAGATACCAACTTTCTCTGAGCTCAGATTCCTCCAAGATGGCTTTCTAGTTACAAGGGGTGTTTTGAGAAGTTTTGAACCTGTCACAGAAAAAGTCAGGTACGGTTTTACACCTTTTGCATTCTGAGAACGTTTCTTAACATTGCACCCAGTGAGACAAAATTTCACAAATTCTCAAGAAATGTTGGTTCCTCAGAATGCAAAAGATGGATAAGCAAACTCTAGGTTCTCTAACTTGTCAATCACCCCTCATACAAATCAATCAATCAATCAATCAATTTTTTTTTTTATATAGCGCCAAATCACAACAAACAGTTGCCCCAAGGCGCTTTATATTGTAAGGCAAGGCCATACAATAATGATGTAAAACCCCAACGGTCAAAACGACCCCCTGTGAGCAAGCACTTGGCTACAGTGGGAAGGAAAAACTCCCTTTTAACAGGAAGAAACCTCCAGCAGAACCAGGCTCAGGGAGGGGCAGTCTTCTGCTGGGACTGGTTGGGGCTGAGGGAGAGAACCAGGAAAAAGATATGCTGTGGAGGGGAGCAGAGATCGATCACTAATGATTAAATGCAGAGTGGTGCATACAGAGCAAAAAGAGAAAGAACACTCAGTGCATCATGGGAACCCCCCAGCAGTCTAAGTCTATAGCAGCATAACTAAGGGATGGTTCAGGGTCACCTGATCCAGCCCTAACTATAAGCTTTAGCAAAAAGGAAAGTTTTAAGCCTAATCTTAAAAGTAGAGAGGGTGTCTGTCTCCCTGATCTGAATTGGGAGCTGGTTCCACAGGAGAGGAGCCTGAAAGCTGAAGGCTCTGCCTCCCATTCTACTCTTACAAACCCTAGGAACTACAAGTAAGCCTGCAGTCTGAGAGCGAAGCGCTCTATTGGGGTGATATGGTACTACGAGGTCCCTAAGATAAGATGGGACCTGATTATTCAAAACCTTATAAGTAAGAAGAAGAATTTTAAATTCTATTCTAGAATTAACAGGAAGCCAATGAAGAGAGGCCAATATGGGTGAGATATGCTCTCTCCTTCTAGTCCCCGTCAGCACTCTAGCTGCAGCATTTTGAATTAACTGAAGGCTTTTTAGGGAACTTTTAGGACAACCTGATAATAATGAATTACAATAGTCCAGCCTAGAGGAAATAAATGCATGAAATAGTTTTTCAGCATCACTCTGAGACAAGACCTTTCTGATTTTAGAGATATTGCGTAAATGCAAAAAAGCAGTCCTACATATTTGTTTAATATGCGCTTTGAATGACATATCCTGATCAAAAATGACTCCAAGATTTCTCACAGTATTACTAGAGGTCAGGGTAATGCCATCCAGAGTAAGGATCTGGTTAGACACCATGTTTCTAAGATTTGTGGGGCCAAGTACAATAACTTCAGTTTTATCTGAGTTTAAAAGCAGGAAATTAGAGGTCATCCATGTCTTTATGTCTGTAAGACAATCCTGCAGTTTAGCTAATTGGTGTGTGTCCTCTGGCTTCATGGATAGATAAAGCTGGGTATCATCTGCGTAACAATGAAAATTTAAGCAATACCGTCTAATAATACTGCCTAAGGGAAGCATATATAAAGTGAATAAAATTGGTCCTAGCACAGAACCTTGTGGAACTCCATAATTAACTTTAGTCTGTGAAGAAGATTCCCCATTTACATGAACAAATTGTAATCTATTAGACAAATATGATTCAAACCACCGCAGCGCAGTGCCTTTAATACCTATGGCATGCTCTAATCTCTGTAATAAAATTTTATGGTCAACAGTATCAAAAGCAGCACTGAGGTCTAACAGAACAAGCACAGAGATGAGTCCACTGTCCGAGGCCATAAGAAGATCATTTGTAACCTTCACTAATGCTGTTTCTGTACTATGATGAATTCTAAAACCTGACTGAAACTCTTCAAATAGACCATTCCTCTGCAGATGATCAGTTAGCTGTTTTACAACTACCCTTTCAAGAATTTTTGAGAGAAAAGGAAGGTAGGAGATTGGCCTATAATTAGCTAAGATAGCTGGGTCAAGTGATGGCTTTTTAAGTAATGGTTTAATTACTGCCACCTTAAAAGCCTGAGGTACATAGCCAACTAACAAAGATAGATTGATCATATTTAAGATCGAAGCATTAAATAATGGTAGGGCTTCCTTGAGCAGCCTGGTAGGAATGGGGTCTAATAAACATGTTGATGGTTTGGATGAAGTAACTAATGAAAATAACTCAGACAGAACAATCGGAGAGAAAGAGTCTAACCAAATACCGGCATCACTGAAAGCAGCCAAAGATAACGATACGTCTTTGGGATGGTTATGAGTAATTTTTTCTCTAATAGTTAAAATTTTGTTAGCAAAGAAAGTCATGAACTCATTACTAGTTAAAGATAATGGAATACTCAGCTCAATAGAGCTCTGACTCTTTGTCAGCCTGGCTACAGTGCTGAAAAGAAACCTGGGGTTGTTCTTATTTTCTTCAATTAGTGATGAGTAGAAAGATGTCCTAGCTTTACGGAGGGCTTTTTTATAGAGCAACAGACTCTTTTTCCAGGCTAAGTGAAGATCTTCTAAATTAGTGAGACGCCATTTCCTCTCCAACTTACGGGTTATCTGCTTTAAGCTACGAGTTTGAGAGTTATACCATGGAGTCAGACACTTCTGATTTAAAGCTCTCTTTTTCAGAGGAGCTACAGCATCCAAAGTTGTCTTCAATGAGGATGTAAAACTATTGACGAGATACTCTATCTCCCTTACAGAGTTTAGGTAGCTACTCTGCACTGTGTTGTTATATGGCATTAGAGAACATAAAGAAGGAATCATATCCTTAAACCTAGTTACAGCGCTTTCTGAAAGACTTCTAGTGTAATGAAACTTATTCCCTACTGCTGGGTAGTCCATCAGAGTAAATGTAAATGTTATTAAAAAATGATCAGACAGAAGGGAGTTTTCAGGGAATACTGTTAAGTCTTCTATTTCCATACCATAAGTCAGAACAAGATCTAAGATATGATTAAAGTGGTGGGTGGACTCATTTACTTTTTGAGCAAAGCCAATAGAGTCTAATAATAGATTAAATGCAGTGTTGAGGCTGTCATTCTCAGCATCTGTGTGGATGTTAAAATCGCCCACTATAATTATCTTATCTGAGCTAAGCACTAAGTCAGACAAAAGGTCTGAAAATTCACAGAGAAACTCACAGTAACGACCAGGTGGACGATAGATAATAACAAATAAAACTGGTTTTTGGGACTTCCAATTTGGATGGACAAGACTAAGAGACAAGCTTTCAAATGAATTAAAGCTCTGTCTGGGTTTTTGATTAATTAATAAGCTGGAATGGAAGATTGCTGCTAATCCTCCTCCTCGGCCCGTGCTACGAGCATTCTGACAGTTAGTGTGACTCGGGGGTGTTGACTCATTTAAACTAACATATTCATCCTGCTGTAACCAGGTTTCTGTTAGGCAGAATAAATCAATATGTTGATCAATTATTATATCATTTACCAACAGGGACTTAGAAGAGAGAGACCTAATGTTTAATAGACCACATTTAACTGTTTTAGTCTGTGGTGCAGTTGAAGGTGCTATATTATTTTTTCTTTTTGAATTTTTATGCTTAAATAGATTTTTGCTGGTTATTGGTAGTCTGGGAGCAGGCACCGTCTCTACGGGGATGGGGTAATGAGGGGATGGCAGGGGGAGAGAAGCTGCAGAGAGGTGTGTAAGACTACAACTCTGCTTCCTGGTCCCAACCCTGGATAGTCACGGTTTGGAGGATTTAAGAAAATTAGCCAGATTTCTAGAAATGAGAGCTGCTCCATCCAAAGTGGGATGGATGCCGTCTCTCCTAACAAGACCAGGTTTTCCCCAGAAGCTTTGCCAATTATCTATGAAGCCCACCTCATTTTTTGGACACCACTCAGACAGCCAGCAATTCAAGGAGAACATGCGGCTAAACATGTCACTCCCGGTCTGATTGGGGAGGGGCCCAGAGAAAACTACAGAGTCCGACATTGTTTTTGCAAAGTTACACACCGATTTAATGTTAATTTTAGTGACCTCCGATTGGCGTAACCGGGTGTCATTACTGCCGACGTGAATTACAATCTTACCAAATTTACGCTTAGCCTTAACCAGCAGTTTCAAATTTCCTTCAATGTCGCCTGCTCTGGCCCCCGGAAGACAATTGACTATGGTTGCTGGTGTCGCTAACTTCACATTTCTCAAAACAGAGTCGCCAATAACCAGAGTTTGATCCTCGGCGGGTGTGTCGTCGAGTGGGGAAAAACGGTTAGAAATGTGAACGGGTTGGCGGTGTACACGGGGCTTCTGTTTAGGGCTACGCTTCCTCCTCACAGTCACCCAGTCAGCCTGCTTTCCCAGCTGCTCGGGATCTGCCAGGGGGGAACTAACGGCGGCTAAGCTACCTTGGTCCGCACCGACTACAGGGGCCTGGCTAGCTGTAGAATTTTCCACGGTGCGGACCTTCCAAATGCTCTATCCTCTCAAAAAAGATGCTGTTTTATCTGTGCAGACCATACCAGAGTTAGTGGACCTGGTAAACATCTTCATACAGATGCTGAAAGGAAGAAGATTCTTAATATCTCCAAACTTTAGTAGCGTGACCGTAATGAAAGATGTTTTGTGAGTCCGACCGCAGATGTTGGCTCTTCATCTCGACTTATGTACCTGTGTAACTTGAATCCGACCTGTCTCCACATTAATGAGGCCTGCTGATTCATTACCCTATAAATCGGACTCGGGGGAATCGGTAAATGGCTTTGTGAAAGCTAAAGCAGATCCTCAGCCAGGATATTTCAGTGCCCGCATATGCAGAAACAACAGATGCTTCTTCAAGGCACAAATGCTAATGTGTAAAAATACATCTGCATCTCAGCCATGAAAAGGCCTTTTTATTCCAAAGGTCATTATAAACATATGATACAGTAAACTGACTTCAGCCAGTGTAGTTCCAGTAATGAAACAGTACCTTTTGGGCTCACCTCCAATCCCATGTCTGCTCATGTAACCATGACTGAATAAGATCCATGGAATTTTGCCATTTTCCAAACAGGGTGACATCTACTCTGTGAGCATTTAATACAAAGGACGTTAGAGTAAGGGCAGTCTGCCATTGCCAATTTTTGGAAATTGATTTGATGTTTTTGACAAAAATAAATAAATAAATAAATTTGGATGCCCAATCAGGGCCTTAAATCACGTGATCAAAGTAATGTTGTGGATCACTGTGTGCAATCACAAAAATTTTGTGACACTGGGATAAATCATGATTTTAGAAAAAAGAAGCGAATAATCTGATTTAATTTGTACAGATCGCTGGCAATTTCGTGTAAAAGTCGGTGAAAGTGGACACTCGGTTACAATAAAATGTAACAGCCTCTGTCTGATCCTCCTGCACAGTACCAAACCCATGACAAGCATGGTGCACTCTTCAGCAAAAGACAGTTTTGAGATGGTAACAGAGACATTTTACCTTTTCAGAAAACGGGATAAAAACACAGTAGTGTTTTGCATATGCGCCGGCACACGGGCAAAAACAATGACATCATGGGAATCATCTGTAATTCTGTGTATTCTGCAGTAATCACTTAGCAGTATGTAAGCAGATATAACATACTATGAATGTTGCCTAATCAGGCCTGATTTCTTCAATTTTGCAATCAGGGTGGAATTTGAGGCCAGAAATTGGCAATGGGAGGCAGATCTGATGGACAGGATTTTGACAATAAAAATTTCTCGTGAATGAATAAAAGTCTATAGGAGATTTACATACAATTACAGCCTTAAATGCATTAAAGAAAGACCACGTTTATCTGTTGGAATCTATAAGTGATCAATTCAGAATCACAGTCACACTGCTGTCTTTAAAAATGTAGCATTGGGCGAGTCGTGACGGGGAAAAATACTACAGATCCAGCTGTTAAAAAAAGGCCTGTAATCAAAATAAAAATCCTAAAGTGCAGTAATATGTTCCAGCTGTGTGATTCCCGTAATACAAACTGACAGTGTCAGTGAGATGATGCATCTCAGTTGCCTTATTTCGGAAAATTCCTAATGTTTGTCATGAGGATTTGATATACTCACTGTGTTGTTTGTCAGATGCAACTCAGATTATTATAGGATCGAACAACAAAAAGAAAAAAAAAGATTCATTCAAACCTGAGAGCAAACATTATTGTACAATTTGTATGAATGAAAATTAAAAGACATAAAATGTACCTTCTTTTCAACCTGATAAACTTTGTCTGAAGAAATATCTTTTCCGTAAAGCGCTCAGTGGACAATTTGCCCAAAGCTCTTCATTCCATTTTTAAAGTTAATAGGAGATGATGTCCTCATTCAGCACACAAAGTACCTGCACTTATCAACTGTTTCTTAAAAGCGTCCCATATTTATTCATATTTTGCAGAAACTCAAAGGATCATATTGGTGTTATGAAGTTATATTTTTTTTCCTAATATTCAGCTGTCTGCTCACATTAACTGAACCTGGCATGTGTGAACGCCACACATGATGAATTCATCAGGTCACGTGTCCCTAATGGACCCAAAGTGCACAGAAGCCTCACAAGCTGTCACTTTATATCCTCATTCTTTTCCATCACTCTGAACAGTTTTTCTGTCAGTGAAGCAAAGTCAGATCTAAGGGTGGGGGGTGGGGGGGTCAAAGTCAGACTCAGGATCAGCTGCTGCGTTGTGGATATTTTTAAATACACATCATCTTCTCCCAATGACACAGGTTCCATTTTATCAAAGTCATTTAGAATATCTACTTTACTTCCATATGAAGTTATTTTCAGATATAATAGTTATAAGATAGATTTATGTCCCTTTTTATTCACTATGTCAGATTTTTCAGTGGGTCATCAGGTTAAGGCCCACTCTCACTTTCATGGATGCAACAGACAAGACTGTTGACACTCATGCCTTTTTGATTGTGACCATTAGAGGGCGCTGCGATAATGATGACGCAGTCGTTTAATTTTAAATGGTAGAGTTTTTGAGGATTGTTTCCACCAATGTTTTCCAACCTCTGCGACAATGTATTCATGATGATGATGTATGAGCTCGCAGCCCATCACTACCCTGCCAACATCAACAAGCATGTTTAAGTCCAAACCCTCTTTTTAGTGGGCGGAGTCTTGAGACTACAGTTTGCATCCTTTAGGGCCCTTCACACATAAATGACTGAAGCCGACTAGCGCACGATCACTTTCGAGCTGGATGTGACATTTGTCTAAGTGCTCCCACAAGTGTGGCGTTTGCAAAAAGCAGCACACATTTGGCGTGCATGTGTATTGCACGTGTACGTGTGTCGCACCCCCCCACACACGTGGCATGCAGGGGGAGAGCACACTTGCATGCAGCCCAGTCTCACTTTTTTTTCGTCCGTCATGAAGTGATTCAAATTTTCATGACGGAGTTTTTTTAACTGACCATTGCTAACCCTACTCCTACCCCCAACCCTAACCTTAACCATAACCTAACCTAGCCCTACTCCTTCCCATAACCCTAACCACAACACTCCCCCCCCCCCCCACCCCCACTGCAC
Source organism: Thalassophryne amazonica (assembly GCF_902500255.1). Classification (NCBI taxonomy): domain Eukaryota; kingdom Metazoa; phylum Chordata; class Actinopteri; order Batrachoidiformes; family Batrachoididae; genus Thalassophryne; species Thalassophryne amazonica. Next base: position 65,751,827 of record NC_047122.1, read on the forward strand.
TTTTAATTATGTGCAGTTGTCATGGAATAAGTTAGAATTAATTTGTGCTCCCATGACGAAAATTTTGCACTTTTTGTGACAATATGACAAACCAATAGATTAATGTATATTTCGTGCTGCTGAATCACGACATGCCGTGAGACTGGGTTGCTTGCATGACATGCTGATATGTTTTTACATACATGATCATATGGGGCCAGACAGCCACGTCTCAGCGCACATGGCCGGGCTGCAGCGGCCACACACAGCGCACGTCGGCAGGCTGCTGCATGTGAAACAATCAGATCATGCAGCAGGCGATCTGAATGTTGTCTGACAACATGACAAACCAGCAGTGCCACAAATACGCCACTTTCAGTTACGTATCACCAAAAATACGTTGTAACTAATGGTGTTTTTTTTTTCAGTTATTTACGCCGCTTTTTTTCTCTTTTAAAAAAAATATGTTTATCTAGTTGTTGATTTTAGCCATTTTATGCTCCTGTTATAAGACAGTGATTGTACCACAGTGGTAAAGTTTCCATCTGGTAATCAGAGCTTTTGTAAATTGCAGGTGAGTGGCATTTTTTTTTTTTTTTACCAGGGTTATTTACCGCAGGGTTCTGTATTGTGTCCCCTTTTATTTATTATTTATATCAACCCAGTGATATTCAGCAATTATACAGCTGGTTTTTATTTTATTTTCCTCCACATCAGCGGAACAATGTGGCACAACACATTCCAGCTGCTCGCACTGTGTTCGTGCACGTGCAACCCCGCAACCCACACACACACGCACACGTCACAAGAAGTTTATTTCACAAGAAGTTTCTTTGTTTGCCGTTAACAAAAACTATGAATGACCAGGACCTTTGTGGTCTAAAGGAATACCAATTTTCAATTTTTTTCAATTTATTTTCATTTATATAGCACCAAATCACAACAGAGTTGCCTCAAGGCGCTTCACACAGGTAAGGTCTAACCTTACCAACCCCCAGAGCAACAGTGGTAAGGAAAAACTCCCTCTGAGGAAGAAACCTCAAGCAGACCAGACTCAAAGGGGTGACCCTCTGCTTGGGCCATGCTACAAACATAAATTACAGAACAATTCACAGAACAATTCACGGACTAATATAATACCTCTGATAAAATTCTAAAGTATTGCTTCCCATTGTATTTTACTTCTGTGATCTTTTATTTTATAGCTGATCTGAGAAAGCTCTGTATGTTGATTTTGCACAAGTTTTACTCTGGATTCCCTTCTTGACACAATGGCACATTACACGAGGAATAGGCAAGGGTTGTTTTGAACAAGGTAAATTTCAGCATATTAGATTTAAATGTTATAACTACAAGTGTGTAGTTATTATACTGATGACATTATTGAGCTGCTTCCATTTGAACCTAATTCCAGACAAATCCTTAGAAAATGAATTAATTAGGAAGCTGATTTTGTAAAGTCATTAGGAGGTCTTACATTCAAATGTAATTGGACGTGTTGTGGCACACATTTTGTTCTTTCTAAATAGCTCACTAAGACCAAATAGTATAATTTGAGGTGTGGGACAGTGTTATCAAAATGTAAAATATTTACTGAAAAAAATGTGATGTGACATTATAATAAACGAGTAACACATCATAATTATGAATTATTAACTATGCATCAAGTATAAATTGCAACTTATGACATTAGATATATTATTGTTATAATCAACAACTCAGTTGAGATCAGTAAATACAGTCATATTTGTCAGACTAAATTAAAGTGTCATTTTTCAGAATGTAAATGCTGATTCAACTTAATTACTGACTAAAAGTCAATCAATCAATCAATCAATTTTTTTATATAGCGCCAAATCACAACAAACAGTTGCCCCAAGGCGCTTTATATTGTAAGGCAAGGCCATACAATAATTATGTAAAACCCCAACGGTCAAAACGACCCCCTGTGAGCAAGCACTTGGCTACAGTGGGAAGGAAAAACTCCCTTTTAACAGGAAGAAACCTCCAGCAGAACCAGGCTCAGGGAGGGGCAGTCTTCTGCTGGGACTGGTTGGGGCTGAGGGAGAGAACCAGGAAAAAGACATGCTGTGGAAGGGAGCAGAGATCGATCACTAATGATTAAATGCAGAGTGGTGCATACAGAGCAAAAAGAGAAAGAAACAGTGCATCATGGGAACCCCCCAGCAGTCTACGTCTATAGCAGCATAACTAAGGGATGGTTCAGGGTCACCTGATCCAGCCCTAACTATAAGCTTTAGCAAAAAGGAAAGTTTTAAGCCTAATCTTAAAAGTAGAGAGGGTGTCTGTCTCCCTGATCTGAATTGGGAGCTGGTTCCACAGGAGAGGAGCCTGAAAGCTGAAGGCTCTGCCTCCCATTCTACTCTTACAAACCCTAGGAACTACAAGTAAGCCTGCAGTCTGAGAGCGAAGCGCTCTATTGGGGTGATATGGTACTATGAGGTCCCTAAGATAAGATGGGACCTGATTATTCAAAACCTTATAAGTAAGAAGAAGAATTTTAAATTCTATTCTAGAATTAACAGGAAGCCAATGAAGAGAGGCCAATATGGGTGAGATATGCTCTCTCCTTCTAGTCCCCGTCAGTACTCTAGCTGCAGCATTTTGAATTAACTGAAGGCTTTTTAGGGAACTTTTAGGACAACCTGATAATAATGAATTACAATAGTCCAGCCTAGAGGAAATAAATGCATGAATTAGTTTTTCAGCATCACTCTGAGACAAGACCTTTCTAATTTTAGAGATATTGCATAAATGCAAAAAAGCAGTCCTACATATTTGTTTAATATGCGCTTTGAATGACATATCCTGATCAAAAATGACTCCAAGATTTCTCACAGTATTACTAGAGGTCAGGGTAATGCCATCCAGAGTAAGGATCTGGTTAGACACCATGTTTCTAAGATTTGTGGGGCCAAGTACAATAACTTCAGTTTTATCTGAGTTTAAAAGCAGGAAATTAGAGGTCATCCATGTCTTTATGTCTGTAAGACAATCCTGCAGTTTAGCTAATTGGTGTGTGTCCTCTGGCTTCATGGATAGATAAAGCTGGGTATCATCTGCGTAACAATGAAAATTTAAGCAATACCGTCTAATAATACTGCCTAAGGGAAGCATATATAAAGTGAATAAAATTGGTCCTAGCACAGAACCTTGTGGAACTCCATAATTAACTTTAGTCTGTGAAGAAGATTCCCCATTTACATGAACAAATTGTAATCTATTAGACAAATATGATTCAAACCACCGCAGCGCAGTGCCTTTAATACCTATGGCATGCTCTAATCTCTGTAATAAAATTTTATGGTCAACAGTATCAAAAGCAGCACTGAGGTCTAACAGAACAAGCACAGAGATGAGTCCACTGTCCGAGGCCATAAGAAGATCATTTGTAACCTTCACTAATGCTGTTTCTGTACTATGATGAATTCTAAAACCTGACTGAAACTCTTCAAATAGACCATTCCTCTGCAGATGATCAGTTAGCTGTTTTACAACTACCCTTTCAAGAATTTTTGAGAGAAAAGGAAGGTTGGAGATTGGCCTATAATTAGCTAAGATAGCTGGGTCAAGTGATGGCTTTTTAAGTAATGGTTTAATTACTGCCACCTTAAAAGCCTGTGGTACATAGCCAACTAACAAAGATAGATTGATCATATTTAAGATCGAAGCATTAAATAATGGTAGGGCTTCCTTGAGCAGCCTGGTAGGAATGGGGTCTAATAAACATGTTGATGGTTTGGAGGAAGTAACTAATGAAAATAACTCAGACAGAACAATCGGAGAGAAAGAGTCTAACCAAATACCGGCATCACTGAAAGCAGCCAAAGATAACGATACGTCTTTGGGATGGTTATGAGTAATTTTTTCTCTAATAGTTAAAATTTTGTTAGCAAAGAAAGTCATGAAGTCATTACTAGTTAAAGTTAATGGAATACTCAGCTCAATAGAGCTCTGACTCTTTGTCAGCCTGGCTACAGTGCTGAAAAGAAACCTGGGGTTGTTCTTATTTTCTTCAATTAGTGATGAGTAGAAAGATGTCCTAGCTTTACGGAGGGCTTTTTTATAGAGCAACAGACTCTTTTTCCAGGCTAAGTGAAGATCTTCTAAATTAGTGAGACGCCATTTCCTCTCCAACTTACGGGTTATCTGCTTTAAGCTACGAGTTTGTGAGTTATACCACGGAGTCAGACACTTCTGATTTAAAGCTCTCTTTTTCAGAGGAGCTACAGCATCCAAAGTTGTCTTCAATGAGGATGTGACCACGCAGGCAATATGTTCATATTTCAACAAAATATTTCTTGATACATTTGAAGTTGAAATAACATTATTTTCATAAAATTTAATGTTTGCAAGTTGTACTGACAACTTCAAATACAGTTTAATTATTTAGCATATAAATCAGCCAAATTTAATGAAAATCAGGTGTTTGTTTTTGTTATATAACATACATACTCAAAACATACTATAAGAATCCTACAGAAAATTAAAATCGCATTCCAATTAAGGGACACTGAGGAGTTGGAGCCCATCGCAGCAATGTTTGGGCAAATGTCAGGGCACACCCTGGACAGGATATTAATATCAAAGAGAAATTCAAAATGCTGTAACGGTCATACAGGAAAATCAAACAGCATAGGAATTCAGAAGAAAGCAAGAATCCTATAGGAATCACATAAGAAAATAAAATTGCACAGGAATTCATAATCCTACAGGATTCCGATAGGGATTTTACCATTTATACAGCATAGGTTTCTAAAAGTTTTTCTATTGGAGTCACATAGGCATCTCACAAGACTCCTATGGGATTTTTATAGAAATTTGTTTTAATTCTCACAGAAATTGTGAAAGTTAGTATCTCACAGAGCAACAACTGCTGTGAATTTTGGGTTTCATCTGTGTTCATAAAAGGTTGCAAAACAGTTCACAAACAATTTTTTGGGTCACAAACAGAATTTATCTTTCTGCAAACAGTTGCAAATGTTTGCAAAACATTTGTGAGTGTCTGCACATGTCGCTAAAGTTCTTTTTGGTTCTTTCCTTCTTTTCTGCTGCAGGATAGTTACAGCAGCAGCCAGACAAAGCAATTCGTCTGCATTGGCAGCAGCACGTTGGGTTTCTTTCTGACAGAAATTCATTTCCATATTCTGGAAATCCATCTTCTATATCTTCTAAGCTTCTACAGGCAAGTCTTCTGAGCTCTGTCTTCCACTGCGGTCAAGAAAAATGTGAATGCCCTAACATAACCCTTTTTATAGGGTTGGATCTATCACTAGGGGTAAGGGTGGCTCAATTCAAAGATTTGCCTGATATTCGGATCGTATTTTACCAGGAGGCGGCAAGAGGTTCCAAACACAAGAGTGGCAAATCGTTGCTAATCATTGCAAACACTGTTGCTAACATTTGTTAACAGTAGCTAATGTTCGCCAAGTGTTTTCCACAAACACTTTCACAAAAATTCAAGCAAATGTTAATAACTGTCACTAAATGCCACCAAGAGGGGAAAAGTTGGGGAATCCAAAAATTGCAGTGTTCGTCAGCATCCGCCACTCCGTGAGATACTAGCTTTCATTTTCCTGTAGGATACCCATTTCTGAAAGATTTTAAAGGATTCTCATAGGATTCTTATAGAACATTTTGTGACGGGATAATAGAGAAGAGCCATTTTCTCTGTGAGGTGCCTTTGTTTATAACATAGACGATTCTCTACCAACATGGCTGACGACTTTACATCCGCCAGTCAATGCGGTGAATGTGGAGTGTCAGGATTTGGTTAAAATATGTAGGGTTATATTGTAGCAGGTTCTACTTCATTTGTTAGACAACGGAAAGCAAAAGGTGGAACGAAGCAAACATGTAGTGGCTAAGTAAAGATGAGTGGAATCTTTTCATAGTTTTTACAACATTCAACATGTAATACTTTCCCAGTCTGCACAGCAACGCATAGGACAATGTTTCAACCCTGATTAGCTATTTCTCTGATCTGTATATGTACCACATGCAGCATTTGATCATGGCCAGATGTTGAATGCTGGAGTTTGGGGTTGACAGAACCTATCTGAGCTGCCAAATTTTGATTTTTAGGTGTGTTTGGCTTTAGTTTTCCAACAATAACTGAAAAGCAGAACTTCAAGAAACACCAATACTCCTGTATGTAGTTGATTCAGAGTGTGGAGGAGCAGCATGAGGTTTCACCCAATCATAGCTGCACTGCTTTAATTGAAACATAATACTTTGGTTACGTTGCATTCTGGTCTGAGAAAGGGGTCATATTGCACAAACTCTGTTTCTAACTGCCATTTATAGTTACATATGGTCAAGATCCATGCTAAACATTCATGTCACACAAGTGCATATCAGGACCCTTGCTGGCTCAGTGAGACATACCCACGTAGCCCCTATGTCCATATAGTGTTTTTTTTTCTGGTGGAAAAGTAAGTGTGCCAAGAAATGCTTCACATCAGTGGTTTCAGCATTTTCAGTGGGAAAAAAGTCTGTTTGTGGGATTTGTTTTGTTGTTATGACAACAATAAACAGATAATGACTATCTTATAATACATGGTCATAAAAAGTACTCACCCTCAGCAGGAACATGGCACCTGTCCAATCTGCTATCACAGGTGAGTTTTTGTCTCTATTTTGTAAGATTATGAGTTAAAAATTAGCAAAAATAAACTTTTGTGCTGTGTTGCCTGAAAGTCAGTGACATCACAACATCTTTCTGAGTTGAGAGATTTCCAGCTTCAACTTAATCAGAGCGGCTGCAAATACTTCATTCTCATTTTATAGCAACTGAAAAAAAAAAAAACACTGGCGCCCAGATGAAAATGATGACTGGGCACAGGGCCTTAGTTAATTTGAGCTATGTATGACACGCCCATATGGCCTGATTGAGAGAAACCATGACACTGCTGCTGCTCCCTCCTCCTATTAGAGAAGGGGTGTGGCCAGCAGCAGCTCCTTGCCATTTTTTGTCATTTGTCAAATGACAGCAACAGAAGCAGGCTGAAATTTATTTATTTATTTGGTCACACAACCTCATCGTCTATGAGGCTTTAATACTGGGTTTTAAGAAACTTGGTGATTTACATACATACTGTACAGCAGAGAAGCTGTACAATATGACCCCTTTGAGGTAACTGTAAGAAATTATCTTTATCTCTTCCAGATTGGTGCATGTTATGTGAAGGTCAGCACAAAACAGTGAAAATAAAAGAAAATATCAACAGCAGTAGGATCCTTTGAATCCAAATACATACCCTTCATATGGCTGCTTTCATAATAAATGTCATGTATCCATGGCACACTAAAAAATAAATAAATTTTTAAAAAAGACATCCAATGCACATAGCAATATTGATGACAATATTTTGGCTTGGTGTGGTAAAACCATTGAAATCCATGATTGCTTCTCAAAAACAATACCTGATGCTTTAAGTCATGTTAAATTTGCTGTCTGCAGTGAGGTGATGGGAAAACGGTAAGAGTTTCTTCAAGTTAAAGTGAAACAAGCATTCTCCCTTTGAAAAATAGCATTTCCCCCCAAGTGTGCATCTGCTGCTATGTAACCAAAGTTAATATATCAATTTGTACTGTAAATCTGCAATAAGGAAAGTCTTTATGTTTTTCTTCTGTGTTGTAAATGTTGAAAAAATAGACATCCATGCTTCATGCTTTGCATCCTGTTGTGTCCGTTGCTGTTCTGTGAAATGTTCTTCCCCTGCTCCCAGGAATACATGTTTTTATATTACATACAGTATCAATCCAACAGGAAGAAAGTGCTGACGTAATTTGGTAAAGAGCAGCATTAGAACGTTTGCGTATAAAACATGAAGACTCTGCTGTCTGTCCTGCGTGTCGGGCTTAGATCGATTTCCGTCTCCTCATGAGCTGGTGATTGTCCGTGAAGCTGTGAAGGCCTGGAGACACGGAACTGATGGGTGAAGGGAAGAAGCTGTTCTTCAAGGTGCTAGGCGAGATCTCCTCGATCCTGTAGGAAACCGAGTGAAAGTACTGATTGGGTTTCAGCTGTGAGCAGAAGGAGTTCTGGTGGGAGAAGGTGCAGCCCATCCCTGTCACCCCTCCTCCAGAGCTGCAGAAGTCATGTGGGTGGTAGTGCATACAGGAGCAGACCGACTGCAAATCCGTCACCTCTGAGTGGTACGGGTGCGCCTCGCGCCGCCGCCGGCCGCGCTGTATCGACTCGTCCTGAATGTGGATGATCATGCTGTTTCGATTGCCGGCGAGAGATGCACGTTCCTCGGCATCCCGCCGTTCGTCCTCGCTGTTCATAGTGAGGAACCGGAGCACCACCAGGTTGAGGAAGGCTCCAATCACTGTCAAACCCACCAGGATGTACATGAAGCTAAAAGCTACATACAGGGGCTTCTTCTGCAGGGCCCGATTCTTTTGAAGGGCCACAAAGTCCCCAAAACCTATAGTCGTTAATGTGATGAAGCAGTAATAGTAGGACTGGAAGAAGCTCCAGTCCTCGTAATGCGAGAAAGCAGCAGCTCCTATGCAGAGGGTTCCTATGCAGGAGAAGAAGCCCACAGTCACCATGTTCTCCATGGAGACATCAGTGATGCTCATGCCGCAGCACTTCTTGATGCGCTTCAGGAGGTACTTGACGAAAGTGTTCATCCTCTCACCCAGACTTTGGAACATGACGAGAGTCAAAGGGATTCCCAGGACAGCGTAAAACATGCAAAAGGCTTTGCCTGCGTCTGTCCCTGGAGCTGCGTGTCCGTAGCCTGGGGAGAAAGAAAAAAAGAGCAATTAGTGCTGTGCAAAAAATGTGGAGTTTCTGACGTAAGACATTCAGGATTGGCAACGTTTTTTGTATTTTTGTCACCATTGTGGTTTAGCAAAACAGGAGGTGAGAGAAACGGTTTACTCCAGCAGTTGTTTTATCAGTATAGAGCGAATTGCAAAGTTAAATTGTGCTGTAAACTCAGCAGCTGCATGTAGCCGGACATTATCTGATTATTGCAGAATAGATGTCTATGAGTATACTAAGCTTAGCTGCATAACAGCTCTTTGCTAACTACCCTGTTAATAAGCGACTGTACTGACTGTGCAAAGGCAGCTAGTCAGCACAGTAATCACTCATGTAAACTACAGCCCAGTCTCACGCTTTCTTCATGACACACAGTAAACCCACCAGTGTAAAACTAACACTGAGAGTGTTAAATTAACACTGCCAGTGTACATGTGGTCCTACACTGGCCAGAGTGGGACCATATGTCATAGCAGTTGTCACTTTAATACAGTACTTTTGCACTTCAACACCCATCATGAAACTCTTTTGGTTCCTCCACCTGTCGGCTGCTTATTATCTATCAGTTATTGTTACTTTGAATTGTAGATATTTCTATGTGTATTATGTTTTAATTTGTTTTTCTGTCATGATTAATTTATTTTGTTATGTTGTGTGGTCTTAGTCTGTTTCTATGTTACTGGGACTACGGATGGAAATTAGCATCTTGCTATAATCCGGCATATTTACATGTAACTGTGTTCATTAATATGCATTGTCCCATTTCAAATAAATACACACACACACACACACACATATATATATGAATATATATATGTTATTCCACTGTTCTTAACACTAACAATAACCCACACCCCCCCACTCCCACTCCATGTCACTCCAAATTTTGTAATGGCATCATGAACTAACAGATTAAATCACTTTTCATGACGCCATCGCGAACTGGCGTGAGATTGGGTTGGTAAATTATTCACTTCAAAGGAATATACTATTTTGTTTTTTGTTTTTTTGTTTTTTGTACTATCCAGCGTGGTTTTCCAACTACTCTTCGAATTACAGGGACGATTTCAGACAAACCAATCAATCAATCAATCAATTTTATTTATATAGCACCAAATCACAACAAACAGTTGCCCCAAGGCACTTTATATTGTAAGGCAAAGCCATACAATAATTACGTAAAAACCCCAATGGTCAAAACGACCCCCCTGTGAGCAAGCACTTGGCGACAGTGGGAAGGAAAAACTCCCTTTTAACAGGAAGAAACCTCCAGCAGAACCAGGCTCAGGGAGGGGCAGTCTTCTGCTGGGACTGGTTGGGGCTGAGGGAGAGAACCAGGAAAAAGACATGCTGTGGAGGGGAGCAGAGATCAATCACTAATGATTAAATGCAGAGTGGTGCATACAGAGCAAAAAGAGAAAGAAACACTCAGTGCATCATGGGAACCCCCCAGCAGTCTAAGTCTATAGCAGCATAACTAAGGGATGGTTCAGGGTCACCTGATCCAGCCCTAACTATAAGTTTTAGCAAAAAGGAAAGTTTTAAGCCTAATCTTAAAAGTAGAGAGGGTGTCTGTCTCCCTGATCTGAATTGGGAGCTGGTTCCACAGGAGAGGAGCCTGAAAGCTGAAGGCTCTGCCTCCCATTCTACTCTTACAAACCCTAGGAACTACAAGTAAGCCTGCAGTCTGAGAGCGAAGCGCTCTATTGGGGTGATATGGTACTATGAGGTCCCTAAGATAAGAAGGGACCTGATTATTCAAAACCTTATAAGTAAGAAGAAGAATTTTAAATTCTATTCTAGAATTAACAGGAAGCCAATGAAGAGAGGCCAATATGGGTGAGATATGCTCTCTCCTTCTAGTCCCCGTCAGTACTCTAGCTGCAGCATTTTGAATTAACTGAAGGCTTTTCAGGGAACTTTTAGGACAAGCTGATAATAATGAATTACAATAGTCCAGCCTAGAGGAAATAAATGCATGAATTAGTTTTTCAGCATCACTCTGAGACAAGACCTTTCTAACTTTAGAGATATTGCGTAAATGCAAAAAAGCAGTCTTACATATTTGTTTAATATGCGCTTTGAATGACATATCCTGATCAAAAATGACTCCAAGATTTCTCACAGTATTACTAGAGGTCAGTGTAATGCCATCCAGAGTAAGGATCTGGTTAGACACCATGTTTCTAAGATTTGTGGGGCCAAGTACAATAACTTCAGTTTTATCTGAGTTTAAAAGCAGGAAATTAGAGGTCATCCATGTCCTTATGTCTGTAAGACAATCCTGCAGTTTAGCTAATTGGTGTGTGTCCTCTGGCTTCATGGATAGATAAAGCTGGGTATCATCTGCGTAACAATGAAAATTTAAGCAATGCTGTCTAATAATACTGCCTAAGGGAAGCATGTATAAAGTGAATAAAATTGGTCCTAGCACAGAACCTTGTGGAACTCCATAATTAACCTTAGTCTGTGAAGAAGATTCCCCATTTACATGAACAAATTGTAATGTATTAGATAAATATGATTCAAACCACCGCAGCGCAGTGCCTTTAATACCTATGGCATGGTACCACACAAATATGTTGTTATATTTACTACTGCAGGTTAAAAAATTGATATATGCACATTTATTTAAAATACACATTGATTTCTGCCTCTTTTGGGGGGTTCCAAGTTTTAGTTGGAGGGGTCAACCCCCCACCAGTTTAACATGATAACCACTGCCATTTCAGATGTTTATTTCCTTCCATCATTTTGGATGTTGGGGATTTGCAGGAGGGCTTGTGATTGGTCATCAGCCCCATGTTGACCGTTTCAAAGCCAATGCAGAGATCAAAGTCAAATAACGTAGAGTTCAGAGCCGACAGTTTACACACATTACTCAAGCACATACGTTGCTGGCTGCACATGCAACCCAAAACAATTCCATCAGAAACCCTCCCACAGCAGGACGTGTGACACAGCCATCCTCGGCCATCATTCCGAAAAGTCCCAGTCCAGCTTTTGTTTAGAATCATGATCAAGCAGGAAAGCTCTCCAAGACCATGCAAGTGCTGCCAAAAGGGATATTGAATAGGTGCGTGTCACAGAGATGCATCTGCTCATTAATCTTATTTGGGCTCAAAGATTATGGGCGTCCAATTAGTCCAAAGTTTCCGGTGAGGTTGAAGAGTTTTGAGGAGGGATTGGAAAGGAGTCACAGGGGAGCCAGTGAAGCTTTTAGCTTAATTAAACTTTATCTTTAGTCCACAAGCTGCTGACTCACACACAGAATTTTCAAAAATCAACCTGCGGCCTAACAATAGGATTTATACAGTATATTGGCTTTATGTTTCTAACGTAATTTAATCATTACGTGCACTTCAGAATATGAACGCATAAGAGGAATGAGGTTGACATTTGTGGAACATGTGAGGATGAAAAGAAAGCGTTATTGATGGTCTCCCCTCGAACAGATTTCGTAACTGTGAGCGTTAATCACCAACGGTGAAGCCAAGAAACGCCTACCATTAGCTGGTGTGTGTCAGCTACCTTCCAAATGGAGACAGTATATTTTGGATGGAGAGAAATTTTTTGCTTTTTTTTTTTATTTTTAGACATCTTCTAAGAAAGGGCTGCACTTTCTCCTCTCAAACATCGATTCCGTGTTTCCTATATGGCTCCTCACCCACTCACGCCTCTATTTGTTTATTTCAGTGGTCTGATTTGTTCTTGCAGCCAGAACATGTGCAGGATCTGCACTTTTTCTCCTCAGAGATGATGCAATGCTTCATTTGAATGTGAAGCATTGCATCATCAAAAACATTTTCAAAGCTATAGACTCTTTGGTATTTATTAGTTCGACTCCACCTTTGACAAGTAAGTAATATTATTATTATTATTACTATTATTATTATTATTATTTCAGTTACGATGTAACAGTACCCCTGGGTATGAACACAGTAAGGGCCACAACAATCTGACATTAGGCCCCAATGACCTGTAACTTCACCCAATTGATTTTACCTCTGGCTGACCTTGCCAGGGCAGTTCTGGAATCCACCTAAATTGGTGCCACATTTGTTTCAATCTGGGTTGAAAATTAAATAAATTCTTTAAGGGCAGAGTAGAGAAGCTTGAATCTTCGACTGGACTGGGTTGCTTGACGCGAGGACGTTTCGCTTCAAATCGCAGAAGCTTCCTCAGCTAAAATTCTTGCTCTGGTAGTCTGACTTCTGTCTAGACTCTTGTAGAGAAGAATAATCAAGAAGTCACAAAAGCTGGAGTTTTAAACCTAACTAGACCCCTCCTACCGAGAGGCAGACTGCTATTGGCTAGTGACTAAATAATTGCTCTAATTAGCACCTATTGTGCTCTAGTTAGCACCCTCCTAATGACAGGGCAGCTGTCCCTCCTCATGATGGGACGGACCATCTCCTAATGGCTCCCTTGACGACTCTGCTGATGACGTAAATGACTCATTACCATGAACAAAAGACTGAAACTGCTTTGACCTGAGTACCCCACTGTAAACAGGGGATAAAGTGTCTCAGACCCCCTCCCCTGTTAAGGCTGGGTTTCAAACGTTTCACTAAGAATGCTTCCTTGACCCCTCTCTCAAACCATTTCTTCTCTCTGGCTAATATTTTAACTTCCTTGTCCTCAAACATGTGATTAGTGTCTTTAAGGTGGAGATGAACTGCAGACTGAGGTCCACTGGCGCCCTCTCTGCGGTGCTGGTATAGCCTTTTGTGTAAAGGTTGCTTAGTCTCACCTATGTAGTGTTTGTTACAGTTTTCCAGACATCTGATAGAATACACTACATTGCTCTGTTTGTAACTAGGGAATTTCTGTCTCAAGGTGTTAACTGGTTTAAAGTAAACTGGGATTTTGTGCTGTCTGAAGATCCTCTGTAGTTTTTCCCCTACTCCTGCTAAATAAGGGAGAGACACTCCTCTTCTTCTTGTCTCTGTCTCCTGTCTATCTGGTCTCTTTGTTCTCTGGGACTTCTGCACTTTGTCCAGGGACCATCGTGGGTACCCACATAATGTGAGGGCTTTCCGGACAAGTTGTTGTTCTTTAGCCTTTCCCTCTGCAGTTGTGGGCACCTGTAGGACTCTGTGTTGAAGAGTCCTGATATTTAAGGGCAGTTTTGGGCAGCCTTCACTGATGTAGTAGGGCAACAAACCGACAGGAAGACACGACCTTCTGCACAACCTTTGACCTTTGGCAAATTTGGCCTTGGGCAATTCTGAACCTACCGACTGTGTGCAATGTTTGGTGCAAATTGGCGTGAGGAACTTAAATTCTATCTTTTGTACACCCATCCATCCATTTTCTGAAGTCAGGTTGGTGGACATTCGCCTGAGAAATCAAAATTTTGACCTTTTCCTAAACAAAGTCTTTACGGACAATTCAGGGGTTGATTAACATTAATCTACCCTGACTGTGGTCAAACACATAGTCACAAGGATGGGAGGCAGCACTCTAACCACGAGGCTACAACCCAGTGCTCTAGTGTCTGTTACTACGACATCTTTTGGCCTGGGGGGGTGAGGCTGGCACGGTGGCTTAGTGGTTAGCACTGATGCCTCACAGCAAGAAGGTCATGGGGTCGCTTGTCTGCGTGGGATTTCTCTAGTTTCCTTCCACAATCAAAAACATGCATACTTAGGGTCTGCTTCTTTCTCTGCCCCTGACCAAGGCAGAGTCTCTACATCTGGAGTTGGCAGCATCATGAGTTTTTAATCTAAAAAAAAAGAAAAAAAAGAAGAAGCACATCAACAGGAACAGTAGCACCGGTGTTTTGTCTTCTATGCATTATGTGAATATGAACAAACTCAGAAGATTTTACTTTTCCTAAAATGAATGGTTCATGATCTCCCAACTATCTAGCAACCTTGCAAATTACTTTTTCTTAAACAGATTTGAGTTACCACTCAGATGCATAAAAAGTTTGGGAATATGAACAATAATTCCACATGAGGACCACAGCTTCGTGCACTCACACAAGTCTTGGGCAGCGCCAGAATTCCAACATAGCCTAGGTACAATTTCAGAATTTTCCACATTCACACACTATATGGAACATATGGTCACTCTTGAGGCTTTGTCAGCTTCTAAAGAGGACGTTCCTCAGGAGGAGCTGCCAGTCAGGATCCACCTATGTCTGAAGAGCTGATTGTTTCATACTCATACTGAAGACCAAACAACTCAAAGGGAGTCACAGGTGGAGACCTGTGACTCCCTTTGAGTTGATGTGAGTTTTTAAGACGAGATTTAAATGCTTCATCTGCGTTTAACTGTCTAACTTTAACAGGAAGACTACTGAGTTCTTCTTCACCTTAGGAACGCACAATAAAAAAGCACCCTGAGACCTCAGGACGTGTTGGCACATAAGGCTCAACCAGTTCTACAAGATAAGTGGTGCACAACCATTTAGAATTGTTTATCTTAGTAGTAATACTTTGAAATGCACGCTCACGTGAACGGGGAGCTGAAAGAGTCACTGGTATTTACAAAAACAAAACATCTAATAAAATTATATTTTAGACATTTAATCATTGTTCCATGGTGTTGGAGCAAATTGGTGAATAATTATACTGCCATCTGCCAGTAGAATGTGCATAGTTCTCTCTGCACATTCCACTGGCAGAAAATGGTGCGCACAGCTGTCTGTGTGCATTCTCTTTATTTAAGATTTATTCTGAGGGAGTGCAAACCAAGCTCTAAAAATAATTCCTACGGAGGCCCTTCCCATCACTAGCAGCTTCAGATTCTTGGCCAGACTCTGTCATGCTGACAGTGTCAATTCATAACAGTGCAGGACTGTAGTGTGTGTGTGTGTGTGTGTGTGTGTGTGTGTGTGTGTGTGTGTGTGTGTGTGTGTGTGTGTGTGTGTGTGTGTGTGTGTGTGTGTGTGTGTGTGTGTGTGTGTGTGTGTGTGTGTGTGTGTGTGTGTGTGTGTGTGAATTTTAGTGACGACCATCCAATTTAATGAATTAATGGGCAGAATCACTGATCGTTTTGGCAACAAGGAAAACAATCCATCACCAGGAAGTGGGCACCAGGGCTTCCAGGGTTCTTTAGAGAGTAATACACATGATGTGAAATGGACGAGAGCAACAATAGACTGGTGAGAGAAGAAAAGGCAGCGAACACAACAACACAAATCACCATTAATGTACTGTGTAATGACTGTATTTTCTTTCTTTTTTTTCATGAACTGCTTCAGTCTTCTGATGATGAAACTTGTTCGTGGAGAAGGTGAAATGCACTTATCTCACTCTCAAGACCACCACATTGGACATTCGTCCTCAGATGCAAAACAGCATGTTAACTGTTTGGTCCATTTACACACAGAAGTTAAGTTAAGTTTCTGGCAGCTACTGGTAATTAAATTTAATCATCAAAGACTCCTAATGAAAGGTATCAAAGAGCTGATACATAGATCATAATATAAATGTACAAATAAATATATACGTTTGCGATGGTGCTTTTGAATATGTGTCATTCATACTGATCAATCACAAATAAACTGCTGATCAATATATCAGCCATGTAGGCTTCTTGGTTTGTGACAAATACAAAAAAAATAAAAGTTTTGCTTTTGGCCCTGCTTTCCTTGACTTTTGACCAAATTACTGCAAAATCTAAGCACCTCTAGATATCTATCCAAGTAACATTCCCACCACATTTGAAGGAAATTCATCCAGCTGTTTTTGAGTTATGTTGTCCACAGACAAACAGACACACACACCAGTGAAAACAATACCCTGCTTTCACCAACACACAGGGTAGTTCATGAGAAATATAACATGTGGCATGAACCTGGTGGATTGTGAGTGGCTCATAGTTTTCTGGAGGACAACGTGAACAGAAAATCCAAAAGAAAGATGCAGATTATATCAGTCATGTCATTTAAACTGGAAACAAATGTGTCCCATTTAAATTTTTTTTAATGGAGTTCACCTTGGCTGTTGTTCATATGATACAATAGAATACAAACATACCAAACATTTTTGTACATAATATGAAAATTTGCCTTTGGTTTCACCATCAAAACATTTTATAAAATGCTGCACATCATCACAACAAACAGCCATAAAAATACCTCTAAATAACAGTTCATAGGTCCAGCACACATTCCTATAAAAAAAATAAAAAATAAATCACATATCACACTGACCTACTGCACAGACAGAAGAGTCCACAGAAACCTCGCTTCAAAGGATTTCTTGAAGTTATTTCTATTTGCTGTCTTTAATCTATAACGTCTCTTGATGGTAAAAGGTCAAAGTCTCTGTACAGTGGATGCAGCAGGTCATTAATAATCAGAGGTGTCAAGTAACGAAGTACAAATACTTCGTTACTATACTTCAATCAATCAATCAATCAACTTTTTTCTTATATAGCGCCAAATCACAACAAACAGTTGCCCCAAGGCGCTCCATATTGTAAGGCAAGGCCATACAATAATTATGAAAAACCCCAACGGTCAAAACGACCCCCTGTGAGCAAGCACTTGGCCACAGTGGGAAGGAAAAACTCCCTTTTAACAGGAAGAAACCTCCAGCAGAACCAGGCTCAGGGAGGGGCAGTCTTCTGCTGAGACTGGTTGGGGCTGAGGGAAAGAACCAGGAAAAAGACATGCCGAGAAGGGGGGCAGAGATCGATCACTAATGATTAAATGCAGAGTGATGCATACGGAGCAAAAAGAGAAAGAAACAGTGCATCATGGGAACCCCCCCACAGTCTACGTCTAAAGCAACATAACCAAGGGATGGTCCAGGGTCACCCGATCCAGCCCTAACTATAAGCCTTAGCGAAAAGGAAAGTTTTAAGCCTAATCTTAAAAGTAGAGAGGGTGTCTGTCTCCCTGATCTGAATTGGGAGCTGGTTCCACAGGAGAGGAGCCTGAAAGCTGAAGGCTCTGCCTCCCATTTTACTCTTACAAACCCTAGGAACTACAAGTAAGCCCGCAGTCTGAGAGCGAAGCGCTCTAATGGGGTAATATGGTACTACAAGGTCCCTAAGATAAGATGGGACCTGATTATTCAAAACCTTATAAGAAAGAAGAAGAATTTTAAATTCTATTCTAGAATTAACAGGAAGCCAATGAAGAGAGGCCAATATGGGTGAGATATGCTCTCTCCTGCTAGTCCCCGTCAGTACTCTAGCTGCAGCATTCTGAACCAACTGAAGGCTTTTTAGGGAACTTTTAGGACAACCTGATAATAATGAATTACAATAGTCCAGCCTAGAGGAAATAAATGCATGAATTAGTTTTTCAGCATCACTCTGAGACAAGACCTTTCTGATTTTAGAGATATTGCGTAAATGCAAAAAGGCAGTCCTACATATTTGTTTAATATGCGCTTTGAATGACATATCCTGATAAAAAATGACTCCAAGATTTCTCACAGTATTACTAGAGGTCAGGGTAATGCCATCCAGAGTAAGGATCTGGTTAGACACCATGCTTCTAAGATTTGTGGGGCCAAGTACAATAACTTCAGTTTTATCTGAGTTTAAAAGCAGGAAATTAGAGGTCATCCATGTCTTTATGTCTGTAAGACAATCCTGCAGTTTAGCTAATTGGTGTGTATCCTCTGGCTTCATGGATAGATAAAGCTGGGTATCATCTGCGTAACAATGAAAATTTAAGCAATACCGTCTAATAATACTGCCTAAGGGAAGCATGTATAAAGTGAATAAAATTGGTCCTAGCACAGAACCTTGTGGAACTCCATAATTAACTTTAGTCTGTGAAGAAGATTCCCCATTTACATGAACAAACTGTAATCTATTAGACAAATATGATTCAAACCACCGCACCGTACTTAAGTACACTTTTTAGGTATCTGTACTTTACTCCTTTACTTATTTTTCTGCCTACTTCTGACTTCTACTCATTACATTTTCACACAAGTATCTGTACTTTCTATTCCTTACATTTTTAAAACAAACAGCCTCGTTACTCTTGGCTTCAGTTTAATATATATATATATATATATATATATATATATATATATATATATATATATATATATATATATATATATATATATATATTTCACGTCATGTGCGCCTGTAATCAACTTTTCTGCAGCGCGGCTTTGCTTTGAACCGTGAACCAATCGAACCAGTGGTTCGCAGATTGAATGCTTCGACCTATTGCTTCGTTTATTCTTTCTTTCTTTCGCTTAATTTTCCCCCCCTAAAACCCTAAAGAGCATACTTCTGTGAGTATTATTTACCTTTTCTACGTTAAACCGACCTGTTATGGTCTTCTGAAACAGTTGATAGATGTATTTTATAACTTAAAAACGGGAGCGACGCTAACACGTTAGCATGTCTATGGCATTTTCAATGTTAAAAGTTAGCATGAAGCAGTTCCAGCTGCCTTCACGTTCGGGTGCATTTGTTTTCAAATTGGAATATTTCTTAAATGTATTTTTGTTTATATGTCAATAATCTAATGATTATTATATATAATTTTAGAGAAAGAGGGAAAAAGAACCTGAATAGAAACACAACAGAAAATATAAAAGCAACTAACAATGAACATACATACATACATACAGAAATAAGTGTTTCCTGTGAACACCTAGTGACTCTTCCACCTCCATTTCATCCCTGTTTTATTTAAGTTTAATGATAGTTTGTTTCGGTCAAACCATATTTTCAATGTTAATTTCTTCAGTGATTTCCTCCAGAACTATCTGACAAACTAGAAAACAGCTGCATCCTTGTAAGAGCAGAATACTGCTGGAATGAATCTGAATAAGGAAAGTTGTGTTGTTTTTTGTTGTTGTTTTTTTTTCCTTCACTAAATGGATGCTGCACTCACTGCAGTTTATTGTCTGGAATAGTCCCAGATTGCATTTCAGAGCTTCTAGAATTGAAACATTTTCATGCAGGTGGTGTTGGGGGGTAATTTTGGGTTTTGGGTCTTGGGCCACATGTAGAACGAATCAGATTTTAAATTAATCTTTCAATTCATATAGTGGCATCTACCTTTTTTTTTTTTTTTTTTTTTTTTAAAGGTTACTTTATACTTTTATACTTTAAGTAGGTTTTGGAGCACATACTTTTTCACTTTTACTTGAGTAAAGAGGTCAAGTTGATACTTCAACTTTTACCAGTGTTTTTAAACTGCAGTATCTATACTTCTACTTAAGTAACAAATGTGTATACTTTTGACACCACTGTACATAAATAAATACATACATAAATGTTTCCTGTGAACACCTAGTGACTCTTACACCTCCACTTCATCCCTGTCTTATTTAATGATGGTCAAACCATATTTTCAATGTGTTAATTTCTTCAGTGATTTCCTCCAGAACTATCTGCCAAACTAGAAAACTGCTGCATCCCTGTAAGAGCAGAATACTGCTGGAATGAATCTGAATAAGGAAAGTTGTGTTGTTTTTTGTTGTTGTTTTTTTTTCCTTCACTAAATAGCTGCTGCACTCACTGCAGTTTATTGTCTGGAATAGTCCCAGATTGCATTTCAGACCTTCTAGAATTGAAACATTTTCATGCAGGTGGTGTTGGGGGGTAATTTTGGGTTTTGGGTCTTGGACCACATGTAGAACGAATCAGATTTTAAATTAAGCTTTCAATTCATATAGTGGCATCTACCTTTTTTTTTTCTTTTGTTTTTTTTAAAGGTTACTTTATACTTTTATACTTTAAGTAGGTTTTGGAGCACATACTTTTTCACTTTTACTTGAGTAAAGAGGTCAAGTTGATACTTCAACTTTTACCAGAGTGTTTTTAAACTGCAGTATCTATACTTCTACTTAAGTAACAAATGTGTGTACTTTTGACACCACTGTTAATAATTCTGTCAACTTCTCCTCTTAAGAGTCCAGCATCATATTAACGAGCTGCTCTTGTGGCTTATGTATGATTTTAGAAGCACATAAACTATTTTCTGCAGCTTGAGCCTCCTGAACAACTTTAAATGATCATAAATGTAGTGGAAGTGCAGTGTTATGATGAGACATCAGCAAATTGGTTGCTAACATGTTATTTGAGGTATTTTGCACATACACACACTATCACCGTGTTGGCTAGTTGGTGCTATAATGCATAGTAACTGTCGTTAATCTGTGATTGGTTAATTGGGCGTGGGGTTGGACGGCTTCCTTTCACTGCCGCTTTGGTTCCAACTTCAGCAAAGTCCAGTTTATTAACACTTATTCATTTGTTGATTCAAGATGATATTATAACAGTTCAGAGCTCGAAGCAGGTGCTATATGTTCCGGTTGCACCTGTTAAAAGATGCCTTTTGAAGAGGGGAAAAACATGCAATAAAAAAAAAATCTGTGAAATTAACAGGGAAATCCTGTAAAATAACCACTTAAAAACTGTAAAAAGAAACAGTGGAGTAGTGTTTAATTTGCAACAATAATGTGTAAAATGTGAAATGAAACTGAACTGTGAATTTAAGAGTACAAATATGTTAAAATAATTATAATGTGGAATTTACAAATGACTGTTGTATAAACACAGAAAACTAATCACAAAAACTGTACAATACAGTTAGACTTTACAGATGAGAGTTTTCACAAATAGGGTCAAATAATGAAAATTACGGGTTTGAAAAAAGAGGTTATGTGTCTGTTTAAACTACATTTTGAGGATATTTAAACATAAGGTGACCATTTTGCAGAGATTTTATCTTCTAAATAGACAATAAAATTAGAACATGTTTACACTGTAACATTTACATATTTTATGTAAAAAAAAAATCCATATTCACTGTAATTTTTATAGAATACCCCTGGTAACCACAGCCGCTGGAATTGTTCTGTAAGAACAAGGAATTTATTTATTTATTTACAGTGCATATGCTCATCTCACTGAAGTATTAGTCAGAGTTCTTACGCATTACCAGCTCTTTGATTTGGGATTTTCGTGCCTTCTTGTCAAGTACTTTTATGATTGACATTTATTCTCTTTCTTTCTGAGTTTATTTTGTGTAGTGCTTTGATTCCTGGAAAATTCCTATATACAGTTCAATCAATCAATCAATTTTTTTTTTTATATAGCGCCAAATCACAACAAACAGTTGCCCCAAGGCCCTTTATATTGTAAGGCAAGGCCATACAATAATTATGTAAAACCCCAACGGTCAAAACGACCCCCTGTGAGCAAGCACTTGGCTACAGTGGGAAGGAAAAACTCCCTTTTAACAGGAAGAAACCTCCAGCAGAACCAGGCTCAGGGAGGGGCAGTCTTCTGCTGGGACTGGTTGGGGCTGAGGGAGAGAACCAGGAAAAAGACATGCTGTGGAGGGGAGCAGAGATCGATCACTAATGATTAAATGCAGAGTGGTGCATACAGAGCAAAAAGAGAAAGAAACAATGCATCATGGGAACCCCCCAGCAGTCTACGTCTATAGCAGCATAACTAAGGGATGGTTCAGGGTCACCTGATCCAGCCCTAACTATAAGCTTTAGCAAAAAGGAAAGTTTTAAGCCTAATCTTAAAAGTAGAGAGGGTGTCTGTCTCCCTGATCTGAATTGGGAGCTGGTTCCACAGGAGAGGAGCCTGAAAGCTGAAGGCTCTGCCTCCCATTCTACTCTTACAAACCCTAGGAACTACAAGTAAGCCTGCAGTCTGAGAGCGAAGCGCTCTATTGGGGTGATATGGTACTACGAGGTCCCTAAGATAAGATGGGACCTGATTATTCAAAACCTTATAAGTAAGAAGAAGAATTTTAAATTCTATTCTAGAATTAACAGGAAGCCAATGAAGAGAGGCCAATATGGGTGAGATATGCTCTCTCCTTCTAGTCCCCGTCAGTACTCTAGCTGCAGCATTTTGAATTAACTGAAGGCTTTTTAGGGAACTTTTAGGACAACCTGATAATAATGAATTACAATAGTCCAGCCTAGAGGAAATAAATGCATGAATTAGTTTTTCAGCATCACTCTGAGACAAGACCTTTCTGATTTTAGAGATATTGCGTAAATGCAAAAAAGCAGTCCTACATATTTGTTTAATATGCGCTTTGAATGACATATCCTGATCAAAAATGACTCCAAGATTTCTCACAGTATTACTAGAGCTCAGGGTAATGCCATCCAGAGTAAGGATCTGGTTAGACACCATGTTTCTAAGATTTGTGGGGCCAAGTACAATAACTTCAGTTTTATCTGAGTTTAAAAGCAGGAAATTAGAGGTCATCCATGTCTTTATGTCTGTAAGACAATCCTGCAGTTTAGGTAATTGGTGTGTGTCCTCTGGCTTCATGGATAGATAAAGCTGGGTATCATCTGCGTAACAATGAAAATTTAAGCAATACCGTCTAATAATACTGCCTAAGGGAAGCATGTATAAAGTGAATAAAATTGGTCCTAGCACAGAACCTTGTGGAACTCCATAATTAAGTTTAGTCTATACAGTTGTCTGTAAAAGTTTGTGCCCCCCTGATGATTTCCATGATTTTCCGTTATAAATGACTGGTTGTTTGGATCAGCAATTTCAGTTAAGTATATCATATAGCAGACAAACACACTGATATTTGAGAAGTGAAATGAAGTTTATAGGGTTTACAGAAAGTGTGCAATAATTCTTTAAAGAAAATTAGGCAGGTGCATAAATTTGGTTATCCCAACAGAAAAAAATACATCAGTATTTAGTAGATCCTCCTTTTGCAGAAATAACAGCCTCTAAACTCTTCCTCTATCTTAAAATGAGAGTCTGGATTCTGGCTGAAGGTATTTTGGACCATTCTTCTTTACAAAACATCTCAGGTTTGTTGGTTTCTGAGCATGGACAGCCCGCTTAAAATCACACCACAGGTTTTCAGTAATATTCAGGTCTGGGGACTGAGATGACCATTCCAGAACGTTGTACTTGTTTCTCTGCATGAATGCTTTAGTAGATTTTGAGCAGTGTTTTGGATTGTTGTCTTGTTGAAAGATCCAGCCCCGACACAACTTCAACTTTGTCACTGATTCACACATTGTTCTCAAGAATCTGCTGATAATGACTGGAATCCATGTGACCCTCAACTTTAACAAGATTCCCAGTACCTGCGCTGGCCACACAGCCCCACAGCATGAGGGAACCACCTCCAAATTTTACTATAGGTAGCAAGTGTTTTTCTTAGAATGCTGTGTTCTTTTACAGCCATGCATACCGCCTCTTGTTATGTCCAAATAAGGGTTTACAGAGAATGGTCCAAAAAAAGAGAAGATATCCAGTGAGCAGCAGTTGCGTCTTATTGCCTTATTGATGTCAGAGGTCAGAGGAGAATGGACATACTAGTTGAATGGATGACTGTGTGATGCCATCATGTCAATATGGATCAACATCTCTGAGGAATGTTTCCAACACCTTGTTGAATCTATGCCACAAAGAATTAAGGCAGTTCTGAGGGCAAAAGGGGGTCCAACCTGGTACTAGCAAGGTGTAACTAATAAAGTGTCTTATGAGTGTATATACGTAAGTCCCACTGGAGTATAAATCACAGGACTTCCCAAACTTGTTAAAAAAATGTGACTTCGACTCTAGAAAATATGGTAATACTTTGGGTGCCCCCCCCACACACACACATATACACAATACTCCAAAACATTCAAATAAGCAGTGGTCAAGCAATATCCACCCTAATATTACCCTGGTTGTCTTCAGTATTTCAATCTCGTGAAGCTTTATAATTTTCACCATGAAATGAATAGAAGCTGGTCACAAAGTACGAAAGAACATCAATAAACAGTAATGGAAGACAGCCGTGTCAGAACAAGCAGAAATCGTGGCACAGTCCTGTTACTGTGTGCTGACTGAACAGTCATGATTATCAAATTCAGTTTGCACAAAGACCTTATTAAAAAATATCAAGAGCTCGCACATCTTCATTGTTCTCTTGTTCATATCACTGGTAATGTGGACATGAGATAAACATGAACTGACGTGAGTTTGTCATGATAGCAGATACGAGCGAATCCCCTCAGAATGGATTCTTATCTATTCAACATATTTACAGTCAGGTCCATAAGTATTTGGACATCAACGTTCTCTTTTATTTTTAATCTTCCCTCTGCACACACACATTGGAACTCAAAACAATCAGCACATGCTTGTAGGGAAGCGTTTTAGCTTACAAAATTATCCCATTAATCTTTTAGGAATTACAGCCTTTTGTATGCATTATGCCTCTATTTTCAGAGCCCATAAGTAATTGGGTGGGGGGGGGGAATATATATATATATATATATATATATATATATATATATATATATATATATATATATATATATATATATGGATACATGAATGTTTCCAAGTAACCTGGTCTTCATTTACTTTTTTGCTGGAAAACCATTAGAAATCCAGTGTACGAAGGTTTGAGCATAGCATGGATTGTACTAGTGCTCTGGGTGCAAACTGTGTTAAACTTCAACCTCAAAACTGATGATTTATACATTAAATTTACATAAATACCTCACTTTACTTGGTTAATCCTTCAACACTGTACATAAGGCTGAAAATGCACTTAGATTTGTCTTCAAAACACAAAACAGCCATTTTGAAACGATGGCGCTAAATTTTCTTGGCTATTGTCATGGATACGTGACATCACACTTCAGAGTTGTATAACCCTGTAAGGCTGTCAAACTGTCATGAAGATGTTATACCTTGTACTATGTTATGATGTAACATAATGAGCCCAACATTTCTCACTATTACACACTAACACAAAATTGACAATGTTTAAAAAGTAGCAGCCGGGGCAGTGTGTGACGCCAGACGAAATCAGTATTCCATTCGTGAGATCTGCCTTCTGGACTCAACAATCCAGTCAATGGATGCATGTAGAATGCTTATAAACATGGTTAAAATCAATCCTGGTCAAATCTCAGGAAACAGTTGTATTCCAGCCAGCCCTCCATGTTCCTGATGCCATAGAAAAAGTTAGGAAATTATTTGAAATTGAATGATGATTTTCATTTGGGATTGGAGAGAAATTGGAACATATCTGAAGAGAATCTTTCAACATGTTGTAAGAAGACACTACACCAGCAACTAGTGATTTTTTTTTTCAATTTCAATTTATTTTCATTTATATAGCGCCAAATCACAAGAGAGTTGTCTCATGACGCTTCACGCAAGTAAGGTCTAACCTTACTAACCCCCAGAGCAACAGAAATACAACTCCCATCTCTGGATGGAGCTGCACCTTAAACACAGAACAGGGGCCCGATAAGAGAAAGCTCTATGACCCGCAGACTTTTTATTCACCCTAGGGACACAAAGTAGTCCTGAATGCAAAGCCCAGGCCAGTACGTAAGGTTTAATTAGGTCAGCTAGGTACGGAGGTACCAGTCCGTGAACAATTCTATAGGTTAGTAACAGAACCTTAAAATCTGATCTCACTGGGACAGGAAGCCAGTGAAGAGATGCCAAAATGGGTGTTATGTGGTTGTACTTTCTGCTTCGTGTCAAAAGTCTGGCTGCAGCATTTTGAACCAATTGGAGAGCCCTAATGCTGGACTGCGGTATATTTGTGATATTTTTTATTATTCTTTCCTGAGCGATGCATAATGTGGTTGCTTTCAACAATCTCTCCCAGCCGTGTGCATTAGGTATTGATCCGACATCCTTCTCCGTCTCAAACCACTGACCTCTTTTGTATGTAGGCAGGAGAAGAAACATTCACATAACAACACAATATGAGGCTCTGCAGAGGCTTCACAATGCAAGATTCCATCCATTTTCTATACCCGCTTATGCCAATTAAGAGTCACAGGGGGCTGGAGCCTATCCCAGCAGTCACGGGGCGAGAGGCGAGGTTCACCCTGGACAGGACACCAGTCTGTAGCAGGGCCACATATAGACAAACAAACACATTCACACACTTACAGACAACTTAAAGTTTCCACTCTACCTAACCTACATGTCTTTGGATGTGAGGGAAGCGAGAGCACCCACACAAACACGGGGAGGACACGCAAACTCCACCCATAAAGGACACAGGTGGGAACACTGTGCTGCCCACTTAATGTACATTCAAAATTAAAACTGAATTTAAAATTTACAGAAATAATTACAGTTTAAAAACAGCATTATAATGTTAATTTAGCAGTTTAATGTTAATTTTTCTGGTTTAAAATGTACATTTTTGTAAGTTACAACAGAATTATACAGCAAAATTTACAGGTTTTTACTTATTGTACATTGAGCCCGGAGAAATGGTGATACGCTCTGGAGAGAAGAGGAATGAAAGTCAATAGGAGCAATACTGAGTCCATGTGTGTGAATGAGAGGGACGCCGGTGGAATAGAGAGAGTAGAGAGATATTCCTGACTTCCTGTGACTTCCTGTTCCGGAGCACAGCGGTGTTCTGCTGTATCTGTTAGCTGTTTGAACTGAGCTGTTTGAGTTCTTTGAATTAACAGTCTTTTTCAAGACTTTTTTACTTTTTACTTTTTTTTTTTTTTTTTTTTTTTTTTTTTTTTACTTTTTCACCGTGCTCCAACGCCTAAAGAAGACCTCTAACGGTCGAAACATCGCGACGGAGCACTTTTATCAGCTAACTTTCATCAGCGTTGGCAAGCTAACTAGCTTGCTAACGCTTTCGTTTTTATTTTTATTTTATTTTTTAGCACTGTTGTCGTGTGTTATCTGTGCTGCTCCACAGCCTGTCTAGTGGATTTTTATTTTATTTTTTAGCACTGTTGTCGTGCGTTACCTGTGCTGCTCCACAGCCTGTTCAGTGGATTTTTATTTTATTTTTTAGCACTGTTGTTGTGCGTTACCTGTGCTGCTCCACAGCCTGCCTAGTGGATTTTTATTTTATTTTAGCACTGTTGTCGTGTGTTACCTGTGCTGCTCCACAGCCTGTCCAGTGGATTTTTATTTTATTTTTTAGCACTGTTGTCGTACCTGTGCTGCTCCACAGCCTGTCCAGTGGATTTTTATTTTATTTTAGCACCGTTG
Source organism: Thalassophryne amazonica (assembly GCF_902500255.1). NCBI lineage: Eukaryota > Metazoa > Chordata > Actinopteri > Batrachoidiformes > Batrachoididae > Thalassophryne > Thalassophryne amazonica. The sequence continues at coordinate 65,779,548 of NC_047122.1, forward strand.
TCGTGTGTTACCTGTGCTGCTCCACAGCCTGTCCAGTGGATTTTTATTTTATTTTAGCACCGTTGTCGTGTGTTACCTGTGCTGCTCCACAGCCTGTCCAGTGGATTTTTATTTTATTTTTTACCACTGTTGTCGTGTGTTACCTGTGCTGCTCCACAGCCTGTCCAGTGGATTTTTATTTTATTTTAGCACCGTTGTCGTGCGTTACCTGTGCTGCTCCACAGCCTGTCCAGTGGATTTTTATTTTATTTTTGCACCGTTGTCGTGCGTTACCTGTGCTGCTCCGCAGCCTGTCCAGTGGATTTTTATTTTATTTTTTACCACTGTTGTCGTGCGTTACCTGTGCTGCTCCGCAGCCTGTCCAGTGGATTTTTATTTTATTTTTTACCACTGTTGTCGTGCGTTACCTGTGCTGCTCCGCAGCCTGTCCAGTGGATTTTTATTTTATTTTTTACCACTGTTGTCGTGCGTTACCTGTGCTGCTCCAGCAGTCTGTCTAGTGGATTTTTATTTTATTTTTTACCACTGTTGTCGTGCGTTACCTGTGCTGCTCCGCAGTCTGTCTAGTGGATTTTTATTTTATTTTTTACCACTGTTGTCGTGCGTTACCTGTGCTGCTCCGCAGCCTGTCTAGTGGATTTTTATTTTGTTTTTTGCCACCGTTGTCGTGCGTTGCCTGTGCTGCTCCGCAGCCTGTCTAGTGGATTTTTATTTTATTTTTTGCCACCGTTGTCGTGCGTTGCCTGTGCTGCTCCGCAGCCTGTCTAGTGGATTTTTATTTTATTTTTTGCCGCCGTTGTCGTGCGTTACCTGTGCTGCTCCACAGCCTGTCTAGTGGATTTTTATTTTATTTTTTACCACTGTTGTCGTGCGTTACCTGTGCTGTTCCACGGCCTGTCTAGTGGATTTTTATTTTATTTATTTTTTTACCACCGTTGTCGTGCGTTACCTGTGCTGCTCCGCGGCCTGTCTAGTGGATTTTTATTTTATTTTTTACCACTGTTGTCGTGCGTTACCTGTGCTGCTCCACAGCCTGTCTAGTGGATTTTTATTTTATTTTTTACCACTGTTGTCGTGCGTTACCTGTGCTGCTCCACAGCCTGTCTAGTGGATTTTTATTTTGTTTTTTGCCACCGTTGTCGTGCGTTGCCTGTGCTGCTCCGCAGCCTGTCTAGTGGATTTTTATTTTATTTTTTGCCGCCATTGTCGTGCGTTACCTGTGCTGCTCCACAGCCTGTCTAGTGGATTTTTATTTTATTTTTGCACCGTTGTCGTGCGTTCGCTGTTGCCGTGCGTTACTTGTGCTGCTTCATGGCCTGTCTGGTGCCTTAACTAAAGCACTCCTTCTGCTGAATCACCTCTAAGTTATTTACACATTATTCACTTTGCGTGTTTTTAGGAATCCACTAGGTTGCGTAGCTACTAGCTTTTAGCCGATTTAGCATGGCGGCTTCTCCTGTCTCTCCTGCACTTTTCTGCTCTGGTTGTGAAATGTTTAGTTGTTCCTCGGCTTCCTTTAGCAGTAACGGTACTTGTAATAAGTGCAGCTTATTCGTAGCTTTGGAGGCCAGGCTGGGCGAATTGGAGACTCGGCTCCGCACCGTGGAAAATTCTACAGCTAGCCAGGCCCCTGTAGTCGGTGCGGACCAAGGTGGCTTAGCCACCGTTAGTTCCCTCCTGGCAGATCCCGTGCAGTCGGGAAAGCAGGCCGACTGGGTGACTGTGAGGAGGAAGCGTAGCCCTAAACAGAAGCCCCGTGTACACCGTCAACCCGTGCACATCTCTAACCGTTTTTCCCCACTCGACGACACACTCGCCGAGGATCAAACTCTGGTTATTGGCGACTCTGTTTTGAGAAATGTGAAGTTAGCGACACCAGCAACCATTGTCAATTGTCTTCCGGGGGCCAGAGCAGGTGACATTGAAGGAAATTTGAAATTGCTGGCTAAGGCTAAGCGTAAATTTGGTAAGATTGTAATTCACGTCGGCAGTAATGACACTCGGTTACGCCAATCGGAGGTCACTAAAATTAACATTAAATCGGTGTGTAACTTTGCAAAAACAATGTCGGACTCTGTTGTTTTCTCTGGGCCCCTCCCCAATCAGACCGGGAGTGACATGTTTAGCCGCATGTTCTCCTTGAATTGCTGGCTGTCTGAGTGGTGTCCAAAAAATGAGGTGGGCTTCATTGATAATTGGCAAAGCTTCTGGGGAAAACCTGGTCTTGTTAGGAGAGACGGCATCCATCCCACTTTAGATGGAGCAGCTCTCATTTCTAGAAATCTGGCCAATTTTCTTGGATCTTCCAAACTGTGACTGTCTAGCGTTGGGACCAGGAGGCAGAGCTGTGGTCTTATACACCTTTCTGCAGCTTCTCTCCCCCTGCCATCCCCTCATTACCCCATCCCCGTAGAGACGGTGCCTGCTTCCAGACCACCAATAACCAGCAAAAATCTATTTAAGCAAAAAAATTCAAAAAGAAAAAATAATATAGCACCTTCAACTGCACCACAGACTAAAACAGTTAAATGTGGTCTATTAAACATTAGGTCTCTCTCTTCTAAGTCCCTGTTGGTAAATGATATAATAATTGATCAACGTATTGATTTATTCTGCCTAACAGAAACCTGGTTACAGCAGGATGAATATGTTAGTTTAAATGAGTCAACACCCCCGAGTCACACTAACTGTCAGAATGCTCGTAGTACGGGCCGGGGCGGAGGATTAGCAGCAATCTTCCATTCCAGCTTATTAATTAATCAAAAACCTAGACAGAGCTTTAATTCATTTGAAAGCTTGTCTCTTAGTCTTTTCCATCCAAATTGGAAGTCCCAAAAACCAGTTTTATTTGTTATTATCTATCGTCCACCTGGTCGTTACTGTGAGTTTCTCTGTGAATTTTCAGACCTTCTGTCTGACTTAGTGCTTAGCTCAGATAAGATACTTATAGTGGGCGATTTTAACATCCACACAGATGCTGAGAATGACAGCCTCAACACTGCATTTAATCTATTATTAGACTCTACTGGCTTTGCTCAAAAAGTAAATGCGTCCACCCACCACTTTAATCATATCTTAGATCTTGTTTTGACTTATGGTATGGAAATAGAAGACTTAACAGTATTCCCTGAAAACTCCCTTCTGTCTGATCATTTTTTAATAACATTTACATTTACCCTGATGGACTACCCTGCAGTGGGGAATAAGTTTCATTACACTAGAAGTCTTTCAGAAAGCGCTGTAACTAGGTTTAAGGATATGATTCCTTCTTTATGTTCTCTATTGTCATATACCAACACAGAGCAGAGTAGCTACCTAAACTCTGTAAGAGAGTTAGAGTATCTCGTCAATAGTTTTACATCCTCATTGAAGACAACTTTGGATGCTGTAGCTCCTCTGAAAAAGAGAGCTTTAAATCAGAAGTGTCTGACTCCGTGGTATAACTCACAAACTCGTAGCTTAAAGCAGATAACCCGTAAGTTGGAGAGGAAATGGCGTCTCACTAATTTAGAAGATCTTCACTTAGCCTGGAAAAAGAGTTTGTTGCTCTATAAAAAAGCCCTCCGTAAAGCTAGGACATCTTTCTACTCATCACTAATTGAAGAAAATAAGAACAACCTCAGGTTTCTTTTCAGCACTGTAGCCAGGCTGACAAAGAGTCAGAGCTCTATTGAGCTGAGTATTCCATTAACTTTAACTAGTAATGACTTCATGACTTTCTTTGCTAACAAAATTTTGACTATTAGAGAAAAAATTACTCATAACCATCCCAAAGATGTATCGTTATCTTTGGCTGCTTTCAGTGATGCCGGTATTTGGTTAGACTCTTTCTCTCCGATTGTTCTGTCTGAGTTATTTTCATTAGTTACTTCATCCAAACCATCAACATGTTTATTAGACCCCATTCCTGCCAGGCTGCTTAAGGAAGTCCTACCATTATTTAATGCTTCAATCTTAAATATGATCAACTTATCTTTGTTAGTTGGCTATGTACCACAGGCTTTTAAGGTGGCAGTAATTAAACCATTACTTAAAAAGCCATCACTTGACCCAGCTATTTTAGCTAATTATAGGCCAATCTCCAACCTTCCTTTTCTCTCAAAGATTCTTGAGAGGGTAGTTGTAAAACAGCTAACTGATCACCTGCAGAGGAATGGTCTATTTGAAGAGGTTCAGTCAGGTTTTAGAATTCATCATAGTACAGAAACAGCATTAGTGAAGGTTACAAATGATCTTCTTATGGCTTCAGGACAGTGGACTTATCTCTGTGCTTGTTCTGTTGGACCTCAGTGCTGCTTTTGATACTGTTGACCATAAAATTTTATTACAGAGATTAGAGCATGTCATAGGTATTAAAGGCACTGCGCTGCGGTGGTTTGAATCATATTGTCTAATAGATTACAGTTTGTTCATGTAAATGGGGAATCTTCTTCACAGACTAAAGTTAATTATGGAGTTCCACAAGGTTCTGTGCTAGGACCAATTTTATTCACTTTATACATGCTTCCCTTAGGCAGTATTATTAGACGGTATTGCTTAAATTTTCATTGTTACGCAGATGATACCCAGCTTTATCTATCCATGAAGCCAGAGGACACACACCAATTAGCTAAACTGCAGGATTGTCTTACAGACATAAAGACATGGATGACCTCTAATTTCCTGCTTTTAAACTCAGATAAAACTGAAGTTATTGTACTTGGCCCCACAAATCTTAGAAGCATGGTGTCTAACCAGATCTTTACTCTGGATGGCATTTCCCTGACCTCTAGTAATACTGTGAGAAATCTTGGAGTCATTTTTGATCAGGATATGTCATTCAAAGCGCATATTAAACAAATATGTAGGACTGCCTTTTTGCATTTACGCAATATCTCTAAAATCAGAAAGGTCTTGTCTCAGAGTGATGCTGAAAAACTAATTCATGCATTTATTTCCTCTAGGCTGGACTATTGTAATTCTTTATTATCAGGTTGTCCTAAAAGTTCCCTAAAAAGCCTTCAGTTAATTCAAAATGCTGCAGCTAGAGTACTGACGGGGACTAGCAGGAGAGAGCATATCTCACCCGTGTTGGCCTCTCTTCATTGGCTTCCTGTTAATTCTAGAATAGAATTTAAAATTCTTCTTCTTACTTATAAGGTTTTGAATAATCAGGTCCCATCTTATCTTAGGGACCTCGTAGTACCATATCACCCTAATAGAGCGCTTCGCTCTCAGACTGCAGGCTTACTTGTAGTTCCTAGGGTTTGTAAGAGTAGAATGGGAGGCAGAGCCTTCAGCTTTCAGGCTCCTCTCCTGTGGAACCAGCTCCCAATTCAGATCAGGTAGACAGATACCCTCTCTACTTTTAAGATTAGGCTTAAAACTTTCCTTTTCGCTAAGGCTTATAGTTAGGGCTGGATCGGGTGACCCTGGACTATCCCTTGGTTATGCTGCTTTAGACGTAGACTGTGGGGGGGTTCCCATGATGCACTGTTTCTTTCTCTTTTTGCTCTGTATGCATCACTCCGCATTTAATCATTAGTGATCGATCTCTGCCCCCCTCCACAGCATGTCTTTTTCCTGGTTCTTTCCCTCAGCCCCAACCAGTCTCAGCAGAAGACTGCCCCTCCCTGAGCCTGGTTCTGCTGGAGGTTTCTTCCTGTTAAGAGGGAGTTTTTCCTTCCCACTGTTGCCAAGTGCTTGCTCACAGGGGGTCGTTTTGACCGTTGGGGTTTTTCATAATTATTGTATGGCCTTGCCTTACAATATAAAGCGCCTTGGGGCAACTGTTTGTTGTGATTTGGCGCTATATAAAAAAAAAGTTGATTGATTGATAGTGCAGTTACAATGAATCAAGGTCATTAAGGTAGATGAGTAGATAGATTTTTTTTTTTTTTTTTTTGGTCAGTTACACATCCACATTACCCATCTGTTAATTCAGGTATTTACTCATTACCTCTGACATATAAATATGTGCAAGCAGCAAGTATGACATAGTGGGGTGAAGCATTTTTTTTTAACTTGGTTGCAGAAGTCTTGTTACATTCAAGAGTAAACTGCTTGAACGTCTGAGCATCAGTGTGATGCCAGAAGATAATGCCGTAATGGCTAAAGTCTAGATCTGTAACACTTACTTCTTCCACAGTCAGACCATTAATGTAATAAAGAAAGAGGTAATGAAATTATGTAAACACTGATGAGATATTCTTTTGAATACTCACGCTCATGTTTCACTTTTAACGTGCATTAATGTCAAAGCATTTCCAAGGCATTAAGCAGCAGATGGCATTTTGCCGGGATGTACAGCACAGTTATTAACTTGTAAATGTAACTGTGTCAGTTAATGTCCACTTTGCTGTTGTCTGTTCTCAATTGTGCAACACGACATTTGTTCAGTTTAAAAACAACAAGAACAAATCGTAGCTTATTGTAGCATTTGGCCAAATAAAATCAGTCAATCAATCAATTTTTTTATATAGCGCCAAATCACAACAAACAGTTGCCCCAAGGCGCTTTATATTGTAAGGCAAGGCCATACAATAATTATGTAAAACCCCAACGGTCAAAACGACCCCCTGTGAGCAAGCACTTGGCTACAGTGGGAAGGAAAAACTCCCTTTTAACAGGAAGAAACCTCCAGCAGAACCAGGCTCAGGGAGGGGCAGTCTTCTGCTGGGACTGGTTGGGGCTGAGGGAGAGAACCAGGAAAAAGACATGCTGTGGAGGGGAGCAGAGATCGATCACTAATGATTAAATGCAGAGTGGTGCATACAGAGCAAAAAGAGAAAGAAACAATGCATCATGGGAACCCCCCAGCAGTCTACGTCTATAGCAGCATAACTAAGGGATGGTTCAGGGTCACCTGATCCAGCCCTAACTATAAGCTTTAGCAAAAAGGAAAGTTTTAAGCCTAATCTTAAAAGTAGAGAGGGTGTCTGTCTCCCTGATCTGAATTGGGAGCTGGTTCCACAGGAGAGGAGCCTGAAAGCTGAAGGCTCTGCCTCCCATTCTACTCTTACAAACCCTAGGAACTACAAGTAAGCCTGCAGTCTGAGAGCGAAGCGCTCTATTGGGGTGATATGGTACTACGAGGTCCCTAAGATAAGATGGGACCTGATTATTCAAAACCTTATAAGTAAGAAGAAGAATTTTAAATTCTATTATAGAATTAACAGGAAGCCAATGAAGAGAGGCCAATATGGGTGAGATATGCTCTCTCCTTCTAGTCCCCGTCAGTACTCTAGCTGCAGCATTTTGAATTAACTGAAGGCTTTTTAGGGAACTTTAGGACAACCTGATAATAATGAATTACAATAGTCCAGCCTAGAGGAAATAAATGCATGAATTAGTTTTTCAGCATCACTCTGAGACAAGACCTTTCTGATTTTAGAGATATTGCGTAAATGCAAAAAAGCAGTCCTACATATTTGTTTAATATGCGCTTTGAATGACATATCCTGATCAAAAATGACTCCAAGATTTCTCACAGTATTACTAGAGGTCAGGGTAATGCCATCCAGAGTAAGGATCTGGTTAGACACCATGTTTCTAAGATTTGTGGGGCCAAGTACAATAACTTCAGTTGTATCTGAGTTTAAAAGCAGGAAATTAGAGGTCAACCATGTCTTTATGTCTGTAAGACAATCCTGCAGTTTAGCTAATTGGTGTGTGTCCTCTGGCTTCATGGATAGATAAAGCTGGGTATCATCTGCGTAACAATGAAAATTTAAGCAATACCGTCTAATAATACTGCCTAAGGGAAGCATGTATAAAGTGAATAAAATTGGTCCTAGCACAGAACCTTGTGGAACTCCATAATTAACTTTAGTCTGTGAAGAAGATTCCCCATTTACATGAACAAATTGTAATCTATTAGACAAATATGATTCAAACCACCGCAGCGCAGTGCCTTTAATACCTATGGCATGCTTTAATCTCTGTAATAAAATTTTATGGTCAACAGTATCAAAAGCAGCACTGAGGTCTAACAGAACAAGCACAGAGATGAGTCCACTGTCCGAGGCCATAAGAAGATCATTTGTAACCTTCACTAATGCTGTTTCTGTACTATGATGAATTCTAAAACCTGACTGAAACTCTTCAAATAGACCATTCCTCTGCAGATGATCAGTTAGCTGTTTTACAACTACCCTTTCAAGAATTTTTGAGAGAAAAGGAAGGTTGGAGATTGGCCTATAATTAGCTAAGATAGCTGGGTCAAGTGATGGCTTTTTAAGTAATGGTTTAATTACTGCCACCTTAAAAGCCTGTGGTACATAGCCAACTAACAAAGATAGATTGATCATATTTAAGATCGAAGCATTAAATAATGGTAGGGCTTCCTTGAGCAGCCTGGTAGGAATGGGGTCTAATAATCATGTTGATGGTTTGGATGAAGTAACTAATGAAAATAACTCAGACAGAACAATCGGAGAGAAAGAGTCTAACCAAATACCGGCATCACTGAAAGCAGCCAAAGATAACGATACGTCTTTGGGATGGTTATGAGTAATTTTTTCTCTAATAGTTAAAATTTTGTTAGCAAAGAAAGTCATGAAGTCATTACTAGTTAAAATTAATGGAATACTCAGCTCAATAGAGCTCTGACTCTTTGCCAGCCTGGCTACAGTGCTGAAAAGAAACCTGGGGTTGTGTATGTGTATACCATATTTACTCTATTAAACACCCCGGGGGGCTGCAATTTTCATGAAGGGGGCATTTATTGACAGTCGTTTGCATGTGCATGCTTACATCCATGCCGTACACAGTATGGCCTTACAGTACATACGGACATGCGTGCTGCATGTAAGAGAAGCAGCGCAGACTGAATATGAATGTTTTTCTGCATGTAGTAGCTGCTACACAATTACATAAAAAGGTTCTGCACAAACGTTGTTACTCGGCAGTGTTCAAGTTAAAAGAAGGGGAGTTGAAGGGGAAGCACAATGCCGCTTAGATTTTCCGAGTCGATAGGAAAGGCATCCAGGAGTGGTGTAGTAACAAGGATAAGCTTGCAACCCTGGCCAAAACAGCAAAATGGCTGCCTGGTGTGGGGAGGAAAGTGTGTTATGAGGACACTGAATAGCTGAGTAGCTGATAAATTGATTAGCTGATAAAATGGTTCCTGGAAAGAAGAACAGCAGGAATCCATGTGACAGGGAAGATGCTGAAATATGAGGCATTGCAGCTGCATAAGCAACATGGAAACCAGAACTTCAGAGCTTCAAATGCCGGGAATTTGAAGTTTTTGGAATGATATAACATACAAAGCCGGGGATGCACTCATGTTGCTCAACATCTGAAATAACTGCCGGGTAGCAAAATGGACAAATTTCTGAAGTATGTCTTGAGGATGCACAGCATATGCATCTATGATGCCAACATGATTGGGAATATGGACAAACCACCAGTTTAACCACAAATTGTCAACTTCATGAATGCTTTTTTTTTCTGATCCAGTTTCTTAAAGTATTTCTTTGATGCTGTTGGTGGGATGTGAGGTTTTGTGTGCTGTATAATCTGTTTGTCCTCTGTAGTGACTCGGTTGCCTGCTGCTGTCTTGGGAACACACGTATTTTGGACTTTGCACTCAGAGACTTGTTGTGCACGGGCGAACATGTGTTTGTGTAGAAGGACGTGCGGAGCACCACAGGAATCAGGTCGCACTTTTTAATCCATGATGTCAGCACACGGAAGGCAAAGTACATAAAGAGAAACATTTTACAAAAAGATGGGCATTTATTTTCCGGATTACTGGCCAAGCGTCCGCTGAGACCGAAATGGGAGAAAACGCTTGCTTTGTTTGTCAAACAGTAACTCACATGGATGCTTGAAAGGAAGCAATCAGAATTCTTTGTTTTGTTTATGTAAGAGCCCACAGACGTGGCTGCCCTCTGCTGGATGGGTTAGCGAATGCTGGGTTGATGATGGATTAGGAGCAGGTGTAGTTAACAGTATGAAGAACGTCTCAAAAACTGAGTGAGTGTGCAAGATGAAGACTTCTGAGGAAAGCCACCCAGACCACCCTGAAGATGTTATAGGCTCCTGTGGCTGTGATTGGAGGAATTGGACATCGTGCGAGTGTTGCATTTTGCCTCTTTGCCCACAGCTCGATAGTTTAGCAGAGAAAAGAAGGATTTTTAGACAACAGAACAGATCAAATCTAGGCTTGCATCTCCCATGTGCCTTTTGGCAGACTGCAACTGAACTTTCAAGTTTTATTTTATTAATTGATTGAAGCTTTTATTGGCAGATTCAAGGTCCATAAGTATACATACGGCATGTGATCGGACAGATTAAAAAGAAAAAACACACAGAATATAGAAACTTAAAAAAGAAATCCTCCGAAATGCAAAACTTGCACTGTTACTATATTCTGCAGTTGAAGCGCTGCAAATTAGTTGGTTCTTACCAAAATAATAATAACAAATTGATTGAATTTATCTTGTTTTAAGAGTTAATTTCTTATTTTAAGTGTTTGACATGCTCATTTCTAGACTTAATCTTAATTCAAGAAATCTTCTCTCAGATTTACTGTTTTTATCTTGTTTTTCGACACCCCACAGTCCCACTGAGCTCCTGATGAAGTGCACTGTTAGGGTTAGGGTGTGTGAGGCATTGAGTTATAGGCTTTCTTGTAGTCAACAATTGACGTTGAAACAACAGATCTGGGATTCAAACCCGGTCAGGACACACATCCAGTCAGAGCCCCATTCTACTCCCCCAGCCTACATCAGAACATCAGTGCATGACATAAATGGAGCCATACCGACTCAGACATTTAAGAAGGTCTGTGTCTTTTGTTCAGGAACCATGGGAAATGGGCTATTGGACCAAGACATACATGGACAATACCCGGCCTTTTCTCTGTGCCTTTGTGTCCACAGCGAAGGCGACACTTTTGGTGTTGTGTCTTTCTGTGTGTGTTAGCTGCCACCAAAAACTGGAGCGCACACATGTTGAACATGATCTGTTACACCAAACCAATACAACATCCATATTATTACACATACTTATGATAAAATGCTCACAAAGGAGCCGTTGGGTCATGCTAATGTTTGGCGTTCATATCGGGCCGTGTGATGCTGCTAGCTTCTAAAACATGTTTTCAACACGTGACCAATTAAATCCATCATGGATCACTGCTGTAAGACACTCACCAGAGTCACGCCATCAGCCACCGTCTAAAAATCAACGTAACATTTACAAATAAATACATATGAAACTACTTCTTCTTTGTGCTTATCGGCAGACATCGCCACCTGCTGTATCAGAGTGTGTTGAATCATGGCATTAATTCTTCTAAGTCAGTACAATACAGAACTTGACATTATGAAATGAAAAACACAACAATCAAAATGTTAAATATCTCAACATTATTAAGAAACAGCACACGTTTGATTAGTTTCAGCACAATCAGGCCACACTCTGAAAAGACTGAACATGAGCACTCTGACTGTTGTTTTTTTTTATAGTCTGAAACCACTGAGTGCTAATTTTTAAAGTTTTTGTGAAAAATGCTTAAAAATTGTCAAGTGTTCTTCACCAGGGTAAAGACAGGTACCTCTACTAGTATATATAACAATGCAATATAGTTCACATTTTAAATGTCCCCATGTGGCACAAGAAAGGCTTAAAACATATTCAAAGACAAATCACCAGAAAAACAATATCACCTTGACCATAGGTTGCCATGTGGTAGAGGTCATTAAGTAAAGTCCTTACATGTCCATCTCCAGTTTCCATGGCATGAAGCAAATGAGATTCCATGACCTGCAATCTCATCAATCGCAGGTTGCTTCTCCAGCCAAGGTTGGTATCCATGTTACAGCTGGGTGGACTGAAGTGTTTTGTCCAAGAACACAGGCAGGTAGCATGAGCATGATTTGAACCCAGGTCTACATTCCTGGCAGGTCAGCTCCTCGTCCACTCAGCTACCTGCTCCACCTGAAGTCATCAGTTCAAGTCAAATGAATTTGTTGCTGTTCTTGAAAATGTTTCATCCCTCAACCCAGAGTTCTGGTCAGTCCTCCTAGATTACCGAGGAGTCCCAGACAAGTTCATCTCTTGGCTCACTCAAACACTGATGATGTCACCCAAGGGTCATTAAGGTCATGTGTGTTGTTAAGTCACGAGTTTGGGTGCATGTTAGCGTAAAACCACCTGAGAAGGGATGGACAGCATTAAAAGTAGCTAAGTGGCCTCCTGCGTTCACGGGTGGTTGTACCCGTTTGACACGGATGATCTCCTTCACTACTTTCTCAAACCATCTGTCAGCCCTGTACAAAATATACACGTTTAGTTTCACACAGATTTGCACCGAGTCATGAGACTCACATGACGGCCTTGTGACTCACATGTGACCACGGTGGTCATCAGGTGACGTGGTCACTACCTGAAGGAGCCTCCTGGACCGAAGGTGAAACATCTTCCAGCCTGAGCGCAGAACCATTTGTACGACTACGTGGAAGACTAAAAGGCTTTGATAGAGATAATGGTGTTTAATTCACACATGGCTCTCGCTGTAATTAGGGACTCGGGGGGTGGGGGGGCACACCTGCTGCTGCATGATGACTACAGCTGATTAATCAAGAGGAAGTAAAGGTGCAGGCGTTTTTATTAATATTATCAATTAATCAAACCCTGCACGCAGCCCACACTAAAAGACAACTGACATGAATTTTATGCTGCAGTACAGCAGGTGAAATTAAAAAGGACACATCCTGTGCACGCGTACACAATACAGGAGGAGTTCAGTAGTAGTACCAGTAGTAGCCTTGACCGGTATCCAGCCGGCCAAGGCCTGTTGGTTGCAGATATTGTGGAAATATACGAGGTCTATTAGAAAAGTATCCGACCTTATTATTTTTTTCAAAAACCATATGGATTTGAATCACGTGTGATTACATCAGACATGCTTGAACCCTCGTGGGCATGCGAGAGTTTTTTCACGCCTGTCGGTTACGTCATTCGCCTGTGGGCAGTCTTTGAGTGAGGAGTCGCCCACCCTCTCGTCGATTTTTTCATTGTTTAGGAATGGCTCAGAGACTGCTGCTTTGTTTGATCAAAATTTTTTCAAAGCTGTAAGGCACAACTGAGTGGGCACTATTTGATAAATTCAGCTGGTTTTCGGTAAAAATTTTAATGGCTGATGAGAGATTTTGGTCTGTAAGTGTCGCTTTAAGGACGGCCCACGGTGCCTGACGGCGATCTGCGCTTCGAGGCGGCAGCGTCTCGCCGTTTCAAGTTGAAAACTTCCACATTTCAGGCTCTGTTGACCCAGGTCATCGTCAGAGAACAGAGAACTTTCAGAAGAAGTCGGCATGAGGAGTTTATTCGGACATTCCATTGTTAACGGACATTTTGTAATGAAAGAACGTGCGGGCAGAGTCGCATGTCAGGCCAGACCCGACCGCGGGGGGTCGCCACAGGAAAAACACCTCCGTTGGAAACCTTAACGGGCAAGTTGGAACATGCCCAAGCCGTTAAACAATTTCTCAGTTACTCACTTGTTGAAAGCCATCAAAACCCGCCTGAATTTTACAAATGGTTTTCAACACGGAGGTGTTTTTCCTGTCGCGGCACACACAGATTCGCAGAGTCATCACGGAAACGACTCGGCGAATTTGCGCGCACGTCTTTCATTAAAAAATGTCCTTAAACAGTGGAATGTCCGCATAAAGTCCTCATGCCGGCCTCTTCTGAATCTTCTCTGTTCTCTCACGATGTCCTGGGTGAATTAAGCCTTAAATTAGGATGTTTTCAGGTCGAAACAGGCCGACGCCGGCGCCTGGAAGAGCTGCAGGACGTCCTGCTGTGTGGGAAGTCCTTACACCGACAGAAACACCCCATAATCTCTCATCAGCTGTTAAACTTTTCACCGAAAACCAGCTTAATTTCTCGAATAGTGTCCACTCGGATATTCCTCACAGATCCAGAAAAAATTTTGATAAAGCAACGCGCGCCATCTGGAGCAGCGTGTGAAACAAAGGAATTCAGCCGAGAGGGCGGGACCACATCTCACTCAAGGCCTGCCTACAGGGAAATGACATCACCGACACGCGTGAAAAAACTCACGCATGCGCACGAGGGTTCAAGATTGGTGATTGGTGGAATCGCACGTCATTCAAATCCATATAGTTAAAAAAATAAATAAAAGGGTCGGTTTATTGTCTAATAGACCACGTATATTTCAGAGTACAGTGGCATCGTGCAGCAGTGGTGGCCAAGTGGTTAGTGTGCTTGGTATTGATATTGTGTAAATCCTCTACAAGCACCTTGTGTTCACGTTATCACAGTCTTACTTTCTCTGCACCACATTGGTCCATGCAGATCTCTTACCACCCAGGACTGCTGGTGGCACCATGCAACACTTGTTCCTCTTTGCTTCTGTTAGCGTCATTTGACTTCACTTTTTGGTAGCGCAGATTTGAACCATTGATGATGTGCTTCTCAGGGGAGCCTGTCACAGACGGCCCCAACACATCACATACACAATTCACCATTCCAACAGACTCTGAAGCCCATCAGGTCCGTGTTTATCCCCAAACACGTCACATATAGTGGATGTAGTGGATGAGCGTTGTCCCAAGGAACTTCACCAGCCAAGGTTGGTGCCCATTTTCAGCTGGATGGACTAAGCAGGTGATGGGTTTTAACCAATGACACAAACAGGTAGCCTGAATTATACCCTGTTCTATATACCAGTAGTCCAACTCCTATCCCACAGCTATGTGATCTACTTAACAAGGAAGAAGCACATGTGTTTTACCATAATAATGTGAACACAACCGAATGTCCACAAATACTGAAGCACTGACAATAAGGAGTTTTGTTAAATAATTAGAAAATAGGGGAAAAAACTATATTTAACACTGAACGACTTTTCAAAATTCATAACTGTGTCATAAAAGATCAAATTTCTTTAATATTTGTGAGTATTATGTAGGATGGTATCCTTTATTGACTGACAAAGGTTGATCCAGATCTGATCCAGATTACAGATTTTGTGCCCATTTAAATTTAATATGTATATGTGTAACGGAGGCCAGCGAGTGTCGCTGTGCAGATGTAGTTAGTAAATCTCACTCCCAACAGCTCAAAAGGATTCTCTGGTCACAAGGCCAGAGCCCTGGGTTTTAGCCTTCTGATTAGAGAGTGCGACTTCCATGTTGAGGATCATGAGTTCACGTCCCGAGGGGAGCTAATGGGCGGAGTCATAACAACACAATGCAGAGTGCAGCCGCTACATATGTCACGGACATGAACGAGCGAAGCTCGTCAGCATCTCACCATCTCATTAGGTTCTTCAGAGTTTATTTTGAGTAAATGCTTCAGGGGAGCATTAGCATGGCAAAAACCTTTCAGCTTCTTAAACCCCCAGACCCCCCGCCTTTCTAAGCATTTTTCTTTATTTGCCTCTGTCAGGAAAGATGACTTTAAGCTTGCTTTCAGCTTGTTATCATCTTGGAATATAATACGAGCCATGGAATTAATATACATGCTGTTGGATTAAACTGCACAGTTTTTGGTACCTTCCAGGAGTAAGTGAGGTCATACCGGACTTTTCCATTGCAAATGGGGAGGCCCATGGAATGAACTCAGTGGTGAAGATGATGGAATATGTCTAAGAATGATTCTAACATGACAAGTATGATCAAATGAGGTATTAATGTGTTACAATTAAGAGTTGATTAGAAAAAAGTATGTTACAAATAAGTGAAATGAATGATTATATGAGTTGTTTTTCATAAAGAGTGCAGAGTCAGAGAAAAAGAGGAAGTGAAGAAGATGTCACAAGCAGGGCAAGAAAAGCTGATGTTAAACAACTGATCAAATGATTAAGATGTTGGTAAAAATTAAATGAATAATAAGGAATGAAAATGTATATGATCATATGAATTGTTTTTATGTGAAAGAGAGTTGTAATGAAATGATTGAATATGATTGATGTGATTCTAAAGAAATGATTTAAAAGAATGAATTCTCAGAAAAGCTGAAGTGTTAACAGAAAAGAGGAACTTGAGAAATAAGTTACTGGTAGGGGCTGCGGGGATTTCCAGTAAAGCAGAAGGAGAAAGGAGGAGGTTTTGAGTCAACAGCGTCCCCATGGTAACCAAGATCATCTGAGGACGACTGGAGTCAAGAACATATATAACTTGTGGAAACACCAGAAAACGGGGTTATTCTTCCAGGGAGAGGTGCTGTTGCCACTACTCCCCTGCTACGAGGAGATCACAAGACTTGACCATCTTGTGAGCAGCAATTGGAATCATGGAGTGAGAGGACTGGAGCCATAAAAGATCATTTGAGAGAGATTTCAACTCCCACTCAGGCCGTCCAGTCACGGAGTAGCAGAACAATGGAGAATAACCACTGGCCTTAAGTCTGAGTGGGGAATGTTCAACGATTTCTCTCTCAAGGAACATCACCGCATACCAGAATGGATTACATCAACTTTTGGTTGATTGAAGACGGAATAAATTCTTATGTGGATTAACTTCCTGAAGGATTACAACATCACACAAGGATCGTGGTCAGCTAATGATTAATAGCTGATGAAGAGGAAATCAAGTTCATCGAGCTGGGGACCCTAACCTCAAAAACCTCCTTCCCTCACCCCTAGAAAAAATTGTTAAGAAGTCAATCCAGTCCCAGTCAAAGTAAGATCAGTCAGAATTATTGAATTAAAAACAAAAATCTCTGCCAATCATTATTCTAATTATATTTGAATTACTATTGTGAAATTATCACCATATAATCTATGTTGATTATGTTATTGGCACTTGCAAAACCTGCAATAAATTTCCAAGCATGCAGTTAAAGTGTTAAGGCTCGGACATTGGATTATTGATGCTTCTTAAGGTGTAAAAGTTAAAGTTTATTGGGTGTACAACATCAAAAAGGCTCTAAAAGGTTAGTCTGGTTTTTTAATGAAAATAACACATCCTGGGGACTCGCTGTACGAGTCACTAAATTCAAAATCTAGCAACATTCCAAGAGCCCTGATCCATAAGAGGAGAGCTGCCGTTAACGGGCGTGGCCGGTTCGTATCCTGGTTCCTGAGAAGGCTATTCGACCGAGGTGCGAGATCAGCTTCAGCGGGGTGGACGTCCGGATGGAGGCAGTGAGCAGCTAGATGAATCTCCTCGCCACCAGCTTGAACAGCCTTTGTGCAGCCCTGCCGGGTAATACCCGTGGAGACACGAAGGTCGGACCCCAGAGACGGAGAGCTGGTTTTTACACAAACACACTCATCGGAGGGTGAGCGTGTGCCGTGTATCTAAAAAGCGGGATCTGACACGTGGCGCCCGAACAGGGACCTGACAAAGTGTAGTCGGGTCCGAGGAAGAATCCTGGCCAAAGGAGAGTCTTTGCCATTGGGCAGGTGGAAAGCTTCTGAGTAGATCACCAAAGGAGACAGTGTTGTGGAGAGTGTCGGCTGATGGCCTGTATAGGTCCAGTAACGGCTTGAAACATATCTGTCCTCCAGAGGTGTGAAAATTTGGAGGCGACCACCAGAAGGACGAAGTAAAGTCAACAGGAGTAAGTATCCCAGGGAGCTGGGATCAAGGACGAGAAGCAGATGTGTCACTGCTGGATCGTCTGGACTGGGACGAGAAGCAGACGGGGATAGCCTGCTGGATCATCACGAAACGACGAGGAAGGGAAGCAAGCGAGGGAGCCTGCTGGATCGGATCATCAAGAAAGCAGGTATGAGAGTATACCATGCAAAATGGTGATCTACAAGAGAGAATAGGATCATCAACCCGTGAGGTTCCTGAGGAGAGAAGCGGAAAAAGGAGCAGCTGATTTGGAATTAACCTCTGGAATTAGCGCTGAATAGCCAAGTAGTCTGTCACTCATCCCTGACTCAAGGCGCCAAGAGAGGCTTTGGGAGGCAGACGACTCGAGAAGACAAGGACCATAGCTGAAGTCAAGGAGATGACAGTGGTGGAATTGACAATCTCAGCAATCAAGAGAATAAAGGGAGGACAATCATTACGAAACAGTAAGGTTAGTATTAAGAATAAGCAGTGAAAATATGGCTGAAGGAGAGCCAGGACCCGTAGCAAACCCTGAATCCGAACACGACGGGGGAAAAGAAGTGGATTTCCGGCCTCACAGAGTGGTATTGTATGGACAAGGATATGATACTTGGGCAGAAACAGTTCAAAAATATGTCACAGATCAAAGTGTGGAAACTGATGAAGAATGTTTCAAAGAAGACATGGCAGAAACTATACACACATTAGGGATATATTATCCAGGTAAGCATAAGGAGGGGCCGATCCTGGCCGTTTTGGGGAGCCCACCAGTCCCAAAGGACAAGATGGGGACCAGAGATTGGCTTGTATGGTGGTGTAAACTTCACGAAGAAGAGTGGAAAAGAGGACAAATAACCACCTTAATAAGCCCCGAGAAAAGTTATGACTCCGTAGTAAAAATGACAGCTGGGTTGTTGGAAGTAGAGACATTGATGTTAAAGCAAAATCAGCGTCCGTATATGCTGAGTTTAAGTCCATGGCAGAATGGCTAAAAGGGTTAGGAAGAATGCTTAAGGAGCAATATCCTATAATGGAAGATATGAGCGGAAGTCAGATCCTCGATAATGAAGACGAAGGCAAGATAGACTCCCAGGCCGAATCCGAACAAAGTGATGAGGAACACAAGCCAGAGGGAAGTGGAGATGAATCGATATCCCCGGGAGGTCCTAATCCTGGGGGAAATGGTCAAGAATATAAAAGCCCGGACCAGCTCCACACAAGCTTTGACCCAGAGTGGCCACAATTGCCCCTAGGAAGTGTGAGAGGAACAACCTCAACAGTTAGAAAACAGACAGAACGCCTGGTTGAGGAGGATAAAAGACGAAGAAGCCTTCAGGGAGTGTCTGGACAGATATTCCATCAATCACTGGAATGTGGGCCCAGAAGCTTGGGACAGCTTAAAGCTGAAGAATGTGTTGCCGGACCGGGTTACCATATTAAAGAGGAAGGGCGTTCGCAGGAGATCTTTAGAAAATCTAAGGCAAAAACCCACAATGTATACACTGAATCTGACTACATGGAGGAATTGGACCCTATGCCCGAAGGAACTAAAAAAATGGTGGCCCAAGACGGAAGACGGGCATATCATTATTTTGGCAGTCCTTGGGATATAGATGGAGATAGTCTCATTGTCTTCACAAATCCCAGACTGAAAATTGCCAACCGAAAATTCCAAGCAAAGCTCAAGGAGCGGGCAGGCAGAGAATACCAAGAAGAGCTTAAGAATATAAAGGGGAGAGATCTGGACGGAAGATCGATGGTGATAACAAGCGCACCGCGAATGGCTTATCATGCACTTATACATGTGCCCTTTGAAAGCTACCCAGGGAGAGAAAATTTGATTGAATACATGCAGGAAATGCTGAAAACTCTGGGAACAGCTATTGATTTGGCCAAAGAACGCCAGCATCGGCGGGTAGTGATATGTGTGGACGAATTACGATCTGGACATATGACATGGGAAGAGGCAGAAAAGGTTGCCGTGGCAGCCGTGAACCTACACATGCATACCCCAGGAGCATGGGGATCAATGAGAGAAATTGTGGTGGTCACTAGCAATGAGCAGGTGCAAGATCGAGTGAGAAGGGCACTTCAAGTGGTGAACCTAGGACCAAATAGAGCAGGTCCAAGGAAGGGTGCAGTTGGAGCAAGTGGAGTGGCAACTAGTCCCCCGCTAGTGATGCAGTCCATCCCCACGGCGACAAGTGAGAAAAGATCAGTTCATGCTGTGGGAGTGCAGCAGTT
Organism: Thalassophryne amazonica; assembly: GCF_902500255.1. Lineage (NCBI taxonomy): Eukaryota > Metazoa > Chordata > Actinopteri > Batrachoidiformes > Batrachoididae > Thalassophryne > Thalassophryne amazonica. The sequence goes on from NC_047122.1 coordinate 65,799,320, forward strand.
AAGGATTAAAACCCCACGACCAACATTAAAACGAGTTACAAGTGGGCTCCAGACTATCATACACCCCACAAGCTCCCAATCTCGGATGAGAGAGCCTTTCCAGGCTCCTCCACCCGATAATGGAGAAGAGGATCCTATACTCATTCCTCTACCTGTCGGAAATACCGAAGCAACTGGGTCACCCCGAAGGTCAGAACAAAACAGACACCCACAACCACAAGACCCACGTCCTTCCCATGAATCTGATATGGATGAGGACCAGGAAAGAGAGTCTGAAGAGGAGATCAATCCACAAGACTCGGAAGAGGATGAACCGCTATCTGTGGTAGGGGAAAGAGAAGTCTCACGCCCAGAACTACGAACTGGACGCTACAGAGGATGAAAGAAAGAAGTTGGGGTGTATAATGTGTGTGTAGCATCAGAGAGAATTGCAAGAGATGTCAGGGTCAAACCAGTGGAGACCCGAGATAAGCGACAAACCTATGCTCCAGAAGTTGGGCAAACTGGGTATGACATCCCAGAAGAGTGGATTGAGCGACAAGATGAAAAGAAAACTCTCGAGGTAACAGCAACTGTTGGAGAGTGGGCTAATATACTAATGTGGCCCTTCTATCCTACACTGACTGCCTGTAAAGAGTTAACAAATAACTTCAGAGTCGCCTATTTAGGCGTTGCCCATGATGTGATGTTGAGAAAACTAAAAACAGCAGCTTTACGCTGGTCACGGCAAGTGTTGAGAGAAACCAATGAAGAAAATCTGGATGATGAAGGAGAAACAATTCCACCATCATCAGGATTACAAGCGAGCCTCCCAAATCAGGCTGGATCTAGAGAGCAAAGTCTGCCAGCAATTCAAGCTGAAATTCAAGCAGACGGCAGGGAATTCCGGGAATTCAAGAAATTAAAGATGCTGGTGAGAGAGAAAGAACCAAATGAAGACCTAAAGGACTATTTGAAAGAAGAGTGGCCCCTTATTGACAGAGCTTCTAACAGCGAAGAGGGTAAATCTATGTGGCTGGCCCAAGTTACCAGTCAACCCATCAGTCGGGGTGAACCAGCACGAAACCATTATGCCAGGTTAGTGTTGGAAGATCCCAATGATGAAGATTCCCATATTGCTCGAGCTAAAGCTGGACTAGACAAAGGTCAAACATTAGTTCAAGTGTGGCATGGGCTAAAACAGACGATTTTGCCACAACGCTATGTTAGGGCACTGAGAGAGGTCACTAAGGGAAGAAGAGGGGAGATAACCTTTGTGAAAATGCCCATAGACGGCACTACAGTCCCACAAATGGACGCGGTGGTGAAGAGCTGGGATCTGGAGCAGCAGTTCTATGAGGAAAAGAGGAAGAAGGAGAGCACACCGAGATCAGGACAAAAACTGGTGGGAGTGGAGAAAAAAAATTCAGTGCCTAAACCACCACCTCCTCAGCCGCATCAAACACCACAGAGGAATAATCAAAGGCCTCTAGCTGGACAATGGAGCTCTCGGCCGAGAGGTCCACCACCTCCACCACCACAATCACGACCTACACCTGCACCTTGTAGTGGTGGCTAGCTCCCTAAAGAGGAGTACGACAAATTAACTCCAGAACAAAGGAAAGCCCTCCAGGAAGTCCGCCAAGCCTCAGCGGCGGCTGGAGGGCAGAATAAGTAATGGCTTTGGAGGCACGGGTCACGCTAGACCATGCCTACTGGGAGGGGGACAATATCTACACTGATGTGGATGGAGAACCGTACCTGGTGGACATGGGAGCAGAGGTGTCCATGACCCGCAGAAGCCTCGAGACCAAGGGATACCTACTGATCCAGTATGCAAATGCGGCAACGGAGAAAAGACCATTGGAATATGGAAAGGGGTAGTTTGGATAAAAGGCCCCTTTAATTTGATAACAGCCAAGGATTGAGAGAATTGCATCGGCCCAAAGGCTTCGAAATCTGATAAGACGACGAGTGAAAAAATTACAGGCAAGAGTTGTACGAATGGATATGACTCCAATTGGAAAGAGTCCGGTAAGCTGGTACAAAGAAGTGGATTGTACCAGCTGTCACAGAAGAAAAGATTGAAGAAAGTGATTTCTCTGAAGCAGGGAAAGAAAAATTGAGGGAAATTATCTCCAAAGCTAAAGTAGCACGATTTAAAAATGATTGTGGAGATTTGGGGGCTAAATACATTCATGTCATCGAAGGAGGAGTACATCCACCGGTCCGACAATATCCCTTGAACCCTGGAGCGGTTGAGGAAATGGATAAAATAGTAAAAGAATTGGAAGCTTTGGGGATCATTCGAGTGAAATTGAATCCAATCACTAACAGCCCCATCCAAGCAGTTAAGAAGCCAGAGTCGGCAGGAGGAGGCTGGAGACCAGTAATCAACTTCAAGGCTCTCAATCGACGAACAATAGCTAATAGAGCGAGTTTGATGAATCCCCAAGGAGCACTGAAAATGATCCAAATTAAGAGATACAAATCATGCATTGATCTGGCAAATGGATTCTTTTCCCTGCGATTAGCAAAACAGTCACAAGGGAAAACAGCATTCACACATAAGGGGAAAAGTTATGTGTGGCAACGACTCCCGCAGGGATACAGAAATTCACCAAATGTGTTCCAAGCAGCAGTAATGGAAATATTAAAAGATCTAGGAGTAACAGTCTACATCGATGATGTGTTTATCGCAGATGATGATGAAAATGAACACCTAATGCGGCTGCAAAAGGTGATTCAGAAGCTCACAGAAGCTGGATTAAAACTCAACCTGAAGAAATGTCAGTTTGGACAATTCAAGGTTAACTATTTGGGATTCCAGGTATCATCAGACCTGGGACTCTCAGAAGCATACCGAGAAAAATTGAGTCAGATTAAACCACCGCAATCTGAGAATGACCTACAGAAAATATTGGGATTATGTAACTATGTGAGAGATCACGTTCCACACTATCAGAGATACGCAAAGCCCCTTTATGCTCGTCTCAAGAAGAAACCTAGTGGACAAGAGCAAAAGCAATGGATTTGGACAGCTACAGATCAGGATTGCTTGGAAAAGTTAAATAAAGCCATTCAAGACGCAGTTAGGCTGGAGCCGCGTAGTCTGACTACTCGTCTGTTAGCCGAAATAAGCTGTGAAGAAGAGGATTCGGTGGTAAAAGTGAGCAACGAAGGAAGGGCTATGGTAACATTGTGGAGCTATACTCTGTCTTCGATTGAGAGAAAATATCCACCGGAAGAAAAAGAACTGGCAGTCCTGGCTAGATATTGGAGTGCGTTAAAAGAACTTGCACAAGGTCAGGGAATAAAAGTTATCACTCAAAGCCAAGTCCACCGATTCCTAAGAAAAGGAACTATTGAGAGTACTAAAGCCACAAATGCCAGATGGGGAAGGTGGGAGGACATCCTGCTAGACCCTGCGCTGGAAATTGGGCCAAAACAGTCGGCGACAAAAAAGTTGCCGAAGGAGAGGCAACTCCCTATGGAGCCATACGACTGGACTATGTACACTGATGGGTCGAAGAAGGGTACAGACAATATAGCTTATTGGGGCTATAATCTGAAGTATCAAGATAAGGATTCCGAGAAACCAAGTCTGCCGAGTCCTCAAGACTGTGAAGTATGTGGTCGATACAATGCAGGACGACAAGGACAAAGGGTGGATGGTTTCACCATAAAGAGTACTGTTCCATGGGGATCAGTATGCATGGATGTTGCCGGGCCCATGGGGGTGACCGGTAAGAAAGGAGAAAAGTATCTGTTGGTCCTTGTGGACTCTATGTCGGGCTATGTGACTGTTACGCCTGTGAGAAAAGCCAACGGCAGCAGTGTAATCAGCATGTTGGATCAAGTGTGTTCAAATCTGGGGATACCTAGGGAGCTGAGAACGGACAATGGGACACATTTTCGTAATGCTCAGGTTGACCAGTGGTGCCAGGAAAATGGAGTAATGAGAATTTACTCGCCCCCATACACCGCTCAAGCAAATGGAGTTGTGGAAAGGGCTATGGGACTGGTGAAAAACTGGATTGGGAAAAATGCTAACACGAGGGAATGGAGTACTAAGGCCCTGGAAATTGGACAGGCCCTGAATGACCGCCATCATGCCAGCAGGCCCACCCCTTCGCAAGAACTGAACCAACGCCAATTTTTGACACCAGACGTGGGGCGGAGTCAGACTAAAAAGGATGGAGAACCAGAACCAAAGATCCCATTTAGGGTTGGGCAGAAGGTGTGGGTGAGAGCTCGAGATCACCTAACCAACACTGCTGTTAAACCTAAGTATGAGACCACAGATACAGTAGTGAAGATACTGGACAGCAACACAGTAGAATTGAAGAAGAAGAGAATCCAAGGAGTGGAGCAGCTGAAGCCAACTCCTAACTAGACGAAATCAGGAGCTAAACATGGCCAAAAACACCCAAGATCTTCCACCCTTCGTCAGAGTGGCCACTGTCAATGGGGTGGTTGCCTTAAGAAGAACAAAAAATGACCTCTGGGCAGGCAGAGCCCTGAGGAAACTATATCATGCAAAGAAAGGATTTTTATCTCATGAAAAGGAGATATTACAATGGAAAAAAGTTGAGAATCACTATGTGATTTGCAGCGAAGACGTACCGCTGACGGTCCAATGGTCGGGACCTGGGGTTAGAAAACCCCCAATTCCAAGTGGGGCAAAACATGAGTTCAAGCAAATACTTCACAAGCCGGTGAAGGTTTTGGATGCACTTGTATGTGGGTTATGCCGACTAACCCAGTTGCCATGAATGGTCTTTTACACCCAGTGGGACATACGTGGAGACAATGTGGATATGCAGGTGTGTTCATGCTATTGGAATGGACATGCGATCGAGTATTGCCTGGTGTGTAAAGCAAGAACTCATATGGGAAGACTACTGCATGTGGCAAGAGCAGAAGGATGGCAAGTGAGAAGGTTTTTGGACCCCCTGAGGACCTTTCACACCGATGAAGCCTGTTGGGCTAATCCTGCAGCAACAGTTGCACTTGATCAAGCTGAAGGGAATCAAGGCAGCGGTGACATGAGTCCAAAGGCACCAAGTGTCTTTTTGATGTTGGAAACAACTAGAGCAGGAGGATTTGACCAAGCTGCAGGAGGTGGTGAGCGAAAGCCGTCTTTGTTGCATAACGCTATACATCAAAGTTGGTCCCATGGTTCAGAGTATGGGCAAACTTATGACCCTCCAATAGACACAGTGCAAATTCCACTGGTGTTCAGAGTGTATAGAGATCCGGAGCGACCCGGATATACAGACATGATGGGAGGACTGACCGATGATCAACAGCAAAAAGCCCAAGAAGAAGGATGGATCGGCCCTTGGGAATTGACAACTTGGGCCAAATTGATAGAAGAAGTTCTAAAAAACCCAGAAATTCCACTGGAAGATGCAGAAGAGGTGCCACAAGAAAAAGGGGGCAGAGAAACCCTCACGTATTATTTTACCACTGGACTAGACGCCTGGGGAAATAAAGCGGCAAAACCGAAGAAGAAGTCAGCCGAGTACCACGTGATAGCTGAAGAATGGGTGAGAAAGTGGAGGATACAATCTATGGGGGGAGTGGCTAGCAGAGCGGACACTCCTAGTAGGCCGGACCAAACAATTAAGGTGCGGCTCACAGTGCTGATGTTGTTGGTCCCCTATGTGGGGGTTTACTCTGTCGGGGCACATGTTGACCTCCTGGAGGAACAGCAGCAATCGTTACACCAACCGACTCAAGGTGAGGAAAAATCAGGAAAGCCTCAGAGTCACTGGATGTTTCCCTCCATTTTCCACGGGATAAGGAAGAAGTAAAAAGAAGCGGCTGTTTGCAAAATGTCACAAGGACCAGATGTAAATAGAGTACCCATTATCAATAATCGAGGAAGACTTGGACCCTATATACAAAGTGGCATTGGTGCTGAGAAACTATACTTAAATTGGCCAGAAAAAGACTTTGAGGAAGAAGATTGGGAACTAGCATCTAACGGATATTATGTCTCAAATTATGAATATAAAAGAGATGCCGACTTAACAGAGACAACAGGACAAAAATTACTTGCTGAACGAGTGCTTAGCGAGGAAAGTCTGCGGCATTGGTACATAATAGGACGCCGAAGAATACCCCAATCGGTTCCAAGATGTCCAGATACCTACCCCTGGATATTAAATGTGGTTTACCTACGACTCAACGGCCTGAGATTCACATTGAGATGGGGGATTAATTACGTTGAGCCACTCCAAGGAGTCTATGTTGAAATATACCTTAACCAGTGCTTGATCTGGACGACAAGCCCCAACATGCGACGTCAAATGTACAGACGACTGCAAGACCCAAGATATCACGTTTTAAATAATCAGACATTAAATTTGAGAGTTATCGATCAACCTCGGGCCTGTGTGAGCTGCCTGCCCCCAACCATACCAACAATTTTTGTACATCAAGACTTCTTCTACCTGTACAAAAAAGGAGTCTGAAACTGTTGTCAAGCAAGGAAGATTCAGCTTCAAATTGAGCCTAAGGATCAAGAAGAGAAGCCTATAGTTCCCCTTTATCTAGCCTTATCACAGACCAGGTATTCTGGAAAACAGTTTTGGCAGCATTGGCAAGATCTATGGAACTATGTACCCCCACATCAGGTACAGAGGATCCCTGAGGGACCCCTCCCTAAACCTGACAGAATAATTGTTACGATGTGGAAGTGGGCGTGGAAAGGAATGGATTCAGAACGTAAGCACCCATCTCCCATATACACTCATCTCTTTAAGAGACGACTATTCCCTATGGTGGTGCATCTTGGCAGAAAGAGAAGGAGACCGATGGCGGAGTGTCAACTCACTCTGAATCATGCTGCGGACCTTCAAACTGGATGAAAATAATGTAAATAGTATATGATCCGGGCATGGAGGACTTACACCATACTTGGAATTACCCTACAAGAAAATATGTTTAAACTGGCCACAAAAGGATTACAAAGAGAAAGGATGGTTGCTGGGAACAGGAGGATACTTTGTAGATAATGATTCATATAAAAGGACTGCTGACCTTGCAGAGCCTGGAATATACACTCCTCTGGAAGCTATTGTGAACAAAGTTGGACAACACTGGTGTTGCCCTGGGGTCGGATGGAAGTTTTACCCAATTCCCCGGTGTCCAGACTCATACCCCTGCATCTTGAACGTAGTGCATGTACAGAAAAGGGGCTACAGGTTTAAAATAAGGTGGGGACCTAATTATGTTGATCCATTACAGGAGTGTATGTGGGTATTTGGCTTGGATCTTCCAGATTGGACCAGCAGTCCCTATATGTTTAAAAGACTTCAACTACAAGAGGCACGTTCAACTTTTTATTTGATTGAGAACCAAACTTTGCCAATATGCACGACGGTACAGTACCTTGACATCGAGAAAGGCGGAAGTCTCCCACCTATTAGAAGTGGATGGCGAACCAGAGTACTAGTGGGGCTTTGGCAACCCCCAAGGTCTATACTGATACGACTTAGCATAAAGTCGGGAAGAGGACTATTCCGGAGATCAACTCCTCTGTACTCTGTGATGGCGCAGTATGTCTACAGTGGAACGGCATATTGGGACGCCTATGAGGATATCTTGCACCTACGTAGAGAATTGAATCCTGCATCTTCACTGTGTTTCTACACAGGGACCACCGCCTGAAATGAAGGAGGTGACAGTCGTCACTTGGAAATGGGCGTGGCGAGGACTAGATATTAGACTCCCATGGCCATCTCCCTTGTTAGTCACCCTTCTTCAGCAATGAGCATCAAGCGTTTCTGTTGGGAGCACGAGACAAACAACAGCACCTAAGATCATCTATCTCCGAGATGGAAGAACCACGGGAAGACAGCGTGATCACCACGCAACCTCAAAGAACCAACGAAAGACCAAGAGAAGAGGAGTTTGGCATAGAAATGCCACTACTGCAACAACCCCAAAAGATGGAGCCGCTGCCACCAGTACCAAGTGAATTCTACTACGAAAATGTTGGAAGAAAGCAGCAGCAACAAAGCCAGATGCAAAAGAAAAAGTGCCTCCAATGTTGGAGTTGGATGGCCAGAATTACAGCATTATTAGTCGGCGTTGCTGTACTTCTAGCTATCCTGTACCACTATGGTAGTACGCCCTGGACCTTAACCCATATCAGGGTCCAGTACGCAACAACTAAAACTTTCCAACAGACATGTTGGGGAGTTGAATCAAGAAACATCTACATGATATGGGACCAGAATTCTACAGAGAAATGGGCAAATATGAAGAACCTAACCCAGCAGATGCTAAAGAATAAGTGGCTGCAATACTTGAACGACAGTGGGGAATTTCCAACCGTCACCACCAATTACAACCTGACCACCAGAGCAGACATCCTTCAAAACCTACAAGTGAGGGATCAAGAGATTACCGTGGCAACCATCTTACGGTTAAAACAAAGAGAGCGAAGAGACGTAGGCTGCACTTGGATAAGACCTGAACCTGGCGAGCCAGCCTGGTATTGCTCATGGGGATGCAGAGTACTGCTGGGCTATCGAGCAGGATATTGGGAAAAAGAAGCTGTTTTTCCAGCATTACCAAGACATGATGTTTGCAGAATGATAATGCCTACCTGGAAACATTGGGGTAATTATAACCTCACCTGTGACAACACCCGCAGCAGAGTGACGAAAGTGGATATTAAATCTACAATAGTCCCTCCGTTGAACAACGCTACCGGCATGGGAACAGGAATACTATATTCCAAACCAACCGCCATCTCACCAGCAGCATTGGTGGGATCCACAAAGATATCACTAACACAGGGAAAAACCAAATCACTCCCTACATCGCCAACACGGCTAAAAAAAAGATGGAAGAAGATTCATGATTATTGTGTAAAAGAAAAAGTGGCAAAATTAGATAGATGTTATTGGAATCGACCTATTGGATGTAAATCTCAAAATTACATGGTGCTTGCACCAGTCATCGATTTGATAGACAGGATTACTTGGAAACAAAAACAGGAGGCAAAACATGATGAATGGCTTAACGACACCTTTCCGTGGGTCTGGAGCATTCCACTGATACATTTTGAGGGGAATTTTCCAAAGGGATACACGTGGACTGGGCATAGTTTGCGGGGTCCACATAAAGCAAAATTCTATGTGCAAAAACTACCAAAGCCTGATGAGCTAAGGTCAGTACCTCAGGAAGATTTTAGCAAAATTGATCAATGTGTGGAGAATAGAATTTATGAAAGCTTACATGACACAGAATACCATAATAATTTGGCTGAAGGTTCTGGTAAATCCCCCCGATGTCCCATAGACCAAATTAAGACAGGGAATTGGCTAAGATGGGTATATAACTGTACACAGTTGTTACAGATTCCAACCATTAAGGGGACCCTTCAAGCATGGCAGGAAGGTGTTAGACGTAGTAAGGACGTCACCTGGTGGGGAATGGAGAAATATGAAGTTGAAGATTGGGTATTCCCCTGTTTGGATCAAAGTAATAATTATTGGGTTAAATATCAATACATCGCCATGGTTTACTCCAGAAACAGAGCTACTTGGTCCAGTGTACTCTGGAGACCAAACCCTTATGTTATGCCACGGCCCTGGAAAATGATTTGTAATAGACGTAATACCACATGCACGATAAGCCTTGCCCGCCAAAATTGTAGAAATGTTCCTGGCTGGGAAGAATATTGTGACGCTTACTATGACGGCGAGTATGACACTTACGGCCATCAAACAGTTTGGGAGAAGAACAGAGCTGGCGAATGGATAAGAGCTTTTCCACCCAACGTTGGATGTGCCAAGGCTGTCCTGGGACATGGAATGTCGAAAAGGAAGCAGGAAGGACGAGAAATTGTCGGTTACGAATGGTTGGGACCCAATCGGATTTACAATAATGGTACGTGTGAAACGCCTGCAGAACAATGGTTGAGCTGCGGAAAAGGAAGAGGTTGGCATGAATGTTCTTGGTGGGAAAGAACGCAAATAATAGCTGGAGGAATAATCACCACTTTCGCTGCAGAGACCGGAGAAGTCATTAAAGAAGGTCTCGAAGTGGTGACTGGTTGGATTGGACATTTGTTTGGATATCTTTGGCCCTATCTGTTAATCATAATAGGACTTATTATTGCTGCAGTGATTGGATATGTTTTGTTAAAGCCCTGCGCTTGTGTGGGAGGAGCACACAACGCAGTGATATGGAGCCCCTCCTCCGTTAGGGGAGGAGCGATGAAGCCTACAAAGCCCGACGCCGAGACACGCCCTGTTCATTCTAACTTGGGGGACTGAAGGAAGAAGAAGCATCTACATAACAGCGTACAAACTTAAGGCGATAAGTAAAAAGAATAAGAGAGCACAATGTCCAACAATACTGACGGCGTAAATGGCACCATCTTCAAAGTGAGTAGAGTGGAGTTTATTGCACTACTGTTAATATGGCTGCTATACTGCTGTGTCGGCCATTGGGACTTACGACAACCACTGCGAATAGTAATGCTACTACATGGATGTGTCAGATTGGCGATCATCAATCTGCACTACGGTCAGAGTGACTTAGGGTTGTCTTTATTCATCACTCACGTCCTCGGTCGCTTTACTCTCCAGTTTGACTGTTGGGGAATATGGCAGTACACATCAATTACAATTTGGATGGTGATAGATATGACAGCAATCTTTTACGCCCTGGCAGTGATAGCTGACATTGTGTGCGAAGCTGTGATGGCCTTGACCCTATTGGCGTACATAGCTACGTTAACTGGAGCCGTACAACGCAGGAAACCCTGGCTCTACAAACTTGGACTTATCATAATTTGGGCCTTAGGATGGGGAATGTTATCAGCTTTATACTGGCTGTCCATGGTTAGTCAACTACTCCTGCTGTTATGGTTTACGACCTATGATGCTTGCTTCCCGCATACGGCTCCTTCAGCTACAGCGGGAATGACAACGTCACTACAGTCCCACTCTCCTACGGTAATCATGAGGCGGCTCTGGCATACATCTGAATAATCCCGACGAACAATTTTGCTTGCTTGCAATATAATAGTTAAAAGACTAATGTTTCCTCTTACACCATAGGGGGATATAAGATGTATTCATTGTCAAGCCACCCTGGAACAAGCGCTCTACTTCTGGGAGATAACACCGACTCTGTGGTGCCCGACGTGTTATGGCAACACCGACTCTGTGGTGCCCGACGTGTTATGGCAACAACTTCCCTGTTCAAGTGGCACAGGGAATAGTGGGACGGAAGGGTACTTCTTTTCTGCCCCAGGTACCATCAGAAGTATACTTAAAAATTGAGATTGAGGCAGACATGATCTGGCATTCTCTCTTGATTGATCAATTACGAGCTGACACCATAGTGTCTCCAGAGGGATATATGTACTGCCCCGTGTTTACCAAAATGTGTCTGTATCCTACGGGAATAAGATTCTCCACAGCTCATCTTGCCGATGGCCGGATTGTGGCCATTGGTCCTTCATTACCACCAGTTCCACGTTCATCTCCACAGCGCACTACAGAGGTTGGGGTGCAAACCGAGGACATGAACTGGTGTTTGGAGGCCCTCACGCAGGTGTTCCTGGATGAACACCTTCAACAGCCCGAGCCTGAGGATATTCTCGCTGAAGCTTCACCTCGAACGAAGGATACATCACCGCAGCCATCTACACCAGTTACATCGTGTTATACACCCGTCACCCCCACTTCACCATGCGCACCATCGTTCCCTGACGGATTATCATCTCAGGAATAAGAGGCAAATCCATCTCCATTGGGATTACCGCCACAATCACCATTACTGGACGAGCAGCCTTCTGACGGCGACGGCAATCTACAGGTGGGCGGAGAGGAGTACGTGGTGCTGGATGAGTGTCGTTCAACTCCAGCTCCTCCTGTTCTGTCTCCAATGGTGGATGAAAAAGAAGTGCTCACCCTTCACCCTGTCGATGACGACGAGGATGTTTTTATGGAAGTATAGAGAGATCGGCGGAGCTTCAAGTCATGGAGGGGGTGTCAGGAAAGATGACTTTAAGCTTGCTTTCAGCTTGTTTTCATCTTGGAATATAATACGAGCCATGGAATTAATATACATGCTGTTGGATTAAACTGCACAGTTTTTGGTACCTTCCAGGAGTAAGTGAGGTCATACCGGACTTTTCCATTGCAAATGGGGAGGCCCACGGAATGAACTCGGTGGTGAAGACGATGGAATATGTCTAAGAATGATTCTAACATGACAAGTATGATCAAATGAAGTATTAATGTGTTAAAATTAAGAGTTGATTAGAAAAAGTATGTTACAAATAAGTGAAATTAATGATTATATGAGTTGTTTTTCATAAAGAGTGCAGAGTCAGAGAAAAAGAGGAAGTGAAGAAGATGTCGCAAGCAGGGCAAGAAAAGCTGATGTTAAACAACTGATCAAATGATTAAGATGTTGGTAAAAATTAAATGAATAATAAGGAATGAAAATGTTTGTATATGATCATATGAATTGATTTTATGTGAAAGAGAGTTGTAATCCCTGAGCCTGGTTCTGCTGAAGGTTTCTTCCTGTTAAAAGGGAGTTTTTCCTTCCCATTGTAGCCAAGTGCTTGCTCACAGGGGGTCGTTTTGACCGTTGGGGTTTTACATAATTATTGTATGGCCTTGCCTTACAATATAAAGCGCCTTGGGGCAACTGTTTGTTGTGATTTGGCGCTATATAAAAAAATTGATTGATTGATTGATTGATTGATTGATTAATGAAATGATTGAATATGATTGATGTGATTCTAAAGAAATGATTTAAAAGAATGAGTTCTCAGAAAAGCTGAAGTGTTAACAGAAAAGAGGAACTTGAGAAATAAGTTACTGGTAGGGGCTGCGGGGATTTCCAGTAAAGCAGAAGGAGAAGGGAGGAGGTTTTGAGTCAACAGCGTCCCCATGGTAACCAAGATCATCTGAGGACGACAAGAGTCAAGAACATATATAACCTGTTGAAACACCAGAAAACGGGGTTATTCTTCCAGGGAGAGGTGCTGTTGCCACTACTCCCCTGCTACGAGGAGATCACAAGACTTGACCATCTTGTGAGCAGCAACTGGAATCGTGGAGTGAGAGGACTGGAGCCATAAAAGATCATTTGAGAGAGATTTCAACTCCCACTCAGGCCGTCCAGTCACGGAGTAGCAGAACAATGGAGAATAACCACTGGCCTTAAGTCTGAGTGGGGAATGTTCAACGATTTCTCTCTCAAGGAACATCACCGCATACCAGAATGGATTAGATCAACTTTTGGTTGATTGAAGACGGAATAAATTCTTATGTGGATTAACTTCCTGAAGGATTACAACATCACACAAGGATCGTGGTCAGCTAACGATTAATAGCTGATGAAGAGGAAATCAAGTTCATCGAGCTGGGGACCCTAACCTCAAAAACCTCCTTCCCTCACTCCTAGAAAAAATTGTTCAGAAGTCAATCCAGTCCCAGTCAAAGTAAGATCAGTCAGAATTATTGAATTAAAAACAAAAATCTCTGCCAATCATTATTCTAATTATATTTGAATTACTATTGTGAAATTATCACCAAATAATCTATGTTGATTATGTTATTGGCACTTGCAAAACCTGCAATAAATTTCCAAGCATGCAGTTAGTGTTAAGGCTCGGACATTGGATTATTGATGCTTCTTAAGGTGTAAAAGTTAAAGTTTATTGGGTGTACAACATCAAAAAGGCTCTAAAAGGTTAGTCTGGTTTTTTAATGAAAATAACACATCCTGGGGACTCGCTGTACGAGTCACTAAATTCAAAATCTAGCAACATTCCATGAGCCCTGATCCATAAGAGAGCTGCCGTTAACGGGCGTGGCCGGTTCGTATCCTGGTTCCTGAGAAGGCTATTCGACCGGGGTGCAAGATCAGCTTCAGCGGGGTGGACGTCCGGATGGAGGCAGTGAGCAGCTAGACGAATCTCCTCGCCACCAGCTTGAACAGCCTTTGTGCAGCCCTGCCGGGTAATACCCGTGGTGACACGAAGGTCGGACCCCAGAGACGGAGAGCTGGTTTTTACACAAACACACTCATCGGAGGGTGAGCGTGTGCCGTGTATCTAAAAAGTGGGATCTGACACCTCTCACATACTTGGAAAAGCTTCTCGCCATCTGACCATGTCCTTTAGCTACTTCAGACTTTTTTCAGTAAAATGGTTCTTGGGAGCATGAGCATGACTAAAACCTTTTAGCTTCTGGGGGGCTTCCCCCCCCTTTTAAGTATTTTCCTTATTTTGCCTTTAAGCTTCTGGAGGGGCTCTGTCCCCCATACTCTCCACCTTTTTAAAGTTTTTTTCTTTTTTTGCTTTTCAGCTGACGCATCTCATTACAGCCCTCTTAACCCCCTGCACTTTAAGCATTTTTTTTTTAATGTAGATGTAAATTAATATTCAAAGTGTTCAGCGAGTTGACAGTAGGGCTGTACAATATGGACAAATTATTGTATCTCAATATTGTCACATAAATTGTCATGTAAATGTCACTTATATACATGCTGTCCATATTCTTGAGCCGCTTAGGTGGGTAGGGAGAGTTCCCATGAGATAAAAAAGCTTTTCAACCTACCATCCCTGGTTCTCAAGACCAGGCACCTAAGTGGCTCTACTCTCTCTCTCTTTTTTTTTTCTTTAAAGATATTTCGGTGTACCTTAGTAAACACTAGTAGAGTTCCACTTTAGATGGAATGTATAATAGAAGATATACCTTACTGAATTGTCATATGACTATGATATATGATATGATTTGACGCAAAGTGCAGCAACAGTGAAAATTAAACCTTCTTAAACAAAAAAGTAATAATATCACACTCATTTTACACTCATCATAAAGTTAGGATACTGTTCCCTCCAAAAGTATTGGAACACTTGGAATTTCACACATTTTAATTTGTTTATGCCATTTTAAATGCAAGAAATAAAAAAAATAATAAACAAAATTTCTAAAATTATCTTCCTCAAACTCAAACTGAAAGCAAATCTCTAAAACTTGATAAAACCTGTAAATAATAATCAGTTTTATTGCCAGTTTTATTCAGAAAGTCAGGGGATGGAAACATGAACATTTCCAAGTCACTGAATATGTCTTGGACTTTATTTACATCAATTATGAAGAAATAAAAAAGTTTCTTTCACTAAAACATCAAATCTAGTCTTTCATCTCAAATGTACTTTCTGTCAAATTGTAGCTGAACTTTCAGGTCTTCTTTTTAAGAAAATCCTCCTCTACACCACTTCACCAGGAAGATGGATTTTATATTTTTAATTAATTTATATCAAGTTGTAGAAATTTGCTTTCAGTTTGAGTTTAAGGAAGATAATTTTAGAAAAAAAACTAATTTGAAATGGAATAAACAAATTAAAATTTGTGAAATACCAAGTGTTCCAATACTTTTGAGGACAATTGAGAAACACTGAGGTGCAACATCTTACATCTCATATATAGTGCAGCAGATAAGAGAATATTTAGAGTGGAATCCTGCAAATGATGATACAAACATCACATTCAGCACAAATAATCCATAGACATGAACTCTTTAAAAAAAACTGATTGGCCATTTGAATTTTCAATAGGGTCAATTGAAGAATCACACAGGGGTCAAAATCAGGGGTGGGCATCTTGTTCCACAAAGGACAAAGAGGGTGATTTCACTGATTAACATCACTTTGAGCAGATGGAATCAGTTAATCAGTAAAATCACCCTCTTGGTCCTTTCTGGAACAAGTTGCCCACCTCTGGTCTAAATTAAAAGATGCCCCAATCATATAGAAAACTACACCACATTATTTTCCTGATCATAAAGATTCTAAAAAGGTACAGTTTGGACAATCTGTGACTGAATGTTATGGAGTTATGAGGTAAAAGCAGTAAGAATGGTGACAAAGGTCAGTTTCAGTTTGTACAGGGGTCAGAAGTTAAAGTTGCTCCGTTAATTTAGCTCCAGCTGTATTTGTGCTGAATTTGATGCTTGTATCACCATTTGAAGGATTGTTTCAGTTATCTGCTGCACTAATAAGTCAACAACAATAAGCCACCTGATTTAAAAGAGAAATGCTGCTTTTAACAACCTGGACCTCATTTCTGACATAAAATACGGTCGTTTACTCACCAATACAAGTTTGGTGTGATTAGAAGTCCATAGTTCAAACAACGTGTTCAATTCAAATCTGAAAGAAACATTTTTCTTCTTCTACTAAAGTGGATTAGAACTTTTTGTGGTACACAGCACCAACTACTGGACAGGAGGAACGTAGCAGTCAATGTGACTCACTGATTTCAAATGCAGCTCTTCAACTAGACGTGTGGTGCTGTGACATGTCAATCATCTGTGTCCAATCAGATTTCAGTGGAGTCCAGTGAAACCCTGGCCTCCGCTCTAGCTCCACCCATGCCAGGAAGTGTTTGACATTTGAACATTTCCTGTTTCACTGTGACTGATAAACTGGCACTTCCTGTTTGAATGTGAGTTTACCACGGAGTTCCCGCAAGATTCCATGGGATCTCATCTGTCAATCCAGGAAGTGTTTGACATTTGAACATTTCCTGTTTTACTGTGGATTTGAAAATTGGCACTTCCTGTTTAGGACGCCCTGTACCATGAGTGAGCTTCGCGCCACTTCGCTCATAATATTGAAAACCCCACTGAATGTATATTTAACATTATATCTTAATCAAACGTGTCCCAATCACTCTCATATTTCGAAAGTGAGGTGCAGACTGGCACTCACTATCACCTGACAGTGGGCTTCATAGATAATTGGCAAAGCTTCTGGGGAAAACCTGGTCTTGTTAGGAGAGACGGCATCCATCCCACTTTGGATGGAGCAGCTCTCATTTCTAGAAATCTGGCTAATTTTCTTAAATCCTCCAAACCGTGACTATCCAGGGTTGGGACCAGGAAGCAGAGTTGTAGTCTTACACACCTCTCTGCAGCTTCTCTCCCCCTGCCATCCCCTCATTACCCCATCCCCGTAGAGACGGTGCCTGCTCCCAGACTACCAATAACCAGCAAAATCTATTAAGCATAAAATTCAAAAAGAAAAAATAATATAGCACCTTCTACTGCACCACAGACTAAAACAGTTAAATGTGGTCTATTAAACATTAGGTCTCTCTCTTCTAAGTCCCTGTTGGTAAATGATATAATAATTGATCACATATTGATTTATTCTGCCTAACAGAAACCTGGTTACAGCAGGATGAATATGTTAGTTTAAATGAGTCAACACCCCCGAGTCACACTAACTGTCAGAATGCTCGTAGCACGGGCCGGGGCGGTGGATTAGCAGCAATCTTCCATTCCAGCTTATTAATTAATCAAAAACCCAGACAGAGCTTTAATTCATTTGAAAGCTTGTCTCTTAGTCTTGTCCATCCAAATTGGAAGTCCCAAAAACCAGTTTTATTTGTTATTATCTATCGTCCACCTGGTCGTTACTGTGAGTTTCTCTGTGAATTTTCAGACCTTTTGTCTGACTTAGTGCTTAGCTCAGATAAGATAATTATAGTGGGCGATTTTAACATCCACACAGATGCTGAGAATGACAGCCTCAACACTGCATTTAATCTATTATTAGACTCTATTGGCTTTGCTCAAAAAGTAAATGAGTCCACCCACCACTTTAATCATATCTTAGATCTTGTTCTGACTTATGGTATGGAAATAGAAGACTTAACAGTATTCCCTGAAAACTCCCTTCTGTCTGATCATTTTTAATAACATTTACATTTACTCTGATGGACTACCCAGCAGTAGGGAATAAGTTTCATTACACTAGAAGTCTTTCAGAAAGCGCTGTAACTAGGTTTAAGGATATGATTCCTTCTTTATGTTCTCTAATGCCATATAACAACACAGTGCAGAGTAGCTACCTAAACTCTGTAAGGGAGATAGAGTATCTCGTCAATAGTTTTACATCCTCATTGAAGACAACTTTGGATGCTGTAGCTCCTCTGAAAAAGAGAGCTTTAAATCAGAAGTGTCTGACTCCATGGTATAACTCTCAAACTCGTAGCTTAAAGCAGATAACCCGTAAGTTGGAGAGGAAATGGCGTCTCACTAATTTAGAAGATCTTCACTTAGCCTGGAAAAAGAGTCTGTTGCTCTATAAAAAAGCCCTCCGTAAAGCTAGGACATCTTTCTACTCATCACTAATTGAAGAAATAAGAACAACCCTAGGTTTCTTTTCAGCACTGTAGCCAGGCTGACAAAGAGTCAGAGCTCTATTGAGCTGAGTATTCCATTATCTTTAACTAGTAATGAGTTCATGACTTTCTTTGCTAACAAAATTTTAACTATTAGAGAAAAAATTACTCATAACCATCCCAAAGACGTATCGTTATCTTTGGCTGCTTTCAGTGATGCCGGTATTTGGTTAGACTCTTTCTCTCCGATTGTTCTGTCTGAGTTATTTTCATTAGTTACTTCATCCAAACCATCAACATGTTTATTAGACCCCATTCCTACCAGGCTGCTCAAGGAAGCCCTACCATTATTTAATGCTTCGATCTTAAATATGATCAATCTATCTTTGTTAGTTGGCTATGTACCACAGGCTTTTAAGGTGGCAGTAATTAAACCATTACTTAAAAAGCCATCACTTGACCCAGCTATCTTAGCTAATTATAGGCCAATCTCCAACCTTCCTTTTCTCTCAAAAATTCTTGAAAGGGTAGTTGTAAAACAGCTAACTGATCATCTGCAGAGGAATGGTCTATTTGAAGAGTTTCAGTCAGGTTTTAGAATTCATCATAGTACAGAAACAGCATTAGTGAAGGTTACAAATGATCTTCTTATGGCCTCGGACAGTGGACTCATCTCTGTGCTTGTTCTGTTAGACCTCAGTGCTGCTTTTGATACTGTTGACCATAAAATTTTATTACAGAGATTAGAGCATGCCATAGGTATTAAAGGCACTGCGCTGCGGTGGTTTGAATCATATTTGTCTAATAGATTACAATTTGTTCATGTAAATGGGGAATCTTCTTCACAGACTAAAGTTAATTATGGAGTTCCACAAGGTTCTGTGCTAGGACCAATTTTATTCACTTTATATATGCTTCCCTTAGGCAGTATTATTAGACGTTATTGCTTAAATTTTCATTGTTACGCAGATGATACCCAGCTTTATCTATCCATGAAGCCAGAGGACACACACCAATTAGCTAAACTGCAGGATTGTCTTACAGACATAAAGACATGGATGACCTCTAATTTCCTGCTTTTAAACTCAGATAAAACTGAAGTTATTGTTCTTGGCCCCACAAATCTTAGAAACATGGTGTCTAACCCGATCCTTACTCTGGATGGCATTACCCTGACCTCTAGTAATACTGTGAGAAATCTTGGAGTCATTTTTGATCAGGATATGTCATTCAAAGCGCATATTAAACAAATATGTAGGACTGCTTTTTTGCATTTACGCAATATCTCTAAAATCAGAAAGGTCTTGTCTCAGAGTGATGCTGAAAAACTAATTCATGCATTTATTTCCTCTAGGCTGGACTATTGTAATTCATTATTATCAGGTTGTCCTAAAAGTTCCCTAAAAAGCCTTCAGTTAATTCAAAATGCTGCAGCTAGAGTGCTGACGGGGACTAGAAGGAGAGAGCATATCTCACCCATATTGGCCTCTCTTCATTGGCTTCCTGTTAATTCTAGAATAGAATTTAAAATTCTTCTTCTTACTTATAAGGTTTTGAATAATCAGGTCCCATCTTATCTTAGGGACCTCGTAGTACCATATCACCCCAATAGAGCGCTTCGCTCTCAGACTGCAGGCTTACTTGTAGTTCCTAGGGTTTGTAAGAGTAGAATGGGAAGCAGAGCCTTCAGCTTTCAGGCTCCTCTCCTGTGGAACCAGCTCCCAATTCAGATCAGGGAGACAGACACCCTCTCTACTTTTAAGATTAGGCTTAAAACTTTCCTTTTTGCTAAAGCTTATAGTTAGGGCTGGATCAGGTGACCCTGAACCATCCCTTAGTTATGCTGCTATAGACGTAGACTGCTGGGGGGTTCCCATGATGCACTGTTTCTTTCTCTTTTTGCTCTGTATGCACCACTCTGCATTTAATCATTAGTGATCGATCTCTGCTCCCCTCCACAGCATGTCTTTTTCCTGGTTCTCTCCCTCAGCCCCAACCAGTCCCAGCAGAAGACTGCCCCTCCCTGAGCCTGGTTCTGCTGGAGGTTTCTTCCTGTTAAAAGGGAGTTTTTCCTTCCCACTGTAGCCAAGTGCTTGCTCACAGGGGGTCGTTTTGACCGTTGGGGTTTTACATCATTATTGTATGGCCTTGCCTTACAATATAAAGCGCCTTGGGGCAACTGTTTGTTGTGATTTGGCGCTATATAAAAAAAAAATTGATTGATTGATTGATTGACAAAGTTTGATCTGGATCTGATCCGGATTGTGAATTTTGTGGACATTTGAATTTAATATTGAAAAGCCAATTTGGTGTACATTTTGCATTATATCACCATCAAACGTGCCTCAGTCACTCTCATTTGTGATAACGAGGTGCAAACTGGCTCTCAATGAATAGACTGAGTTTGATCTTTGATATTTGATTTTAACATTGTCAACCACTTACTCCAATTAAGGGTCGCTGGTATTAACACTGAAAAGCCCTTTTGAGCTATATTTTGTATTATATTTTAGCTTTTGAACAATCACTTCTAACAGTAGTTTGACCTTGAAAAATTTTCCAAAGGTAAAAATTTGTGGAATTGGAAAGTAGTGTTGGTGGAGGTTTGCTTTTTTTTTTGTCTTTCTTGGGTTTTAAGAGGGTGATGATCTAGTGGTTTGGAGGTGATTGTTTAGTGGTTAACCATTGGGCTTGAGACCATAGGATCCTCTGTTCAAATCCCAGTCTGACTGAAAAATCACTAAGGGCCGTTGGGCAAGGTCCTTAATCCCCTAGTTGCTCACAGTGTGCAGTGGGCACCTTGCATGGTAGCAGCCTGACATCCGGGTGAATGTGAGGCATTATTGTAAAGCACTTTGAGCATCTGATGCAGATGGAAAAGTGCTATATAAACGCAGACCATTTTAACTTTACCTGTAGCCATTCACATGGAGTTTGCATGACATTTCTGAACTGTGTGTGTGTGTGTGTGTGTGTGTGTGTGTGTGTGTGTGTGTGTGTGTGTGTGTGTGTGTGTGTGTGTGTGTGTGTGTGTGTGTGGAGTTGTGCATCTCGTGGGTATCACCTACAAGTGTGCTATTTCATGGAACACTTAAAAAAAGAACACATTTGGTTTCTCAGCACATCTCCTGATTTACCCTGTAAATGTCTGAAGAAACCGGAGCAGGAAGTGTGATAACACGTTGACACAAAGGTGCCTCCGGAAAATATTTATAGTGTTCCTGGAGTAGGAGGAGGTAAAAACCATAGCACAGCCATAATTGTACATTTTCTACAACCTGAGTTACTACAAAAACACTTCAGCTCAAGAGGCTTTAGGATTATAAACATGCAGATGTTTCAGCTCCAGGCACAACCGGCATTTGCATAACTATCACAGCATAAAAACCACTGGAGTATACAAGAAAACGTAGTAGAACCCCTTTAAATCATAATATTTCCGCAAAAAAGTCACAACATTTAATTTAGAAAGGAAAAAGTAGGAGAGTCACTCCATGTGTGTCTCCGCAATGATGTCCAGATTGTCTCTAATACATTACACAATTGGATTTAGGAATACTGAGATAGTACTTGTGATGATCAGGATGACTCAGCCGGTGTTTGGCTCCACTCCACTTTACTACTACTCACTTTATTGGAAAGTCTGCCCACAATAAAAGCTCAGTCCATCTCTGCTTGTGTGAGTCAGCATGAATCATTGTTGAGCAAACTAAAAATTGACAGACCTGGCAATCGGAATCTCATGATTAAACCCTTCTACCATAATATTTAAATGCTTTATATCTCCAGCTCAGTCATCACCGGGTTGGCGCAGCTGTCCTGCACCAAGACTATCCTGGGTTTGAAATCCACCCGAGGCTTTCCCTCCACCTGCTCTGGTGTTCATCCCACAATCTGAAGGCATGCAGGTTGGGTGAATCAGAGGTTGCCCGTGTGGTAGTCGGTCTGTAGGTGTAGCTCTACAATACCGTGTATAGGTCCCAATCGCCCCTCAAGTGCACACACTGGTGTATAATGGGGAGATGGTCCAGTCATCGGTCTCAAAACTAAAGAACAAGCTCAGCTGATCTACGAGTATTTTTTCAGAAAGTTCCACCAAAATAACATCCTCACAAGTAAAGGTTGAATATTTTGTTCTAAGTGATAGCTGAGCCAAAAGGCGAAGCTGTTGATCTTCTGGTCAATCTTCATTCCTCGTCTCCCTTATGGTCATGAGGTTTGGGTCATGACCAAAATAACTAGATCACAGGTACAACCGGCAGAAATGGGTTTCTTCAGGAGGAGGGCTGAAGTCTCCCTTAGAGATAGGATGAGAACACAATTATTAATAACTTTATGTCTTAAAATATCTCAAAAAAATGGTCTTTTCAATATTAAATTAAGTGTCCACAAAATCCACAATCCGGATCATATTGAGAATGAGAGTGATTGGAGCACATTTGATTAAGATATAATGTAAAATATACATTAAATGGGGTTTTCAATATTAAATTTAAATGGTCACAAAATCTGTAATCTGGATCAGATCTGGATCAAACTTTGTCAGTCAATAAAGGATACCATCCTACATAACACTCTCATGTGCATATGAAAGAAATAAGATCTTTTTTGATAGTTATGAGTGTTTGAAAATTCCTTCGATGTTACATATAGAGATTTTTCCAATTTAAGATTTTTTCTGACTTTGCCCTTTGATCTATGGCCTTGAAAATTGAATCACTTCTTGCCTATCAGGATACGAATCATCAGTAAAAATTTCATAACGATATATGAAAAATTGTGGGTTCCAGGCTGTTCAAAATCAGACAAACAGGGGCAAAAACATAACCTCCTCCAAGTTCGTTGGCGGCGGTAATAACATAGACACTCTGCAGGTAAACTTTGTAAATGAAGTAGAAACACAGGTGATCCAGTGGAGTCAGAACAGTGGAGAACTTCCTTCAGTTGTTTATTTTAAATGCCGTGCTGGTAGTACAATATGCAGCATCCATTATTCATAAACATAATAAGGTACTCCTTCATTAGCACTCACACATACGCCGGGCCGTTAATCTACCAGTGTCGAGCAGCTCCTTAAACACAGCAGCCTTTGTAAATTTGATCTGCAGGTTAATCCACCTCATATTGTTTCAGGCTCCCCGGTGGCAATAATTACAGCAGGCCGCTGCTTTTTAATGAAGGTCAAGACGAGCAGAGAGCACAGAGGTGATAACACCTTGTTCAGCTCTCCGCCACGCCGCCCACAGGAACTTAATGCATCTGGGAAGCAGGACCTCGGAGGGTGCTGGACCTCGGAGGGTGCTGGACCTCGGAGGGTGCTGGACCTCTGAGGATGTGGGACCTTGGAGGGTGCAGGACCTGCTTGGAGGTAGGAAAGCTTACTATTGAAGCTTTTAGAAACACAAATTCACTCCACAACTCAGCTTTGTTCTTACGCAAGAATACTTTTTGGAGATCGTCCCCTTAATGCTGCTGTAAAGGGGGAAATGTCAATCACTAAATTCCACGCTGGCAAAGAGTCAATTCTGCTGTTATCAAAGACACCTGCCACCAGCGTTGAAAGATCACATTTACATTTTAAGTGTTTTGCCTTCTCGCTTTTATCCAGCGTGACCTACACTGAGTGCGAGACGTGATGGAGCGGCAAGAAAATTACTGATAAAGGTGGATTTTGCTTAGAGTGACTATCCAACATGGTGATATGAATGGATCATTTAAGCATATCTACCAAGGATGGACAGAAAACCACACATAGTAACCAAACCTTTATTTTCTTCCTCATCAGCAAAGCGGCAACAGCAGGGTATTGTTTTCACTATCATTGTTGTGTGGGCCGCTGAAGAGGAGGTACTGCTGGCCCACCACCACCAGTCGGCGCCCTGCTTGGAGTGCGGGCTTCAAGCATGAGAGGGCGCCGAGACAAAGAGTGACAGCTGTCACTCGTTTACACCAGCTGTCACCAATCACCACCACCTCTACAAAAGCCGGATCATTACTCCACCTCCTCGCCGAGAAATCAACTACCGTCGAAGGTAATTCTTCTCTGCTGTTGTTATTCAGTGTATCTAAACTGTGATCTGTGTGCAGCCGCGTACCTGTGAAGTCTGTGGAAGACTGGATTAGCGGATAGTGAGAGGACGACGGTCTTCGTCTCTCACTCCATCCAGAAGGAAGACAAACAGGAGCTGCACGAGTGATAACGTATCTGGAGGTGGAGGTTCTCCCTCCCGAAGGAACTAGTTCCAAGGATTACTGGGTGTGTGGATACACACTCACCATAACTGTTTTGTCATCTTCTGCCAGCAGTACCAGGGTCTGCAACCGAAGACGGTCACCACCTGGGGACTCAGGACTTGGTGGCTCCGGTGTTCTTCAGGCCGTTGGTGGTGGAAGCTGTGTGGGTCCCGGCTCTCCGATCGCCAGAGGTCTCCTATCTTCAAGCCTGCCCGCACGTCACCTTGTGTACAATTGGCATTATCTGTATCTGTATTTAGTTGTGCGATTCACAACATTAAATTGTTACTCTTTGTCTTATCCATTGTCCGTTCATTTGCGCCCCCTGTTGCGGGTCCGTGTTACGACCCTTTCCCAACAATCATGTGTGTTCAAACCTGGTTGGAATATTACTTGAATAGATATCTAGAGTTGAGTAGATTTTAGAGTAGTTTGGTGAAAGGTCAAAAGTCAAGGAAAACGTAGTCTGAAAAATACCTTCTTTGTATATCTCAACAACCAAGAAGGCCAGATGGAACAAACGCGGTTGGAATATTATTGCTTAAAGGTGATTCGGTTTTGGAGCAGTTTAGTTAAAAGTCAAACATCAAAGTCAAAGAAAATCAATGAAAACAACATTTTTGTATATTCAAATAACCAAGAAGCCCAGATGGATGATCTGGATGATCTAAAACATATACTGAATGATTGATTGATGTGAGCAATTTATTTGATTGACTGATTGATGCCCCGTGACACTTAATTGGAGTAAGCAGTTGAAGATGAGTGAGTGATGTCATAATGACCTCACAGAGAAGTTACGTGATGAATTCATACTTAGTCAAAATGTGTATTTACTTTACTACATTTATCTCCTGGTGTTTGGAGCGTGTTGGTCTGCAGCAGCCCTCTGATGCCTTTCATAAAAAGAAAATTCAAACAGGAAAGATGTTGACACCACTTCATTCCTTTTGACCACATGTAAAAGAAGTGATGAAAAACTTTGCTGACATTACAGAAGGTCCATTTATAAATTGTTCATTTGAAAAGTCACTACGTTCAGCTCCTTGTCTCTTCACATTTCCAGTCGTGTTGCACAGTTAGAGTTTTCATCCTCATTGCAATGTGAGCCCGGGCGATGATGAAGACGGCTTAAAATCACGATAATAAAATGTTGAAAATTATTAACATATAAGGGCTGATTGAGAAGATTTGAGCCTGACCCAGAATAAACAGGGTGTGGTTCTTCATCTTTTACATTCTGAGACACCAACGTTCCTCAACCTTGAACCCAGTGAGTCACAACTTCACACGTTCTCAAAAAATGTTTTGTCAGAATGTGATAGATGGAGAACTACAGCCTCTTTTTTCTGGGTCGGGCTCAAAAGTTCTCAATCACCCCTTGTATTTACACGTTCCATGATGCGAGGTCCATTCGAGAGGTAACATATGAACCGGAATTCCTCAAGCTCATTGTTTTTATCGTGAGCAGAGTTGGAAGCCAGCAGGAGTTCAAGTTTTGTATTTTTTGATGACTCTGTGGTACGTCAGGAGTAACGGAGGAGTCAGAAAATATGTTGGGTAAGTTCAGAAGGTGGACAGTGATGACGGTACTTTCAAGGATTTTTTGAGGGGCGAGAATGAGAATCTGCTCTCACAAACCTTTACAACAAAACAACCAAACATGACCAAATTTTTGTGAATTACAAGATTTTGACTCAAGACAAAGGACGACTACTGAATCCAGCCAAGACGACTCAAACTAGTCAACAAGTGAAAAAGAGGACGGGTAACAAAAACCCATGAATCTTTACTGATATTAGCTACATTATAGCAAGTTGCTCATAATCTTCACCGACTAAAATTGAAAATGCAATTTAAGCATCACAGAAAGTTTGTATCAGCATTTCCATGATTTTAATCAATACCACGACAAAAGCGCATCATAAACAGGCATGTTGTCAGATGAAAAGAATACGTCACGGTTTTAGGTAGAAGCAGTGAGAATATAAATTTGAACCAGTAGGAACAGAAGAGATTTTAACCAACACTCGTAATGAAAACAAAGATCCTGAGCTTTGTAAGTTCAGCACCGGAAACCATTAAATTTCGCAATCGTATAAAATCTACTTTTACTACCACAAACACAAAATCGCACCATCAAGCTCGGACAGATCAACAGTCAACTTTCTCCTGGTTATTTCTATACTTTGCCGTGTGCACAGGGTTTGGACTATCATGGAGATGTGCATGTGCAATACTCACACCAGCCCAGTCTCATTCTGACAGTTTGTCAGAAGGTGCCACTAAAGACAGGCAAGCTTTCACACATCTATGAGACTGAGGAAGAACGAGGTGGACAGCAGCAGGGAAATGGACCATTGCAGGGTTTGGACATACTCATGGAGATCCTGGAGTGTGGAGAAAACTGACTTTGTTGGCGCCTCATCTAGAGTCATTAGTTGCTGTCACGCCCCGTTTGCAGAGACAGTATTTATTTAATGATCCTAAATACTACATTCTAATCCAATTACATTTGTTCTGCAAATCTGATTGGTTAATCGTGTGAGATTTCAGACCATTAAATATCGCGTTGACGATGGCAAAATATTCAATGTTTCACATTTGCTGTATTACTCTGCGCCCTGACCACGTTGGTGCTGTCAGCTGAGAACAAGAGAACCTAGTGGAGTGACAACGATGCTGAAATGGGTGAATTTAATCTATCATACAAAAGTACTGATGTGGATTCTGATAGAGAATTACTCAATGCGGTTGAGAAGATGGAGAAATCTGTGGGTCTGCTCACAGAATTTCCAGTTTAGCATGAAGATGCTGTAGCTACGTAAGCTTCGCTGACTGAATTACTTACAGAAAAATAAACTGTGCAAATGATGAAATTGGATTAGAATGGGAGTAACCCCCATGTGCCTGATGATTTGTGGACGATTTACTAACATGTAGTAACGTGCCAGTAAAACTCATTTTGCGACCATAAAATCCAGCATTAACGTCCGCAAATCATCAGACACAACAGGGTTATTCCCTAATTGTGTGATCCTCTCTCCTCATATTACCACTGTTCAGGCTGTTACGTGACATTTATCTCCTGTGAAAAACTCTGTGCAGCACAGAACCAAAGTTGTGTCAGCTTCATAACCAGCTGCTTTGCAGTTTCTTCTCATACCCCCCCCCCCCCCCCCCCCCCCATGCTAAAACAAAATAGAAGCTCTACACATGGGTAACAACAGCATGAAGAATGGAAGCTTCACAGAATTTTTTCTATACTGCTCCCATTTCCCTTCTACTGGGAAAGTTTCTGACAAGGTAAATGTCATGACCACTTTTCCTGCATTCTGCTTCAAGTACGTGTTCTCACATACCATTGTCTGGTCAAGAGCAGGAACACGTACTGACTAGTGGCCAATTTTGTGCCAAGGACCTCTAGTGAGAGCACTGCAGAGACAAAATTGGAGGTCTCCATTACTTTAGAGGACAGTCAGAAACAGGGACGTTTAGCAGTCTCTGTTTCGGTTCCATAATCCAGTCTTAACCCTTTGGACATTGGGACATTTTGAATTTGGCTCAGGTGACCCATATATTATTACCCTAAGAAGCCTGATCTCCCTCCATATGTCTGAAGCCTCCTGATATTAACTCACCACACCAATGATTGGGCGGTAGAGTAGTAGAGCTCACCTTACCCAATTAATGATGACATTTGGTATCTACTGTATCTACCATCTCTACTGTATCTGTCTGTATTCCTTCCCACTGTTGCCAAGTGCTTGCTCATAGGGGGTCGTTTTGACCGTTGGGGTTTTTCATAATTATTGTATGGCCTTGCCTTACAATATGGAGCGCCTTGGGGCAACTGTTTGTTGTGATTTGGCGCTATATAAGAAAAAAGTTGATTGATTGATTGTATTTTGTATCTACTGGGTAATATGTAAATTGGTGTTGTCCACTGTTAAATGTCTATTCATGTGACATGATGGGTTGTCACATGTGATAAATGTGGTGGTCTTTGAAACTGCAGAGCAAGTAGATCTGCCCTCTAAATTGGGCAGGCTTTGTTATCATGGGTGTTCCACCCACTCTGATGACATGAATAATGAGCTAACATCAATGTTTTCCCAATAAACATTGACAAAATCATGAGTTAGTGGGGAAAAATAAACCCATCACTAAGCTAGTGAGTTAGCTTGTTTTTCACCAAGATGGAATTTGCACATATTGGCATCACCAGTGACAAGGGCATTGTTAGCATGTTTGCAAAAGTACTACCCAATCCAATTACAGGATTAATTCGAACTAAAAGGACTGTTAACATAATGCTTTTCCATCCAGTGCAGATTGTTGTGAAAGTGTAGGAACACGGACCCACAACAGGGGGCGCAAATGAACGGACAATGGAGGAGTCAAATAACACTGTTTTTACTGTTGTGGAACAGGCACAACAAACACAACCGATTACAATATTGAGACTGAGTTCCATTACAACGGTGTCGTGTGGGCAGGCTCGACGATAGGAGACGTCTGTCCAAGTCAAACCGGAACCAACCCGATTTCCTCTGCCACTGAACCCCGGGAATACTGGAGCCGCCAAGTCCCGAATTCCCAGGTGGCCACTGCCTCCGCTCGTCGGATCCGGTACTGCTGGCAAGGAACAGAAACAGTCAGGTGTGGATGCGGCTGCACCCAGCAACACGGAGGGTGGAGAGTCCACCTCCACCTCTCGTCAACAACAATCAAGAAGTGTAGGAAGGTGAGTATTTATCCAAATGTTGTCCGGTAGTCAGCTGTCCTACAAATAATCCACAAGAATTACAACTATAGTCACACGTATGTTTGGGCGGAGATTGTTACCTCTTTGATAAGGCGATATCTCGGCAAATGAGGTGGAGATGCCGTCCTGCTGATATACCTCCCTGTTGATTGGAATCAGCTGTCTCCAGTGATGGGTGACAGCTGTCATCCTGGCTGCTCCTGTAAGGCAGCAGCGCCCTCCAGTGCCTGGAGCCCGCACTCCAGGCAGGGCGCCCTCTAGTGGTGGTGGGCCAGCAGTACCTCCTCTTCAGCGGCCCACACAACACAGATGCTCAAAACACTCTACAATGATGCCTCACATTCACCCAGTCACACACACCGATGCTTAGTGTGCTGCACACTGGCAGCAACTTGGGGACTAAGGACCTTGCTAAAGGGCACCTTAGTGGATCTCCTGTCTGATGGAGACTCAAACTGAAGAGCCTCTGGTCACAAGCCCAGGTGAAATGATATTCTTTGTTGCTGCATCACAGCAACTAAGAATAACTGTTGTGTGTTGGGGGGTGTGGCTGGATATTTTGGTGTTCTTTTCTTTTCTTTGCTCTTCAGGTGGCATGGAAACTGATTTGTCTGTGGAGAAGGTGCTGGCTGAAGAGTCCTCACCCTCATCAACATCATGTGTAGCACCTGTGACTGGTGCTCACATGCAACCTTAAAGACTTTCAGCTGAAGCAGATAATTGGATGGCGTTCTGCATTTAAGTCATGTGTGATTCAAGCAGAACTGCCGGGAACTCGACCTTGTGATGTTCGTTTGTGAGACGCTGAGGACCGCGCCTGGGTTTGACACATCGAGCCCGTGAAGCAAGGAAGGGTGAGGACACATGCTGTCAGCACACATCAAAGGTGATTAAGTATTTGACTAATTGTTGATAGTAACTTGGTGTTTTGTTACACAGTATACTTGAATTGTGATGAGAATTGTGCAGCTTGCTTCTCACTGCTGTGGCGTGCGGATAATTGATCTTCCACCTGTTGTGAGAAGCTGCTCATTTGCATAAAGTTAAAAAAGATACAGACCTGAATGTGTTGCTGATAGCGTGTGTCTTTTGAAAGATATTGTTGTAACTGCTGACTTACCTCACCTCTTCTTTGCTTCACAGAGAGTCAGTTTGTCGTGTCCACCTGGGGGGTGTTTGGCGGTGGTAGTGGGTCCAGGAGCGCCGGGCTTTGATCCTTACGGGCGCTGGAGAGCATGCCAACAGTCACTCCACCAGAGGGACGCTTTTTAAGTTCTTGCACTTTATTATGCACTAATGGGTGTAATAAATACATTGTTTTGTTATTGGAACCGCTTTCTGGTTATTTTTAGCGCTGGGTTCCGTCTGACGCAGGTCCGCTCCTCAACCCGCGTAGACACATAACAGTAGTTCCCGGCCATTCCATAATGGACCCAGCGGCAGAGGCGGTTCCTTTTGCCGAAAAAGTTCAAGAACACTTGGAGAAAATATGGGAGCAATTACAGCATCTCGCAAACCAAATTAAACAAACAGACGCCCGTGTTACGGAGCTTGCAGCGCAAGCCGTTCTGCTTCCTGCTGCTCCAGCTGCGGCACCATCAATACTAGTACAGATAACTCTGTCACCCAGAGATTCGGCGTCCGAACCGATTGTTTGTCGTCCGGAGCCTTGTGTGGTGATGCAATGTTCTCTGGTTTCTGCTCAGTCAGGTTGGAGCGCCGCAGCTTTATGAGGAATGTTTGTAGTTGGGTTAAATGAGTCATTAAAAGATGAGCCGGCAGTCCGTGACGAGCCAAACGATTTAGATGAGCTAATATCGTTGGTGATTCGTCTAGATGATCGGATGAGGGAGCGTGGACGCGAGAGAGGACGCCCATCAGAGCGGGTTTTTTCGTCTCAGGGCTTTCCCAGACACAGATCTGGGCCGCCTCTTCTTCGCCCCACTGAAGCTCCTCCGACGGGACCTCTGGCTCCTCCTGTTGACGAGCCCATGCAGCTCGGACCAGCAGAGATTACTGTATTGCCCGACATGTAAGCGGCAAGAGAAATAATGGTGACGTATCTCCAAGTGTTCTGGGACAGGCAAAATAACACACATAAAAAAAATAAAAAAAAAATCTAGCACGGGTAAATGTTTTGTTTTCTTTAAATAGGGGTTATAATCATATGGGGAGTCAGAGGCGTATCTGGTGGAGTGACTGTTAGGCGGTTAGAAGTCCGCCTGGGCTCACGTCATTGTTAATTTTGTGTTTTTAGGTATTTTCTGTTTGGGTTATTGGGTCGTTTTATTTTGTTGTTTTTTATTTCTCTACATCCCTAACCCCAACCTCACTTGTCCCAAGACCGTTAGTCTTGTGGGTTGTGGGGTGGTGCAGGTTGGTCACGCTGAGCATTCTCAGAAGACCTCTGCACCTAGGGGGGGGGGGGGGTGTTAGAGGCGTTTTTCTTGGTTTGGTTAGGGCCCGGTTCCACTCCAGCCTCGGTGAGCCTTTGTACCGTTCGTCATTGGTGTTGCCGGGGTGTGGTGCAGCGGAG
Source organism: Thalassophryne amazonica (assembly GCF_902500255.1). NCBI lineage: Eukaryota > Metazoa > Chordata > Actinopteri > Batrachoidiformes > Batrachoididae > Thalassophryne > Thalassophryne amazonica. The sequence continues at coordinate 65,831,028 of NC_047122.1, forward strand.
ACATACCTCAGTCTGAGGGGTGGGCCGATCTGTTGCCGTTCGCCATTTCGGTAGTTCCACCCCTCCCGAGAGGCTGGGGTATGGTCGAGTTGGGGCACCAGACGTATTTCCGGTTCTCCGCTGCGCCTTGGGGTTGGGGCTGGGTTAGTTTTTCCTGTTCCCTTCCCCGGCTTAATGTTTTTAGCCGTTCGCCAAAATTGATCCGCCGAGGGGCTCTGGGAGGGACCTGGGGTCTTTCGGGGTGCCGGGGAGGGTAACAAGGTTTACGGTCGTTTTATATCCCCCCGGGGTTGTTTTTGTAGTCCTCCGGGGGTTGATTTTTGATTTTGTTCTGTTTCCTTCCGGGTTCCACCTCCAGGGTTGATGGGACGGTCCTCTGGGGGGGAATTGGCTTGGGGCCAACTAGCCAAGTGTGACCGGGTCTGGGGTTCCGGGGTTGTGGGGAGGGTTCCTCCTGGGGTTGATGGTACGGTCCTCTGGGGGGCGCCGTTTGCTCCATATACACCTGGGGACCTTTGTGGGATTATGGTTCTGGCTGTTCCTCCTGGAACTGGCGATGAAGGCCTTCTGGGGGGGGTTGGGCTCTGCAGGTCATTCTGGGGGGTTGTTTGTTATTTTATTTATGCATTTACGTTTGTATTGTGTTTGTGGGGCTGTGTTGGGTTTTTGCATTTGGGTGTTTTTCTTTTCTTCCCGGGGTTTGATGGGACGGTTCCCTGGGGAGGTTTTGGGTGGGTTTTATGTTTTTTTCTGTGTGTTGAATTGTACTGGGGAATGTTTTGGGGCTTTTGTTGATGCCAGCCGGCCTTCCAGCTGCGGTGCCTGTCCTGCTGTCTGTGGTGGACCTTAGGAGCGTGGTGCTGTCTGCTTCCTGACGAGGACCCCGGAGGGAGGGGCTGTTCTCGGGCCTGGTCTGCTCGGTCGCCGGGAGGCTTCCCGTTGATGGGGGGGGTACTGTTGTGTGTTGGGGGGTGTGGCTGGATATTTTGGTGTTCTTTTCTTTTCTTTGCTCTTCAGGTGGCATGGAAACTGATTTGTCTGTGGAGAAGGTGCTGGCTGAAGAGTCCTCACCCTCATCAACATCATGTGCAGCACCTGTGAATGGTGCTCACATGCAACCTTAAAGACTTTCAGCTGAAGCAGATAATTGGATGGCGTTCTGCATTTAAGTCATGTGTGATTCAAGCAGAACTGCCGGGAACTCGACCTTGTGATGTTCGTTTGTGAGATGCTGAGGACCGCGCCTGGGTTTGACACATCGAGCCCGTGAAGCAAGGAAGGGTGAGGACACATGCTGTCAGCACACATCAAAGGTGATTAAGTATTTGACTAATTGTTGATAGTAACTTGGTGTTTTGTTACACAGTATACTTGAATTGTGATGAGAATTGTGCAGTTTGCTTCTCACTGCTGTGGCGTGCGGATAATTGATCTTCCACCTGTTGTGAGAAGCTGCTCATTTGCATAAAGTTAAAAAATATACAGACCTGAATGTGTTGCTGATAGCGTGTGTCTTTTGAAAGATATTGTTGTAACTGCTGACTTACCTCACCTCTTCTTTGCTTCACAGAGAGTCAGTTTGTCGTGTCCACCTGGGGGGTGTTTGGCGGTGGTAGTGGGTCCAGGAGCGCCGGGCTTTGATCCTTACGGGCGCTGGACAGCGTGCCAACAGTCACTCCACCAGAGGGACGCTTTTTAAGTTCTTGCACTTTATTATGCACTAATGGGTGTAATAAATACATTGTTTTGTTATTGGAACCGCTTTCTGGTTATTTTTAGCGCTGGGTTCCGTCTGACGCAGGTCCGCTCCTCAACCCGCGTCGACACATAACAATAACATTCCCCTTACATGCCAGTTGAGGGAATTCAACCAATCAAACATGCATTCTGCCATCCTTGTTAGGTCAGGATCTGGGAAACTTCTATCTGCCACAACCAGGTGAAACGTGGGCATCTCGTTGGCCTTTTCCAGGTCTTCTGGTCCTCAACACTGGGGTACATGTTCTGGATCATACTCAGAGGAATGGGTCACATGGCCAAACTGTCACAGGTGATGCTCCTCACCCAAGTCTCCTGGTCATTTGACACTAAGTCATTGCAACGATACTCAAGGAGCCTCCGAAAATACCCGGTACCAAAGACATCAAGTCACTGCCTTCGGTGAGCAAAAGCCAGAAGACACAGCAGACAAACTCCAGAATTCACTGTCTGTGCCACACAGGTATCACTGCTGTTACAAGACTCAGTTCCAGTTCTTCTACGTAAACTGGACGGGTGATGTTAGTTTTCTTTCCTATGTTGAACCACATGATGTCGATGACTTTTCTGTCTTTGCCTGACGTGCACTGATTTATGCTCTACACATTATGTAAATGTGATGTAATGAGGAAATCATTTTTTCTGCTCTCCATCTGGTTGAGCCATTACTTCCAGCTCCTTACTTTGGAGAATTTGCGGCAGAGGTGTTAATGTATGATCGTGAGTTTGATGGTAATTAGTTCAGTGTATTTCATGCTGATCAATCAAAGCTTCCAATTATCTCTTCTTGGGCATCTGTGATATGTCAGATAAGTCATTTTAGGTAGCTGGGTCGAGCACCAAGAGTCCATTCAGTGAAGGGATGTGATGGGCTGATGAAAGCTGAAAAACAACTACCCCCCCCCAACACACACACACACACACACACAATATAAAGAGCTCAATCAAAGGCAGTGACTGCACTTTGTCAGCCTGTACAGTAAACTGAAGTGAAGTTTGTCCTTCTCAAGGTCAAAGAGTTGAACAGAGATGAAAGAGCAACTAAAGATTTCAAAATGCTTGAAGAGAAAACCTGCGAGAGTTTGTTCTCCCTCGACATTCTGAGTGTGAGCTCGAGGAAGGCTGGATGGCATTAAAGAAAGAAGCATGAAGATGTGCACTGCTGAAGGGGTGGCTATTGGCAATTTTGCTACTAAATAATGTAAATAAATAAAGTATTTATTAAAATCATAAAATAAGGTGCTTTTCAAGCATATGTGTTATTAGAATAAATTATAAACCTTTGCAGGAAACACATTCGATGTTACTTATGCTCTACTTCTCCGTTTACTTGTTGGTAACATTCCAACATGGAGATGAATAAATACCAAAGGTGACGTCAAAAATCCTTTCTGCAATGTTTTTATCCATCATCCAGGCAGAGGGATTGTAATGGGTTTGTGGCTCACCAAAATCTAAGATTCTTGAAAAGGGAATCTTTATTTATTTATTTATTTATTCATTAATTCATTCATTCATTTTAACATTTAATTTATTTATCATTTAAGCCCGAGAAAATGGATTGTTTTTTTTCATTTAATTTATTTAACAATTAAGCCTGGGAAATCGAGATTTTTTTATATTTATTTGTTTATTTATTTATTTGCATATAATTTATCATTTAAGCCTGGGAAACCTGGAATGTTATATTTCATTCAATTTTTTTTATCATTAAAGATGATGAGGGGAGGTGATGATCTAGTGGGTAAGGTGTTGGTGCTTGAGTCCAGAAGATCATGGGTTCAAATCCCCACCTGACTGGAAAATCACTAAGGGCCCTTGGGCAAGACCTTTAATCCCCTATTGCTCCCAGTGTGTAGTGAGCGCCTTGTATGGCAGCACCCTGGCATCAGGGTGAATGTGAAGCATAACTGTAAAGCGCTTTGAGTGTCTGATGCAGATGTAAAAGCACTATGTAAATGCAGCCCATTTACCATTGAAACCTGGGATTTTTTTTTTTTCTGAAGTCAAAATTACAACATTCATGTATTCTTATACAAAAGTAAGACCCTTCGGCTGCTCCTTTGTTTTTATACGAAAAAAATATATAAAATTTTAAATTGTGCTTTTTTCACAAAGTGAAAAAATGTCTACAAAATGATCTAAATAACAATATGAAGGGCATCAGAAGGCTGATGCATACACATGTATGTATGTACGTATAAGTACATATGTATGTTCAGTTGAATAGGAAAGCACATTCAGACTCTTGACTGGCACTGTACGTGTGTCTCATGGTGTTTTTGACTATGTATGACTTCATCATATGACTTCTGTGCGACTTAATTATGTAATCAATCAATTATAGTATCACAATCATAGCGATCAATCAAAAATATTATGCTGATAAATGTGTGCTTCAGATCATCCATGTAGGTCGGTTGGTTGTAGAGATATAGAAAAAATGTTTTTTGGATCATGTTTTCCCTGACCTTGACCTTTGACCAAACTACTCCAAAATCTAATCACCTCTAGATATGTATCCAAGTAATATTCCCACCAAGTTTGAGAAAAGTCCATCCAGCTGTTTTTGAGTTATCTTATGTCACACATACACACACACACACACGCAAAGGGTAATAAAACACATGCATAAGTACACTCAATAAGGATGTGTGGCATTTTATTTGAATTCCCTAATGTTGTGTTTTTTAACATGCAGAAATGTCAGAATATTTAAAATATTTGCTAAATTTTGTGCACAAACCTTTGCATACAGCTGTATCCAGTGGTGACGGCAGCTTCTCCTTCCTCCACTTTAAAGCGGAAGTGGAATTTATCTCAAACCAGCTGACTGGCTGTTCGGAGTGTCTCAGATTCTTTATATCACGTCATGAAATTAAACCCATGAGTGAGATCAATCAATCAATTCAATCAATCAATTTTTTTATATAGCGCCAAATCACAACAAACAGTTGCCCCAATGCATTTTATATTGTAAGGCAAGGCCATACAATAATTATGTAAAACCCCAACGGTCAAAATGACCCCCTGTGAGCAAGCACTTGGCTACAGTGGGAAGGAAAAACTCCCTTTTAACAGGAAGAAACCTCCAGCAGAACCAGGCTCAGGGAGGGGCAGTCCTCTACTGGGACTGGTTGGGGCTGAGGGAGAGAACCAGGAAAAAGACATGCTGTGGAGGGGAGCAGAGATCGATCACTAATGATTAAATGCAGAGTGGTGCATACAGAGCAAAAAGAGAAAGAAACAGTGCATCATGGGAACCCCCCAGCAGTCTACGTCTATAGCAGCATAACTAAGGGATGGTTCAGGGTCACCTGATCCAGCCCTAACTATAAGCTTTAGCAAAAAGGAAAGTTTTAAGCCTAATCTTAAAAGTAGAGAGGGTGTCTGTCTCCCTGATCTGAATTGGGAGCTGGTTCCACAGGAGAGGAGCCTGAAAGCTGAAGGCTCTGCCTCCCATTCTACTCTTACAAACCCTAGGAACTACAAGTAAGCCTGCAGTCTGAGAGCGAAGCGCTCTATTGGGGTGATATGGTACTACGAGGTCCCTAAGATAAGATGGGACCTGATTATTCAAAACCTTATAAGTAAGAAGAAGAATTTTAAATTCTATTCTAGAATTAACAGGAAGCCAATGAAGAGAGGCCAATATGGGTGAGATATGCTCTGTCCTTCTAGTCCCCGTCAGTACTCTAGCTGCAGCATTTTGAATTAACTGAAGGCTTTTTAGGGAACTTTTAGGACAACCTGATAATAATGAATTACAATAGTCCAGCCTAGAGGAAATAAATGCATGAATTAGTTTTTCAGCATCACTCTGAGACAAGACCTTTCTGATTTTAGAGATATTGTGTAAATGCAAAAAAGCAGTCCTACATATTTGTTTAATATGCGCTTTGAATGACATATCCTGATCAAAAATGACTCCAAGATTTCTCACAGTATTACTAGAGGTCAGGGTAATGCCATCCAGAGTAAGGATCTGGTTAGACACCATGTTTCTAAGATTTGTGGGGCCAAGTACAATAACTTCAGTTTTATCTGAGTTTAAAAGCAGGAAATTAGAGGTCATCCATGTCTTTATGTCTGTAAGACAATCCTGCAGTTTAGCTAATTGGTGTGTGTCCTCTGGCTTCATGGATAGATAAAGCTGGGTATCATCTGCGTAACAATGAAAATTTAAGCAATACCGTCTAATAATACTACCTAAGGGAAGCATGTATAAAGTGAATAAAATTGGTCCTAGCACAGAACCTTGTGGAACTCCATAATTAACTTTAGTCTGTGAAGAAGATTCCCCATTTACATGAACAAATTGTAATCTATTAGACAAATATGATTCAAACCACCACAGCGCAGTGCCTTTAATGCCTATGGCATGCTCTAATCTCTGTAATAAAATTTTATGGTCAACAGTATCAAAAGCAGCACTGAGGTCTAACAGAACAAGCACAGAGATGAGTCCACTGTCCGAGGCCATAAGAAGATCATTTGTAACCTTCACTAATGCTGTTTCTGTACTTTGATGAATTCTAAAACCTGACTGAAACTCTTCAAATAGACCATTCCTCTGCAGATGATCAGTTAGCTGTATTACAACTACCCTTTCAAGAATTTTTGAGAGAAAAGGAAGGTTGGAGATTGGCCTATAATTAGCTAAGATAGCTGGGTCAAGTGATGGCTTTTTAAGTAATGGTTTAATTACTGCCACCTTAAAAGCCTGTGGTACATAGCCAACTAACAAAGATAGATTGATCATATTTAAGATCGAAGCATTAAATAATGGTAGGGCTTCCTTGAGCAGCCTGGTAGGAATGGGGTCTAATAAACATGTTGATGGCTTGGATGAAGTAACTAATGAAAATAACTCAGACAGAACAATCGGAGAGAAAGAGTCTAACCAAATACCGGCATCACTGAAAGCAGCCAAAGAGTCTTTGGGATGGTTATGAGTAATTTTTACTCTAATAGTTAAAATTTTGTTAGCAAAGAAAGTCATGAAGTCATTACTAGTTAAAGTTAAAGGAATACTCAGCTCAATAGAGCGCTGACTCTTTGTCAGCCTGGCTACAGTGCTGAAAAGAAACCTGGGGTTGTTCTTATTTTCTTCAATTAGTGATGAGTAGAAAGATGTCCTAGCTTTACGGAGGGCTTTTTTATAGAGCAACAGACTCTTTTTCCAGGCTAAGTGAAGATCTTCTAAATTAGTGAGACGCCATTTCCTCTCCAACTTACGGGTTATCTGCTTTAAACTACGAGTTTGTAAGTTATACCACGGAGTCAGGCACTTCTGATTTAAAGCTCTCTTTTTCAGAGGAGCTACAGCATCCAAAGTTGTCTTCAATGAGGATGTAAAACTATTGACGAGATACTCTATCTCACTTACAGAGTTTAGGTAGCTACTCTGCACTGTGTTGGTATATGGCATTAGAGAACATAAAGAAGGAATCATATCCTTAAACCTAGTTACAGCGCTTTCTGAAAGACGTCTAGTGTAATGAAACTTATTCCCCACTGCTGGGTAGTCCATCAGAGTAAATGTAAATGTTATTAAGAAATGATCAGACAGAAGGGAGTTTTCAGGGAATACTGTTAAGTCTTCTATTTCCATACCATAAGTCAGAACAAGATCTAAGATATGATTAAAGTGGTGGGTGGACTCATTTACTTTTTGAGCAAAGCCAATAGAGTCTAATAATAGATTAAATGCAGTGTTGAGGCTGTCATTCTCAGCATCTGTGTGGATGTTAAAATCGCCCACTATAATTATCTGAGCTAAGCAATAAGTCAGACAAAAGGTCTGAAAATTCACAGAGAAACTCACAGTAACGACCAGGTGGACGATAGATAATAACAAATAAAACTGGTTTTTGGGACTTCCAATTTGGATGGACAAGACTAAGAGTCAAGCTTTCAAATGAATTAAAGCTCTGTCTGGGTTTTTGATTAATTAATAAGCTGGAATGGAAGATTGCTGCTAATCCTCCCCCTCGGCCCGTGCTACGAGCATTCTGACAGTTAGTGTGACTCGGGGGTGTTGACTCATTTAAACTAACATATTCATCCTGCTGTAACCAGGTTTCTGTAAGGCAGAATAAATCAATATGTTGATCAATTATTATATCATTTACCAACAGGGACTTAGAAGAGAGAGACCTAATGTTTAATAGACCACATTTAACTGTTTTAGTCTGTGGTGCAGTTGAAGGTGCTATATTATTTTTTCTTTTTGAATTTTTATGCTTAAATAGATTTTTGCTGGTTATTGGTGGTCTGGGAGCAGACACCGTCTGCTCCCAGACCACCAGATGTGTTAAGTCCATCCTGACCAGCAACATAAACACAACAGACATCACTGAGATATGAGAAGACACACCACGGTTAATGTGAATCTAGAATCTGTGTGCAAGAGATCCAAAATCACATTCAATCAGCAACAGAGGAGCTTTCACATTTTTCTGCGGGTCACAGAGCTTTCTCTTATCGTGGCCCTGTTCTGTGGAATGATCTCACTGTGTGAATAAAGCAGTCAGATTCTGTGGAGACTTTTAAGTCCAGACTTAAGATGCACATGTTTTCTATTTCTTATGGCTAGCATATTGTGTTATTATGCTTTTTATTTTTTTAGTCTTTTAATTGTGCTTTTTAATATTTTAATTCATTTTATTTTGTTCTTTGTTTTGTGTGAAGTTCCTTGAAGGTGACACTGGCGCTATATAAAATGACTAAATTGAAATTGAATTTAAAATCAGGTCAAAGATGAAACAGTTTGGTGAAGCGTTTTTGTGTGATTGAATCTGTGCATCATCTGATTGAAATGTGATATACAATGGGGTAAAAAAAATATTTTGTCAGCCCCTGATTGTGCAAGTTCTCCTACTTAGAAAGATGAGAGAGGTCTGTAATTTTCATCATAGGTACACTTCAACTATGAGAGACAAAATGAGAAAAAAAAATCCAGGAAATCACATTGTAGGATTTTTAAAGAATTTCTTTGTAAATTATGGTGGGAAATAAGTATTTGGTCACCCACAAACAAGCAAGATTTCTGGCTCTCACAGACCGGTAACGTCTTTAAGAAGGTCTTCTGTCCTCCACTTGTTACCTGTATTAATGCCACCTGGTGGAACTTGTTATCTGTATAAAAGACAGCTGTCCACAGCCTCAAACAGTCAGACTCCAAACTCAACCATGGCCAAGACCAAAGAGCTGTCAAAGGACACCAGGAAGAACATTGCAGATGTTCACCAGGCTGGGAAGAGTGAATCTACAATAGTCAAGCAGGTCGGTGTGAATAAATCAACCGTGGGAGCAATTGCAAGAAAATGGAAGCCATACAAGACCATTGATAATCTCCCTCGATCTGGGGCTCCACACAAGATGTCATCCTGTGGGGTCAAAATGATCATGAGAACAGTGAACACAGAGGGACCTGATGAATGACCTGCAGAGAGCTGGGACCAAATTAACAAAGGCTACACACTACGCAGAGAGGGACTCAAATCCTGCAGTGCCAGGTGTGTCCCCCTGCTTAAGACAGTACATGTCCAGGCCCGTCTGAAGTTCGCTAGAGAGCATATGGATGATCCAGAAGAGGATTGCGAGAATATCATGTGGTCAGATGAAACCAAAATAGAACTTTTTGGTCAAAACTCAACTCGTTGTGTTTGGAGGAAGAAGAATGCTGAGCTGCATTCCAAGAACACCATATCTACTGTGAAGCATGGGGGTGGAAACATTATGCTTTGGGGCTGTTTTTCTGCAAAGGGGACAGGACGACTGATCCGTATTAAGGGAAGAATGAACGGGGCCATGTATCATGAGATTTTAAGCCAAAACCTCCTTCCATCAGTGAGAGCATTGAAGATGCAACGTGGCTGGGTGACAATGATCTCAAATACAACGCTCGGGCAACAAAGGAGTGGCTCCATAAAAAGCATTTCAAGGTCCTGGAGTGGCCTAGCCAGTCTCCAGACCTCAAACCCATAGAAAATAGAAAAGTCCCAAAACATCACTGCTCTAGAGGAGATCTGCATGGAGGAATGGGTCAAAATACCAGCTACAGTGTGTGCAAACCTGGTGAAGACTTACAGGAAACATTTGACCTCTGTCATTGCAACAAAGATTATGTTACAAAGTACTGAGTTGAACTTTTATTATTGACCAAATACTTATTTTCCACCATAATTTACAAATAAATTCTTTAAAAATCCTACAATGTGATTTCCTGGATTTTTTTTTTTTCATTTTGTCTCTCATAGTTGAAGTGTACCTATGATGAAAATTACAGACCTCTCATCTTTCTAAGTAGGAGCACTTGCACAATCAGGGACTGACTAAATACTTTTTTACACCACTGTAACTGTGGCATCAGCGCTGACGTGACACCATGCTTCGTGTTCTAACATGACAAGAGCATAACATCAGTATTTTTCAATGAGGCCAGTGTCAAACGCAGTATTTGTTTTATATTTTATATATATATATATTTGCTTATCCCTGGTTTCCATTGCATGAATCAAATGAGAGTCTTCGACTTCCCCTGGACAGGACACCAAGATGACAGGATACTCCTCCTCCAGCCAAAGCTGACACTCATTTATAGCCAGCTGCGCTAAGACAATGCAGATTAAGTGTCTTGTTCAAGGACACAGCCAGGTAGCATGAGCAGGAATCAAACCAGGTCTACAATATTGGTTACCCAATTCCTTATCCCACTGAGCTACCAGCTGCTGAGAAGGAAGCACACTTGGGCCTTTCTTTTAGCAGCACAAACACATGAAATGATTGTGTGTTTTATGGTAAAGCACCAAATTATGCAAACATTGTTTTAATTGTTTTAATTTAAACAGAAAATCAATATCAAATCACACTCAAGATCATAAATAGCAAAAAAAAAAAAGAAAGAAAAGAAAAATCCAACATGCTGTTCTGGAATATTTTCTAAATGCTGTGTCTTTGTTCCGGTAAGTCACAAATGAGATAAGATGTTACTTTGTTAGTTCAGCGCAGGGAGATTTGTAGTGTCACGGCAGCACTGATAACAGAACAAGGTAAACACAAATACTGACGTCTGGCAAATCAACAGAATGAGAACTAAAGAAATACTATGTACAGTCAAAGGTTTACATACACTTGTCATGGGCATGAATGTTGTGGTGATTTAGGCTTTGAATGAAGTATCTGAACTGTTCCTTTGTCAGGAAGTCCCTTGTTTTGCATTTGGAAGATGTAAAGTGGATCTGCATGTTGACTTTGGCATAAGTTTTACACCTGATGCAACTCTACATTACGTGGAGAATTAGGTTTGAACCAGGAACTTTCTGCACCGAAACCAAGCACAGTAAGAGCCCTGTCCCACTGGGGAGAAGATCAATTGCGCATGAATTGAGTATACAAATTGTGGGCGTTCGTTGTCGTTTGCAACAAAAATGGCCAAAAATGACAAATGTCCCAGTATGAATTATGGATATATTAATAATATATAGCGAATATATGATGAACAATCACGGTTATATAACGCATGTAGTGAGGAAACTGATCCGACACATTGGGATTATCACGGCAGTATTACGGGTGTATTATGAATGCATCACGCACGTGTTGCGTGTGCACGGCATCTGCATTGTGGTCATAAAATAAGCGCACTCGGGCCGTCGGCATCACTATTCACACCAACAATACAGCCTCTGGAGCATTTGCTGGACTCGGACAAGTTGATCACAGAGTTAATGTTCATGTTGTCATGCAAGGGTTAACTGTTCATGAGTTTGGGGAGCAGGAGGGGGGAAGCCGCTCGGGGTGTGAGACTGTGTTTTTTTTTTTTGTTTGTTTGTTTTGTTTTCAAAACAAACAGACTTCAGAAAACAGACTTCAGTGTGAGTTGTGGCTAAACAGCAACTTTTCCTTTTGTTGGTGTTAAATAAAAGTCCTGGATTGCAGCAGCTACATCTTTGTGGATCTACACAGCCGGACTGGCACTGACTCACAGGTATGTTGCTTTCTGCCACATATAGTACTTTGGGTTTACGTGACGTGTTTGTTATGCATTCACAGATTGTCCACAAATCAGCTGCAAAGCAGATGTAATAACGCTTTATTCATGGCCAGTTTGTATGCATTCGCTACAACATATTTTAGTTTGTGATGTGGACATGATGGGCACGATATAATCTGTTTCACACACTGTCCCAGTCCGCTGCCAAGCCGCAAATCCCTGTCAGTTGCGGATATCAGCAGTTAACGGCAGATATACAGTGCATAGAGTGAGTATGTATTGTGTATGAATTGAGTATATATGGAGTATGTAAGGCGGATGTCATCCGCATCCAGATTTTTGAGCAGCTCAAAAATCCTGGCTGCAGACATGCGTGCCTCTGTGGATGATCACGGACGTGTTCGGATGACGGCCGACTCATACAGGCATGTTACACGGATATTGCGGATGTTTGGTGAATATGGGCCAATTTTGTGCGCAATCCATACGCAAATCCTCCTAAACGCCAGTGGGACAGGGCCCTAACATTTGTCTACTGCACCTTACAGCAAACATCATTAATGACTTTAAAAAAAAAAAAAAAAAAAAACAGGCTCAAATATATACATACATTCACTTACAGTGTAGGCGACACGATATGTAATGTTGTTTTTTTTGAGTATTTAAGAATAAAATTAAACAACAGTTTGAAATGTATCCTTTTTTGGTGCACAGTTACTGAAGAGATAATTATTTGGATTTTGAACTGTGCGCCACTAAAAACCTGGAACTTCCTGGTGAGTCCCGACATTGGAGAAGGAGGAAGTGACATCAGCACAAGAACTATTATCTTAATAGTCCCCTTAATTTATGGATTTTACAGGCTATTGAAAGCTCTGTTTCCACCAAGTGGTTTGGGTCGGTACTGCAAGGTGGTTTTTGGTGTCAGAACAGTTAATTCTCGCCGGCAGAATCCTTTTGATTGGCAAGAGGAACAAGCGTGTATGCACGGTGTCTGCGGCTTCTCCACTCGACATGGTGGCAAAACTGAGTATTTTCACATTATTTTATTTTATTTTATTGTTTTGTGGTAGATGGTAGTGTTCTATGCATTTTGACCCATCTACTGGTTGGCAGTGTGAATCGCACCCGCCCAAATATCGCATAGCCGTTGAGCTGAATCACAACTTAACAAACAGAATTTTCAGTTTTGCAATTGCATTTTTTTTTTTTTTTTTTTTTTACAAATGAAAGAAATTACACATTTTACAAATACACATTTACTGTAAAAACCAACACACACATTACAGTAACTTGTATGTTGGTTTTTACATATAGTAAAATCAACCAATCAGTGACATATAATGCCTTTTGGCATCTCTGTGTGTTTAATATTTAAACCTTCAGAATTAGTGCATTATTTTAAAATTAAAAGATTGTTATATTTTCAATTTGCAAAAATGACAGAGATGACATTAATATAGATAAATTATCCAGATAAATTTGGTTTATAAATCAGAACAATAAGTCAAACCTGCTTTGGTTCTCATGACTTCTGCCTCGCGTATGGACCATTGTATGTTGAATATAAATGACTTTTGTTTTTTTGTAGCAGCCTGCTGCAAAATACATAGCAGACAGGAACCAATACTAACCACCAGTGGTGGGCACAGATAACCAAAAAAATTAACTTCGATAACAGATAATCAAATAACTGAAAAGTCATCTTTGATAAAGATAAAATGATAAACCACCCAAAAATTTATCGGAAGTTACAGATAACCGATAAATTCCAGTATTGTCTCTGTTACACTTACAACTACTAACAAGCTGATTGTGACTTTTAACACCAAAATCATTTCTGGTAGCATCAAAAAGTGACAACAGACCAAACAATGAGCCAGCACTTCTATCTTTGAGCATCCTGGCTCCTGCTGGAAGCTGTAGTTTACTACATGGCTTCCAGCACAGAAGCAAACTGAGAGGAGCCATGAAGCTCAACTCTACTCAATCACAATGCTCCCGTTAGGCAGAGGTCTTGGAAAATAAAGCAATGCTGAGTTATGGTTTGGTGTATAAATAAAATTAATACTGATACAATAACTCCATTAATGTCAATTCTGTCATTTGTACAAAGTTAACATATAACATATATATTTTAATGTTGAATAATGCACTAATTCTGAGGTTTTGTAACAAACACAGACATATCGCAAAGGATTCTGGGTAAAATGTGCCTCCACTAAACACTGATTGGTTGTCATTCATTATGTAAACCAACACGTTAATGTGACGTGTGTCGTGTGTTGGTGTTTACAGATAAATGTGCTTTTGTAAAATATTCCATTTTTTATTTGTAAAAAGAGGCATTAAAAAAACACAAAAAAGCCGAGTTGTAATAGGATAACCATCTGATATAACTACTGTCAAAAATAAATAGAACACTGCCATGATCTACTGGTGCCAGACGTTCAGTACTTAAGCTGGGTTTACACTGTGTGAGTTTTGGCCCTTTTTCAGCTGATTTTTCATTTGTGCAAGAATTTTTTGGATCGCACCGAGTTTCAGGTTAATCGTGCATCCTGCATCGGTTAGTATACATGGAGTAACGAGCTGCGTTTAACATCTCACAACCACCTCCTGATTGGCGATCATATGGTCAGATGAAAATCAAACCTGTTTGATATTCTGGCTGGCCATTGTGAGGGTATCACGCTGCTGAAGCACTACAAGCATCCAACCTCTCGCACTGTGTCTGTGCAAACACCGCAGAACTGTCTTGTAATTTTTTTAAACTTTGATGTCTCCCATCAAGAGTTTTTGTAAAAAATAAGAAATGTAAATTAAATTTGGAAAAAAAAAGCTTCTGTTTATGTTTTGCTTCTGGAAACACGAGTCCGAGGTGTGGTTTTTGAACGTACAATGTGTGTGAGAACATAAATTGGCCGCTCTGAACTTTTAAACCGTGCGGTTCTGTCGTACAGTTTGAGCTGGAACCGAGTACAGTGATTGAAAATATCAGCCCAGCCAAAAACAAAATTCCAGATAATCCGTGTCTGCTACATTATGATGCGTGGAATTTAATAAACACAAACACAATAACAACGTCTATAAACCCAGAGAATATATTCACAAGAGTTTTAGGCACTAGAGTTTAATGCTGTTGTCCGTGGACCCTGAACAGGGTCTTCTGTCGTGAACGTACTGAGATTACCCTATCATACCCATAATGCACTGGGCATAGCATGTCCTCACTAAAACCTTAAAAATTAGCGCATTACTTTAAAGCTAAAACATATATCTGATATTTTAACTTTATAAAACTTCAGACATGACGTTAATTTAAATAACTTGTTCGAAATTCGTTTGTTAAAATTTGAACCATAAGTTAAAAATGTATGCATCTGGATGACTTGGGTAATACTGCACGCATATCAGTATGGGGTTAAAAGAAATGTGTGTGTGTGTGTGTGTGTGTGTGTGTGTGTGTGTGTGTGTGTGTGTGTGTGTGTGTGTGTGTGTGTGTGTGTGTGTGTGTGTGTGTGTGTGTGTGTGTGTGTGTGTGTGTGTGTGTGTGTGTGTGTGTGTGTGTGTGTGTGTGTGTGTGTGTGTGTGTGTGTGTGTGTGTGTGTGTGTGTGTGTGTGTGAGACCAGTTCTCCTTTGATTGCAGAGGATAGAGTGGTTCTAGAAGCAGATCTCGTCTGTTTGCAGAGGGTAGAACTACACATCTGCTACGAAACATTTAACAGGTAGGTGCTCACCAGATTTTAAATTTTATAAATGTTTGTAGCTGTTCAGCTTTGTTTACCACGTTATCGGTCTAAAAATTATCGGACAAAAGTTTATCACAAGATAATTAGTCCAATAATGGTTTTTAAAGTTATCTAAAAAGATAATCCAATAATGAAAACATTATCTTCAATAATTATCGGATTATTGGAACTGTGCCCACCATTGCTAACCGCTGACCGTCACTAACTATCCCAGCAAAAAATGCTAGTGGACTAAGTTAGCGGAACTCAATTTAGCATAGTTAATTGGTCCACTGATGGCTTTTGAAGTTAGCTGAAAAGCTAATCCGTGAACAAAAATTTAGCTTCGCTAATTAGCAGTTAGCTGATTAGCGGAACTGTGCCCACCACTACTGGGTTGTAAGTCTATATTTGAGCCTGTATGTATAATTCTGACTTTGTGTGGATTAGAGAAGATCTAAAATAAATTCAATTGCAATTCTTGAAATACAGTACATGCAGTAGGTAGGGTAAGTACTGTGTGCATACAGTAAAGACTTAACAAAGGTATTACAGTTTGGTGACCTGGGATATACATAAGTAAATATATACACTTACTTGAGGCAATGAAGACTGTACACTCTAACAGCAGAAGGAAGGAAGGACCTGCCATGCTGAATTATTTGTAACCACAATTAATTTGATAAAAATAATGAAAAAAGGTATATCTCAAACAAATTCTGTGCAAAATTTGGTAGTTTTTACTGTAAAATGCACAATTGTATTGGCATTTTACACATATCGGACCCGCTACTTTGTCCCACTGGCTTCAAAATGCTCTTAATACTTGAAATCCTTTTTGTAACTCATCAGTCAAAGAAGAATTCAGCTATTGTGGCTTCCTCATACACAGCATTTTTTATGTTCTTTCCAAGAGGAAGGTGAAAAAAAGCTGAATTATGCACAAACAGATCAAAGAAGCAATAAGTAATAAGAAAAGAAGAACAACAGCAGGCTGTATAAAAGAAAATTGTGATGCCACAATTCAAGATAATGTAACAGTTTTTAGAATAAATCAAAGAATTATGGTGATAACCAAAGAGCACCTTTGCCACCAGTTACAATGATGGAGGTCCCACCAAAGAAACACAAGATGTAGAAAAAGACTGGAAACAAAAGAATAATGATAATAACAACACATACTACAATAAAACCTACTACAGTGAACATATACATTTTCTTGGGTGGACTGAATGTGACAGTAAATGTGCTTTTCTTGTTTTCTGTTACAAAAAAGTAGATTTAAACTTTATTTCATTTATTTCATTAATCAATCAGTCAACATTTATTTATAAAGCACTTTACAGCACCGACTGGTGTCCAAAGTGCTTAACATTAAAAACACAAATTTACAAAAATAAAACACATATAAAATAAAATTTTAAAACACATAAAAAAGAACATAAAAATAACAGAACATGTCACCTCCCCACTAAGTGTTAAAAGCCAGTTTAAATAAATAAGTCTTTAACTTAGATTTAAAAAGTGCTAGGTCAGGAATAGTACGTAACTCAAGAGGTAGCTCATTCCACAGTCTGGGGCCGGCTACCGCGAAAGCATGATCACCTCAGCGTTTATATCTTAACCTTGGAACATCTAAGTAAAGCTGGCCAGACGCCCTTAATGTCCTACTGTAGGTGCGCAAAGTTAAAATTTCAGACAAGTAGGGAGGTGCAAGGCCATAAATAGCTTTAAAAACAAACATTAAAATTTTAAAATCAATTCTAAAACAAACTGGAAGCCAGTGGAGTGAGTACAGGACGGGTGTAATATGCTCACGTCTAAAAGTGTTTGTCAAAAGACGAGCAGCAGCATTCTGCACCAACTGGAGACGTGCAAGAGACGACTGATTAATGCCCGAATAAAGTGCATTACAATAATCAAGTCTGGAGCTGATGAAAGCATGAATGGTGTCTCAAGATCACGTCTACTGAGAAAGTGCTTTATTTTAGCCAAAAGGCGAAGTTGGAAAAAACTAGCTTTGACAACAGAATTTATCTGTTGATCGAACCTCAAACAGCTGTCAAATATCACTCCCAAATTCTTGACAGCTGGTTTTACATAGTTAGCCAAAGCACCAAAATTTGGTGTTACCACATTTGGTATGCCAGTGCGCTCAAACACCATGATCTCAGTTTTACCATCATTCAGGTAAAGGAAGTTTTGGGACAGCCACTGCTTTACATCACGAATACAATTAAATAATGATGACAAAGCATCACCCCCATTAGTCCTCACAGGCAGATAGATTTGCAGATCATCTGCATAACAATGAAAGGACAGGTTGTGCTGGGTTATAATTGACCCCAATGGCAGAATGTACAAAGAAAATAGAATCGGCCCAAGGACAGATCCCTGCGGCACTCCACAGCACAGAGGAGCAGTTGATGAGGAAAGGTCCCCAATCATGACAGAAAAGCTCCTTTCAGAAAACTCTGGTTTATTTCCTAAGTATACTTTATGTTATACTTGTAAGTATATTATTTCAATACTTCTTGAAGTACTTTTTAGTTCATAAAAGTATTTTATTTTACAGTGCAAGTGAGTTTATAAGTAGTATTTATTATATACTTGTAATTCATGTTTTAGTTCACGACTTTACCCAACAGACCTTTGTGATTTTCGAGTCTGATCAGGATTTGAAATAAGACCAATGAGCTCCAGTTTTGCAGTCAGTGATATATGTGTTACCTGAAGACACTTGATTCTTATACTTACAAGGACAAACCATGACAAGTATCATTTTCAGTTTCCCAAGAAGACTTACACTTTCCTGTGTACTGTCAGTATAACCAGGTATGCTAGGCATTCCGCTATACTTTTTAGTACAATACGTGTCAGTACATGCCAAGTATACTTAGATTTTTTTGGTATACTTGTAATTATAAGCTACGTATACTTGTTATGTATATATCTGATAAATCCATAACAAACTGAAGGTGTATTCATTAATACTGCTAGATAAACTTCTTTTTGTTGGGGAGGCTTTGATGGGTTAGCCATTTACAGTATACCGGTGTGTTGCCCGTGGGGATCCACGGGCTCTAGACTGGGTTGTGTTTATAAAATAGGTAGCTGACAAGTGTGGTAATAAATTAAGTAAAGCTTGATTTTAACTGAAAGTACAGGAAATTAAAATGAGAACGTTTTGTGAATAACTGTGTTTATTATTTGGCTCCTTTACTGGATGTCATGTTTTACAACTGGTAAGGTTGAGATGAGCTGGTCTGGTTACCAGGGACTGATTCATGGTGATACTAACATCCATTGTTCACTGTTGGTACCTAATATCCCCAATTTCTACAAAATTATTAGTCCTATCAACATTCCATTTTTGCAGTGTTCATCCTTGACCCAAAATACATAAACATACCAAATGGCAAATGTGATCGTAGTTACACACACTTACACACACACACACACACACACACACACACACACACACAGGCCACTTGGATTTTCATATATAAGATGTGATTTTTCAGACTTTTTCCAGAACTCATTCCTCTCACGTACCCAAGGTCAGTTTAAAAAACTATCACAATAACAATGTGTTTAATTCAACATGCACTTTGTTATTCATTGATTTTCTTCAGACCCATGTGTTTTCTTTTAATACTTTTGTCATAATGAATGAATGAATTATTTATAAGACAGGTGCTGCAAATAGCGGCAGCCGTACACAAAGGCACCGTGCTCTGGAATCGCCGCTCGTCGTGCCGCCGGGCCGGCGGTGGAGCAGAAAGATACATTCATATTCAAACAGCTGATTAATGGCATCTACGTCCATAAATCTGTGTGTGCAAATCAGGCCTGGACACAGTCTCACAATGATTCAGTCGAATGAAGCGACACACACATCTGTGGAGCGTCGTGGAGGATCTAGCTGACGTGAATACTTGTTTTTTATGAATCTTCAGGGATATGCGCATTTGGCTGCAGGCAACAACAATCACGACCGTGTGGGGAATGAGTAGAGAGCAAAGTGCAACATGAGCTCAGCCCAAAACACAACGGGGCAGGCATGTAGACCACAGGGACGTCAGCTTCAACCCCCACCGAAGATCGAGCCGTTCTGAAAATGTTCAAAACCTCAAGGTTTGAACACAGCAACATCAAATATTCAGTCCAACCATCACCTTTTTATTCTGACAAAATTCTGTGCATCAAATCATTCATTCATTCATTCTCGCATACCCGCATACTACGATCAAGGGTCACGGGGGGAGGGGGGCTATCCCAGCAGTCATAGGGCGGGGGGGGGGGGGGGGGGGGGTTCACTCTTGACAGGACGCCAGTCTGTCACAGGGCAACTTCATGTCAGTAACTTAAAAGTTGTTGAACATTCTCATATTAGATCCTGAGTTACTTCACCAGTCGGCACAAACTTTAAGATGATCTTGTAAAATTGGATGTTTCTTCTTCATTATCTCCTTCGGTTTATTGGTAGATCCAAACCATTCAGTGCATTATTGCCGCTTACAGAGTAACTATAGGGCAGCACGGTGGCTTAGTGGTTTGCACTGTTGCCTCACAGCAAGAAGGTTGTGGGTTTGATTCCCACCTGTGGTCTTTCTGTGTGGAGTTTGCATGTTCTCCCCGTGTTTGTGTGGGTTCCCTCCGGGTGCTCCAGTTTCCTCCCACATCCAAAGACACGCAGGCTGGTTGGACTGGAAACTTTATAACTGTCCAGGTCTCCTTTGTAAAGAGATCTTGATCTCAATGGGACTAACCCGGTTAAATTAAACTTTTAAATTCTTAAGCTGAGAAATGCCAGGTGATTTATTTATTTTTAAGTGGCTGCCATCTACACTGAGCGTTTACGACTCACAAATAAGAAACAGGTGAGCGGGGGTGGGGCAGAAATCAGGTGGTGGGCGGAGCCTACAGGGGAAAAGTGGAAACTGGAATCTGGCACTAAGGCTAAAAGCTAGTAAATATGCAGCAAGCTGACAAGCCAGAAGCAAACAAGCGTCCATCCGGCATATGTAATAAACTAGCGCTGCGAGGGCTAAACTAGCCAATGATACAGCATCTTGTTTTATAAAATTCTCCCAACCAAAGTATGAACTGTTTGAAAAACCAGTTGAATCAACTTGCAGATGGGTGTTAGACGATACAATATGTTAGCATAATTTCTACTCAGCTAGCAGCCGTGCTACATAGCTACAGCCACAACAGTAGCTCTTCTTGCTAGCTTCTCTGGTTAGCACGTAGCTCGCTGTGTCAGAAGGGAGCCTGAGAAAAGTTTTTGTTTGAAGGCAAATAACACTCACTCTGTTAACACACACAGTGAACTTATTAAACAGTTTCATCTTTAGTTCTTGGTCTGTTGGATGCAGCAACATGCTGAGAAGAAATAAATGATTTCAAAAATCCAACAACGACGAATCAATTTCTGATGTCTATGGAAATGTATCTGTAGCAGCCAGTTCTGGATGAACTGTTAGATTTGGGTTATTTCATGCAGTTTGGAAGGTATTAGTCTTTTCATTTGGGAAATAGATTGCAAGGATCCAAAGCAGAAAGCTGAACACAGATCTGTCTGTCAGTGTTAAAGACCTGCTGTGGGGGACTGTGGAATGTAAGACTGGACAAAAAAAAACCTGACTGAGAAAAGAGGGCCGTTTCAATCCGAGATGAAAGCCTTGTTTCAAAGTAAAAAACAGAAAGGTTGTGCACCTGACAAACCTCATAACGCTCTAACTCTGGCACAGCCTCAGCGCACAGACGGCACGGACAGCACAGTTTTATTCCACATCACTGCTGAACTTTTTCCACTTTACTTTCCATGAATGTCTACAAGACAAAAACTAAAAAAAACATCCACGCTGGTGGTGTGTTAAAGTTTAGACAAAATGGCATTGTGACTGAAGAGTTGCAGGTTTGACTCCGCAGACAAAGCCTGATGGGTAAAGTGGAAGAACAGAGGAAAAATTTGCCAACTCTGCTTAAGACTGTGTGTATGTGTGTGAGTATGTGTATGTGTCCCTCTCCTGTCCAAAACGCACCTCGGAATTGAGCCAAACCTGGCACATATATACTTTAACACACAGGGAGTGACATACAGTAGTGTTCAGAATAATAGTAGTGCTATGTGACTAAAAAGATTAATCCAGGTTTTGAGTATATTTCTTATTGTTACATGGGAAACAAGGTACCAGTAGTTTCAGTAGATTCTCACAACTCCAACAAGACCAAACATTCATGATATGCACACTCTTAAGGCTATAAAATTGGGCTATTAGTAAAAAAAAGTTGAAAAGGGGTGTTCACAATAATAGTAGCATCTGCTGTTGATGCTACAAACTCAAAACTATTATGTTCAAACTTTTTTTTTAGCAATCCTGTGAATCACTAAACTAGTATTAGTTGTATAACCACAGTTTTTCATGATTTCTTCACATCTACGAGGCATTAATTTTGTTGGTTTGGAACCATGATTTTGCTGGTTTACTAGTGTGCTTGGGGTCACTGTCTTTTTCCTGGTTCTCTCCCTCAGCCCCAACGAGTCCCAGCAGAAGACTGCCCCTCCCTGAGCCTGGTTCTGCTGGAGGTTTCTTCCTGTTAAAAGGGAGTTTTTCCTTCCCACTGTCGCCAAGTGCTTGCTCACAGGGGGTCGTTTGACCGTTGGGGTTTTTACGTAATTATTGTATGGCCTTGCCTTACAATATAAGGCGCCTTGGGGCAACTGTTTGTTGTGATTTGGCGCTATATAAATAAAATTGATTGAATTGATTGATTGATTGTCTTGTTGAAACACCCATTTCAAGGGCATGTCCTCTTCAGCATAAGGCAACATGACCTCTTCAAGTATTTTGACATATCCAAACTGATCCATGATACCTGGTATGCGATATATAGGCCCAACACCATAGTAGGAGAAACATGCCCATATCATGATGCTTGCACCACCATGCTTCACTGTCTTCACTGTGAACTGTAGCTTGAATTCAGAGTTTGGGGGTCGTCTCACAAACTGTCTGCGGCCCTTGGACCCAAAAAGAACAATTTTACTCTCATCAGTCCACAAAATATTCCTCCATTTCTCTTTAGGCCAGTTGATGTGTTCTTTGGCAAATTGTAACCTCTTCTGCACATGTCTTTTATTTAACAGAGGGACTTTGCGAATAAATTAGCTTCACACAGGCGTCTTCTAACTGTCACAGCACTTACAGGTAACTCCAGACTGTCTTTGATCATCCTGGAGCTGATCAATGGGTGAGCCTTTGCCATTCTGGTTATTCTTCTATCCATTTTGATGGTTGTTTTCTGTTTTCTTCCACGCGTCTCTGTTTTTTTTGTCCATTTTAAAGCATTGGAGAACATTGTAGATGAACAGCCTATAATTTTTGGAACCTGCGTATAAGTTTTCCCCTCACCAATCAACTTTTTAATCAAACTACGCTGTTCTTCTGAACAATGTCTTGAGCGTCCCATTTTCCTCAGGCTTTCAAAGAGAAAAGCATGTTCAACAGGTGCTGGCTTCATCCTTAAATAGGGGACACCTGATTCACACCTGTTTGTTCCCCAAAATTGACAAACTCACTGACTGAATGCCACACTACTATTATTGTAAACACCCCCTTTTCTACTTTTTTTTTACTAATAGCCCAATTTCATAGCCTACTACTAATCTACTGAATCTACTGGTACCTTGGTTCCCATTTAACAATAAGAAATATACTCAAAACCTGGATTAATCTTTTTAGTCAGCTTTTTAGTCATACCCTAACAGTTGTCTGGAATCCAGAACAGGTGGGAGGCAAGAGCTTTGTTGATGAAGTTGAAGTTTTCATTTCAGTCTCTGAATCAAATCAAACCTACCATGCAGCGGGTAATCAGCTAGTTATCCAATAAGTCCATGACGACAAGAAGTTTTAGGTTTTGGGTGACTGAAGTATAGATACAGATGCTTTTCCAGCCTGTTTGCTGGAGTTATCTTGGATAAAGAATGCAGAGTTGTGTCACTGGATGCGTCCCTGCCAGCTGAGCCTACATTATAATATCATCTTCATCAAGGAACACCGACCCATCTCCTGCTGGAAGCTGAACTTCATACCTTCCCCCACTGCTCTCTCATTAGGAATGAGTACTATCTGGTTCCAGGGGACATGTTGATGGGCATATGCAACCGTACACGACCAACAATGACCAGCATGAACACAGCAAAGCTCCACCAAGGTCCCACCAGTGACGTCTTGGCTTTATTCAAGAAGGACTAAGTTTTCTTACAGTGAAACATTATCGATGGGTTTTCAATACTTATGACTGCTCTTTGTTTCCCATGATGCATTGCATATCTCCAGCCTTCCATGAGTAGCAGAGCTCTCAATGTAATTATTGCACTTAATTGGTGATTTCTTGGACTTCCTCAAGAGTTCTTCCTGTGGTTTGCAAATAATACTGAGAAAAACATCCAACACAGCTACAGCGATATGTGAGTATATGCAATGAAAACTAGTGTGTCCAATTTTTTAGGGTTGATTTTAACTCTTGAAGTCTAGTATAAGGCGTAATACAAATACTTCTTGGGTGTGTCAGGGTCCTTTTATATTATTGAAGTAGTCCAAAATCTCAGTGTAAACCAATGACCTGGCTGCAAAGTGGCCAATAAGACAGAAGATTTTACTCTGTCGACTGGGCATTGATTTTAGATCGTGATTCCTTCCGTATGTATTGGAAATGCTTATGAGCTTTTCTTTCTTTAGCAAGGAAATACTGCTGGTGATTTTCACAGTTTTGACAATTTACTAGTTTGCTTGTGTTTGTGTATTGCTCGTTGGCCAGTCCTTTTGAAATTTGATGAAGAAATATCCAGATTTGAGTCAACTTAATGTAGCAGTTACCAAGAGAAGAGGACAAGGAGGAAAGAGAGAGAGCAAGATCCTGACCGGCAGAAGCTTCTTGCAGCTGCCGTGTGCAGCATCTGTAAGAAACAGTCAAGACTGGGTCTGTTCAGTCATCTCCACATCCACCATACTGTACAGAAACCGATCAAGAGACCATCTTCTTCACCACTGAGGGATAGTCACAAGTAGTAGTAGTAGTAGTAGTAGTATTTATGTAGGGTTTCCCAGGAATAAAAGCACAAACAAAACAAACTTTAACAATGAACAATAAATGGCAATTTCACAGTTGTGAATCTCGCGGTGTCTCAGGATCCATGACTCACGCGAGACGTCAGTTTCAGCAGAGTTCCGGTGTCAGGAGCTCAGCACTCACAGTCTAAAGAAACCTCGTGAAGTGTGGACAATAAGACAACATCTGGGCACAGCAGACATCCATCACAGGTGCTACATCTCCTCTAGATAACCCTCTCAACTTGGGAGAGCGTATAATCATCATAATCGCCCGTGAACTCACTGGATCAATCCCATCCACATCCTCACTTTGCCATTCTTTACATGGGCTGTGAGATGGCAGAACTCTGTTGGCACCACAGAGCATTATGGGAAGCGTGGGGGGGGGTGCCAGGGGGATTATGGTAAATATTAAGGTACCAAATAATAAAACACTCCAACAACACACACATACCAAATTAATGAGCTAATAAAAGTCAATTGGATTTATCTATCTGGCTTATATTTTGAATTCAACAGTCCTTATGGCACACACCACAAGCTGTGGGCTTCATGCATATATCTACTGTTCACTATGTTGTTGTGTGTCAGCAATCCACATCCATCGGACTATTTCTCCAAGCTGCATCAAAATGCATCCAATGTATTGTCCATTGCACATTTATTTGTCTATCTTGTTTATATTTGGAATTTAACAGTCCTCATCGTACACACCACAACCTGTGGGCTTCCTATCATAAATCCACTATTCACCACTTGGGGAGGTGATGGTCTAGTGGTTAAGCATTGGGCTTGAGACCAGAGGATCCTCAGTTCACACCCCAACCTGAACGGAAAATGTGTAGTGAGTACCTTGCATGGCAGCACCCTGACATCAGTGTGTGAGTGTGTTTGTGTGAAGAAGGTGAATATGAGGCATAATTGTAAAGCGCTTTGAGCATCTGACGTAGATGGAAAAGTGCTATATAAATGCAGTCCATTCAATATTTACTTCTATACTATGTTGCTGTGGGCCAGCAATCGGTGTCAATATGACGATTTCTTTTGTCCAAACCGCAAAAAATGACATCCGGTATGTTGCACAGTGCAGACTTTGTCCATTTTGCTTAATTTTGTAATTTAACAGTCCTTGTGTTAAGTAACAGCTGCGGCTGTGATGTGCACATGTGCTTCACTGAGTTCCTGTCTGATGATAAATTTGCCTCCAGGGAAACGTGTGGTAGCGTGAAGTTCCACATACAGACAGACACGTACTATGACATGTACTCCAGAAAATATCGTGTCTGAAAACTGCACCACAAAACCAGCAGAAAGACTCTGCTCTCATCTTCAGACCAGGTTTTTGGTGATCTATGGAGCCGTCACTTTCTGCTGTCTCATGATGTCGGTGCACGAGGGACAAAAATAAGTGTCCCTATAATCACTTTCACTTGATAATACATTTTTTATGACACGGTGCAATGTGGACTTTTGGCAAATTGTTCTTTTTTTTCGGTATTGCTCTTTTCGCACATGCTGCCACCAAAAAGTCTCACACAGACGTGCTCTGGGTTTGAGGCTGGACTGTCGCGTGAGGACTACTAAACACTGATGAGTCACCCTGCACCTTATCACAGTCATTATAGCGCTGCACTTCAAACTTATGTGTTTCCCTTTGGCTCCCATCGCTGCACAGCCTGGGACCAATATTTCAGCACTGAAACACCAGGGGGGGCAATGAGCATTAACAAAGGTGACTCATGCTTCTGCAACCTTCAAGGCAAATCATAATTCAGTGTTTCTGCTAAAAGGATGTTTCACTAATTTTCTCCTTTGTAAAAGCTGCCTTTGAAGTCTCCCTGCTGCAGACGGTGTCTGTCCTTTGCCAGCAGACCGCGAGCGAGTTGCGCTGACAAACCCGAGTCGACAATGAGACACTGAGGCGTCAGCGCCTCGCTGCACTGATTGTGCGAGTTTCACAGCAGGTCGCCAAATGTAACGCTCAGCAACGAGCCAGGATGGAATGTTGTGGTTTGATGTTGGAATGAAGAAGTGAAACATTAACTCTCAGACATTGTTATGTTATTCGATTTTGTCTCTTCAAAGTCATAAAAGATCTGCCAGTGTTTTACTGAATAGCATCTGTTGAAGCTCTTTGGAGAAAAGTGACCAGAAACCACCCTTGAAGTGTTTTGTTTTCACACCAGCACATTGACCTGCACATGACATGTAGATATTTAACTTGCACTCAAATCCACTTTGTGCATTTTTATGACATCACAAAGAACATAGTATACACACCATTCTCTGCAAACATTTGTGCATAGTTCATATATATATATATATATGAACAGGTGGACTTGCTGTGGTGATCCCGGGTACAAAACAGCTGAAAGGACTTACTTACTGTTGTGCTAGAATATGAGTTGATACGATTTTATCTACCTAATCCAAATCATTTTTATGCAGATATGTAGTAAATGGGAATCAATTTCACCTTTATAATTCATAAATAATATGCATATGTCGTGGACATGAAGAAGCGAAGCTCGTCAGCATCTCACCATGTCATTTAGGTCCTTCAGACTTTATTTTGAGTAAATGCTTCAGGGGAGCATTAGCATGGCAAAAACCTTTCAGCTTCTGGGGGGGGCTCCACCCCCCAGACCCCCTGCCTTGTTAAGCATTTTTCTTTATTTGCCTCTCACATGCCTGGAAACACTCTTTGCCATCTAACCATGTCCTTTAGGTCCTTCAGACTTTTTTCAGTAAAATGGTTCTTGGGAGCATGAGCATGACTAAAACCTCATTTTGCCTTTCATCTTCTGGAGGAGCTCTGCCCCACATAACCCCCACCTTTTTAAGCATTTTTCTTGTTTTGCTTTTCAGCTGACCCCCTCCCCCTAATTACAGCCCTCTTAACCCCCTGCCACTTTAAGCATTTTTTTAAATGTAGATGTAAATTAATATTCACAGTTTTCAGCTAGTTGACAGTAGGGCTGTACAATATGGCCAAATTATCGTATCTCAGTATTGTCATATCAATCTGATATACGATATGACTATGAGTTGACACAAAGTGCAGCAACAGTGAACGTTAAACCTTCTTAAACAAAACAGTAATAATATCACACTCATTTTGCACTCATCATAAGGTTAGGATACTGTGCCCTCCAAAAGTATTGGAACACTTGGTATTTCACACTTTTAATTTGTTTATGCCATCTTAAACACAAGAAATACAAAAATAAAAAATCAAAATAAAATAAAGAATAAAAATTTGTAAAATTATCCTCCTCAAACTCAAACTGAAAGCAAATCTCTAAAACTTGATAAAACCTGTAAATAATTTATTGCCAGTTTTGTTTAGACAAGTCAGGGGATGGAAACATGAACAATATGTCTTGAACTTTATTTACATCAATTATGAAGAAATACAGAAAGAAATAAGTTTCTTTCATCTCAAATGTACTTTCTGTCAAACTGTAGCTGAACTTTCAGGTCTTCTTTTTAAGAAAATCCTCATCTACACCACTTCATCAGGAAGCTGGATTTTATATTTTTAAATCATTTATATCAAGTTTGAGAAATTTTCTTTCAGTTTGCATTAAGGGAGATAATTTTAGAAAAAAAATGTATTTGAAATGGAATAAACAAATTCAAATGTGTGAAATACCAAATGTTCCAATACTTTTGAGGGCAACTGAGAAACTGTGAGGAGCAGCATCTTACATCGCATATATAGTGCAGCAGATAAGAGAATATTTAGAGTGGAATCCTGCAAATGGTGATATAAACATCACATTCAGCACAAATAATCCATAGACATGAACTCTTTAAAAAAAACTGATTGGCCACTTGAATTTTCAATAGGCAGCCAGTTAGGGGTCAATTGAAGAATGACACTATCCAACATTTATATTATATTATATTTTTATTATTTATTTATTTATTGATATTATATTACTAAATCCAACACATTTCAACTGTTGCTTATGGAGCCCCGGAAGTGTCATTGCAAAATGTTTTGCATGTGGAGAGAACGTGCGCACGTTTTATTATATTGTGCGCACGTTTTGTTATATTGTGCGCTCGTTTTAATTACATTGTGTGCATGTTTTATTATATTGTGCGCACGTTTTGTTATATTGTGCACGTTTTGTTATATTGTGCGCTTGTTTTATTACATTGTGTGCACATTTTATTATATTATGCGCACGTTTTGTTATATTGTGCACACGTTTTGTTATATTGTGCGCTCGTTTTATTACATTGTGTACACATTTTATTATATTATGCGCACGTTTTGTTATATTGTGTGCACGTTTTGTTATATTGTGTGCTCCTTTTGTTATATTGTGCGCTCGTTCTATTACATTGTGTGCACATTTTATTATGTTGTGCACACGTTTTATTATATTGTGCGCTCGTTTTATTACATTGTGTGCACAAACGTGCATTCAATATTGTCGTGACACATAATTTAGCCAACAAACCAGCAGACAGTGTAATACATTTCCCCTTTAGAAATGGATCTGGTCAGAGTGTATCATCATGGTTTGGGCGCACAAGGACATAGAGAACTCCAGCTGCCCAGCATGACATCATCTGGAGTTTAAGCACATTAAAAAGGATGCTGAGGGCGAAGCGTCTCCCCGTCGTGAGGATGACAATTTAGGTCATATTATGAATTTCATTTTGAACGAAAGGAAAACGTGTGCACGTTTTATTAATTTGAGGGCTTGATTAAAGGAAAACGTGCGCACGAATTATCACGGCCAGGACAACGTGCGCATGTTTTATTAATTTGAGAGTACATTTTATTCATGGGCTCAATTAAAGGAAAACGTGAGCACAAATTATCATGGTCAGAAAAAAATATCACTTTAAGTGACCTCTCCCGGGTTCCGTAGTTGCTTTCATTAACATGGACTTAATTTTTTGTTTAGGTTTAGTTAATGTATTCAGTACTTTTTAATCAAAATTGTAGAACTTAAAATCTGTTAAATTATATGTGTTACTTTGTTGCCACAATTGTTTTGAGTAAACACTGGTCAAATTTTTTTACAGTTTGTTGTCTTCATGATGGTGGCCGATATGTAACAGTTATATTTGTCTCTGTTACACAGTAAAACTGACTGAGGTTGGCATTGAACACATCAAACAACAAAACCTGTGAAATTGCTCTCCTATTTGTGTTTTTTGATATCTAAGTAGGTTAAGTGCACTGGAACTGTTTGGTTCCTTGATGACGTCTTGTTTGGATTCTGCAGCATGAACCGGATTAGAGTTTCTGACTGGCTGCTGGACAGGATGCAGGTCTGACTCAGGTCACTTCCTCAGCCAAGGCCAGAACCTATGAAGTGTTGTACTCAAAGACAGAAAGGTAGAGCGGGAATCGAACCCAGGTCTAATCCCTTTGACTTAATCTGGTGCAGAATTTAAATTGCACATATTCTTAAAGGTATGAACCTGCTGTGTGTCATATTAAAATATTACGAGCATAGCGACATGCAGTGGCGTGAAGCCCGCTCATGATACAGGAAGTCCCAAACAGGAAGTGCCAAATTTTGAGTCCACAGTGAAACAGGAAATGTCAAATGTTGAACACTTCCTGGATTGACAGACAAGATCTTGTGGAATCTCACGGGAACTCAGTGGCAAGTTCACACTGAAACAGGAAGTGCCAAATTTGGAGTCCACAGTGAAACAGGAAATGTCAAATATTGAACACTTCCTGGCATGGGTGGAGCTAGAGCAGAGGCCAGGGTTGCAACAGACTCCCCTGAAATCTGATTGTACACAAATGATTGACATGTCACAGCACATAAAAAAAGAGCTGAAAGGCAAAAAAAGAAAAACGCTTAAAAAGCAAGGGAGGGCTGGGGCGGAGCACCCCCCATATGCTGAAAGGTTTTAGCCATGCTAATGCTCCCCTGACGCATTTGCTCATGATATGGTGAGATGCTAAAGACTTCGCTCGTTCATGTATGCAACATATACAGTGAGGAAAATAAGTATTTGAACACCCTGCGGTTTTGCAAGTTCTCCCACTTAGAAATCATGGAGGGGTCTGACATTTTCATCTTAGGTGCATGTCCACTGTGAGAGACATAATCTAAAAAAAAAAAATAAATCCGGAAATCACAATGTATGATTTTTTTAAATAATTTATTTGTATGTTACTGCTGCAAATAAGTATTTGACCACCTACCAACCAGCAAGAATTCTGGCTCACACAGACCTGTTAATTTTTCTTTAAGAAGCCCTCTTATTCTGCACTCTTTACCTGTATTAATTGCACCTGTTTGAACTTGTTACCTGTATAAAAGACACCTGTTCACACAATCAATCAATCACACTCCAACCTGTCCACCATAGCCAAGACCAAAGAGCTGTCTAAGGACACCAGGGACAAAACTGTAGACCTGCACAAGGCTGGGATGGACTACAGGACAACAGGCAAGCAGCTTGGTAGAAGACAACAACTGTTATGATTATTTATTAGAAAGTGGAAGAACCACAAGATGACTGTCAATCTCCCTCGGTCTGAGATTCCATGCAAGATCTCACTTTGTGGGGTAAGGATGATTCTGAGAAAGCTCAGAACTACAAAGGAGGACCTGGTCAATGACCTGAAGAGAGCTGGGACCACAGTCACAAAGATTACATTAGTAACACATGATGCTGTCATGGTTTAAAATCCTGCAGGGCAGCAAGGTCCCCCTGCTCAAGCCAGCACATGTCCAGGCCTGTTTGAAGTTCACCAGTGACCATCTGGATGATCCAGAGGAGGCATGGGAGAAGGTCATGTGGTCAGATGAGACCAGAATAGAGCTTTTTGGAATCAACTCCACTTACCATGTTTAGAGGATGAGAACAACCCCAAGAAAACCATCCCAACCGTGAAGCATGGGGGTGGAAACATCATACTCTGGGGGTGGTCTTCTGCAAAGGGGACAGGACGACTGCACCGTATTGAAGGGAGGATGGATGGGGTCATGTATTGCGAGATTTTGGCAAACAACCTCCTTCCCTCAGTGAGAGCATTGAAGATGGGTCATGGCTGGGTCTTCAGCATAACAATGACCCCAAACACACAGCCAGGGCAACTAAGGAGGGGCTCTGTAAGAAGCATTTCAAGGTCCTGGAGTGGCCTGGCCAGTCTCCAGACCTGAACTCAATAGAAAATCTTTGGAGGGAGCTGAAACTCCAAACCTGAAAGATCTAGAGAAGATCTGTATGGAGGAGTGGACCAAAATCCCTGCTGCAGTGTGTGCAAACCTGGTGAAAAACTACAGCAAACGTTTGACCTCTGAAACTGCAAACAAAGGCTACTGTACCAAATATTAACATTGATTTTCACAGGTGTTCAAATACTTATTTGCAGCAGTAACATACAAATAAATTATTTTAAAAAATCATACATTGTGATTTCCGGATTTTTTTTTTTTTTTTTTTAGATTATGTCTCTCTCAGTGGACATGCACCTAAGATGAAAATTTCAGACCCCTCCATGATTTCTAAGTGGGAGCACTTGCAAAACCGCAGGGTGTTCAAATACTTATTTTCCTCACTGTATATATTATACACAGACAAAGGGGACAGTGCGGGTTGGGTGGTGCAGTGGTTACAACTGCCCAAGCTTTAAAGTTATTTCAACAATAAACTGTCCTGACAAAATGCCAATGGCCTGTCGATATAGTGAAGGTCAGCCATTAATACTGTGCCAGGAGGCTTACTTGTTTAAAGGTGACAACTGTGTGTCGAGCCACATGATTTATCCTCGACATTCTTCAGGCGCTCGTTATGGAGCTGGATTACCAACTGCACATGCCACGACCACCGGAGACAACGTGCACAAACACAACGTGCAAAAACACATCGCTGTGGGTGCAGATTTTTAATGGAAGGCATCGGAGGGCTAAGACTTACTCTGTGCACGCTACACACAATGATATATACATGATCAAGTAAATATACACATACTATGAACTTAAGTTCATTCACAACACATGTTTTAGATCTTAGAGCACCCATCTGGTCTTCTTGATTATTGAGATATACAAAAAAACAAAGGTGTTTTTTTTTCTAATCACTTTTAGACAACTATCCAGGTAACACTTCCACCAGGTTTAATAATACCACAGTATCACTGCTTCAACAACACCAGTACTGGATTGAAAATAACTCTTAAATTTCAGTTCAAATCTTAAATTCCAGTTGACTTTTGAACTGAGGCACCAAACAGTGCAGAATTACAGTTATACATTTCTGAATTTTGCAGCGACAATAACTGGCACACAGGGTAATAATCTGCTGTGTTGTTGTTGTAACAGAGGACGGCGGCGTCAGTTACACAGGAAGGAAGACACATTTGCAGTCATCATAATCATAATGATTAAATATGTATTCTATTTCTGTCCTAATCAACATAATCTCAGACTGCATGATGCATCTGAACGAGATGAATCATCTTATTGAGGAATGAAGGGAGTGTGAGGGTTCGCCCCCCAGCTTCATTAATAGAGATCCAAATGAGTTAATCTGATGCAGGTCAGATTAAATGCCAGATAATCTGTGCACTTCCTCTCAGATGTCACTGTGGAGAGCACAAAACTGCGTGCGCGCTCTGCAGGAGTCCCGTCCCGTCACGGTCCACGCAGTCGTGACAGTGAATAAGCTCAGTTCGCATCCCGCAGCTGTCCCAGGTGTCGCTCTGTTACAGGCTCCATCTCGTGAAGCTCAATGCCCGGCATCAGGAAATATGGCCATCGAGTGCTGCTAAGCAACAAGCACTCACAGTGTTCCCACTAAAATCAGCTCCCTGGAGGAACCGACACCACTTGGCCTGCTGTGACCCCCGCCGCCTCTCTGCCAATACACTTGGAAAAGGGATGTTTTGCCGCAGTCAGGAGGTCATGTCAAAACCTACGTCTTGGGTGTTTTTCCAAGAGGAGACGTGCACCTGCTGCTCCCCAGAGCGCTCTGATTGTGTTTGAACACAGCAGCCAGGCAGCCATCGCTAATGGCCGGCTCGTCGCATCCTGGCTCCGCCGGTTCTGCCCGTCAGTCACGTGGGCCTCAAACCGCACGCAGGCTCCCCTGTAAATATTAACTCTGCAGCAAGGCTCATAATGTACACGGTGTGTTGTGAAACTAATCCGGCTTCATGGTTCTGATGTCATTGATTGAACTGAACACCTGCACTCATAATAGTGCAGCAATTATGCAAGTAAACAGCCTGCAAAAGCACATGTTGCATATCATGTTTCATAATCATTCACCCTCACGTTCTCGCTGATCGGATTCCTTTCATGATGCATTATTCTGCAGCCAATTAAGGGAGAAGTGCTTGTTCTCATGCACACAGGACAAAGCCGTTTTATGATGCAAACTGCAGGTGGTGCTGTGAGAGTTGTGCGGTTTGTTTGTTTTGTTCCCTTTGCTCTGTGTAATTCTATTGTCACTGTGCTCCCACACTATTTGTCTTCCACCCTGCAGGGGTACTGCATTTAGTATCAGAGACACTGCTTGTGCATCACACACGCTGGCGAACCACATGCTGTGCACGAGCCACCAACACTGATTTGGTGCTGCTGTTCTGCAGCAGTAACTCAAACGGGAGTCCACACACTCCCACGCCTTCTACACGTGGAAGAAAGTGGCTGTGACACGACCACGTGGGAGTGCGTTACAGCGCACGCGTGCAGATAAGAGGTGACTGTCGGAGTGAAAAGCCTAACACTAGTCTTTGGCAATCAACATGAAATGTGCAGGAAAAAGACTGCAGCTGCACACGCATGAGCGCAAAGATTTAAGATAACACTCATCAAATAAGCAGGAGGTTTGTGTGGGAGACGGCACCGGTGAACCACAGCCGATCAAAACATAACCA
Organism: Thalassophryne amazonica; assembly: GCF_902500255.1. Lineage (NCBI taxonomy): Eukaryota > Metazoa > Chordata > Actinopteri > Batrachoidiformes > Batrachoididae > Thalassophryne > Thalassophryne amazonica. The sequence continues at coordinate 65,865,517 of NC_047122.1, forward strand.
AAGGATGACACTAGGTAAATGCTGTTACGTTACTTTTTGGAAAGAATAGGGTAAAGTTTTTACACTGTTCATTCCACCACCACAAGAAGCACTATTTCAAAAAGTGAAGAGTTTACGTGCCGACCTGTTTGGTTCATTCTGCTCTGAGGTGAGCACATTTTACAAAAGTTAATAAACAAACATTGACACCAGGATGTTGCTACTGACAACCAGGCTTCATATACTACATTCCAAGACGCCAGAGGTGCATAACCAAGCACACTGACCGGCCGCTTTATTGGGTACACCTTGTTTGTACAGGGTTGGATCCCCTTTTGCAGCCATTTCTTTGTGGCTTAGATTCAACAAGGTGTTGGAAACATTCCTCAGAGATGCTGGTCCATATTGACATGATATCATCACACCGTCGCCCATTCAACCAGTCTGTCAGTGAAAATCCCAGTAGATCAGCAGTTTGTGAAACACTCAGACCAGCCCATCTGGCACCAACAGTCACACCACGTTCAAAGTCACTTAAATCCTCTTTCTTCCCCATTCTGATGCTCAGTTTGAACTTCAGCAAGTTGTTTTCACCACGTCTACAAAAAATGCATTGGGTTGCTGTCATGTGATTGGCTGATTAGCTATTTGTGTTAAAAGCAATTGAACAGGTGTATGTAATAAAGTGTCGGGTGAGTGTATGTCTGTAATTGTGTTGTTTTTGTTTTGTTTTGTTTTTACTATGTGTGACATCATCATCATATGACTTCTGTATGACATCATTATGAAGTAATTCCTACCAATCAATCACAAATATTTTGCTGATATTCTTTAGATCAGGGGTTCCCAAATTCCTAAAAAGATGTAGTTTAATATTATGTCAAAGTACGTTACATCACATTTTATAGAAACATTTGAAATATAAAACTAAATTTCAACATAAAATGATTTATCTGTCATCTCTGTGCAGTATTTTATTCATGTGCCGGTTACATTTTAAAACTCAAACAACAAAATCACAATTCCACACAACCCTGAGGGAAGGATAAGGTGTGACTGTAGCCACAGCAGACACTTCTTCACTCTCTCTCTGAACACATGTGGGTTTGATGTTCCCTGTCAGGTGGAATGAGTGTCTGTCAGTTTGATTCAAAGCTCAGGTGTGCTGGTTAACACTTGAAACAAGTATTCGATTAACTGCATGACCAAAAAAAAAAATGTACTGTTTTATGTTAAAGTGGTGTATGCAATTTTTTTATTTTTCAGTGTGACCCAACGTCAAAGATCATGTCACCAACTGAAGGTGATATATGACTTAATATTAATTTTTAATAGTAGCTATACATTCCATGAAATAGCCACTCTCAGTATCTCCTATGTCCTATATAAGCATGAGGTCCAAATTTTGACTTTGGCCTGTGACCGTGACTTTTGATCAGATTTTTTGCTCAATCCAATCACTTTGTCATGAGCTGACGTACAGTCAGTCTATCAAGTTTGATCCAAATCATATTAAAATTCTGTGTTTTCTTGTTCGCACATGGACAAACAGACACACAGGAGAAAAAAAAACAATGCCCACACATGAGCTACCATGCCTGGGTGTAACTGCAGATGTTTGTGGGTTTTGAATAAATCTGAATCTCTGTCTTTCATAGACCAAATAATATGAACATGTTTAAGTCTTTATGATAAACTCCTGGCTTGTGAGGAATCATTCCCACTGTCCTCATCTTTCTGGCTGCATTCTGCACCCATTTTCTGCCTCAGTGTTTGTCTGACATGGCTGCTGGCTGGAAGCTATTTGAGAAGGACACCACCTAGCCCCAAGCCTCCGACTACAAAGAGCTGCCGTGCTTCATCAAAAAACAGGCCACTGCTCTGAGGCCACTCCAGCCCCGACGAGGCCGCTGCTCTGCACGCTCTGAGGCCACTTCAGTCCTCTAAGAACCTCTGAGGGCCAAACAAAGCCTCTTGCTGCCCTCTGGGTATTTGGGCACATTAATCTCTACGGTGCAGTTTCGGCTCTTCATACAGATGATAGTCCAACAGTAAAACCCCTCGGCTGTTCCCTTGTTTTCACTTGGGGTCGCCCCAGTAGAACCGAGGTGGATCTGCATGGTGATTTGGCACAAGTTTTACGCCAACCGCCCTTCCTGATGCAATGCCACATTACATGGAAAAATGTGGCAGGGTGGGGTTTGAACTAGGAACCTTCCACACTGAAGCCAAGTGCACTAACCACTTAGTCACCACCGCTACACACAGATGAAAGTCCAATTTTGTTAAAAAAAAAAAAAGGGAAGAAAACCGCATGCCATCAACGCTGCAAAGAAAAATCAGAACTCCAAGCTTGTGCACTTTAATTGCTAAGAGATTAAAAATTTAAACAATGTTTAAATACATTTGTTGTTGTTTTTTTTTGTTTTTTTTTGGAGGAGGTACGGCAGCTTTCTGGGTGGAATCAGACATATGTGTTTCGCTCACTGACGTGTTTTTCCCTAAAGTTCCATGATTCTCAGCTTTAGGACGTGCAGCTTCTCTTGACTGATGTGGATGAACACTTGAACGTGTCAATCAAACGTCTGCACGCAGTCGTTATTGGAACTAAACTGCATCTGCGTGAAACAAGCGTCTCTTCCTGCGGCTGCAGTGTTCCAAACTGAACTTTGAACTTTCACTTTTTCATCGTGGTACTAATGATTTTTCATTGTGACTTTTTTCATGTCAATTTAAAATCATCGGGGGGGGGGGGGGTACCATTGCATTTCCAGTGGTTCCAATAGGGGGCAGCATAGACTAATTGAAAACATCTATTTTTAAAACAATAAGTACAAATTATTTATTTATTTATTACAACTGTAGTCATATTAAAACACTGACAACAATCTACTGACACTTTTAGTAGCTATTTTCTTTGCAAGAAACACAGACTGTATAAATGAAAAACACCTCTGCGATGCCACCTACAGGATTTGTAAAAACTTGAATAGAAGCTCAGGTGTTTAACGCATAGTTTTGCAGACTGGACAGTGATTTTCACATCAGGTGGACTTGAGTGCTGGAATTAAAAGCCATGACCAGAATAAAGGCAGATTAACCGAGGCGCCTTTAGTGGAGTGAACGCCACAAGCTAGCGATGCCTGCTAACTAGTACTAATGGTGCTAACATGCAAATTAAAGAATTCTAAAAAGTCACTCAAAGGAAATACTGAAGCGCTGACTTTTATGATGGTCTGTTAGTACAATTAATTGAGCCATGTTGTCTCAGGTATTTGGAATAAAAAGCTCAGAAAGGACAAACCTGGGCAAATCCACAGCAGCTAGCGGCCAATGCTAATGGCTAGCAGGTGGTTGCACCTGGAATTACAGCATTATGCAATCTTAAAGTAGCTGTATGTAGTTTTTCTACCAATATTTGTCACACTAACGCAACATTTCAGGATACATAAGTACAATAACTAGGTAGCTAAGGGAGCAGACCTTATTGTCCACTTAGCGGAAATGTGTCTATTTGGCTTCTCACTGACATTTATCCTAGACATTGCACACTGTTAAAAACATGATATACAGCATACAATAGTGCAAACAGACATATAGTAATAGATGAGTATAAATCATGTCAGAGAGAAATCCTACAAAATAACATGGCCAATAACAAGTGGTCCGTAATAAGTGGTCCATTAAGTAACCAGGTAGCACCGGGAACAAAAGGCTTCCTTTAAATTTTGGGAATAACAGTAGTCCTTTATCAGCTCTCTATGTGGGAAACACCAGATGTTTGTGGATTCTAGTCCAGCTATGTTCTTGTTTAGAGGAATGTTTAGCTTCTAAATCTGCTTTTTTGTTTTTGGTCATATTTCTGGAAAGCAGCTTTCAACCACCATGGTGAAAATTCATCAGATATACTTTGAGTCGTGAGTACTGTCATCACTTTATAAATATAAGGAGATGCAACAGTTTCACAGAGCAAGACACATGCACAAAACATCGTAAAGATATACTGTGTCTGTGTAGTCCACAGTAGAGTAAGTCACACACTGTTTGAATCAAAATCCAAATGAAATCAAAGGTGTCAACATTCTGACAGCCACCCTCCATCAGCGGGTGGGGATAGTGATGGCACCTGCTGGAAGAGCAATCTAAGTACTATTCTGGTTTACTTCCTGTCGCATTACAGGACTTTTGAGTGGAGTGTAAAGAATGAAAACAGAGCAGTCAGCTTCACAACCGCCGGTGACTCCTGCAGAGCAACGGCACCACATTCACATTGATCCACCGAGACCTCCGTCAAGTTCCCACTGGGGGGACGCTCCTTAAAAGCGAAAAAAATCGACAACAACCAATGAGGGCAGATGCCTCCAACCACTTTCCAGTAAGCACCCGTCAGACCACGTGTTAACTTCTTTTTGTCGAGACGAGGAAAGAAGCAAAATTCATCCAGTATTAAAGAGAATTAGAGCAACTCATAAATCCAAAACCTGGAAGCATGAGAAGGAGCAACTTATCTGAAACTGACTCCTGCATGTTAAGTCTTTTCAAGCAAGGTAAAAGGTCACGTGAGCAAGAGAAAGACTTTATTAGTATTTAATAGTAACCACAGGTGCATCTTCAACCAATTACTCATAATCAATATTGTGCTCGGGGGGGGGGGCACTGAAAGTGCACACACAAGGAAGCATGAGAACGTTCAATTCAATCTATCGGCACAAAGTCATAGTTATCGTGGCACTGAAGACAGTAAGGGCTCTGTCAACCTGTTATTTGACCTCAGTGACCTTGATCTTCAACAGAGTGATTGACCTCTGGCTGACCTTGCTGACACAATTCCAGAATTTGCCCAAGTGTGTACAACATTTGGTCCAAAACAAATCGAAAATTAAACTCCTTGACATTGACCTTTGTCAAAATGAATTCATTGAGGGCAGTTTTGGAGTCAACCTTCAATGACATATTAAGTGTCATAGAAATTGACAGAAGGACCTGGGAGGAGTAGGCCAGGGAACTGTGGAATCCACGTCCAAATGTGTGCCACATTTGGTGTAATGTGAAAAAACTTAAAATCCTCACCTTTTGACCCCAATGACCTTGACCCCAAATATTGACCTTTGGCAAAATTGACCTTGCATGGGCAATTGAAGAAACCACCTCCATATGTGTGCTGGATTTTCTACAAGTCAGTGCGAAAAGGGTCAGTTTTCACCTTTGACCCCAATGATTGACTTTTGGCAAACTTGACCTTCCCTGGGCAGTTCTAGAACATATTTCCAATATGTATGCCAAGGTTAGTGCAAATCAGAGTGAAAAACTTCATTGTTCATTTTTACTCATTGACCCAAATGACCTTGGCCCCACTAATTGACCTTTCGCAAAACTGTCCTTGCATGGGTAGTTCCAGAGCCTACCTCTGTGTGTGTGTGTGTGTGTGTGTGTGTGTGTGTGTGTTGTGTGTGTGTGTGTGTGTGTGTGTGTGTGTGTGTGTGTGTGTGTGTGTGTGTGTGTGTTGTGTGAGTGTGAAAGAGAGAGAGAGTGTGTAGTTTTGTGCAAAGCAAAAAAATCTAAAGAAAAAAAATCTAAATTTTGACCTTTTAACCCTAATGACCTTGACCTCTGTGAAAAAATAAACCCTTTAAGGGTAACCTTTCAGGTTCACCATTCATCCACATACCACGGTTTGTTGCCGGGGAACCACAGGGACATGCACACATTTTTCCCAAATGATGGTATGATGTTTTAACTTTTTAGGTCCATATATAACATTAACTTAGTTATCAGGGGGTTTGACTGCAGTCTGGTTGGAGAACTTCCAGACTTGGACACAACAAATGACCTCAAGTGGGAGTAGTTGCCAGGGCTTGCATTAGAATCAGCAATGTGCATGGGAGGCGGGTATTTGATGGCTCTGAATATCATCCAGAGAAGTCTGGGTGACAAGGAGGCATCATTGGCGGAATCTGTGAGATGACTTATCATCTGTGGCTTGTGATGCCCAGTCTGCTTACAAGGAATCAAAGCACTTCATCTCTCCCAGACATCCACCTTGTACCATTGCAGTCATGGTGGGCAACAGCTCGGTCCTAGCAGATAACTCTACTGCCCCCATTGGACTGGTTGCTTTGAGTATTGTGGACGTTCTATTGCCAGGGTTCTTTGTGGCTGATTCTTCAGTCAGCTGGGAGCCACCAAATACACAAGACCACAAAGACAGTGAAACAACTGATAGCAGTGAAAGCTACAGAGGTCTGCGGTATCACAGCTGAGCTCATCCAAGTGCATGGAGATGCTGCTCTCTATGTTCTGAAAACAATCTCAGTTTCAGTCTAGGAGACAGGGATCGTCCCCCACTGATGGGGAAAAGGACATCTACAGAAGTATACACTGCTCTCTGTGCCAGGAAAGGTTCTTGCAAGGATCATTCTGAACAGGATTCAGTCCCAGTATTTGCTTCTCAGTGACCAGAATAGTTGGGCTTCACACCCCAAGACGTCAACCATCTACTGCGTTCTAGCCCTGCAAGAACTCATGGAGCTTCTTCACAGCCTATGTTGATTTATGCAAAACTGTTTGATTAATTGATCAATCTGTTCTCTGGGACAACCTGAGAATTTGTGGGGCTCTGGATCCCCAAGAGTTGTTGTTATTCATCCAGTGAGTGTAGTATCCCCAGGTAATGTAAAGAGCCGGGGAAAAAAACAATTTTCAACTATGGATGTTGTTCCAACACCTACACTGTTCAATGCTTCTAGGACTGGGTGGCAGGCAGGGTGGTGGAGTCCAAGTTTACCGCTGTTTATTTTGGCAACCATGCTGTGGTCATAGCAAGAACAACAGATGCCCTGATGGACCACTTGAGAAGCTGAGGGAAGACTCAGAGTCTGGTTTTGTTGGTTTCCCTGTATCAAGAGTAAGATCCGGGTTTTTAATGACTCCTGGACTCAGCCATCAGAAGTGGATCTGTTATATGGTGAATAGAAACATTTACTGATCTCAGCAGTGACATTCGTGTTTCTGGGTCCTCGGCCTTGAGATCGACAGATGCCTGGGAAGTTATGACTCACACACCAATATGTCTACTAGTATGTCATCAGCAGTGGACTGTAGTAGACCAGGTTGTTTTTGAGGGAAGCTGAAATTATTGTACGAAGGTAGGCTGAAAAGTTCTAAGGCTCACCAAGAAGGAGAAATGCCATTTCAATGAAACTTGGCATGCAATAAGTTCAACTCTTCTGATGACTAACTGTGTTTTTTTCTTCCAGGTTGTGAGGTAGCTTGTGGTTCATAGCCAAGTTTGAAAGTTCGTGGTAGAGGGAAACGGCCCCAAAAAATGGACAAAAATCTGGCATCTCGGTGTGATTAAGTACCTGCGTAAGAAGGGGGATAAAGCCCAAGGACTTCATGGGATATGGTTGCTACATTAGGGGATGAAGCTCCCTCCATATCTACAGTGCAGAAGTGGGCAGCTGAATTTAAGAGGGGCAGAGAGAGCCTTGAAGACGACCCAAGGTCTGGGCGGCCTGCAACAGCCACAACCTAGAAAAACATTGACCTTGTTCATGAAATGGTGATGGTCGACAGACGATCGACGATTAATCAAATCAAATCAAATCAATTTTATTTATATAGCGCCAATCACAACAAAAAGTTGCCCAAGGCGCTTTATATTGCAAGGCAAGGCCATACAATAATTACGGAAAAACCCCAACGGTCAAAACGACCCCCTGTGAGCAAGCACTTGGCAACAGTGGGAAGGAAAAACTCCCTTTTAACAGGAAGAAACCTCCAGCAGAACCAGGCTCAGGGAGGGGCAGTCTTCTGCTGGGACTGGTTGGGGCCTGAGGGAGAGAACCAGGAAAAAGACATGCTGTGGAGGGGAGCAGAGATCAATCACTAATGATTAAATGCAGAGTGGTGCATACAGAGCAAAAAGAGAAAGAAACAGTGCATCATGGAACCCCCCCAGCAGTCTAAGTCTATAGCAGCATAACTAAGGGATGGTTCAGGGTCACCTGATCCAGCCCTAACTATAAGCTTAGCAAAAAGGAAAGTTTTAAGCCTAATCTTAAAAGTAGAGAGGGGTGTCTGTCTCCCTGATCTGAATTGGGAGCTGGTTCCACAGGAGAGGAGCCTGAAAGCTGAAGGCTCTGCCTCCCATTCTACTCTTACAAACCCTAGGAACTACAAGTAAGCCTGCAGTCTGAGAGCGAAGCGCTCTATTGGGGTGATATGGTACTACGAGGTCCCTAAGATAAGATGGGACCTGATTATTCAAACCTTATAAGTAAGAAGAAGAATTTTAATTCTATTCTAGAATTAACAGGAAGCCAATGAAGAGAGGCCAATATGGGTGAGATATGCTCTCTCCTTCTAGTCCCCGTCAGCTCTAGCTGCAGCATTTTGAATTAACTGAAGGCTTTTTCAGGGAACTTTTAGGACAACCTGATAATAATGAATTACAATAGTCCAGCCTAGAGGAAATAAATGCATGAATTAGTTTTTCAGCATCACTCTGAGGACAAGACCTTTCTAATTTTAGAGATATTGCGCAAATACAAAAAGCAGTCCTACATATTTGTTTAATATGCGCACTGAATAACATATCTTGATCAAAAATGACTCCAAGATTTCTCACAGTATACTAGAGGTCAGGGTAATGCCATCCAGAGTAAGGATCTGGTTAGACACCCATGTTTTCTAAGATTTGTGGGGCCAACTACAATAACTTCAGTTTTATTTGAGTTTAAAGCAGGAAATTAGAGGTCATCCATGTCTTTATGTCTGTAGACAATCCTGCAGTTTAGCTAATTGGTGTGTGTCCTCTGGCTTCATGGATAGATAAAGCCGGGTATCATCTGCGTAACAATGAAAATTTAAGCAATGCTGTCTAATATACTGCCTAAGGAAACATGTATAAAGTGAATAAATTGGTCCTAGCACAGAACCTTGTGGAACTCCATAATTAACCTTAGTCTGTGAAGAAGATTCCCCCATTTACATCAACAAATTGTAATCTATTAGATAAATATGATTCAAACCACCGCAGCGCAGTGCCTTTAATACCTATGGCATGCTCTAATCTCTGTAATAAAATTTTATGGTCAACAGTATCAAAGCAGCACTGAGGTCTAACAGAACAAGCACAGAGATGAGTCCACTGTCTGAGGCCATAAGAAGATCATTTGTAACCTTCACTAATGCTGTTTCTGTACTATGATGAATTCTGAAACCTGACTGAAACTCTTTCAAATAGACCATTCCTCTGCAGACGATCAGTTAGCTGTTTTTACAACTACCCTTTCAAGAATTTTTGAGAGAAAGGGAAGGTTGGAGATTGGCTATAATTAGCTAAGATAGCTGGGTCAGTGATGGCTTTTTTAAGTAATGGTTTAATTACTGCCACCTTAAAGCCTGTGGTACATAGCCAACTAATAAAGATAGAATTGATCATATTAAGATCGAAGCATTAATTAATGGTAGGGCTTCCTGAGCAGCCTGGTAGGAATGGGGTCTAATAGACATGTTGATGGTTTGGAGGAAGTAACTAATGAAAATAACTCAGACAGAACAATCGGAGAGAAGAGGTCTAACCAAATACCGGCATCACTGAAAGCAGTCAAAGATAACGATACGTCTTTGGGATGGTTATGAGTAATTTTTTCTCTAATAGTTAAATTTTATTAGCAAAGAAAGTCATGAAGTCATTACTAGTTAAAGTTAAAGGAATACTCGGCTCAATAGAGCTCTGACTCTTTGTCAGCCTGGCTACAGTGCTGAAAAGAAACCTGGGGTTGTTTCTTATTTTCTTCAATTAGTGATGAGTAGTAAGATGTCCTACCTTTACGGAGGGCTTTTTTATAGAGCAACAGACTCTTTTTCCAGGCTAAGTGAAGATCTTCTAAATTAGTGAGATGCCATTTCCTCTCCAACTTACGGGTTATCTGCTTTAAGCTGCGAGTTTGTGAGTTATACCACGGAGTCAGGCACTTCTGATTTAAGGCTCTCTTTTTCAGAGGAGCTACAGCATCCAAAGTTGTCTTCAATGAGGATGTAAAACTATTGACGAGATACTCTATCTCACTTACAGAGTTAGGTAGCTCTCTGCCCTGTGTTGGTATATGGCATTAGAGAACATAAGAAGGAATCATATCCTTAAACCTAGTTACAGCACTTTCTGAAAGACTTCTAGTGTAATGAAACTTATTCCCCACTGCTGGGTAGTCCATCAGAGTAAATGTAAATGTTATTAAGAAATGATCAGACAGAAGGGAGTTTTCAGGGAATACTGTTAAGTCTTCAATTTCCATACCATAAGTCAGAACAAGATCTAAGATATGATTAAGTGGTGGGTGGACTCATTTACATTTTGAGCAAAGCCAATTGAGTCTAATAATAGATAATGCAGTGTTGAGGCTGCATTCTCAGCATCTGTGGGATGTTAAAATCGCCCCTATAATTATCTTATCTGAGCTAAGCACTAAGTCAGACAAAAGGTCTGAAAATTCACAGAGAAACTCACAGTAACGACCAGGTGGATGATAGATAATAACAAATAAAACTGGTTTTTTGGGACTTCCAATTTGGTATGGACAAGACTAAGAGTCAAGCTTCAAATGAATTTAAAGCTCTGTCTGGGTTTTTGATTAATTAATAAGCTGGAATGGAAGATTGCTGCTAATTCCTCTGCCCCGGCCCGTGCTACGAGCATTTCTGACAGTTAGTGTGACTCGGGGGGTGTTGACTCATTTAAACTAACATATCATCCTGCCTGTAACCAGGTTCTGTAAGGCAGGAATAAATCAATATGTTGATCAATTTTATATGCATTTACCAACAGGGACTTAGAGAGAGGACCTAATGTTTAATAGACCACATTTAACTGGTTTTAGTCTGTGGTGCAGTTGAAGGTGCTATATATTTTTCTTTTTGAATTTTTATGCTTAAATAGATTTTTGCTGGTTATTGGTGGTCTGGGAGCAGGCCACCGTCTCTACGGGGATGGGGTAATGAGGGGATGGCAGGGGGAGAGAAGCTGCAGAGAGGTGTGTAAGACTACAACTCTGCTTCCTGGTCCCAACCCTGGATAGTCACGGTTTTGGAGGATTTAAGAAAATTGGCCAGATTTCTAGAAATGAGAGCTGCTCCATCTAAAGTGGGATGGATGCCGTCTCTCCTAACAAGACCAGGTTTTCCCCAGAAGCTTTGCCAATTATCTATGAAGCCCACCTCATTTTTGGATACCACTCAGACAGCCAGCAATTCAAGGAGAACATGCGGCTAAACATGTCACTCCCGGTCCGATTGGGGAGGGGCCCAGAGAAAACTACAGAGTCCGACATTGTTTTTGCAAAGTACACACCGATTCAATGTTAATTTTAGTGACCTCCGATTGGCGTAACCGAGTGTCATTACTGCCGACGTGAATTACAATCTTACAAATTTACGCTTAGCCTTAGCCAGCAGTTTCAAATTTCCTTCAATGTCGCCTGCTATATATATATATATATATATATATATATATATATATATAGTGCCATTGATACTTTAAAGTGAAGCATCAGAAGTATTACATACCACTGAATATTACTACCATTGTTACCACTAATAAGATATTACCATGACTTTCATGAACGATAGTGTCTGTTTCTGTTTTTCCCACAAACCCCTTATAGTCCTGATGTTTTTACCATTAATGTCACAAATCTATATATTAAAGGGGATAAAGAATCAAAATCATCTTTTTCATGTTTTGGTGTTAGTTCAGAGTCTCCCCGCTGTGGGGAAAACACACGATAGTGCCAGCAAGTTCAGAACCTCTATTTCAAGTATTTCTCCTTTTTTGAATTGCTCCTAGAAAACAGGCCAATCCGTGTTTTGAGAGAAAAGTTACGTCACTTTTTCACCAATAGGCCCCCCCACACACACCCCCCCTTCGAAATTAATTATTCATAAGGTTGTGCCCACCCACTCCTACCACTGGAAGAGGAGCAGTGGCGAGCTCCAGGTGTACCTTCCCAGGCTGTCATAGCGGACTACGATCTTACATATTCTTCCCACAGAAAGCAATGTACGCGATCACTGGCTTTTATTCATTTTTAACCGCATCCCCAGTACATACAACCGCCCGACTATTTCTTTGCGCATTTCACGGAGGACTGTTTCACAATCCTGCACGATTTCGAGCTGGCTTCAGTCTGCATTTTACTCAGACGGGTCAGTTCGACTCTGCGACAAAATCAACCCCAGCAAACGGTACAGCCTGTAAGTATCACATTTTCTTTTCTTTTAAATTATTTCAGATCGTTTTTTTATTATCCATTATTTTGTGACTGGACTTTATGTCACAGTCAGCCTCTGGATGACTTCATGTTGGTGGGCGAGGAACAAGATTTATCACTCAACAGCAATGTTGAAACGTGATCTGTTAAATAAGTTAGTGAAGATTACTGTCGTCTCGTTTTCGCTCCAACGCGCTCAACTTTTGTTCAGAATCAGCTTCTTATCACTGGTAACGACGCGGATTTCCTCTCACTCAAACCCGCAGCTTCACAGTGCTTTAAACCGTCGTCCACAGACTTCAATAGCGACCAAGTGCAGCAAATGAGACGAGTCATTGGATAAATGCTGGGCTTTGTCCCGCCCATCGGAGGCTCTGCGTGTCTGGGGTCTATGGGGCAGTGGGCGGGCCTCGGCTGGCCCGGACGCTCAGCTTCTGCATGATGATTGGATGATCTGTCTGAGGCTGAATCCATTTTTAATTGACAGCGAATGAGCGAATCAGTGATCATTTTCATTCTGTCTGAGTTGAACCAGAGACTTTCCTAATCCTCTTAGCGGCATTTTCAGTGAGAGCAAGGCCAGCCAATCAAACAACGGCAACGATCAGTGCCAACACCTACCTGCATTTCATAATGAGGTTGCCAAATAAGCTCCGAAACGACGCCATTAAAAGCAAATGAGGCATTCTAAACCCAGCATAGTAACAGCTGTTTCAGAGAGCCTTTTAGGAAAGGTTCTGAGCCATTACAGTCCCAACCAATTTTTTTTTTGGGCTACATATCACATCACAGAACAAGGATTAATGCCCTATTCAACCTCTCTCTATCACCTTTAATATCCAAGCGGCCCCTCTGTGTGTGTGTGGTGTGTGTGTGTGTGTGTGTGTGTGTGTGTGTGTGTGTGTGTGGTGTGTGTGTGTGTGTGTGTGGTGTGTGTGTGGTGTGTGTGTTGTGTGTGTGTGTGCGTGTGTGCGCGCGCTTGCCTATAACTTTGATCATGAATTAACTGAGGAGAGCTGACATTCACTGTTTAGTATGTTTATGTACACTGAACAAAAATATAAATGCAACACTTTTGTTTTTGCTCCCATTTTTCATGAGCTGAACTCAAAGACCTAAACATTATATATATATATATATATATATATATATATATATATTTCAAAGTGGCCTTTTGTTGTGGCCAGCCTAAGGCACACCTGTGCAATAATCATGCTGTCTACTCAGCATCTTGATCTGACACACCTGTGAGGTGGGACGGATTATCTCAGCAAGGAGAAGTGCTCACTAACACAAATTTAGACAGATTTGTGAACAATATTTGAGACAAATAGGTATTTTGTGATATAGAAAATGTTTTAAATCTTTGAGTTCAGCTCATGAAAACTGGAGCTGAAAGAAAGTGTTGAATTTATATTTTTTCAGTGTATTTTGGTTCAAGGATGAACACTGTTAAAACGGAACGTTGATAGGACGAACATGTTTGGAGAAATTAGCGGTATTAGCTAACAACAGTGAACAGGTGGACATTGATCAATTCTGGACTCGCACACTATTCCAGCAGGAGGCAGTAATCTATATATTAAAAGGCAAGTGTAGTGGTGTGGTTGTGCTTACATGTGCATAACTTCAATCACGGACAAACCGGGGAGAGCTGACATTTGCTGTTTGATATGTTTATGTATTTTGGGTCAAGGATGAATGCCGCCAAAACAGGAAGTTGATAGGAGTAATATTTTTGGAGAAACTACAGCTATTAGCTAAAACAGTTAACAATGGACATTGATATTTACATTCTGGACTCACACTCCATTCCAACTCTTTATAGAAACTTTACCTAACATCTTCCCACCCTTGAAAAATGTCAGCTACCAGTTTTATAAACACACCCAATCTAGAGCCCGTGGATCCCCACGAACAATAAACTAGTACTTCTATAATTTCTGCTCCACTGCCGAGCTTCCACTAATAGTAATTGACACTGAACGTGTTATTATTTGTCCAAAACGGTGTCAAAGTGAAGTCATCTGTTCAGATTCAAAGTCATTTAATGCTCCTCTGTGTGTTTGACTGTGCTGCCACATTATTTCTGGAGTATTTGGCTGTTCTTGTGTTATAGTGTGCTGTTAACAGAAAAAAAAGGAAGCGTGGCACAGCGTATCTTAATACTTATCTGTGTGCCTTATTTTTACAGTCCCCGTTGTGATGACACTAAATTTAATTAGTTTCCACAAACAGCTCTGAGTTGACATGGGACAGGCTGTTTCCTTATCTTTGCAGCCGAGTTTCATTTTGCACAAAGCTGGATTAACCGCTTTTTGGTTTTTGTTGGCAAAAATAATCAATTGAAAATCTATTGTTATGTGTGCACGAAGGCAATAAATAAATAAATAAAAGTTTCATTATTTTTGGAGGAAATGTTCCATCTGAGGAAAAGGAAGTTGGGAGCACGGCAGCATGATTCATCTCAAAGATTTAAAGTTTGAACTCCAATCGTCTGCTGAACTAATCAAAGTAAAATTGTGTTTCCTCAGTTAAATCATACCTATGATATTTCTCAACATCTGTGGGAACCTATTTGGAGTTAAAGAATATTTAGATGGTGTTTTCACTTTTTTTTTTTTTTAACTCTCCTTACATGATCTATATATTATATTACTGACTTTGCACATTCTTAAAGTAGTCTTAAAGCTATACAGCCTCTGGATTTCTTTTCAGATTCAGTCATAAACAGAATTTTCTTTGGCACCCACAATACTTGTATTTATTAGCATTTAAATAAGCAAGTCATAATATGATTTTGCCAATATGATCAAAATTTGAGCGTCTGGAAACAATTTTGAATTTCGCCCCCTTGAAGGGGAGAGAAATCAGGCGATCAGACACCGTGCGCTATATTGGTAGCGATGTCATAGATCATGTGGGGGGCTTCCCTGATCTGCAGGAGGGATGCTGGGAAAGACAGCTAATCAGAGCAAAGAAAGGCAATGTGATGTCAGCTGACTGCTCGCTCCAACAAAATAAACAAAGATGGTGAAAATGCTCAAAAACAGCTTATTTTTGGAGAAATCTAACATATTTCTCATATTTTGTAAAACTTTGGGGGAAATAAGCACTTTTAAATCTAAAAACACTGTTTGTTAAACCAGATAACACCTCTGAAATTATTTGCAGATTCTTACAGATGTTAGTGTGCATGCCGCATGAATATGCATCAAGCAAGTGGGTCAGGTCAAAGGTCCTCTCAAAACCTCATGCATGCACACACACGTTTCCTCCTGCTGTCCAAAGCACTGTGGAACCCCCCCCAATAAAGATGTTCTCTTCATTAAAATGAGCTGTGATTTCGCAACATGTTTCAAAAATAAGCTGACATTATTATGCTTGGATTTCAGTAGGAACTCAGTTTGGTCAGTTTTTTTTTTTATTTGAAAGGCCATACAGCTTTAATGTTTTCTGCTTCCTCTGCCTCTCTGTTGTTTCAATATTGAGTATCTGTTAAATTTATTTATTATTAATATGTATATGTCTCAAACATGAATGAGTGAAGCAATTCAGCATCTCACCATGTCATTTAGGTCCTTCACACTTTTTTTGTGCAAATGCTTCAGGGGAGCATTAGCATGGCTTAAACCTTTCAGTCCCCCACCATTTTAAGCATTTTTCCTCCTATTTTACCTTCACCGTAATTACAGCCCTCTTAACCCCTGCCACTTTCAGCATTTGTTTTGTTTTTAAATGTAGATGGAAATTAATGTTCAAAGTTTTCAGCTAGTTGACAGTAGGGCTGTACAATATGGCCAAATTATCGTATCTCAGTATTGTCATATCAATCTGATATACGATATGACTATGATTTGACACAAAGTGCAGCAAATGAAAATTAAACCTTCTTAAACAAAACAGTAATAATACCACCCTCATTTGCACTCATCATAAGGTTAGGATACTGTGCCCTCCAAAAGTATTGAAACACTTGGAATTTCACACATTTTAATTTGTTTATGCCATTTCAAATACAAGAAATACAAAAATATAAACAATAAAAAAATTCTAAAATTATCTTCCTCAAACGCAAACTGAAAGCAAATCCCTAAAACTTAATAAAACCTGTAAATAATAATCAGTTTTATTACCAGTTTTCTTCAGACAAGTCAGGGGATGGAAACATGAACATTTCCAAGTCACTGAATATGTCTTGGATTTTATTTACATCAATTATGAATAAATACAAAAGTTTCTTTCACTAAAACATCAAATCTAGTCTTTCATCTCAAATGTACTTTCTGTCAAATTTTAGCTAACTTTCAAATCCTCCTCTACACCACTTCATCGGGAAGCTGGATTTTATATTTTTAATTAATTTATATCAAGTTGGAGAGATTTTCTTTCAGTTTGAGTTTAAGGAAGATAACTTTAGATTTATTTATCTAAAGTTGTGTCACTGGTGTGTCATTCAGACAGCAAAATTAAGAGGTTACACAGGTTTTATACAGAACAGAGGAGGAGTAAATTACCTGTATTTACCTGTATTTCTTTCAACCTGAGTGTCTTCACGCTATATCTCATGAATCAACAACTGCCTGCTCATTTATAATCACTGGAGAAACACGTGTATATATAAGACAATCCAAATTAAAGGAGAAATGCTGCTTTTAACAACCTGAACCTCATTTCTGGCATAAAATATGGTCGACTCACCAATATAACTTTGGTGTCATTAGAAGTCCATGGTTCAAATGACGTGTTCAGTTCAAATCTTAGTCAAATATTTTCTTCTTCTACTAAGGTGGATTAGAACTTTTGTGGTACACAGCACCAACTACTGTACAGGAGGAACCTAGCAGTCAATATGTGTCACTGATTTCAAAATGCAGCTCTTTTCAAACAGACGTGCGGTCCCATGACATGTCAATCATCTGTGTCCAATCACATTCCAGGGGAGTCCAGTGCAACCTTGGCCTCCGCTCTAGCTCCACCCATGCCAGGAAGTGTTCAACATTTGACATTTCCTGTTTCATTGTGGACTCAAAATTTGGCACTTCCTGTTTCAGTGTGAACTTGCCACTGAGTTCCCGTGAGATTCCACAAGATCATCTGTCAATCCAGGAAGTGTTGACATTTCCTGTTTCACTGTGGACTCCAAATTTGGCACTTCCTGTTTCAGTGTGAACTTGCCACTGAGTTCCCGTGAGATTCCACAAGATCTCATCTGTCAATCCAGGAAGTGTCGATCCAGGAAGTGTTTGACATTTCCTGTTTCACTGTGGACTCAAAATTTGGCACTTCCTTTTTGGGACTCCCTGTACCATGAGCGAGCTTTGCGCTGCTGCATGTCGCTTTGCTTGTATTATTATTATTGTTGTTGTTGTCGTCATCGTTGTTATCCAGTTTGCCAAATTTTGCCTGTTTCTAACCAGACAGCAAAACGTGGAGTGGTTTACTCTACCAGTGTTATCTTAACACTCTCAGTATGAAACTGTGCCCACTGTGTTGGAGTTTGTTTCCCAGACTTGACGTATCAGTGTTGATTCAACTCTCTATGAGTGTAATTTAATTGTCTGGAAGTGTAATTTTTAACTCCACATGTGGAGTTAAGGTGAGAAACAAAAATTCTCTGTTGTCTGAGAGTTCACAGTGTCTGTGCTGCAATATGCTTTAACCAGAAAGTTGTGGGTTCAAACCCAACCTCAAGGCTCTGTTTGTGGTATTCCTACAACGCCAGTTCCAATGAAGTTGGGACGTTGTGTAAAATGTAAATAAAAACAGAATACAATGATTTGCAAATCTTCTTCAACCTATATTCAACTGAATACACCACAAAGACAAGATACTTAATGTTCAAACTAATAAACTTTATTGTTTTGTGCAAATATTTGCTCATTTTGAAATGGATGCCTGCAACATGTTTCAAAAAAGTTGGGATGGGGCAACAAAAGACTGGGAAAGTTGATGAATGCTCAAAGAACACCTGCTTGGAAACAGGTGAGTGTCATGATTGTGTATAAAAGGAGCATCCCCAAAAGGCTCAGCCATTCACAAGCAAAGATGGGGTGAGGATCACCACTTTGTGAACAACTGCATGAAAAAAATAGTCCAACAGTTTAAGAACAATGTTTCTCAACGTTCAGTTGCAAGGAATTTAAGGATTCCATCATCTACAGTCCATAATATAATCAGAATATTCAGAAAATCTGGACAACTTTCTACACGTAAGTGGCAAGGCCGAAAACCAACACTGAATGCCCATGACCTTCATTCCCTCAGGCGGCACTGAATTAAAAAACGACATCACTGTGTAAAGGATCTTACCGCGTGGGCTCAGGAACACTTCAGAAAACCATTGTCAGTTAACACAGTTCGTCGCTATATCTACAAGTTCAAGTTAAAACTCTACCATGCAAAGCGAAAGCCAGACATCAACAACATCTAGAAACACTGCCGCCTTCTCTTGGCCCGAGCTCATTTGAAATGGACAGACGCAAAGTGGAAAAGTGCGCTGTGGTCTGATGAGTCCACATTTCAAATTGTTTTTGGAAATCATGGATGTCGTGTCCTCCGGACAAAAGCGGAAAAATACCATCCAGATTGTTACCAGCGCAAAGTTCAAAAGCCAGCATCTGTGATGGTATGGGGGTGTGTTAGTGCCCATGGCATGGACAACTTACACATCTGTGATGGCACCATTAATGCTGAAAGGTACATCCAGGTTTTGGAGCAACACATGCTGCCATCCAAGTAACGTCTTTTTCAGGGACGTCCCTGCTTATTTCAGCAAGACAATGCCAAGCCACATTCTGCACGTGTTACAACAGCGTGGCTTCGTAGTAAAAGAGTGCAGGTACTAGACTGGCCTGCCTGCAGTCCAGACCTGTTGCCCACTGAAAATGTGTGGCGCATTATGAAGCGCAAAATACAATGGAGACCCCGGACTGTTGAACAACTGAAGTCATACATCAAGCAAGAATGGGAAAGAATTCCACCTAAAAAGCTTCAACAATTAGTGTCCTATTAGTGTAACACAGTGGTAAACATACCATTGTCCCAGCTTTTTTGAAACCTGTTGCAGGCATCCATTTGAAAATGAGCAATATTTGCACAAAAACAATAAAGTTTATCAGTTTGAACATTAAATCTTGTCTTTGTGGTGTATTCAGTTGAATATAGGTTGAAGAGGATTTGAAAATTCATTGTATTCTGTTTTTATTTACATTTTACACAACATCCCAACTTCATTGGAATTGGGGTTGTATAAGTAACACCCAAACAATTACTATATTTTCTGGAGAATAAGTAAGTTTTTTACAACTTTGGGAGGTCCTGCAAATTATACTCAGGTGTGACTTATATACTGAAAAATCACGTGATTATTATTCATAATAATAATTATCGTAACTTTTGTCATATATAGTAACTTTTTATTTCACAGGAATCAAAGCAATAAATAAAAGAAACTCCAATAATAAAAGAATAAATGCTGATAATGAAAAGTCCACAACACCAAGGCACAAAAATCTCAAATTAATGAGCTGATAATACTTTAAAAAATGTGTGACTTATACTCAATACCACTTAAACGTGGGCTTTTCCTCTTTAAGAGGAATTTTTAACAAATGTGACTTATACTCCGGAAAATACAGCAAACTTTAAATCTGAATAGTGTTGAAAGTAAAATCCAATTTAACATGTCATAAAATAAAGCTGCAAGTGTCCAAAATGTGATACAATTAAAAAGTTTATATGTGATTTAAATTAACTCTGAAGAATCTGCTGCCATGTGTGCTGCTGGACTTAGAAAACATCACAGAGCCAAAAACCATAAATCTCTCTGACATCATAAGGTGGATTCTTGTTCATAAATAAATAAATAAACTTTTTTTTTCAGGCAGATCTGTTTTTCTCTCTGAAATTTATCTCTTTCCCGACACATGTATTTGCTCCCATCAAGATTTTGTCAAAATCATCGACAGAGTGGTCACATGACCTCCTCCCTCCTCTGTGTGTGTGGAGGGGGGGGGGGGGGGGATTGGGGGGCGTCAGTTGGTTTAAAACTGGTCTTCTACTTTTCAGAACATTTCTAGTTTTTTATCATTATTTGTTAACACGACTATGAAGCATTGATTGTTTTTTAGTCATGTTCGTGATCAGCTGCAGTACATCAGAGCACTTCAGAGAAAGTGAATATTACAGTATTGAAGATCGTGTTGCAGTAACCTAGAAACTGTCCAAAACTCCTGAACAAACCTGGTGACTTCTTACAAAGAGAGAGAGAAAGACAGAGTGACACTGAGACACCTGAGAAACACAGAGTTCATTTAACTTAAAAATCATCTTTTTTTTTTTCTGGGCTTTTTTTTGGGGGGGGGGCTGTTGTGCATTACCTCCGTATAAAGTACTGCATATACAACAACTAGGAAAAAAAAAAGAAAGAAAGAAGAAAGAAAGAAAGAAACAGAAACTGGCTCCTTTCTTTAAAAATTATTCCCTTTGATCACAAAGTTAAAATAAACCCACATGACCTGAATGTCAAACACACTGAGCTCTATACTTATGTGGTGTTCACTGACTGGCTGTAAAAGTGATCATTTAATGAAGCAGTTGGTGGACTGCCTGCAATTCATTATTTGGTGTTTCATAGTTTAATTCCACTCAGTCATATTACAAATATTTGCTTTGTGTTTTCGATAAAAGTCCATAATTTAAAACAAGTTTGTATCGTGAATCCTGATTCATTTACTTTTGCGTTGTCCCACATAAATTTAAATGCCATTTGCGCGGTGCACAAGGAGTTTTGCACTCGCCTTAAAGAATGAATTCAAACTCTTATAATGGTTAGAATTACAGCCTAAAGTGATTTGATATCATTTGGATTCAATGGGATCAGGGTGGAGCTTAAACCCGGAGGAGCTGCTTTTCCATCCATCCTCTTGTGATGCAAATGCATCATCCAAAACGGCGTCACGCTGCCGGAACTGGGAGGAACGAAGAGGGGAAACGTGAAAAGAAGTATTCTATCCACTCACACGCCCGTGTTGTGACCCGGGGATCATTTCAGAATAAAAGCCTGCGCAGCGGCTGTGGAGTGACAGAGGAGCTGTCCTTTTCAGCACCACGTTCCTGCAGCAAAGTGCTGACCTCCCAAATGCACAGTTCAAATCCCACAAGGAAAAACCTTAAAGCCTCCAGTGTGAGGTGGACACAAGTACGCACGGTGCGCGCTCACGGAGTCGGACTCTGTGGCGCTGCTGCAACATGTTGCTCGAAAACTTCACACGAAGGTCTGAGCGCTGGTTTGGCGTACAGCCCAGTCTGGGCCTTGAACATGTAACTGTGCGTTCAGCTGTGTGACACTCACCTATGGTGGTTATAACCGTGATGGCAAAGTAAAACGAGCCTGCGAATTTCCACTGCACCCCGGCTCTGTGGGGCTCTGCCTCCATGATGATGGTCTCCAGTTTGCGGTAATCATCCTCGCTAATGTTATATTTCCCCTGGAGACGCTTCTCCTCGGCTTCCAACTGCTCCTTTTCCCGCATCTCGAAGTCGGACTCCAGGGCGTCAAACACGGCGGCGCCTACCAGCAGGTATGTAAACGTGCAAATGATCAGGGACAAGGTCCGCACGTTTTGCCGCTTCATGGCCAACAGGAAGCGGCGACCGAGGGGCTCATGTCCCCTCGAGTTCTTCGGGAAGGCGCAGCAAGCGTGGGGAAAGCCGTACGGACAGCTCCTGCAGGCGGAGGCGCAGAAAGGTGCGCTCCGGTGTCGGCAGCCGCCGGGCTCGGAGCAGCGGTGGAGACCCCCCGCCTTGTGCTGCTGACACACTCCTGGATCCTGCTCCTGGTTCACAGAGAGACACAAGAGACTGCTGGATCGCCTGGACCAGGAGCCCTGCAGCCGGGAGACCCTGCGCAAAACCTGCCCAAACCAAGTCCTCCCGGTGCGCAGTGCCATCAACAAACAGCTCCAAAGATCTCCTCCCGTTCTGCGTCCTCCTCAAACCAACTCCTCTGAACTTCTTTTTCTTTAAACAGATGAGGAAAATCTTATCTTTTTTCGCTTTGATGGTGACGGGCAGAGAAGATTAAAGTTTCCTAAAACTGGCCATGTTTCCACACGTCTTCAAGTTTCAGCTGCGCGCCAACCTGTTCGCGGTCGCCTCGTCACACATATGACTACAATAAAAAGAAACAAATCGATTTTCTCTCCGTGAAATCCTTAAAACAGCAGACATCCTCCTCACAGATGTGCTGAGTCAGCGTGGCGGTCGGTGCACGCGGGAAAGTTGCCAAACGTTACTGGAGGTTCACGTCAAACACGTCCGTGCGCGATGCGTAAAGGACTCATCCACCGCGTAACGCAGAACCAAGTCAACAAGTTCCATCAGAAAACAATGACTTCCAAGTGTTCTGGGTTCGTGGAATGATGCGGGCACGTTAGTTTGGCGGGAAGAGAAAGAAAAAAGGCTGATTTAACTCCCAAAATTGATCAACTTTACGCGCGCAGTTGGCACACTGTTGCGCACATCGATGCGGAGATGCTCTTAAAAATAGTTTTTTCTCTCCTCGCGCGGGGGTTTAATCACGCGTGTGTAAGAACTGCTCCTATTTTTGAAGGCTGCGCACTTTGCGCGTGCACGCGCTGTGACGGGTGAGCGTTGCGTGTGCCGTCTCTGTGTTTTCTCCAAGTGTCACGATTCATGTGGATCTGCCTCCACTTGGAAGGTTTTCTTCTGATCGGTCGGCACCTCGCTCGTCCCCTACCGTAACCACGCCCACTCAACGCGAGCTCATATGGTCACGTGAGTGAGTTTGGCCGCTCGGTCGCCTCGCGTGCACAACTTTGCTGTGCTGTCCAAGGTGCTGAAGGCTGCGCGGTGATGCGCGGCAGGACGACAAACTCCCGTGTCGCTGCCGCAGTCAGCAACCTGACGTGCCCAGTATGCACTTATCAGCAGAAATAGGAAAAAGCCTTCATAACCATTTGTGCATTAGTGTATAAATTTCCTGCATCAACAAATCACGTTTTCATGAGCTTATAATGGTCCTGCGTATCTATATGGGACCTGCCATATATCGCATACCAGGTATCATGGATCAGTTGGATATGTCAAAATACTTGAAGAGGTCATGTTGCCTTATGCTGAAGAGGTCATGCCCTTGAAATGGGTGTTTCAGCAAGACAATGACCCCAAGCACACTAGTAAATGAGCAAAATCTTGGTTCCAAACCAAAAATTAATGCCTCGCAGATGTGAAAAAATCATGAAAAACTGTGGTTATACAACTAAATACTAGTTGAGTGATTCACAGGATTGATAAAAAAGCAGTTTGAACATAATAGTTTTGAGTTTGTAGCGTCAACAGCAGATGCTACTATTATTGTGAACACCCCCTTTCTACTTTTTTTTTTTTTTTTTTTTTTACTAATAGCCCAATTTCATAGCCTTAAGAGTGTGCATATCATGAATGCTTGGTCTTGTTGGATTTGTGAGAATCTACTGAATCTACTGGTACCTTGTTTCCCATGTAACAATAAGAAATAACTCAAAACCTGGATTAATCTTTTTAGTCACATAGCACTACTATTATTCTGAACACTACTGTACTGTGGCTTTACTTAGAGTTATTACACTCCTTTTGGTTCATGTAAAGGGGAAAAAAAATTCTGTATTCATTTTTATTGACCAGTGAGTGTGTTATTATGACTTTATATAACATTTGCACCTATAATCTTGATGCCCCCCCCCCCCCTCCACCTCCCACCTCAAGGACTACATGTTGGGAACCAGGGACACAGAGTATTGTGCAAAGGTTTTTGACGTCTGACGAATCTGACAACAGTGTAGTTTTTGAAGTCTATCACTGTGTGAACAGAAAATCATACCTGAAATGCCCAATCAGAATTTATATAAAACAACATTATAAAGAAATAGTAGATTTGTTGCCTGGTATGACATCATAAAAACAGCTGCTAGTGATCGTTAAAATGGATAGAAACTGGAGAAAGGGCATGTTGTATTAAAACCCTTCTGTCACAGTGGGTTTGAGGACAGGAAGGACACCAGAGTGTGTGTGTGTGTGTGTGGGGGGGGGGGGGGGGTGTCTGGTCAGCTGTGCTCCAGTTGCCTGGTGAGAAACCGTCATGTCATAAGACCCCAAACCCCTTCTGACCCCAGGAATCATATGCATCAGTGGGGACACACCCAGGAGTGTTATAACACACACCATTTACACCAAAAACCTTCAGCCAAGCACTGAGTGTATAATTTTGTTTATTTCATTAACTAGCTGGGGTAGCCAGCGCTGCTCGGGTTAACCTGTTTTAGACATAAGCCAAATGCCAATCATTTTAATCAAAACAATTGCCCAACATTTATTTTTGTAATGCTGATGTCTTATAAATATAATACTCGTATTTAATGGGCTAAAGTTTGTCCAGCAGAACTATAAGAGGTCGACTCCCCAAACTACGTGGAAACACTTGGTTAAAAGACAAACACATTTGAAGTCCTTCATGCAGACTTTGTTTTGCAATCAAATTTACACTCAACAAAATATAAATGCCACACTTTTGGTTTTGCTCCCATTTTGTATGAGATGAACTCAAAGACCTAAAACTTTTTCCACATACACAATATCACCATTTCCCTCAAATATTGTTCACAAACCAGTCTAAATCTGTGATAGTGAGCACTTCTCCTTTGCTGAGATAATCCATCCCACCTCACAGGTGTGCCATATCAAGATGCTGATTAGACACCATGATTAGTGCACAGGTGTGCCTTAGACTGCCCACAATAAAAGGCCACTCTGAAAGGTGCAGTTTTGTTTTATTGGGGGGGATACCAGTCAGTATCTGGTGTGACCACCATTTGCCTCATGCAGTGCAACACATCTCCTTCACATAGAGCTGATCAGGTTGTCAATTGTGGCCTGTGGAATGTTGGTCCACTCCTCTTCAATGGCTGTGCGAAGTTGCTGGATATTGGCAGGAACTGGTACACGCTGTCGTATACGCCGGTCCAGAGCATCCCAAACATGCTCAATGGGTGACATGTCCGGTGAGTATGCCGGCCATGCAAGAACTGGGACATTTTCAGCTTCCAAGAATTGTGTACAGATCCTTGCAACATGGGGCCGTGCATTATCCTGCTGCAACATGAGGTGATGTTCTTGGATGTATGGCACAACAATGGGCCTCAGGATCTCGTCACGGTATCTCTGTGCATTCAAAATGCCAACAATAAAATGCACCTGTGTTCTTCGTCCATAACAGACGCCTGCCCATACCATAACCCCACCGCCACCATGGGCCACTCGATCCACAACATTGACATCAGAAAACTGCTCACCCACACGACGCCACACACGCTGTCTGCCATCTGCCCTGAACAGTGTGAACCGGGATTCATCCGTGAAGAGAACACCTCTCCAACGTGCCAAACGCCAGCGAATGTGAGCATTTGCCCACTCAAGTCGGTTACGATGACGAACTGGAGTCAGGTCGAGACCCCAATGAGGACGACGAGCATGCAGATGAGCTTCCCTGAGACGGTTTCTGACAGTTTGTGCAGAAATTCTTTGGTTATGCAAACCGATTGTTCCAGCAGCTGTCCGAGTGGCTGGTCTCAGACGATCTTGGAGGTGAACATGCTGGATGTGGAGGTCCTGGGCTGGTGTGGTTACACGTGGTCTGCGGTTGTGAGGCTGGTTGGATGTACTGCCAAATTCTCTGAAACGCCTTTGGAGACGGCTTATGGTAGAGAAATGAACATTCAATACACGAGCAACAGCTCTGGTTGACATTCCTGCTGTCAGCATGCCAATTGCACGCTCCCTCAAATCTTGCGACATCTGTGGCATTGTGCTGTGTGATAAAACTGCACCTTTCAGAGTGGCCTTTTATTGTGGAAAGTCTAAGGCACACCTGTGCACTAATCAGCATCTTGATATGGCACACCTGTGAGGTGGGATGGATTATCTCAGCAAAGGAGAAGTGCTCACTATCACAGATTTAGACTGGTTTGTGAACAATATTTGAGGGAAATGGTGATATTGTGTATGTGGAAAAAGTTTTAGATCTTTGAGTTCATCTCATACAAAATGGGAGCAAAACCAAAAGTGTTGCATTTATATTTTTGTTGAGTGTATAACAAAATTACACACAAAAGGTAGGTAACAGTAAATGTAAATATCAATGAATAAAAACTGAGGTCGTGGTGTATTTCAGTGTTTTTACATTGCAATTTTACAAACATAAAAGAATGTATTCAGACAGGAAGGCAAACTGGGTTGTACAGGACAGTCAGGTGCTTAACAGTTGAGAACATAAAGTAGCTGAAGAAAGGGATTAAATAAACAGAGATGGCCAACACATATGTTGTTGTTGCTCATTCGGCTGCTCTCGGTTTTGTTCGGAGTCACCACAGCGGATACAGCCAGATCCACATTAGTAATTGGCACAAGTTTTATGTTGGATGCCCTTCCTGGCGCAACTCCAGTTTTACCTGGAGAAACACACACAGCCACTGGTGTTCCAAATGGCTATCCCAAAGAGGTCTCCCATCCAAGTACTAACTAGATCCTGCTCTGCTTAGCTTCTGACATCTGACGGGATCAGGCTGACACAGAGCAGACCGGCTGCTAGATGGCCAACACATATACAGGGCTGGAAATTTGAATATGCCTGGTCACACAGCCAGCTATTTGGGGGTAATTTTCAGTTCAGCTTTTTAAAAAATGGTACCAGTTTGTTCCCCATGTCATGAGGATTCAGAATATATATAGTTTTTAGGGCTACATATTATAGTTTGGGAGTTTGTCCCAAATAGACAGACAGACAGATGTAGCCCTATATAGTTTATGAGGATGTTTTAAATTAAAATAAAGTTAAAACCACATTTCTATTAGCTCAGAAAAAAATATTTGAATGTCAGACTATCAAGCTTCTTCAGGGTTTATAACTGGTCATTGATCACTAAAAAATATAGAAAAAAAATGTACAAACACATCATAGATCTGCTGAAGCTGGACACAACTCTATGAAGTAGAGCATTGTCCTGGTAGAGCGCAAACCTCTGCCAACACTAGTTTCCAATTTCACAAAATTTTACCTTGGAAAAATTTTCAAGGTCAAAGTCCTGTTAGAAGTTACTTTTCATATGATAAACAATTAGCATCCTCAGTTCCCAAATGCTTATTGAGTGTTGTTAGAAGGAAAGGTGATGTAACACAGTGGTAAACATACCACTGTCCCAGCTTTATTGAAACGTGTTGCAGGTATCCATTTCAAAATGAGCAAATATTTACACAAAAACAATAAGGTTTATCAGTTTGAACATTAAATACCTCGTCTTTGTGGTGTATTCAGTTGAATATAGGTTGAAGAGGATTTGAAAATCATTGTATTCTGTTTATATTTACATTTTACACAACGTCCCAACTTCAGTGGAATCGGGGTTGTAGATGTAATGAAATATCACAAGGATGTATTTCGTTCATGTACTTGAATCAATGTTTGTTTGTTTGTTGTTTTTTGCTTTTATTGTGGTGTTGTCTGGTTTTTGTTTTGTTTGTTTTTTTCAACTTTTTTTATGTTCTGAATTCTTTTCCAGATAATTGGTTGTCTCTGCTGTGCACAATTTGTCGTTACTTTTTGGCACTTGGTTTCCAACTGATAACTAGAAGACAAACAAACAGGCATAAAATTGGAACCTCCATCCAGTTTTGGTGGTGTAGGTAAACAGAAAAATTTCCATAACAGAAAAATGAGTGTGATTGAGGCACTTTTGAATGAGGTATAAAGCAAAATGTACACTACATGGGCTTTTTAATATTAAATTCAAATGTCCACAAAATCCACAATCCGGATCAGATCTGGATCAAACTTTGTCAGGTGATAGTGTCAGTCTGCACCTCACTTTCAAATATGAGAGTGACTGGGGCATGTTTGATTAAGATATATTGTAAAATATACATTAAATGGGGTTTTTAATGGCAAATTTATATGGCCACAAAATCTGTAATCTGGATCAGATGTGAATCACACTTTGTCAGTCGATAAAGGATACCACCCTACATAATGCTCTCAAATATGAAAGAAATTTGATCTTTTTTGACGGAGTTCTGAATTTTTAAAAATTCCTTCAATACTGAAGATAGGGATTTTTCCTGACTTTGCCCTTTGAAATTTGAATCACCTCTTGCCTTCAGCATATGAATATTCAGTAATAATTTCTTAATGATATATGAAAAACTGTGGGCTCCAGGCTGTTCACAAACAGACAAACAAATAGGGGCAAAAACATTACCTCCTCCAGCTTCATTGGTGGAGGTAATAATCCTTATATTGAGTTTGTCTAATTAGGTGCTGAGCCGTCTGGAGGTGTCTGAGGTGTGCACTCTGCTGAGTGTCGCTTTTGTCTTCACTGTTTTTAGCTCCAGTTGTGTGTGAAGCCTCAGCAGCACAGGGAGGAGAAAAACACTTTGATTTCTACTTTCTATTCACAGCATCAGTTTCAGTACAACACTGTAAAAAGTTCTTATTTGTAAAATAAAGAAATAAAACTCCAAACTTTCACTCTGGTCTTGATTGTAAAAGCAGTTTTCCCCTCCAGGGTTTATTCCATAAAGTTACTGACTAAACCCTGAAAGTGACTCTCACCTGTTCAGCAATCCTCTCTATCCATATTTAATTACAGCAAATAGTCACCTTTGAACCTTTTTCCACCTGATGGTAATGTATTTTACGGCAGACACACAGAGAATGAATCCATGAATCCTTACCGTGTCCTTGGTGCGTGGGCCAAAACCTCGTATTTTAAAAGGTCTCATCCATTACGTTCGTTCCACTTCCAAATGCAGAGTCCGAGGACCAGCGTCCGATATTATCACTTTAAATAAAGTGAATAAAACATTCCAGGATGAGAGTTCCCCTGATTCTAATCATAAAACAGTGTGTGTAAAAAACAGTTTTATTTATATCAATTTACACAAAACTACAAAACAACAACTACAATTTACACAAAACAAAAAACAGTTTTGATCCTTTTTGGATCAAACTTGATACGACTTGAGATCTGTCAGCAACCCCCCCCACACACACACACAGCTGTACTAGTTGTTTGTATTATGTATCTATGGTCTGTTCTGCTGCGTGTCAGAAAAGCAGCGACAGCAGGTTTCTGTTTTCACTGGTGGGTCTGTGGACAAGATACCTCAAAACACCTGGATAGGGGTTCTAGGGGTGCCTAGATTGGTCAAAGGTCAAGGAAAACAGTCTGAAAATACCTTTTTTTTTTAAAATATATTTCAATCACAAACATTTTGCTGGTCAGCATATGGTTTAGATCATCCACCTGCTCTTCTCCGTTTTTGATTGGTGTGAATAATGACATGATGAAATCAAACATAGTTATAAACACCAATACACATAGATGTATATCTACTTCTGTCTTTATATTCTTGGTGTGTTGCATGTACAGGGTGTACATCAGCCCTCTGGTGCCTTTCACTGTAAATTTCTTGGCCCCACTAATTGACCTTTCGCAAAACTGTCCTTGCATGGGTAGTTCCAGAGCCTACCTCTGTGTGTGTGTGTGTGTGTGTGTGTGTGTGTGTGGTGTGTGTGTGTGTGTGTGTGTGTGTGTGTGTGTGGTGTGTGTGTGTGTGTTGTGTGAGTGTGAAAGAGAGAGAGTGTGTAGTTTTGTGCAAAGCAAAAAAATCTAAAGAAAAAAATCTAAATTTTGACCTTTTAACCCTAATGACCTTGACCTCTGTGAAAAAATAAACCCTTTAAGGGTAACCTTTCAGGTTCACCATTCATCCACATACCAGGTTTGTTGCCGGGGAACCAACAGGGACATGCAAACATTTTCCCAAATGATGGTATGATGTTTTAACTTTTTTAGGTCCATATATAAATAATTAGTTCTCAGGGGTTTGACTGCAGTCTGGTTGGAGAACTTCCAGACTTGGACACAACAAATGACTCAAGTGGGAGTAGTTGCCAGGGCTTGCATTAGAATCAGCAATGTGCATGGGAGGTGGTATTTGATGGCTCTGAATATCATCCAGAGAAGTCTGGGTTGACAAGGAGGCATTCATTGGCGGAATCTGTGAGATGACTTATCATCTGTGGTCTTGTGATGCCCAGTCTGCTTACAAAGGAATCAAAGCACTTCATTCTCCCAGACCTCCACCTTGTACCATTGCAGTCATGGTGGGCAACAGCTCGGTCCTAGCAGATAACTCTACTGCCCCATTGGACTGGTTGCTTTGAGTATTGTGGACGTTTCTATTGCCAGGGTTCTTGTGGCTGATTCTTCAGTCAGCTGGGAGCCACCAAATACACAAGACCACAAAGACAGTGAAACAACTGATAGCAGTGAAAGCTACAGAGGTCTGCGGTATCACAGCTGAGCTCATCCAAGTGCATGGAGATGCTGCTCTCTATGTTCTGAAAACAATCTCAGTTTCAGTCTAGGAGACAGGGATCGTCCCCACTGATGGGGAAAAGGACATCTACAGAAGTATTACACTGCTCTCTGTGCCAGGAAAGGTTCTTGCAAGGATCATTCTGAACAGGATTCAGTCCCAGTTATTTGCTTCTCAGTGACCAGAATAGTTGGGCTTCACACCCAAGACGTCAACCATCTACTGCGTTCTAGCCCTGCAAGAACTCATGGAGCTTCTTCACAGCCTATGTTGATTTATGCAAAAC
Source organism: Thalassophryne amazonica (assembly GCF_902500255.1). Lineage (NCBI taxonomy): Eukaryota > Metazoa > Chordata > Actinopteri > Batrachoidiformes > Batrachoididae > Thalassophryne > Thalassophryne amazonica. The sequence continues at coordinate 65,896,489 of NC_047122.1, forward strand.
TGTTTGATTTAATTGATCAATCTGTTCTCTGGGACAACCTGAGAATTTGTTGGGCTCTGATCCCCAAGATGTTGTTGTTATTCATCCCAGTGAGTGTAGTATCCCCAGGTACTGTAAAGAGCCGGGGGAAAAAAACCAAATTTTCAACATGGATGTGTTCCAACACCTACACTGTTCAATGCTTCTATGGACTGGGTGGCAGGCAGGGTGGTGGAGTCCAAGTTTACCGCTGTTTATTTTGGCAACCATGCTGTGGTCATAGCAAGAACAACAGATGCCCTGATGGTACCACTTGAGAAGCTGAGTGAAGAATCAGAGTCTGGTTTTGTGGTTTCCCTGTATCAAGAGTAAGATCCGGGTTTTTAATGACTTCCTGGACTCAGCCATCAGAAGTGGATCTGTATATGGTGAATAGAAACATTTACTGATCTCAGCAGTGACATTCGTGTTTCTGGGTCCTCGGCCTTTGAGATCGACAGATGCCTGGGAAGTTATGACTCACACACCAATATGTCTACTAGTATGTCATCAGCAGTGGACTGTAGTAGACCAGGTTGTTTTTGAGGGAAGCTGAAATTATTGTACGAAGGTAGGCTGAAAAGTTCTAAGGCTCACCAAGAAGGAGAAATGCCATTTCAATGAAACTTGGCATGCAATAAGTTCAACTCTTTCTGATGACTAACTGTGTTTTTTTCCTTCCAGGTTGTGAGGTAGCTTGTGGTTCATAGCCAAGTTTTGAAAGTTCGTGGTAGAGGGAAACGGCAAAAATGGACAAAATCTGGCATCTCGGTGTGATTAAGTACCTGCGTAAGAAGGGGATAAAGCCCAAGGACATTCATGCGGATATGGTTGCTACATTAGGGGATGAAGCTCCCTCCATATCTACAGTGCAGAAGTGGGCAGCTGAATTTAAGAGGGGCAAGAGAGCCTTGAAGACGACCCAAGGTCTGGCGGCCTGGCAACAGCCACAACCTAGAAAAACATTGACCTTGTTCATGAAATGGTGATGGTCGACAGACGATCGACGATTAATCAAATCAAATCAAATCAATTTTATTTATATAGCGCCAAATCACAACAAAAAGTTGCCCCAAGGCGCTTTATATTGCAAGGCAAGGCCATACAATAATTACGGAAAAACCCCAACGGTCAAAACGACCCCCTGTGAGCAAGCACTTGGCAACAGTGGGAAGGAAAAACTCCCTTTTAACAGGAAGAAACCTCCAGCAGAAACCAGGCTCAGGGAGGGGCAGTCTTCTGCTGGGACTGGTTGGGGCTGAGGGAGAGAACCAGGAAAAAGACATGCTGTGGAGGGAGCAGAGATCAATCACTAATGAGTAATGCAGAGTGGTGCATACAGCGCAAAAAGAGAAAGAAACAGTGCATCATGGGAACCCCCCAGCAGTCTAAGTCTATAGCAGCATAACTAAGGGATGGTTCAGGGGCCACTGATCCAGCCCTAACTATAAGCTTTAGCAAAAAGGAAAGTTTTAAGCCTAATCTTAAAAGTAGAGAGGGTGTCTGTCTCCCTGATCTGAATTGGGAGCTGGTTCCACAGGAGAGGAGCCTGAAAGCTGAAGGCTCTGCCTCCCATTCTACTCTTACAAACCCTAGGAACTACAAGTAAGCCTGCAGTCTGAGAGCGAAGCGCTCTATTGGGGTGATATGGTACTACGAGGTCCCTAAGATAAGATGGGACCTGATTATTCAAAAAACCTTATAAGTAAGAAGAAGAATTTTAAATTCTATTCTAGAATTAACAGGAAGCCAATGAAGAGAGGCCAATATGGGTGAGATATGCTCTCTCCTTCTAGTCCCCGTCAGCTCTAGCTGCAGCATTTTGAATTAACTGAAGGCTTTTCAGGGAACTTTTAGGACAACCTGATAATAATGAATTACAATAGTCCAGCCTAGAGGAAATAAATGCATGAATTAGTTTTTCAGCATCACTCTGAGACAAGACCTTTCTAATTTTAGAGATATTGCGCAAATACAAAAAAGCAGTCCTACATATTGTTAATATGCCACTGAATAACATATCTTGATCAAAAATGACTCCAAGATTTCTCACAGTATTACTAGAGGTCAGGGTAATGCCATCCAGAGTAAGGATCTGGTTAGACACCATGTTTCTAAGATTTGTGGGGCCAACTACAATAACTTCAGTTTTATTTGAGTTTAAAAGCAGGAAATTAGAGGTCATCCATGTCTTTATGTCTGTAAGACAATCCTGCAGTTTAGCTAATTGGTGTGTGTCCTCTGGCTTCATGGATAGATAAAGCCGGGTATCATCTGCGTAACAATGAAAATTTAAGCAATGCTGTCTAATAATACTGCCTAAGGGAAACATGTATAAAGTGAATAAAATTGGTCCTAGCACAGAACCTTGTGGAACTCCATAATTAACCTTAGTCTGTGAAGAAGATTCCCCATTTACATCAACAAATTGTAATCTATTAGATAAATATGATTCAAACCACCGCAGCGCAGTGCCTTTAATACCTATGGCATGCTCTAATCTCTGTAATAAAATTTTATGGTCAACAGTATCAAAAGCAGCACTGAGGTCTAACAGAACAAGCACAGAGATGAGTCCACTGTCTGAGGCCATAAGAAGATCATTTGTAACCTTCACTAATGCTGTTTCTGTACTATGATGAATTCTGAAACCTGACTGAAACTCTCAAATAGACCATTCCTCTGCAGACGATCAGTTAGCTGTTTTACAACTACCCTTTCAAGAATTTTTGAGAGAAAAGGAAGGTTGGAGATTGGCCTATAATTAGCTAAGATAGCTGGGTCAAGTGATGGCTTTTAAGTAATGGTTTAATTACTGCCACCTTAAAAGCCTGTGGTACATAGCCAACTAATTAAGATAGATTGATCATATTTAAGATCGAAGCATTAATTAATGGTAGGGCTTCCTTGAGCAGCCTGGTAGGAATGGGGTCTAATAGACATGGTTGATGGTTTGGAGGAAGTAACTAATGAAAATAACTCAGACAGAACAATCGGAGAGAAAGAGTCTAACCAAATACCGGCATCACTGAAAGCAGTCAAAGATAACGATACGTCTTTGGGATGGTTATGAGTAATTTTTTCTCTAATAGTTAAAATTTTATTAGCAAAGAAAGTCATGAAGTCATTACTAGTTAAAGTTAAAGGAATACTCGGCTCAATAGAGCTCTGGACTCTTTGTCAGCCTGGCTACAGTGCTGAAAAGAAACCTGGGTTGTTCTTATTTTTCTTCAATTAGTGATGAGTAGTAAGATGTCCTACCTTTACGGAGGGCTTTTTTATAGAGCAACAGACTCTTTTTCCAGGCTAAGTGAAGATCTTCTAAATTAGTGAGATGCCATTTCCTCTCCAACTTACGGGTTATCTGCTTTAAGCTGCGAGTTTGTGAGTTATACCACGGAGTCAGGCACTTCTGATTTAAGGCTCTCTTTTTCAGAGGAGCTACAGCATCCAAAGTTGTCTTCAATGAGGATGTAAAACTATTGACGAGATACTCTATCTCACTTACAGAGTTTAGGTAGCTACTCTGCCCTGTGTTGGTATATGGCATTAGAGAACATAAAGAAGGAATCATATCCTTAAACCTAGTTACAGCACTTTCTGAAAGACTTCTAGTGTAATGAAACTTATTCCCCACTGCTGGGTAGTCCATCAGAGTAAATGTAAATGTTATTAAGAAATGATCAGACAGAAGGGAGTTTTCAGGGAATACTGTTAAGTCTTCAATTTCCATACCATAAGTCAGAACAAGATCTAAGATATGATTAAAGTGGTGGGTGGACTCATTTACATTTTGAGCAAAGCCAATTGAGTCTAATAATAGATTAATGCAGTGTTGAGGCTGTCATTCTCAGCATCTGTGTGGATGTTAAAATCGCCCACTATAATTATCTTATCTGAGCTAAGCACTAAGTCAGACAAAAGGTCTGAAAATTCACAGAGAAACTCACAGTAACGACCAGGTGGAGATAGATAATAACAAATAAAACTGGTTTTTGGGACTTCCAATTGGATGGACAAGACTAAGAGTCAAGCTTTCAAATGAATTAAAGCTCTGTCTGGGTTTTTGATTAATTAATAAGCTGGAATGGAAGATTGCTGCTAATCCTCTGCCCCGGCCCGTGCTACGAGCATTCTGACAGTTAGTGTGGACTCGGGGGTGTTGACTCATTTAAACTAACATATTCATCCTGCTGTAACCAGGTTTCTGTAAGGCAGAATAAATCACTATGTGATCAATTATTATATCATTTACCAACAGGGACTTAGAAGAGAGAGACCTAATGTTTAATAGACCACATTTAACTGTTTTAGTCTGTGGTGCAGTTGAAGGTGCTATATTATTTTTTCTTTTGAATTTTATGCTTAAATAGATTTTTGCTGGTTATTGGTGGTCTGGGAGCAGGCACCGTCTCTACGGGGATGGGGGTAATGAGGGGATGGCAGGGGGAGAGAAGCTGCAGAGAGGTGTGTAAGACTACAACTCCTGCTTCCTGGTCCCAACCCTGGATAGTCACGGTTTGGAGGATTTAAGAAAATTGGCCAGATTTCTAGAAATGAGAGCTGCTCCATCTAAAGTGGGATGGATGCCGTCTCTCCTAACAAGACCAGGTTTTCCCCAGAAGCTTTGCCAATTATCTATGAAGCCCACCTCATTTTTTGGATACCACTCAGACAGCCAGCAATTCAAGGAGAACATGCGGCTAAACATGTCACTCCCGGTCCGATTGGGGAGGGCCCAGAGAAAACTACAGAGTCCGACATTGTTTTTGCAAAGTACACACCGATTCAATGTTAATTTTAGTGACCTCCGATTGGCGTAACCGAGTGTCATTACTGCCGACGTGAATTACAATCCTTACAAATTTACGCTTAGCCTTAGCCAGCAGTTTCAAATTTCCTTCAATGTCGCCTGCTATATATATATATATATATATATATATATATATATATAGTGCCATTGATACTTTAAAGTGAAGCATCAGAAGTATTACATACCACTGAATATTACTACCATTGTTACCACTAATAAGAATATTACCATGACTTTCATGAACGATAGTGTCTGTTTCTGTTTTTCCCACAAACCCCTTATAGTCCTGATGTTTTTACCATTAATGTCACAAATCTATATATTAAAGGGGATAAAGAATCAAAATCATCTTTTTCATGTTTTTGGTGTTAGTTCAGAGTCTCCCCGCTGTGGGGAAAACACACGAAGTGCCAGCAAGTTTCAGAACCTCTATTTCAAGTATTTCTCCTTTTTTGAATTGCTCCTAGAAAACAGGCCAATCCGTGTTTGAGAGAAAAGTTACGTCACTTTTTCACCAATAGCCCCCCCACACACACCCCCCTTCGAAATTAATTATTCATAAGGTTGTGCCCACCCACTCCTACCACTGGAAGAGGAGCAGTGGCGAGCTCCAGGTGTACCTTCCCAGGCTGTCATAGCGGACTACGATCTTTACATATTCTTCCCACAGAAAGCAATGTACGCGATCACTGGCTTTTATTCATTTTTAACCGCATCCCCAGTACATACAACCGCCGACTATTTCTTTGCGCATTTCACGGAGGACTGTTTCACAATCCTTGCACGATTTCGAGCTGGCTTCAGTCTGCATTTTACTCAGAGGGTCAGTTCCGACTCTGCGACAAAATCAACCCCAGCAAACGGTACAGCCTGTAAGTATCACATTTTCTTTTCTTTTAAATTTATTTCAGATCGTTTTTTTATTATCATTATTTTGTGACTGGACTTTATGTCACAGTCAGCCTCTGGATGACTTCATGTTGGTGGGCGAGGAACAAGATTTATCACTCAACAGCAATGTTGAAACGTGATCTGTTAAATAAGTTAGTGAAGATTACTGTCGTCTCGTTTTCGCTCCAACGCGCTCAACTTTTGTTCAGAATCAGCTTCTTATCACTGGTAACGACGCGGATTTCCTCTCACTCAAACCCGCAGCTTCACAGTGCTTTAAACCGTCGTCCACAGACTTCAATAGCGACACAAGTGCAGCAAAATGAGACGAGTCATTGGATAAATGCTGGGCTTTGTCCCGCCCATCGGAGGCTCTGCGTGTCTGGGGGTCTATGGGGCAGTGGGCGGGCCTCGGCTGGCCCGGACGCTCAGCTTCTGCATGATGATTGGATGATCTGTCTGAGGCTGAATCCATTTTTAATTGACAGCGAAATGAGCGAATCAGTGATCATTTTCATTCTGTTCTGAGTTGAACCAGAGACTTTCCTAATCCTCTTAGCGGCATTTTCAGTGAGAGCAAGGCCAGCCAATCAAACAACGGCAACCGATCAGTGCCAACACCTACCTGCATTTCATAATGAGGTTGCCAAATAAGCTCCGAAACGACGCCATTAAAAGCAAATGAGGCATTCTAAACCCAGCATAGTAACAGCTGTTTCAGAGAGCCTTTTAGGAAGGTTCTGAGCCATTACAGTCCCAACCAATTTTTTTTTTGGGCTACATATCACATCACAGAACAAGGATTAATGCCCTATTCAACCTCTCTCTATCACCTTTAATATCCAAGCGGCCTCTGTGTGTGTGTGTGTGTGTGTGTGTGTGTGTGTGTGTGTGTGTGTGTGTGTGTGTGTGTGTGTGTGTGTGTGTGTGTGTGTGTGTGTGTGTGTGTGTGTGTGTGTGTGTGCGTGTGTGCGCGCGCTTGCCTATAACTTTGATCATGAATTAACTGAGGAGAGCTGACATTCACTGTTTAGTATGTTTATGTACACTGAACAAAAATATAAATGCAACACTTTTGTTTTTGCTCCCATTTTTCATGAGCTGAACTCAAAGACCTAAAACATTATATATATATATATATATATATATATATATATTTCAAAGTGGCCTTTTGTTGTGGCCAGCCTAAGGCACACCTGTGCAATAATCATGCTGTCTACTCAGCATCTTGATCTGACACACCTGTGAGGTGGGACGGATTATCTCAGCAAAGGAGAAGTGCTCACTAACACAAATTTAGACAGATTTGTGAACAATATTTGAGACAAATAGGTATTTTGTGTATATAGAAAATGTTTTAAATCTTTGAGTTCAGCTCATGAAAAACTGGAGCTGAAAGAAAAGTGTTGAATTTATATTTTTTTCAGTGTATTTTGGTTCAAGGATGAACACTGTTAAAACGGAACGTTGATAGGACGAACATGTTTGGAGAAATTAGCGGTATTAGCTAACAACAGTGAACAGTGGACATTGATCAATTCTGGACTCGCACACTATTCCAGCAGGAGGCAGTAATCTATATATTAAAAGGCAAGTGTATGTGTGTGTGTGTGCTTACATGTGCATAACTTCAATCACGGACAAACCGGGGAGAGCTGACATTTGCTGTTTGATATGTTTATGTATTTTGGGTCAAGGATGAATGCCGCCAAAACAGGAAGTTGATAGGAGTAATATTTTTGGAGAAACTACAGCTATTAGCTAACAACAGTTAACAATGGACATTGATATTTACATTCTGGACTCACACTCCATTCCAACTCTTTATAGAAACTTTTACCTAACATATTCCCACCCTTGAAAAATGTCAGCTACCAGTTTTATAAACACAACCCAATCTAGAGCCCGTGGATCCCCACGAACAATACACTAGTACTTCTATAATTTCTGCTCCACTGCCGATGCTTCCACTAATAGTAATTGACACTGAACGTGTTATTATTTGTCCAAACGGTGTCAAAGTGAAGTCATCTGTTCAGATTCAAAGTCATTTAATGCTCCTCTGTGTGTTTGACTGTGCTGCCACATTTATTTCTGGAGTATTTGGCTGTTCTTGTGTTATAGTGTGCTGTTAACAGAAAAAAAAGGAAGCGTGGCACAGCGTATCTTAATACTTATCTGTGTGCCTTATTTTTACAGTCCCCGTGTGATGACACTAAATTTAATTAGTTTCCACAAACAGCTCTGAGTTGACATGGGACAGGCTGTTTCCTTATCTTTGCAGCCGAGTTTCATTTTGCACAAAGCTGGATTAACCGCTTTTTGGTTTTTGTTGGCAAAATAATCAATTGAAAATCTATTGTTATGTGTGCACGAAGGCAATAAATAAATAAATAAAAGTTTCATTATTTTTGGAGGAAATGTTCCATCTGAGGAAAAGAAGTTGGGAGCACGGCAGCATGATTCATCTCAAAGATTTAAAGTTTGAACTCCAAATCGTCTGCTGAACTAATCAAAGTAAAATTGTGTTTCCTCAGTTAAATCATACCTATGAATATTTCTCAACATCTGTGGGAACCTATTTGGAGTTAAAGAATATTTAGATGGTGTTTTCACTTTTTTTTTTTTTTAACTATCCTTACATGATCTATATATTATATTACTGACTTTGCACATTTCTTAAAGTAGTCTTAAAGCTATACAGCCTCTGGATTTCTTTTCAGATTTCAGTCATAAACAGAATTTTCTTTGGCACCACAATACTTGTATTTATTAGCATTTAAATAAGCAAGTCATAATATGATTTTGCCAATATGATCAAAATTTGAGCCGTCTGGAAACAATTTTGAATTTCGCCCCCTGAAGGGGAGAAATTCAGGCGATCAGACACCGTGCGCTATATTTGGTAGCGATGTCATAGATCATGTGGGGGCTTCCCCTGATCTGCAGGAGGGATGCTGGGAAAGACAGCTAATCAGAGCAAAGAAAGGCAATGTGATGTCAGCTGACTGCTCGCTCCAACAAAATAAACAAAGATGGTGAAAATGCTCAAAAACAGCTTATTTTTGGAGAAATCTAACATATTTCTCATATATTTTGTAAAACTTTGGGGGAAATAAGCACTTTTAAATCTAAAAACACTGTTTGTTAAACCAGATAACACCTCTGAAATTATTTGCAGACTTCTTACAGATGTTAGTGTGCATGCCGCATGAATATGCATCAAGCAAGTGGGTCAGGTCAAAGGTCCTCTCAAAACCTCATGCATGCACACACACGTTTCCTCCTGCTGTCCAAAGCACTGTGGAACCCCCCCCAATAAAGATGTTCTCTTCATTAAAATGAGCTGTGATTTCGCAACATGTTTCAAAAATAAGCTGACATTATTATGCTTGGATTTCAGTAGGAACTCAGTTTGGTCAGTTTTTTTTTTTTTATTTGAAAGGCCATACAGCTTTAATGTTTTCTGCTTCCTCTGCCTCTCTGTTGTTTCAATATTGAGTATCTGTTAATTATTTATTTATTATTAATATGTATATGTCTCAAACATGAATGAGTGAAGCAATTCAGCATCTCACCATGTCATTTAGGTCCTTCACACTTTTTTTGTGCAAATGCTTCAGGGGAGCATTAGCATGGCTTAAACCTTTCAGTCCCCCACCATTTTAAGCATTTTTCCTCCTATTTTACCTTCACCGTAATTACAGCCCTCTTAACCCCCTGCCACTTTCAGCATTTGTTTTGTTTTTAAATGTAGATGGAAATTAATGTTCAAAGTTTTCAGCTAGTTGACAGTAGGGCTGTACAATATGGCCAAATTATCGTATCTCAGTATTGTCATATCAATCTGATATACGATATGACTATGATTTGACACAAAGTGCAGCAAATGAAAATTAAACCTTCTTAAACAAAACAGTAATAATACCACCCTCATTTGCACTCATCATAAGGTTAGGATACTGTGCCCTCCAAAAGTATTGAAACACTTGGAATTTCACACATTTTAATTTGTTTATGCCATTTCAAATACAAGAAATACAAAAAATATAAACAATAAAAAAATTCTAAAATTATCTTCCTCAAACGCAAACTGAAAGCAAATCCCTAAAACTTAATAAAACCTGTAAATAATAATCAGTTTTATTACCAGTTTTCTTCAGACAAGTCAGGGGATGGAAACATGAACATTTCCAAGTCACTGAATATGTCTTGGATTTTATTTACATCAATTATGAATAAATACAAAAGTTTCTTTCACTAAAACATCAAATCTAGTCTTTCATCTCAAATGTACTTTCTGTCAAATTTTAGCTAACTTTCAAATCCTCCTCTACACCACTTCATCGGGAAGCTGGATTTTATATTTTTAATTAATTTATATCAAGTTGGAGAGATTTTCTTTCAGTTTGAGTTTAAGGAAGATAACTTTAGATTTATTTATCTAAAGTTGTGTCACTGGTGTGTCATTCAGACAGCAAAATTAAGAGGTTACACAGGTTTTATACAGAACAGAGGAGGAGTAAATTACCTGTATTTACCTGTATTTCTTTCAACCTGAGTGTCTTCACGCTATATCTCATGAATCAACAACTGCCTGCTCATTTATAATCACTGGAGAAACACGTGTATATATAAGACAATCCAAATTAAAGGAGAAATGCTGCTTTTAACAACCTGAACCTCATTTCTGGCATAAAATATGGTCGTTTACTCACCAATATAACTTTGGTGTCATTAGAAGTCCATGGTTCAAATGACGTGTTCAGTTCAAATCTTAGTCAAATATTTTTCTTCTTCTACTAAGGTGGATTAGAACTTTTGTGGTACACAGCACCAACTACTGTACAGGAGGAACCTAGCAGTCAATATGTGTCACTGATTTCAAAATGCAGCTCTTTTCAAACAGACGTGCGGTCCCATGACATGTCAATCATCTGTGTCCAATCACATTCCAGGGGAGTCCAGTGCAACCTTGGCCTCCGCTCTAGCTCCACCCATGCCAGGAAGTGTTCAACATTTGACATTTCCTGTTTCATTGTGGACTCAAAATTTGGCACTTCCTGTTTCAGTGTGAACTTGCCACTGAGTTCCCGTGAGATTCCACAAGATCTCATCTGTCAATCCAGGAAGTGTTTGACATTTCCTGTTTCACTGTGGACTCCAAATTTGGCACTTCCTGTTTCAGTGTGAACTTGCCACTGAGTTCCCGTGAGATTCCACAAGATCTCATCTGTCAATCCAGGAAGTGTCGATCCAGGAAGTGTTTGACATTTCCTGTTTCACTGTGGACTCAAAATTTGGCACTTCCTTTTTGGGACTCCCTGTACCATGAGCGAGCTTTGCGCTGCTGCATGTCGCTTTGCTTGTATTATTATTATTGTTGTTGTTGTCGTCATCGTTGTTATCCAGTTTGCCAAATTTTGCCTGTTTCTAACCAGACAGCAAAACGTGGAGTGGTTTACTCTACCAGTGTTATCTTAACACTCTCAGTATGAAACTGTGCCCACTGTGTTGGAGTTTGTTTCCCAGACTTGACGTATCAGTGTTGATTCAACTCTCTATGAGTGTAATTTAATTGTCTGGAAGTGTAATTTTTAACTCCACATGTGGAGTTAAGTGAGAAACAAAAATTCTCTGTTGTCTGAGAGTTCACAGTGTCTGTGCTGCAATATGCTTTAACCAGAAAGTTGTGGGTTCAAACCCAACCTCAAGGCTCTGTTTGTGGTATTCCTACAACGCCAGTTCCAATGAAGTTGGGACGTTGTGTAAAATGTAAATAAAAACAGAATACAATGATTTGCAAATCTTCTTCAACCTATATTCAACTGAATACACCACAAAGACAAGATACTTAATGTTCAAACTAATAAACTTTATTGTTTTGTGCAAATATTTGCTCATTTTGAAATGGATGCCTGCACATGTTTCAAAAAAGTTGGGATGGGGCAACAAAGACTGGGAAAGTTGATGAATGCTCAAAGAACACCTGCTTGGAAACAGGTGAGTGTCATGATTGTGTATAAAAGGAGCATCCCCAAAAGGCTCAGCCATTCACAAGCAAAGATGGGGTGAGGATCACCACTTTGTGAACAACTGCATGAAAAAAATAGTCCAACAGTTTAAGAACAATGTTTCTCAACGTTCAGTTGCAAGGAATTTAAGGATTCCATCATCTACAGTCCATAATATAATCAGAATATTCAGAAAATCTGGACAACTTTCTACACGTAAGTGGCAAGGCCGAAAACCAACACTGAATGCCCATGACCTTCATTCCCTCAGGCGGCACTGAATTAAAAAACGACATCACTGTGTAAAGGATCTTACCGCGTGGGCTCAGGAACACTTCAGAAAACCATTGTCAGTTAACACAGTTCGTCGCTATATCTACAAGTTCAAGTTAAAACTCTACCATGCAAAGCGAAAGCCAGACATCAACAACATCTAGAAACACTGCCGCCTTCTCTTGGCCCGAGCTCATTTGAAATGGACAGACGCAAAGTGGAAAAGTGCGCTGTGGTCTGATGAGTCCACATTTCAAATTGTTTTTGGAAATCATGGATGTCGTGTCCTCCGGACAAAAGCGGAAAAATACCATCCAGATTGTTACCAGCGCAAAGTTCAAAGCCAGCATCTGTGATGGTATGGGGTGTGTTAGTGCCCATGGCATGGACAACTTACACATCTGTGATGGCACCATTAATGCTGAAAGGTACATCCAGGTTTTGGAGCAACACATGCTGCCATCCAAGTAACGTCTTTTTCAGGGACGTCCCTGCTTATTTCAGCAAGACAATGCCAAGCCACATTCTGCACGTGTTACAACAGCGTGGCTTCGTAGTAAAAGAGTGCAGGTACTAGACTGGCCTGCCTGCAGTCCAGACCTGTTGCCCACTGAAAATGTGTGGCGCATTATGAAGCGCAAAATACAATGGAGACCCCGGACTGTTGAACAACTGAAGTCATACATCAAGCAAGAATGGGAAAGAATTCCACCTAAAAAGCTTCAACAATTAGTGTCCTATTAGTGTAACACAGTGGTAAACATACCATTGTCCCAGCTTTTTTGAAACCTGTTGCAGGCATCCATTTGAAAATGAGCAAATATTTGCACAAAAACAATAAAGTTTATCAGTTTGAACATTAAATATCTTGTCTTTGTGGTGTATTCAGTTGAATATAGGTTGAAGAGGATTTGAAAATTCATTGTATTCTGTTTTTATTTACATTTTACACAACATCCCAACTTCATTGGAATTGGGGTTGTATAAGTAACACCCAAACAATTACTATATTTTCTGGAGAATAAGTAAGTGTTTTTTACAACTTTGGGAGGTCCTGCAAATTATACTCAGGTGTGACTTATATACTGAAAAATCACGTGATTATTATTCATAATAATAATTATCGTAACTTTTGTCATATATAGTAACTTTTTATTTCACAGGAATCAAAGCAATAAATAAAAGAAACTCCAATAATAAAAGAATAAATGCTGATAATGAAAAGTCCACAACACCAAGGCACAAAAATCTCAAATTAATGAGCTGATAATACTTTAAAAAATGTGTGACTTATACTCAATACCACTTAAACGTGGGCTTTTCCTCTTTAAGAGGAATTTTTAACAAATGTGACTTATACTCCGGAAAATACAGCAAACTTTAAATCTGAATAGTGTTGAAAGTAAAATCCAATTTAACATGTCATAAAATAAAGCTGCAAGTGTCCAAAATGTGATACAATTAAAAAGTTTATATGTGATTTAAATTAACTCTGAAGAATCTGCTGCCATGTGTGCTGCTGGACTTAGAAAACATCACAGAGCCAAAACCATAAATCTCTCTGACATCATAAGGTGGATTCTTGTTCATAAATAAATAAATAAACTTTTTTTTTCAGGCAGATCTGTTTTTCTCTCTGAAATTTATCTCTTTCCCGACACATGTATTTGCTCCCATCAAGATTTTGTCAAAATCATCGACAGAGTGGTCACATGACCTCCTCCCTCCTCTCTGTGTGTGTGGAGGGGGGGGGGGGGGGATTGGGGGGCGTCAGTTGGTTTAAAACTGGTCTTCTACTTTTCAGAACATTTCTAGTTTTTTATCATTATTTGTTAACACGACTATGAAGCATTGATTGTTTTTTTAGTCATGTTCGTGATCAGCTGCAGTACATCAGAGCACTTCAGAGAAAGTGAATATTACAGTATTGAAGATCGTGTTGCAGTAACCTAGAAACTGTCCAAAACTCCTGAACAAACCTGGTGACTTCTTACAAAGAGAGAGAAAGACAGAGTGACACTGAGACACCTGAGAAACACAGAGTTCATTTAACTTAAAAATCATCTTTTTTTTTTTTTCTGGGCTTTTTTTTGGGGGGGGGGCTGTTGTGCATTACCTCCGTATAAAGTACTGCATATACAACAACTAGGAAAAAACGAAAATGTAGAAAGAAAGAAAGAAAGAAAGAAACAGAAACTGGCTCCTTTCTTTAAAAATTATTCCCTTTGATCACAAAGTAAAAATAAACCCACATGACCTGAATGTCAAACACACTGAGCTCTATACTTATGTGGTGTTCACTGACTGGCTGTAAAAGTGATCATTTAATGAAGCAGTTGGTGGACTGCCTGCAATTCATTATTTGGTGTTTCATAGTTTAATTCCACTCAGTCATATTACAAATATTTGCTTTGTGTTTTCGATAAAAGTCCATAATTTAAAACAAGTTTGTATCGTGAATCCTGATTCATTTACTTTTGCGTTGTCCCACATAAATTTAAATGCCATTTGCGCGGTGCACAAGGAGTTTTGCACTCGCCTTAAAGAATGAATTCAAACTCTTATAATGGTTAGAATTACAGCCTAAAGTGATTTGATATCATTTGGATTCAATGGGATCAGGGTGGAGCTTAAACCGGAGGAGCTGCTTTTCCATCCATCCTCTTGTGATGCAAATGCATCATCCAAAACGGCGTCACGCTGCCGGAACTGGGAGGAACGAAGAGGGGAAACGTGAAAAGAAGTATTCTATCCACTCACACGCCCGTGTTGTGACCCGGGGATCATTTCAGAATAAAAGCCTGCGCAGCGGCTGTGGAGTGACAGAGGAGCTGTCCTTTTCAGCACCACGTTCCTGCAGCAAAGTGCTGACCTCCCAAATGCACAGTTCAAATCCCACAAGGAAAAACCTTAAAGCCTCCAGTGTGAGGTGGACACAAGTACGCACGGTGCGCGCTCACGGAGTCGGACTCTGTGGCGCTGCTGCAACATGTTGCTCGAAAACTTCACACGAAGGTCTGAGCGCTGGTTTGGCGTACAGCCCAGTCTGGGCCTTGAACATGTAACTGTGCGTTCAGCTGTGTGACACTCACCTATGGTGGTTATAACCGTGATGGCAAAGTAAAACGAGCCTGCGAATTTCCACTGCACCCCGGCTCTGTGGGGCTCTGCCTCCATGATGATGGTCTCCAGTTTGCGGTAATCATCCTCGCTAATGTTATATTTCCCCTGGAGACGCTTCTCCTCGGCTTCCAACTGCTCCTTTTCCCGCATCTCGAAGTCGGACTCCAGGGCGTCAAACACGGCGGCGCCTACCAGCAGGTATGTAACGTGCAAATGATCAGGGACAAGGTCCGCACGTTTTGCCGCTTCATGGCCAACAGGAAGCGGCGACCGAGGGGCTCATGTCCCCTCGAGTTCTTCGGGAAGGCGCAGCAAGCGTGGGGAAAGCCGTACGGACAGCTCCTGCAGGCGGAGGCGCAGAAAGGTGCGCTCCGGTGTCGGCAGCCGCCGGGCTCGGAGCAGCGGTGGAGACCCCCCGCCTTGTGCTGCTGACACACTCCTGGATCCTGCTCCTGGTTCACAGAGAGACACAAGAGACTGCTGGATCGCCTGGACCAGGAGCCCTGCAGCCGGGAGACCCTGCGCAAAACCTGCCCAAACCAAGTCCTCCCGGTGCGCAGTGCCATCAACAAACAGCTCCAAAGATCTCCTCCCGTTCTGCGTCCTCCTCAAACCAACTCCTCTGAACTTCTTTTTCTTTAAACAGATGAGGAAAATCTTATCTTTTTTCGCTTTGATGGTGACGGGCAGAGAAGATTAAAGTTTCCTAAAACTGGCCATGTTTCCCACACGTCTTCAAGTTTCAGCTGCGCGCCAACCTGTTCGCGGTCGCCTCGTCACACATATGACTACAATAAAAAGAAACAAATCGATTTTCTCTCCGTGAAATCCTTAAAACAGCAGACATCCTCCTCACAGATGTGCTGAGTCAGCGTGGCGGTCGGTGCACGCGGGAAAGTTGCCAAACGTTACTGGAGGTTCACGTCAAACACGTCCGTGCGCGATGCGTAAAGGACTCATCCACCGCGTAACGCAGAACCAAGTCAACAAGTTCCATCAGAAAACAATGACTTCCAAGTGTTCTGGGTTCGTGGAATGATGCGGGCACGTTAGTTTGGCGGGAAGAGAAAGAAAAAAGGCTGATTTAACTCCCAAAATTGATCAACTTTACGCGCGCAGTTGGCACACTGTTGCGCACATCGATGCGGAGATGCTCTTAAAAAATAGTTTTTTCTCTCCTCGCGCGGGGGTTTAATCACGCGTGTGTAAGAACTGCTCCTATTTTTGAAGGCTGCGCACTTTGCGCGTGCACGCGCTGTGACGGGTGAGCGTTGCGTGTGCCGTCTCTGTGTTTTCTCCAAGTGTCACGATTCATGTGGATCTGCCTCCACTTGGAAGGTTTTCCTTCTGATCGGTCGGCACCTCGCTCGTCCCCTACCGTAACCACGCCCACTCAACGCGAGCTCATATGGTCACGTGAGTGAGTTTGGCCGCTCGGTCGCCTCGCGTGCACAACTTTGCTGTGCTGTCCAAGGTGCTGAAGGCTGCGCGGTGATGCGCGGCAGGACGACAAACTCCCGTGTCGCTGCCGCAGTCAGCAACCTGACGTGCCCAGTATGCACTTATCAGCAGAAATAGGAAAAAGCCTTCATAACCATTTGTGCATTAGTGTATAAATTTCCTGCATCAACAAATCACGTTTTCATGAGCTTATAATGGTCCTGCGTATCTATATGGGACCTGCCATATATCGCATACCAGGTATCATGGATCAGTTTGGATATGTCAAAATACTTGAAGAGGTCATGTTGCCTTATGCTGAAGAGGTCATGCCCTTGAAATGGGTGTTTCAGCAAGACAATGACCCCAAGCACACTAGTAAATGAGCAAAATCTTGGTTCCAAACCAACAAAATTAATGCCTCGCAGATGTGAAAAAATCATGAAAAACTGTGGTTATACAACTAAATACTAGTTTAGTGATTCACAGGATTGATAAAAAAGCAGTTTGAACATAATAGTTTTGAGTTTGTAGCGTCAACAGCAGATGCTACTATTATTGTGAACACCCCCTTTTCTACTTTTTTTTTTTTTTTTTTTTTTACTAATAGCCCAATTTCATAGCCTTAAGAGTGTGCATATCATGAATGCTTGGTCTTGTTGGATTTGTGAGAATCTACTGAATCTACTGGTACCTTGTTTCCCATGTAACAATAAGAAATATACTCAAAACCTGGATTAATCTTTTTAGTCACATAGCACTACTATTATTCTGAACACTACTGTACTGTGGCTTTACTTAGAGTTATTACACTCCTTTTGGTTCATGTAAAGGGGAAAAAAAATTCTGTATTCATTTTTATTGACCAGTGAGTGTGTTATTATGACTTTATATAACATTTGCACCTATAATCTTGATGCCCCCCCCCCCCCCTCCACCTCCCACCTCAAGGACTACATGTTGGGAACCAGGGACACAGAGTATTGTGCAAAGGTTTTTGACGTCTGACGAATCTGACAACAGTGTAGTTTTTGAAGTCTATCACTGTGTGAACAGAAAATCATACCTGAAATGCCCAATCAGAATTTATATAAAACAACATTATAAAGAAATAGTAGATTTGTTGCCTGGTATGACATCATAAAAACAGCTGCTAGTGATCGTTAAAATGGATAGAAACTGGAGAAAGGGCATGTTGTATTAAAACCCTTCTGTCACAGTGGGTTTGAGGACAGGAAGGACACCAGAGTGTGTGTGTGTGTGGGGGGGGGGGGGGGGGGGGGGTGTCTGGTCAGCTGTGCTCCAGTTGCCTGGTGAGAAACCGTCATGTCATAAGACCCCAAACCCCTTCTGACCCCAGGAATCATATGCATCAGTGGGGACACACCCAGGAGTGTTATAACACACACCATTTACACCAAAAACCTTCAGCCAAGCACTGAGTGTATAATTTTGTTTATTTCATTAACTAGCTGGGGTAGCCAGCGCTGCTCGGGTTAACCTGTTTTAGACATAAGCCAAATGCCAATCATTTTAATCAAAACAATTGCCCAACATTTATTTTTGTAATGCTGATGTCTTATAATATAATACTCGTATTTAATGGGCTAAAGTTTGTCCAGCAGAACTATAAGAGGTCGACTCCCCAAACTACGTGGAAACACTTGGTTAAAAGACAAACACATTTGAAGTCCTTCATGCAGACTTTGTTTTGCAATCAAATTTACACTCAACAAAATATAAATGCCACACTTTTGGTTTTGCTCCCATTTTGTATGAGATGAACTCAAAGACCTAAACTTTTTCCACATACACAATATCACCATTTCCCTCAAATATTGTTCACAAACCAGTCTAAATCTGTGATAGTGAGCACTTCTCCTTTGCTGAGATAATCCATCCCACCTCACAGGTGTGCCATATCAAGATGCTGATTAGACACCATGATTAGTGCACAGGTGTGCCTTAGACTGCCCACAATAAAAGGCCACTCTGAAAGGTGCAGTTTTGTTTTATTGGGGGGGATACCAGTCAGTATCTGGTGTGACCACCATTTGCCTCATGCAGTGCAACACATCTCCTTCACATAGAGCTGATCAGGTTGTCAATTGTGGCCTGTGGAATGTTGGTCCACTCCTCTTCAATGGCTGTGCGAAGTTGCTGGATATTGGCAGGAACTGGTACACGCTGTCGTATACGCCGGTCCAGAGCATCCCAAACATGCTCAATGGGTGACATGTCCGGTGAGTATGCCGGCCATGCAAGAACTGGGACATTTTCAGCTTCCAAGAATTGTGTACAGATCCTTGCAACATGGGGCCGTGCATTATCCTGCTGCAACATGAGGTGATGTTCTTGGATGTATGGCACAACAATGGGCCTCAGGATCTCGTCACGGTATCTCTGTGCATTCAAAATGCCAACAATAAAATGCACCTGTGTTCTTCGTCCATAACAGACGCCTGCCCATACCATAACCCCACCGCCACCATGGGCCACTCGATCCACAACATTGACATCAGAAAACTGCTCACCCACACGACGCCACACACGCTGTCTGCCATCTGCCCTGAACAGTGTGAACCGGGATTCATCCGTGAAGAGAACACCTCTCCAACGTGCCAAACGCCAGCGAATGTGAGCATTTGCCCACTCAAGTCGGTTACGATGACGAACTGGAGTCAGGTCGAGACCCCAATGAGGACGACGAGCATGCAGATGAGCTTCCCTGAGACGGTTTCTGACAGTTTGTGCAGAAATTCTTTGGTTATGCAAACCGATTGTTCCAGCAGCTGTCCGAGTGGCTGGTCTCAGACGATCTTGGAGGTGAACATGCTGGATGTGGAGGTCCTGGGCTGGTGTGGTTACACGTGGTCTGCGGTTGTGAGGCTGGTTGGATGTACTGCCAAATTCTCTGAAACGCCTTTGGAGACGGCTTATGGTAGAGAAATGAACATTCAATACACGAGCAACAGCTCTGGTTGACATTCCTGCTGTCAGCATGCCAATTGCACGCTCCCTCAAATCTTGCGACATCTGTGGCATTGTGCTGTGTGATAAAACTGCACCTTTCAGAGTGGCCTTTATTGTGGAAAGTCTAAGGCACACCTGTGCACTAATCAGCATCTTGATATGGCACACCTGTGAGGTGGGATGGATTATCTCAGCAAAGGAGAAGTGCTCACTATCACAGATTTAGACTGGTTTGTGAACAATATTTGAGGGAAATGGTGATATTGTGTATGTGGAAAAAGTTTTAGATCTTTGAGTTCATCTCATACAAAATGGGAGCAAAACCAAAAGTGTTGCATTTATATTTTTGTTGAGTGTATAACAAAATTACACACAAAAGGTAGGTAACAGTAAATGTAAATATCAATGAATAAAAACTGAGGTCGTGGTGTATTTCAGTGTTTTTACATTGCAATTTTACAAACATAAAATGAATGTATTCAGACAGGAAGGCAAACTGGGTTGTACAGGACAGTCAGGTGCTTAACAGTTGAGAACATAAAGTAGCTGAAGAAAGGGATTAAATAAACAGAGATGGCCAACACATATGTTGTTGTTGCTCATTCGGCTGCTCTCGGTTTTGTTCGGAGTCACCACAGCGGATACAGCCAGATCCACATTAGTAATTGGCACAAGTTTTATGTTGGATGCCCTTCCTGGCGCAACTCCAGTTTTACCTGGAGAAACACACACAGCCACTGGTGTTCCAAATGGCTATCCCAAAGAGGTCTCCCATCCAAGTACTAACTAGATCCTGCTCTGCTTAGCTTCTGACATCTGACGGGATCAGGCTGACACAGAGCAGACCGGCTGCTAGATGGCCAACACATATACAGGGCTGGAAATTTGAATATGCCTGGTCACACAGCCAGCTATTTTGGGGGTAATTTTCAGTTCAGCTTTTTAAAAAATGGTACCAGTTTGTTCCCCATGTCATGAGGATTCAGAATATATATAGTTTTTAGGGCTACATATTATAGTTTGGGAGTTTGTCCCAAATAGACAGACAGACAGATGTAGCCCTATATAGTTTATGAGGATGTTTTAAATTAAAATAAAGTTAAAACCACATTTCTATTAGCTCAGAAAAAAATATTTGAATGTCAGACTATCAAGCTTCTTCAGGGTTTATAACTGGTCATTGATCACTAAAAAATATAGAAAAAAAATGTACAAACACATCATAGATCTGCTGAAGCTGGACACAACTCTATGAAGTAGAGCATTGTCCTGGTAGAGCGCAAACCTCTGCCAACACTAGTTTCCAATTTCACAAAATTTTACCTTGGAAAAATTTTCAAGGTCAAAGTCCTGTTAGAAGTTACTTTTCATATGATAAACAATTAGCATCCTCAGTTCCCAAATGCTTATTGAGTGTTGTTAGAAGGAAAGGTGATGTAACACAGTGGTAAACATACCACTGTCCCAGCTTTATTGAAACGTGTTGCAGGTATCCATTTCAAAATGAACAAATATTTACACAAAAACAATAAGGTTTATCAGTTTGAACATTAAATACCTCGTCTTTGTGGTGTATTCAGTTGAATATAGGTTGAAGAGGATTTGAAAATCATTGTATTCTGTTTATATTTACATTTTACACAACGTCCCAACTTCAGTGGAATCGGGGTTGTAGATGTAATGAAATATCACAAGGATGTATTTCGTTCATGTACTTGAATCAATGTTTGTTTGTTTGTTGTTTTTTGCTTTTATTGTGGTGTTGTCTGGTTTTTGTTTTGTTTGTTTTTTTCAACTTTTTTTATGTTCTGAATTCTTTTCCAGATAATTGGTTGTCTCTGCTGTGCACAATTTGTCGTTACTTTTTGGCACTTGGTTTCCAACTGATAACTAGAAGACAAACAAACAGGCATAAAATTGGAACCTCCATCCAGTTTTGGTGGTGTAGGTAAACAGAAAAATTTCCATAACAGAAAAATGAGTGTGATTGAGGCACTTTTGAATGAGGTATAAAGCAAAATGTACACTACATGGGCTTTTTAATATTAATTCAAATGTCCACAAAATCCACAATCCGGATCAGATCTGGATCAAACTTTGTCAGGTGATAGTGTCAGTCTGCACCTCACTTTCAAATATGAGAGTGACTGGGGCATGTTTGATTAAGATATATTGTAAATATACATTAAATGGGGTTTTTAATGGCAAATTTATATGGCCACAAAATCTGTAATCTGGATCAGATGTGAATCACACTTTGTCAGTCGATAAAGGATACCACCCTACATAATGCTCTCAAATATGAAAGAAATTTGATCTTTTTTGACGGAGTTCTGAATTTTTAAAAATTCCTTCAATACTGAAGATAGGGATTTTTCCTGACTTTGCCCTTTGAAATTTGAATCACCTCTTGCCTTCAGCATATGAATATTCAGTAATAATTTCTTAATGATATATGAAAAACTGTGGGCTCCAGGCTGTTCACAAACAGACAAACAAATAGGGGCAAAAACATTACCTCCTCCAGCTTCATTGGTGGAGGTAATAATCCTTATATTGAGTTTGTCTAATTAGGTGCTGAGCCGTCTGGAGGTGTCTGAGGTGTGCACTCTGCTGAGTGTCGCTTTTGTCTTCACTGTTTTTAGCTCCAGTTGTGTGTGAAGCCTCAGCAGCACAGGGAGGAGAAAAACACTTTGATTTCTACTTTCTATTCACAGCATCAGTTTCAGTACAACACTGTAAAAAGTTCTTATTTGTAAAATAAAGAAATAAAACTCCAAACTTTCACTCTGGTCTTGATTGTAAAAGCAGTTTTCCCCTCCAGGGGCTGTTTATTCCATAAAGTTACTGACTAAACCCTGAAAGTGACTCTCACCTGTTCAGCAATCCTCTCTATCCATATTTAATTACAGCAAATAGTCACCTTTGAACCTTTTTCCACCTGATGGTAATGTATTTTTACGGCAGACACACAGAGAATGAATCCATGAATCCTTACCGTGTCCTTGGTGCGTGGGCCAAAACCTCGTATTTTAAAAGGTCTCATCCATTACGTTCGTTCCACTTCCAAATGCAGAGTCCGAGGACCAGCGTCCGATATTATCACTTTAAATAAAGTGAATAAAACATTCCAGGATGAGAGTTCCCCTGATTCTAATCATAAAACAGTGTGTGTTAAAAAACAGTTTTATTTATATCAATTTACACAAAACTACAAAACAACAACTACAATTTACACAAAACAAAAAACAGTTTTGATCCTTTTTGGATCAAACTTGATACGACTTGAGATCTGTCAGCAACCCCCCCCACACACACACACAGCTGTACTAGTTGTTTGTATTATGTATCTATGGTCTGTTCTGCTGCGTGTCAGAAAAGCAGCGACAGCAGGTTTCTGTTTTCACTGGTGGGTCTGTGGACAAGATACCTCAAAAACACCTGGATAGGGGTTCTAGGGGTGCCTAGATTGGTCAAAGGTCAAGGAAAACAGTCTGAAAATACCTTTTTTTTTTAAAATATATTTCAATCACAAACATTTTGCTGGTCAGCATATGGTTTAGATCATCCACCTGCTCTTCTCCGTTTTTGATTGGTGTGAATAATGACATGATGAAATCAAACATAGTTATAAACACCAATACACATAGATGTATATCTACTTCTGTCTTTATATTCTTGGTGTGTTGCATGTACAGGGTGTACATCAGCCCTCTGGTGCCTTTCACTGTAAATTTTATGTGATGAAATACTTGAATTAACAAACTATTCAACTTCTGTTCATGTATTTGACAAGTACATAAAAAAAAAAAACTATGTTTCTCCCCGTGAGGATCCATGGGCTCTAGATTGGGCAAATAGGTAGCTGACATTATTCAAGGTTGGTAATAAATTATGCAAAGTTTAAGTTTCTATAATTTGGATTTGGAATGGCGTGTGAGTCCAGAATGTAAATATTAATATCCATTGTTCACTGTTGTTAGCTAATATCCGTAGTTTCTCCAAAAATATTAGACCTATCGACGTTCCGTTTTGGCAGTGTTCATCCTTGATCAAAAACACATAAACATACCAAACGACAAATGTCAGCTCTCCCCAGTTTGTCCATGATTGAAGTTACACACATGCATGCACACATGCACACACACAGAGGCCTCTTGGCTTTTCATATATAGAAACTACAAAAATCTGATGATCTCTCCTGAAGAAGTTAGACTGGAAATATTTTCCTTCAAGCACATCTTCATGAGATGAAGTTTTATCGCTCACAGCCAAGCCATCATGTCACCACATCCACGTGCAGACGTATCAAAAGTGACGTGAGCGTGGGAATGTGCAGTGCATCATGCAAAAATCCAGACTGGCGTACGCACGTTTCTACAGTTATTGTTCCACTGTGGACATGTAAAAGTGATGCTGGGAACCGTTAACCGTGTGAAAACAAGAAGTCATCAGAGTGATGTGCACATCAGAGACACACTGATGAACATTTAACACACCCACATGTTTGCAGTTATATGAATCGATATAAAAGCATATGCAAAGTGATGCATAAAACAGCACTAACAGTGGTGTTGTCAGAGGACCTTATAAATGGTGCAATCCAACGTAAGGCCAGTTACTGGAGTTGCGCACAGAACTGCGGTTGGCCCAGAGCGCAATACGGTGAGGACCCAGGGGTTGTCTGTGCCCACACAAGTGCTGACTACGCTGGGCATCCTGGCATCAGGGGCATTCCAGCGTGAGCTGGCTGATCGGTCAGGAGTGCGCCAGTCAACTTTGCGCCGAGCCGCTATCATCCAAATGTCATCAGGTACATTCCAACATTACAGCGCATTTTGCAGCGAGAGCAGGTTTCCCAAATGTAATCAGAGCTATTAACTGCACCCAGAGTTTTGCGTGACGCACCGCACATTTCCACGCTCACGTCACTTTTCATATATTTGCACGTAGATGTAGAGACGGGCAAACGCCAGGTTTTTGTGCGTGCGCACGCTTTGTACATGAGGGCCCTGGTGACTGCATTCGTCGTTATGCTGGCGACCACTCAACCAAATCAAACTAAAGGTAACTGGTCATTGCGAGCCACCTGCACCCTTGGAAATGTCCAGGTGGTTCAGTGGGTGTGTTTATAAGTGACCCTTCACCTGAGATGACCCCTTAACTGGGATAAAAGATCAAATTCAGATTTCTGCTGTCTCGGACTTGAAGCAATTTGGCCTTGTGTGTCAGTCAACATTTCTTGGGTCCAAGACAATGTCATCAAAATTCAGCAGATTTTCACAAAGTTTAAACTGAGCAGAAGATGGTCCATCCTTGCTGAAGATGTTTAAGGTGCTCACCTGCATTAACCATCTCAGGTTTGGACTTGGACATTACGTACAGTGGACAAAACCTCAGCAGAACATCAGCTTCCGCCCTCCAATAACAGCACCGTTGGTGCTCTCCTGTGGTTTACTTTTTTTCCAGAGGTAAAGGTCCAGATGGTTTTCCACACATCTCCTTCATATCATGTGCTACTCTGGTGGAAGGCAGCAGCAGAGTTACTCTCATAGTGTGTGGAAACAAGAGCTTTATGAAGTGTTTTTATGGCAGCTGAAGTGCCAATCCTGAAGACAACTAAAAAGGGGGTTATGTGTGGATCACCTACAGTCACTGAGGAAGAGTAATGTCATGTTCAGAACATAAATACATGGTATAGAGGGTGAACACTGCAAAACCTACAATTCAGGAATTTAAAACACTTACACTCACCCTAAATTAGCCTTGAAATCCCATTTGGAAAAAGAAATGGACACCTAAAAAATACAACTTATATATATATATTTATTTATTTATTCACAGGCCACTTTATTAGGTACACCTTGCCAGTACGAGGTTTGACCTCCTTTTGCCTTCAGAACTGCCTTAATTCTTGGTGGCGTAAATTCAACAAGGTGTTGGAAACATTCCTCAGAGATGTTGGTCCATACTGACATGATGATATCATGAAAGTCGTGGGATCGATTCCCACCTGCACCTTTATGTGAGGAGTTTGCATGTTCTCCTCATGTATGTGTGGGTTCTCTCCGGGTGCACCGGCTTCCTCCCACTTCCAAGAACTGCCTTAATTCTTCATGTCATAGATTCAACAAGGTGTTGGAAACATTCCTCAGAGATGTTGGTCCATACTGACATGATGATATCATGAAAGTCGTGGGATCGATTCCCACCTGCACCTTTATGTGAGGAGTTTGCATGTTCTCCTCATGTATGTGTGGGTTCTCTCCGGGTGCACCGGCTTCCTCCCACTTCCAAGAACTGCCTTAATTCTTCATGTCATAGATTCAACAAGGTGTTGGAAACATTCCTCAGAGATGTTGGTCCATACTGACATGATGATATCATGAAAGTCGTGGGATCGATTCCCACCTGCACCTTTATGTGAGGAGTTTGCATGTTCTCCTCATGTATGTGTGGGTTCTCTCCGGGTGCACCGGCTTCCTCCCACTTCCAAGAACTGCCTTAATTCTTCATGTCATAGATTCAACAAGGTGTTCGAAACATTCCTCAGAGATGTTGGTCCATATTGACATGATGACATCATGCAGTCTGTCCATTCAACCAGTCTGTCCATTCTCCTCTGACCTCTGACATCAACAAGGCATTTTTGACCACACAACTGGTGCTCACTGGATATCTTCTCTTTTTTGGTCCATTCCCTGTAAACTCTAGAGATGGTTATGGGTGAAAATCCCAGTAGATCAGCAGTTTGTGAAACACTCAGACCAGCCCGTCTGGAACCAACAACCATGCCACATTCAGAGTCACTTAAATCCTCTTTGTGCCCCATTCTGATGCTCAGTTTGAACTTCAGCAAGTTGTCTTCACCACGTCTGCATCCCTAAATGCATTGAGCTGCTGCTATGTGATTGGCTGATTATCTATTTGTGTTAACAAGAAATTGACCAGGTGTACCTTATAAAGTGGCAGATGAGTGTATATCAGCCAATTGTCAATCATTAAGGTAAAGGTCAAGGCAATTTGGATCAAGGTCAATGTGGTAGTAAGTCAAATGTCCACCAGGAGGTGGGTGGTGTGTATTACCAGGAAATTCAATGCTAAAGAAGTTAACATCACTGATGATGTACTTACTCGACCCAACTACCTGCTGTAGTCCTTCAAGTCTTCACGTCCACAGCTGCTCCTGTCGAGTGCAGCAAATATGTGGAAACATTCTGAGGCTTTGAAGTTGCTGTTCCTTTAGCACATCCACCACCTTATTAAACTTCTCAGAGTCCTGATGATTGACCACGTGGGCTGATCTACAGTCCATCCAGACCTCCTGCCATTAATCATGTAAAGACGGTTGAATTAAAATCCAGGATTCATTCTCAAATTAGGAACAGAAAATATAAGAAGATTTAGTTTTTGCTGTGAGTAAGATCACTTCCACAGTTTGGAGTTCAGGTCACACATTCCGGCTTGTGTGCTGCAGCACATTAATTAAATCAGAAAGTCACAGTGGATGTGGGAACATCCAGCAGGTTTCTTTTTTCCCCCCTCTTCAGCACTGGTGTCAAATCTCTACATTTTTCTTCAGCAGAAACCTTAATCCCTCCCAAACCTCACTGCGTGGCTCCACACATCATTTACATACTGGGGTTACAGATACGTAAATGGACACGAACCATCACACAGCGCTGAAAGACAGCTAAAGCGGATTTAATTGAACCGGGTCTTCTTGGGGATTTCACGTACCTGATCACACCCTTCAGGGGTCTCTCTGAGTTGCTGCTCCTTTTTTTTTTGCTCTTAATGAACACTTCAGGTTTGCTCTAAAACTCCTTTTCTGTGCCGTGGTGAGGAGCTAATATGAGGCAGGGAGGAAGTACATTAGCCCAGATTGATGGCTGCTGCGTGATTACCATCAGACGTTTGCGTACTCTGCAACATAATAGAGGCTGCTGACTAATAATGTGCTGCTGATTTTTTGATAAGAATCCTCAACTGAACTCAAAGATAAGAGTCTGTTCTATCATTTTGGTGGAGGTCAGTTCACCGTTTTGAGAGGCTGGATCATAAGAGATGGACAGAAATGGAATTAAAGTGCAGATGCTGCTGCTGGTGCCAGATTGTCTTTTGAACTGCAAACATCTTAAATCGAATTTGTTTGGTTTGGAACCAGAGTTGAAAATTTTACACTGTTGCATATTTCTCTTGGCTATGTTGGAGTTCACGTTCACCAAGTAAAAGTCACAAGCACATTGTCGTCTCCAGGACCCACGTGTCTCTTAATTTGAATAATCCGATTTTGAAAATGGATGGATTAATATCACATTGTTGCAGGTGACTGGTTACATGTGCAGGCAAGTGGAGTGGACATGATTTGTGAAGACACATCAAATTATTTATTGGACCCCTTGGACAGCACTAGACTTTAGCCCACTTTTTACTGATTAAAACGCTCAAACACTTACAGGTGACAGATGATATCTATGCAGGAACATATCACATGTTTAGGTCAACGTTCCCACAGGAGTGCAGGTGTCATTTGTATTTGTAAGACAAAGGTCCAAGTCACATCTGGGAGCACACAGTGGTGCCATGCTTCACTGCAACCACAACACCAAAGAACTGTCTTGAGCTCTGGAAGCCAACCACCAAGGCAAACAACGGGTCCACCCCTTTATCTCGAAACCATCTATCTGTTTCATCCAGGTCAAGTATGGGTGTTCCCTTGGCCTTCTCTAGTGACTGGGGTCCTCAACACCTGGGCACCTATGTGATGGATCATGCACAGAGAAACACGCCATGTTGACAAAATGTCAATGCCCCCAATGCAAATGATCCTCCTCATCTGAGTCTCCAGAAGTAATCACTCATTTGATACAAAGTCATTCCAGTGTTACCAAAGCATTGGCTAAAGAGACCTAGTACCAAAGACATCTGCTCAACATTTTAGGCCACTGGTTAGAGTCCAAGTCTCACAGCCATACAATAAGACAGGAAGCACAAGGACCATAATGACTTGGACCTTTGTTCCCCTGCAAAGTTATTGCATTGCCAAACACATCTGTCCAGCAACGTCATGACTCCATAAGCTCCTCCCAGGAGTCTCTTGATCTCAAAGGCTGAGCACCCAGAGACATGAATGTCACTGCTGAGATCAGAGAACATCTCTACAAGTTCAGCACTTTCACCACAACTCCACGAACTCATTAAAAGCCTGGATCTTAGTCTTGACCCAGGACAATTGCAAACACAGACATTCCGATTCCTTACTCAGCTTCAAGTGCTGCAATCAGAGTGTCCATTGACTCACCAAAGACCACAGCATTGTCCACAAACTCAAAGTTACATGTCAATCATTCCTCACCAACAAAAACACCTGGTTTCCACAACCCAACCCAACACCCAGTCCAGAAGCACTGAACAGTGCAGGAGCCAGAACACATCCCTGAGGAACACCAGGACAAACTCATACTGTCTGTCTTCACGCCATACAGCAAGCACTGGGCATAAAAATGACAACTGTCTCACTGACAAACAGAAAACACAAATAATTGAACAGAGAAACAGAACAGAGGCAAAAGAAAAGATGAGCTTTAAATCTTAAACACCTCAACTAAAGGCAGATTATGAATTTCACCAACCAGTTTTTTCAACAACACGAGAGCATGTTCCTTACGCTGGGATGGTGTACCAAGGCAGCACGTGAGAAAGAAGATGACGTCGTATAAAGACTCAAGTTTTTTTTTTTTAATGTTTGTGTTTGTGTTATTTGTCTTTGTCTTTGTCAATGTCTTTTAATGCAACTCGGTAGTACTTTGCCCAAGACAAATTGCCCCTTGGGGACAATAAAGTTTATTCAATCAATCAAAGTTCCATCAGATATCGTTGGTGCACAACCATTTAGTATTTTGTATATTAGCATATTGAAATCTGCTGTCACACAAACTGGGAGCCAGTATAGGGAGGCCAACGCTGGAGTAGCGTGATCACATGTCCCAGTTCTGGCCATAATTCTAGCAGCCAAATTGTGAATCTTCTGCAGACATATTATTATATGATGAGGTAAACCAGAGAAGAGTCCAGTACAGTCATCAGTTCTGGAAGACACAAAGGCCTGAATCATAGTCTGTGCATCAGCCAAAGACTCAGTCGGTCTAATCTTAGCAACATGACAAAGGACATTTAGTCAAAAATCACTCCCAGATTTTAACCCCTTTGACTATGCTCAGTCATATAATCAGCAAGTGGTCAGGTCAAGTCCAGGAGCGTGCACTGGTGCCACATCCACTGACATCACGGAACCAATTTGGGCCCTGGAAACAACCACCGAAGCAAACAGCCGGACCGTGTCCACCTCTCAAAAGTAACTATCTTCTCCAGACAGGTGAAACATGGACACCCCCTGGCTTTTTCCAGCCACTGCAGTCCTCAACACTGAGGCACCTGTGTGCTGGACTGAGCCCAGAGAAACCTGTCACATGGACATAATGTTAGAGCTGACATTCCCTCACAATATGAGTGATACTTCTCATCCGAGTCCATTAAAGTAACTCTTCACTTTGCACAAACTCTTTCCAGTATTACCCAAAGAGATGTCATAACAAAGACTTAACCTACTCTAGTCAGAGCCTTAGGTCAGTCATTAGCATCCAAATCTCACAACCATTCAGTGAGACAGGCAGCACCAGGACCACACAAACCTGGACCTTCGTTCAGCTTTAACAACATTGGTGCAGCCAAATAACTTTTTCCTTACCACTGTCGTGTGTGTTCTTGCTCTGGGGGTTAGTAAGGTTAGAACTTGTGTGAAGCGCCTTGAGGCAACTTTGTTGTGATTTGGTGCTATACGAATGAAAATAAATTCAATTGAAATTAAACTGCATCCAGCAACCTCAATACCCAAGAACCTTTACCAAGGAGTCTTTCAATCTAAAATGTGGAGGACCAACAGACAAATATGTGTAAAAATATCACTTTGATGTGTGTTTTACGCTGAAGACAATAAATTGTGCAGACACCGTTTGATGCATTTTAAAAAGAAATTAGATATCATGCCAATATTTGTTTTTCTTTTTTTCCATTGTAATTGGGGGTGAAATAGATTCAGTGTGTAAGAAAACAGAAAACTACACATCATATTTCACACAGACACAAATGGCATGATACGCATCTATTTTAAAAAAAAATATGTGCTAAACACTGTGCAAAATTTGGTGTCTTTACCATAAAAAAGTAATTCACTGCCACAGTGTGACTGTTTCTGCAAGTTCAACACAAGTCAAATTATGTGCAATAATCTAAAATTATATATACATATAAAATTTTTAACATTAAAATTTTAACAATGTCCCGAAAGTGTTGAATCCATTACATGCAAAGAGTACAAATCTGATTAAAAGCACGATATTCAAACATTCACTCCTCTATAAAATAAACTGGCATTAGTTCACTGTTTTACAATTTCGGTCATATTAAAGCCGTGTTAATAAAGACTCGACTGACCTTTGCCTGTTGTGTTGGATGAGGAAAATCCTGTTTTCCATACAATGCTGAAAAGGAAATACATGTATCAATGGAACTCCGGCTGCAGAGCTGCAAACGAGATCGAGCTGCATTTTTGTTTTTCAAACTTTGAACCTGTATAGTGTCATTAACCCTCACCAGCAGTAAACCTCGGGGGCTTTGTTTTTAATATACTTTTCAACTGTCGTACTTCTTCAGCTGCAATTTTTTGTAACTGTCACCTGTATAAGTTGTCTTCAGTTTAGCTTAATTTGACCCACTTTGAGTAAATATTGTGAAAATGTCATTTTTCTCAATTTATCATAACTAGTGAACTGTCAGAGCCGTTTTGTTTTCAGATTATCTGCATCAGAGCAACTACAGGGAAGTATTGAAGAGTCAGATTCAGAGAGGAAAAAATGTATTATAAGTATTTCAGAATGAAACATGGTTCATCAGCCAGATACTCAAAAGTCTTTTTTGTTTTTCTAAAATAGTTGCAAAGTGACAATCTTTAGTTATTGTACAGTCACCTGCAAGAATAATATGGATAATAAACACGTTAATAGCATTAAAAACAAGATGTTCTGGGGTTGTACAGATGAGTAAGTTTCATGATGTGTACTGATGACGGTTAATGAATTACAACACGTACTGCTGGTTTCTTCCTTTTGGATCCTTTCAATTTTGCTCACAGTCACCACAACAGATCCAGGATGGAGCCACATGTTGACTTGACACAACTCCAGATGTACAAATAGAACAGGGCACCGACTTGAACCTCCAACCTACTTGTTGACAATAATTATTATAAATGATTATTATTAAATATTACAGGGGCTATATACCGACTTGTACTGTAAGTCTAGTCAACGTACACCTTTGCTGTACATTGCATTGGCTATCTTACCAGAGAGGTGCGCAAAGTAAAGGTTGGGTCGCATGTACTAACCAACATTACGTCTACACCTGGGATGAGGTTATGTAGTCATGAGGTTGCCAGACTCAGGTGTTTGGCAATGACAATACCAGGAAAATTAAGGTTCAAATCCTGGTTCTGGTGCTTCCCATCTTACTGGATGGTAATGAGATTCATATGCCGTCTAGTGACTTAATGCAACGACTAGATGCCTTTGGTGCTCAGTATCTTGGGGGAACCCTGGGGTACCGCTGGGTTTACTTAGTTTTGATTTACTGAGTTAAATGAACAGTTTCTTAGGGAGAGATGGGTGATATTATATGCATGAGGTGCTTCTTTGCCTCAGTGTTGAGGACTGAAGCAACTGGAAAAGACCAAGGGGACGCTCACACTTCACGTGGCTGCAGCAGACAGATGGGTACTTTTGAAAAGTGGAGATGGACCAGATATCTACCGAGGTGGCTCTAGGATGTGGGGCAGATCCACACATAAGATCCTGACTGATGATATCTTCTAAGATGGCTGTATGGTTGATATTAAGTGATACATGACAATAACAGACTGAGCTGGACAGTTTTCCTCAGACGCTGTCGTACCATTAATGAACCAAAGACGAACGCTGTTGATTGCGTTGATTTTGCTGCTGTACTCAGAGGACAGTGGATATTTTTAATTTTTCAGTTGCCCCTCTCACTCTCATTCCATGTTCTAAACTAATTTCTCCCCCAAAAAAACTGATTTCTCACAAACGCATCAACAGTTAAAGGTGAGCGGAGCACTCAGAGGCGCCGTCACTAAAAATGTTTTAATATGACAAAGGTTGTTAAAAGGTGAACTTTCCCTTAAAGAGCAGCTTTAACAGCCTGAAAAACACATTAAGAAGAAACAATTTTAAATCCAATCAAATTTCTTAATTTATATAGTGCCAACTCATGACAAGGTCGCCTCAATAAAAGAGCAAAACCATAAAAGAGCAAATAGAATAATAAAAAAAAAAACACATAATAACAAAATATATGAGGTGCCTTCAATAAGTTTTGAGACTTTTTTCGTAGAGGCAGTTATAATCATCCCACACTCTTGTAATTTTGATATGTCATTACCATATGTCTAAGGAGATAATCTACCAATTTTTGTTATTCCAGGTTGAAAGAGACAGCTGTATGTGGACGTTAAGCGGAGCCTACTAAATCACGCTCGTCACAGCTGACTTTTTTGCAAAATGCAGTTGGGACGGGAGGACACTTTGGAAGAGCGATACGCTATAAGATTTTGTGTTAAGCTCGGAAAGAACACTACGCAGACTTATGAACTGCTTCAGACTGCTTATGGATTAAATTGCACGGGCAGAGCATCGGTGTTTCATTGGCACAAAAAGTTTAAGGGTGGCACAGAGCCTGTGAGAGACGATGAGAGGTGTGGGAGGGGAGGGAAATCAGACCCCCGGAGCTGGTGGGGAAAATTCGTACTTTTATGGATGAGGACCGTCGAGTGTCAACAGAGACAATAAGTGTAGAGTTTGAAGTGAGTGTGGGAACTGTGCACACGATTATTCATGATGAACTGAACATGCAGAAGATTTGTGCGAAGTTCAGGACAATGCACCAGTCCACAACTCCATCTGTGTTTCCAACTATTTGAGCGAGATGGGCATCAAGACAGTTCCTCACCCTCCCTACAGTCCAAACCTTGCTCCCTGTGACTTTTGGTTGTTCCCCAAGCTCAAGGAAAACCTTAGAGGCAGTTGTTTTGAAACCACTGAGGAGATGAAAGAGGCTGTGACAAGGGTCATGGACACGTTCACACCAGAGGACTTCCAGGGGGCCTTCCAGAAGTTGTTGGAACGATACAACAAGTGCATTGCATCTGGAGGGGAGTACTTTGAAGGGGACTAGAGTTTTGTGCTTATCCGAGGGAAAAAAGTGTCCCTACGAAAAAAGTCTCAAAACTTATTGAAGGCACCTCATACTTATACAATGATAAAACAGGGAAAACAAATGAGTCTTAATTCTTAATTTAAAAGTCTCCACAGAATCTGACTGCTTTACCTGTGCAGGGAGATCGTTCCACAGAGCAGGAACACAATAAGATTAAGCTCTGTGACCCACAGACTTTTTATTCACTCTAGGAACAGAGACGTCCTGCACCCAACCAGGTCAGCCAGGTAGGGAGGTGCCAGCCTGTGAACAATTTTATGGGCCAGCAATAGAACCTTAAAATCTGATTTCACAGAGACAGGAAGCCAGTGAAGAGACGCCAAAATGGCATCTCCTATTTGAGATGATATCTGACCCCCACCGGGGAACAATTCAGCTGAAGTCTCTTATTGGTAGTTCATCCTGTTCTGGTCCTCATCTTCCCTCTTCATCTCCACATTCCATCAGTGAGTTTACATCCTCCATTGCTATCGACTCCTGCTGGGGTCCAAGGTCACCTGGAGGAAAGGAACCGTTCCCATGGTGAGACCCTGTGAGGAGCAACACGTTGACAAACAGTCCAAAATCACTGGTGGCGGTGCCAATCCTGAGATTCTGTAGCACAAACTGCTACCGTTAGACGGTATGCTGTAAGCTCCTTCATCAGCTTAAAGCAGGGTGGACTGGGACAACACAAACAAAGTGTCTTGTCCAAGGAGACAGACCACTAACATGACCAGGCAGTGTTAATTCTGACGGCTTACTTTGGTTTAGTTTTAGCCGCAGTCTTCACTAACATGTCATTTAGTTTTAATCATTTGAAGTGTTTTACTTTTTAATGACTGAATATAAGATTTTAGTCAAAAGAATATCCTGTAGAGCAGAGATGGAAAATCAGGAGACTACATCAACTGAAGGTTCCGGTTTCCCATGTGCCTTCTGGCAAACTTCAGCTGAAATTTCACAAGTTCTTTTAAAAAAAATCCTGCTCTATAGGACTTCATCATGAAGCTGTATAACCGGTGATACAACAGACCAAAGTTCCACTACGCACAGTTTCTACAACCACGACCACAGACACCTTTAACTCCTACAGATTGTTGCGGTGTCTTGGTGGCTTCCCTCACTAGTCTCCCTCCAGCATTTTTGAGAACTGCCCACTTGACACACAGAGTGCAGCACCAAACTGTTTGTATTTCTTAATGATGGATGTCAGTGAAGTTCAACACATTCACTAACTTATAAATGTTCATGTATCTATCCGCTGACTGCCACCAGGCAAGAGGAGGCGAGGGAGACCAAAGAGGTTTGTGGATGTGGTGACGGAGGATGTTACGGTTTATATTGTCACCGGTGACAATATGCATCATAACAGAGGCCCTGATGAGAACAACTGAGAGAAGACTTCCAGTGATATTCAAAGCACAGAGTGCATCTTCTCACTAATGTCCGTGAAATCCTTTGAATCAAGTGAATCATCTGGGTTTGGTTCACAGAAACATATTTTCCACATATTAGTCACACTAATCAAGTTAATGTAATACTCCAAGGACAGATCCGGGTGTTTGTCTGCAGAGGCGTGGACGGGATCACTGACTGGACGTATTAATGGACATCCAGTGATTATTACTCAGCTGATTCCCTGATAACGATCACCTTATTGATTTACAAACATGTGAGTGTCAGAAGACGATACTTCTCAAGTAACTGCTGAGAAGGTTATGAAGAAAAAACAAATCTACCAGTAAGACTGGATATTTTTTTAAAAGTCAAAGTGATCAAAGGAAACATTTTGAATTTGATTTATTTACACCTGTAGGGTTTAAGGAACATGTCCACACATCAGCCGTGATAAATGATCTAAAGGTGGACGAGCAGACTGCGTCTGATCCGAGTGTCCAGTGTCCACGTGAAGCTCTGCGAGGTCTTTAACCTGCCTGTAATAACATGTATGCTCCTAATTGTCTTTGAGGTAATGGACAGATTCTGAATCATGGGACGGTCGCCCACAAAGCTGTCAGAGACACAACATTTACATTTGATTCATGGGGTTCCTGTATTTAGAGACAACAAGAAAACCTCTGGAGCGTCCGTGTTCGCGGCCTCTAGGCTCCGGCCTGCAGCGGGGTGTCCAGAGCTCTGATGTGGACGCTGGGCAGAGTGAACCAGGCTAAAGGAAGCTCTCGTCCAGCGCTGTCATCCTGGAACTTGATGTTGAGGTAGAAGTCCCCAGTGTAGAGGAAGAGCAGCGCGCCCACGCACATGGCGCAGGCTTTGGGTTGAACCTGGAGATGGAACAAAAACAGCCATTCAAAGGCTCCACTGAATATATCGAGCTGTTACACTGTGAACCACCTGGGGATCAAATGATGATAATGAAGGATAATGACAGAAAGTTTTACTTGAGAACAAGTTGGCAAATTAAAATATTTGTATTTGCTTAAAACACGAGGAAATCATTTCAGGCTTTCATCTGCTTTTGAGGCGATGAACTCTGTTCTCATGTTGGAATCTTTACCCACCTACAGTTTGTTCAACAGCCGGCGAGTACAATTTAGCACAAACACCAAAAGACACGTTGTTCCACTTAGTTTTCTTCACCAGTAATTATTTTAAAAAGGACACTGTAATTTGCAGGTTGTTGTTATTTTACATATATTTGAACCCTAAGTGTCGTGGTTTATTTTTGCACCAAGCCTGGTAAAACCAGAGCATCATCATCATTGTTCCCCCGTGGCTTCAGAGACAGTCTTGGGGTGCTCCTGCTTGAATCATATATTCAGCAGTCGAAGGACGTCAGTCTTCACCCATAATTCACTTTGCCAGTGAATTCGCGTTGCAAAAGGCTCTGGTTCGCCTCCCATTCAAAGCTGTTTACTCTCAGCCAAAAACAGGCCGGGCCAATCACGACCATTTATCACATAAGAGGCCGGCTTTATGTGATGACTCTTTGAGGAGCGCCGCTGATGTGGAACGATTATTTGAAACAGCTCTCGCTTCCAATGTGGACAACTGCAACAATATCAAGTCTGTAAGAGACGAATATTGAACGGCTCTAAAAGCCGTCGTTTATAAGTAAGATGAGTTTTCCTTAGCTATTCCCGAGTGGAACAGTTCCCTGCTGGTCACATGCTTCCTTGGTCTGACTGGTTCTGTATAGCCAAAAGAATCCAGAAGCAGTTTTGTCTGCATCCAGTAATACTGCCCCCTGGAAATGAAACGTGAACGTAAAACGTAGAAGTACCAGACTAATTCACTGTACCACATTATATTACACCCACGACAAGCAAAATACTTTTGCAAAATACTTTTGAGAGGAGATAACTGTTGTGTGGGCCGCTGAAGAGGAGGTACTGCTGGCCCACCACCAGAAGGCGCCCTGCCTGAAGTGCGGGCTTCAGGCACGAGAGGGCGCTGCCGCCTCAGGAACAAGCCGTGGTGACAGCTGTCACCCATCATCCGTGACAGCTGTCACTAATCAACACATCTGGTATAAAAGCAGGAAGACACCTCCACCAAACTGCCGAGATATCATCTTCATCTGGAGGTAATACCTCAGCCCTTTTTGTGAGATTTATAAAGCTGTTATTGTGAGTGTTTGCAGGAGAACCGGTCGTTTTTGCGGAGGCTGTGCAAGACGGCGCTCCTTTTCATCTGAGACCGCTGCAACGTGTTGAGTGAGAGGTGGAGGTGGCATTCCCACCATTGTTACTGGGTGTTCACACACCCACCCTTTGACTGTCTTTTGCTTTCTGCCAGCAGTACCAGATCCGACACGCCGGGAAGGTGGCCACCTGGGGACTCCGGGACTTGGCGGCTCCAGTATTCCTCGGGTTCAGGTGGCGGTGGAAATCGTGTGGTTCCGGTTCGTTTCCAGACGGGCGTCTCCTATCGTCGAGCCTGCCCACACGACACCTTTATTAATTGACTGTTGCACATTCTGAATCTGCTGTGTTTGGTTGTGACATTCACAACAGTAAAGTGTTATAATTTGACTTCTTCCATTGTCCGTTCATTTACGCCCCCTGTTGTGGGTCCGTGTCACTACACTTTCCCAACAATAACTGGACTTTTGTTGCTGTTTAAAAAAAGCTATTATATTTGTCAATTACATGTACAGTAGTGTTCAGAATAATAGTAGTGCTTTGTGACTAAAAAGATAAATCCAAGTTTTGAGTATATTTCTTATTGTTACATGGGAAAAAAGGTACCAGTAGATTCAGTAGATTCTCACAAATCCAACAAGACCAAGCTTTCATGATATGTACACTCTTGAGGCTATGAAATTGGGCTATTAGTAAAAAAAAAAAGTAGAAAAGGGGGTGTTCACAATAACAGTAGCATCTGCTGTTGACGCTACAAACTCAAAACTATTATGTTCAAACTTTTTTTTTTAGCAATCCTGTGAATCACTAAACTAGTATTTAGTTGTATAATATACAGTTTTTCATGATTTCTTCACATCTGCGAGGCATTAATTTTGTTGGTTTGGAACCAAGATTTTGCTCATTTACTAGTGTGCTTGGGGTCATTGTCTTGTTGAAACACCCATTTCAAGGGCATGTCCTCTTCAGCATAAGGCAACATGACCTCTTCAAGAATTCTGACATATCCAAACTGATCCATGATACCTGGTATGCGATATATAGGCCCAACACCATAGTAGGAGAAACATGCTCATATCATGATGCTTGCACCACCATGCTTCACTGTCTTCACTGTGAACTGTGGCTTGAATTCAGAGTTTGGGGGTCGTCTCACAAACTGTCTGCGGCCCTTGGACCCAAAAAGAACAATTTTACTCTCATCAGTCCACAAAATATTCCTCCATTTCTCTTTAGGCCCGTTGATATGTTCTTTGGCAAATTGTAACCTCTTCTACACATGTCTTTTATTTAACAGAGGGACTTTGCGAATAAATTAGCTTCACACAGGCGTCTTCTAACTGTCACAGCACTTACAGGTAACTCCAGACTGTCTTTGATCATCCTGGAGCTGATCAATGGGTCAGCCTTTGCCATTCTGGTTATTCTATCCATTTTGATGGCTGTATTCCGTTTGGTCCACGCGTCTCTGGTTTTTTGTCCATTTTAAAGCATTGGAGATCATTGTAAATGAAAAGCCTATAAATTTTGCACCTGCATATAAGTTTTCCCCTCTCCAATCAACTTTTTAATCAAACTACACTGTTCTTCTGAACAATGTCTTGAACGCCCCATTTTCCTCAGGCTTTCAAAGAGAAAAGCATGTTCAACAGGTGCTGGCTTCATCCTTAAATAGGGGACACCTGATTCACACCCCCTTTTCTACTTTTTTCTACTAATAGCTCAATTTCATGGCCTTAAGAGTGTGCATATCATGAATGCTTGGTCTTGTTGGATTTGTGAGAATCTACTGGTACCTTGTTTCCCATGTAACAATGAGAAATATACTCAAAACCTGGATTAATCTTTTTAGTCACATAGCAGTACTATTATTCTGAACACTACTGTATAAACAGGCTCTTTGACCTGTTTAATAGAAGATGAAAATATTTCATATATAATTCATGCAGTAACTAGTGTGACAGAGCAGAAGGCAAGCTTTCAGTTTTTCACTGCACCTGCAAGTCTTGCACCTCTACGGAAACAGAGCAATCATGGCCTCAATTAGGTATCACTCAAAAATGTTCTTTGCACAGTGTAAAACAGTTACAGTGTCATAATTCACATGAGAAGAAACCAGATGTCTGTGATCAGAATGACACACACACACATGCGTGCACGCAAAGACAACAGTTGAACGAAGACTCACACCGTCCCACAACACACAATGATGAACTCAGTCTAATACAGCAGTCAGATCTGCAGGAGTCTGCAGTCATAGCTAAAACAGTTATCCACCACTTTAGCGAGTGCTGTTCTCGTGGAATGGTGCAAAAAAACAAATAAGGAAGAAATTAGAAAATACTTTTCTCAAATATTTAGTCTTCATCATGACATCCTTTAGCTGTCATTCATAAGTAGCTGTCAGTATGAAAGTGATGACTAGGTTAAAATATAAAAAGTCATTCAGGAGGATGGAAAGCACAAGAAAAGCAGATTCCTCCCATTAATGCCATAAAAAATGATGTATTATTCTTTACTGACAGTTATTGATAGGCTTATAAAGTGCGCCTCATTAGAAGATGTTATTCAGATTTTAGTGTTTTGCCTCTTTGAGGTGAAGCAAGTCTGGAATATTTTATGTGTTTATTATGTACACGTAAATTAACCCTCAAGTGACCAAGGTATTTTAGTGAGTAATATGTCCGAGCGCGGTTATTTATGAGCCCATTGACTTTATATTGGAATACGTGTATATAAATAACTGTTTTAGGGTTCTTAATATTTATTCTCCTCACTCTGGGCATCAAGAATCAATCTCAATGCTTGTGCAGCTGTAAATCTTGCTATTCTACATCTGTTGGCTTCCCTGCAAAACAGTAGCATATAATGATTCGAGAGTATAAATTACAACACTATCTGAAGCTATAACGTCAAAAATCTCAAAGCTCTTCCTGGGGTCGTAAGTGATTCTGCACAAGTTTGGTTTATACTTGCCACACGGATCGGCCGATCCTTGCAAAATTCTCTAAACAAATGCAGGACAAATAGAATCACAAATTCAGGAAACTTTTTGCCGATTAAAATTAGAGAAATGATGCACAGCAATATATGCCCGGGGTCATAAATGATCCTACACAGTCTCTTGAGGGTGTGCTTTATTTAAGACCATTATTTTGTCTGTAGATCACCAAGTAATTAATTATCGCTGGTCTCAGGTAAATGTAGTGGACAAAACGCACAATATTACCCACTGAAATGAGGATGTGCTGAATTATACAGAGGATCTACAATGGAAATATGCAAGTAAAGTATATGCACCATAAAACCGGACAGAGGTGGACCTACAGGCCTGAAAACAAACTGTGAGTGACACCAACACTTTGTGGTTACGTTGCGTGTTGGTTTTCGTTTAGGTGTACGTGCTAACAGATAAAACCTTGCAGATTGCCAACATGAGCAAAGTGTCCCAGATGTGTGTGTTGCATCACGTGCACGGCGCCCCTCTACAGAATCCCCTGCACCTATCGCTCTAGCCTAAAACAGACATAAAACATGACCTCCACAGGGGGAACCTCACTTTTACTCCTCAAGAGAAGATTATATTTCTTACTGGTTTTCTTACTGGTGTCAGACATCAATATAACACCTGACAATTCATGTCATCTCCGGACTGTCACACTGTTGGTCTGTTTGCATCCTTTGCTCGAGTTTGGTCGATAACTTGCTTATAAAAACTCTACAGTGCTTGAGTGGGAAATGATTATATTATGAATAAATTATTAATTCATTAAATGGTCAACTCAATTGTTTGGTAGAGCATATTGATATCTACTTCATTCTATTGAAAAATGTGAGGATATTAAAGGGTTAAGGTCAGCGTGATGGCTTAGCAGTTAGCACTGTGGCTTCACAATGACACAGTAACCACTTCTCACCTGGTCCTGTGAGTTTGCATGTTGTCCTCATTTTTTTCGTGTGTTGCTGCCAGGTGATCCAACTTCACTTCCAAAGACATGCAGATTAGGTGAACTGGAAACTACGTGTAAGTGAGCTTGTGAATGAGTGTGAGTGTTTGGAAGCCTGTCCAGGGTGAACCCCACCTCTCGCCCATTGACTGCTGGGATAGGCTCCATCCCCACTTGACCATCAATTGGATTAAGCAGGTACAGAAAATGAATGAATGAATGAAAGAACTTGGGAGAATATAGCAGAAAGATAATTCATGTCTTGGTCGCAGCAAAGGCAGCTGGAGTCATTTAAGATCAGGAAGTTCAAAATCATGTCCATGTGGATTGTAATCCGGCTGTTGTGTTTTTCAAGAAATTACAAGTAAATTGTGATTTCGAGGATCACAATGTAAATAAGCATCCGTATTGGAAGTGTTCTTGTATTATCCTCGGCAGTATTTTTATGTATTCTTATGTAATTTTATTGCTGAATCAAATCAAATCAAAATCTAATATTTGGAGATACCAATTCAATTTGAGGACTAGATACCAGAGGTGAGACAAATTCACCAGTAAGTCACTCTCAAGTCATGAATTGGCAAGTCACAAATCCCAAGACAAGTCTCAAGTCATAATGACCATCAATTGGTGCAAGTTGATTTGAGTTGAGACTTGTGACTTGAGACTTGCCGATTCACGACTTGACAGTGACTTCGTCCCACCTCTGCTACATACTTGTATTGTCAAATTAACTCAGGTCCAATTACCCAATGAAGGTTTTCAATCCTGACCTGCGGACTGCTGCATTGGGAACTCATAACAGCCAGTGTACACGCATTCAGGCCAAACCTACATCTGCCAGACAAGAAGCTACAGCCAATATAGTGCATGTAAGTAAGTGTGTGAAAACAAAGGCATGCTTCTTCAAAGATGGACACTTGACAACATGTAGCATTATTTCCACTGCAGATATGTGATGTGTCTTAAATGCATCAGTTCACAAGCCACAGTTACTCAAGCAGAGACTGACCGTGCCAATGTAGAAAGTGTTGGCGCCGATGAAGGTGACGGCATCCTCCAGATCGTAATTCTGGACTCCGTTCTGGTAGTCCTGGTACGGCACCACAGTCAGGGCCAAGGGGCCCACAGAGCTCTTGCTGAGATTGGTCAGTTTCACCTCCAGGTTCACGGCGTCACCAACTTTACATTCGGCAATTACATCGCAGTCGCACGGCTTCTCATTCACCAACACATCTGCAAGGAGAAAGAAAAACAAGAGATCAACAAGTGTGGAGAGAACAGGGGTTTTGTTTGTAGCCGACTCTGCAAAAAAATGAACTCAAACTCAAGAATTAAAAGCTCTGGACCCAACATTTACTGCTCGGTCGTTTCTATCCAATCGCATTTGTATTCATCCAAACACGACCCGACCATTAATGGCCGATCACACCGTTTCTTCTGAAAGATCAACAGGCTTTTTTCAGGCCTGAAATGTATTTTATTGACCTCAGTGGCAAATGCAGGAGCTGTGGGTATTAGGCTGAATTCTATAGGTATCCTGTTAATCACATGCATGACTAATTCCAGTCAAGGAAGGATGAATGAGGTGGTTGGTACAATCCCACTGCTCCCTAAACGTGCCACCTCACAGCATCTCCTCGTTCTCTGACACAGCGACATCTCACTGCTCACCGGCGCCGACAACTGAGGGACACTGAGATCAATTCAATGCTGCTAATGTTTGTCCAGTCACTTCTGAAGTGGTCTTTAGCCAGCGCAGACGGCAAGAGAGAGACACACACGTCATGATTTGTTTTGAACTGAGGCCCCTTACACCCCTGGAGGCCTGCGAATATGAGACACTCGAAACACTGGGAATTCAGGAGCACCCAAAGAGATCATCCAAGCACTGAATCCTCCGAGAATAACAGTGACATACCCAGAAGCGCAGGCGCGCAAACCGCTTGTCATAGGCTTTCTAACGTCACGCCTGTGGCTGTGATAAACGCTGTGAGTCAGAGCGGCCGAGACGGCGTGACAGGCTGATGAAAAAGCCAATATGCCACGAGTACTCCCGTCCTTTGCGTGTAGTTAGGGGTGGGGTTATGAGAGCGGTGGAGAGACAGACAGAAAGACCACTGGGAGGAAGGCGAGTGGGTGGGGGCCGTTCAACTGGCGCTGTCACAGTCAGTCAGGGGCCTCAGGAGGCCGACGCGACAGAAGGGTGACATTCAGCCGTGTGTTCTAACCGTACTTCACTCAACACAGACACCCGCCGGCACTCCCGGACGGCTTGTTTGGATGTTATTTTTAGAATTTCTTTTTTTTGTGTGTGTGTTGGCAAACACCTCAATGCTGTTGCTTATCTTGAGTTTTTGTGGTGGTGATGTCACAACTTGTGGGTTGTGTGGTGGCTAAGACTGAATGCGGTGAGTATTGCTAGCAGCAACAAGGATGTGAAGAGGAACGTCTCAATGGTACTCAGTCTCACCCAAAGGAGGTGAAAGACGGACACAAAGCTGGTGCTGAAATCCAACCTGTGTCAGAAATGACTTTGGAGAGGACTTCTGCCATTGTCTTCATTGCTCAATAGGCAATGACTGTCACTCAGCAGAAATACCGGAGCGCCAACTGCTTTTATGGTCTGTTATTACAATTATTTGCACTTAGCCATATGATCTCAGATATTTGTAATAAAATGCTCAGAAAGGACAAACAGCCAACTCGACAGCAGTCAAGTTCTGGTTGCTGCACATAGCTGTCACTCAAAGCAACCACTCCCCCAATTATTCAAAACTGGCTAATGACCACAATGGAAATGTTTTTGTGTCATCCTTGAAAAGCCATGAAAAATGTATTACATATATATATATATATATGCATATGTTTTAACACATGGTATTTTGTTATACGCCTT
This sequence comes from Thalassophryne amazonica, assembly GCF_902500255.1. Taxonomy (NCBI): domain Eukaryota; kingdom Metazoa; phylum Chordata; class Actinopteri; order Batrachoidiformes; family Batrachoididae; genus Thalassophryne; species Thalassophryne amazonica. The sequence continues at coordinate 65,940,816 of NC_047122.1, forward strand.
ATGTGGAATTTCTAAATAAATCAAATCAAACAAACTTTCTGACTTAAAAGAACTTAAACCAATAAGTTATTTAAGAAAACTGACTCCCTGCATAGTAACAAAACTAGCTATAGAGACCAAATAGTTTTTGTACCATGCTGCAAACGTTTATTTCTGCTATAACATTGGGCAATTTAACATGTGGCTCTACGGGGAATGGCTCGCTGTTGGAACCAGCCTCAAGAAGCCATTCAATGAAAAGCAAAATTTTTCAGCTCCGCCTTTGCCTCAATTAAGCAGAGCGGAGGTAGGACTGATTAATGTGAACTCTGAGGCACACTGTGCAATAAATCCTTTCCTATATCATCCCCCGACTCACTTAAAGCCAACTCACTGTAAAAGTGTCAGAACCACTCAAACTGGAATTAAAGTTTGGTACTTTTTGTCCCTGGTCATCTGGGTTTGCATAACCATCAATTCTGAGATTGATGATGACATTAATGACATTAATTTGACCTTTGTCATGATTTCATGAAAAAAGTCAATTTGCGGTCAATCATTCAATCAACATTTATTGATACAGACCTTTAAACAACCACATGGTAACCAAAGTGCTTTTCAGTAAAATCAAGAAATAAAATTAATGGGAATAAGAGCATAACATACAACAAAAAAGAGACCTAAAAGCAAAAATGTCACAGTGCTATGAAGCATAAAAAGCTATTTTGAATAAATAAGTCAGTAATAGTATGTATAATGGGGTCAACTTGTTCCATAATTTAAGGCAGCTATTGCTTGATCACTCCAAAGTTTGTGTTTTGCCCGTGGGACTTGTAAGATCCCGTTTAGAAGGGGGTTGGCTTAAGTCGGAGAATTTTTGTTTTTTCTGAATCTGAAAAACGCAAATTGGATTTAAACCGGATTGTTCTCTATCTGGCTCAACTCAACTGTCAGAGGTGGGTTGAGCAAATCTGGGATTCATTGAGGTCGGAACACAAATGTGGCTAGATTCCAGCTAGCTTGGAGATCATGACGTCAAATTTCTTCACTACGTCTGTGCGCCCACCGAGTCTCCTCCACTGTGCCCGTGCTCAATAAAGCAAACAACCTTCTCTGCAGTGCCCCCCCCCCCCCACACACACACACACACGCTCATTCAGATGTCACCGTCAGAAAAATCACCACAGCAGTCGTTGTAACAGAACAGCAGCCTGAGTCTGGGAGTATCTGAACGGAGGTCAAGTAACGTTGACCAGGTGACAGTCACATCCTGTTGTAGTTATGGGGAGTTAAAAGCTCCAAAAAATAAGGTGTGGAAATGCCATTAATGACTTTAAAATCAAACAATTAAAATCTTAAACTCGATTCTAAAATGAACTGGAAGCCAGTGGTTAAAGCACAGATGTAATATGCTCACATCTGGAAGCGTATGTTAAAAGATGAGCGACAGCATTTTGTCTGGAAAGGAACGGACGACTGGACTGCACCAACCAGAGGGGTATTACATGGGTACTCATAGTGGGTAAGGTACCTGGAAGGCTCATTCTTAATCGTAATCAGTGCCAGCTGCTTGATGGTGAGCAACCAGAGCTGTCTGGATTCACCCTGAAGAAGTTTCATAACTATAAAACACTTCTTAACTCTGTGTATGTGCTTCAAACGCATTATGTTACATAAACTTTACAAGTAATCCAGGATTCCTATGAGTGCTGAACCGTGGGTGTTGGCCGTACACGTCACAGATCAACTACAGTCCATTACTCCACTAGTGGAGTCAACAGATGACTCTTCTGTTCTGACTAGATTCCATAGTGATAGGAACCCCCTTCATTTTATTGTATCTACTGATCAATTTCAAAGTCACATCTTATTGCTGTAACTGACAAAGTCTGACTCCAAAAGTAGAACATTTCTACCTTATTTGTCTTTCAAAGCAGAGCAGTAGTGTAAATCTTTTGCAAACTAGAAAATATAACACATGCCAAAATGCCCTGAGCCGTATGAGCAGAAAAATAGGAAGCAGAATGTGACCTTTTGACCTCTTAAAATAGGTCAAGGTTAGCCATCTTTGAACTTGTCCAAGGTCTGTGCCCAAGAATGTTCCCTGTAAATTTGAAGACTCTGACAGTAACAGGACTGGACTTGTGTGACAGATGGACAGACGCAAACTCTTCACAATACCCGATGGACATATTTTGGCCTCGGGTAAAAATGCCACAATACTAGTCAACAATCCATGGTTGTAAATGTCGGATAGGAATGCAGTTTTACTTAGGTTTGCCAAACATTGTATGTCCACATATTACAATTTGTTGCATATGCTCTTTGTAACTTTTCACTTCTCACTGGATTATTCTTGTACCTCAAATAAACTTGTGTATAATAATGTCAATCTACGTGAAAACTAAAATATGTAACTGATTTGAGTATTTTTATGATGTCTTTTTCATGGTCGAGGTTAAAATATGTACTTCGCATATGTTCTGCACATGTGTAGCTCAAAAGTCAATGAACTCCAGTCCAATGAGGCCACGTATACTCAGAGCACAAAAACCTTTTCACCAATTTTTAAATATTGCGCAATGAAATAAACAGCAAGATGGAGGAGGAAACCTGAACTAACACACCTATTCCACAGGGCGCCGTTCTACTACGATCATTCACGATCCAACAAAAGTGCAAAAAAGGGATGAAACAACTTAATCCAGTTTGAAACTGTCTGGATTGACTTCTTTGAACACTTTCTGGTCTATTTTAAGAGATTGCAAACAGGGTTCTTTTGTGCAATGCCTATGTTTCTAAATTCTAATCTGTTTGAGACTTTACATTGCTATGTTTCTATGACCAAGAGAATTATATTTTATTTACTACTTATGTTTTCATGTTGATGTTAATCTGTCCATTATGACGTGCTGCTGCCTTTCTTGGCCAGGTCACCCCTGAAAAAGAGATTTCGATCTCAATGGTTTTTTTTATTGATCTGGTTAAATAAAGGTTATTATTTTAATCCGGTTTGAATCCTAACAGGCTGGTTTATGAAGTGCAAACTGGCAGGTATTATGAAGTGCAAACCTGGCAACCTGTCCAAAAATGAAAGAAAGGAGCTGCGCCCTCGGGCAGAACCACAACAAACGTTGCTTCAGCTTCAAGTTTTTACGCTGATGGAGCGCGATCAAACACGTTTCAAGCCATAGTCACTACGAATACCCTTTTTAAAGAAGTTCAAACATGATTGAAGCCGTTAAGACTACAAATACCCAGAAGGTACCATGTGCTATCAACAATTTCGAGAATCAGGATTAAAGTTTTGAACAGTCCAAAAATTAGAACCTGATTTCAAATCTGGTGCTGATGACGGCCGTAACTACTACGTATATCAAGTTTGTTCAAGACTGACAAAGATGGATCAAGAAGTTACTGTGATGCTTCAAAATGTGCACCGATTTCCTATTTGGGATTAAACGAAAAGGAACAGTGCTCTGTGGAATAACCCTCTAAGATGAACTCAAACCACCCGAGGAGGTAGAACATCAAGTTCAGAGACAGGGAGTGTTCAATGAAGATGTTGATACTTTCAGATGACTAAAAATGAACTAAGCCTGTTTCAATACATGATGCTGTATTTCTTTATTGAATGGAGTAATCCATAATAAAAGCAAATATCAGGAAAAGGTCAAAGGAAAAAAGATAATATTTATAGCACATACTGTTCGACAACCCTTCTCTTTTATTTTGGGGCTATTTCTGAGGTATCCTGACAATATCATTGGAAATCACAGTATCAAGATATCTGTCTTAATTTTCTGTCATTGCTTGGAGTTAAAAAGTCATTGAAATCCTGACTTTGTTACTTCTTCCACTGCAGAGGTCAAAATTCTATACATGAACGTATCTGTGAGATTTATTTGGAAATGCTCGAGCGGTTATATAAAACTCACCAACACACATACAATCGCTGCACAACAAGTATCTGAGACGAGTGACAATTTGGCAAGTAGTTATATTTAGTTAGCGCTTAGTGATGTTGCTAGGAGATGCACAAATGATAAGTAGGTTACATTGTTTCTAAAACTGGAAATACATTCTTTTGCATTAAAAACAAACAAAAGAGGATGGTTAGTCTGCAAAGAGCCAATTAACTTCCATGCAAACATGTTGCCCATTTTCACACCCGCGGTCTGTAAGGTGCTTTTTATGAGTTGCAAATTATAAGTCTGAGACATAAAGTCTCAAGTCTTAGGACTCACAATGGAGACTTGATTGTTTCGGGGTCTAAACCAAGTCTTCAGTACTGAAGCAAGCATCAAGTTTTGAACCCATGCTATTTCATATTTTGTGTGGTCGACTTCATTTTATTAGTTAATATATTTCACTCCTACATTTATGGCCTGCGACACATAACAAAAAACATTGGTATGCTAAAGCCTTTACTACATCCTAATGTTGCCTCTGGCACAAAGATGTTCTGGCTCTGAGGACACCGACTGATGAAACGACTCGTGTTACTTTGTTGCATTCTTCCTGCAAACATGTTATAAGTTCTCAAACAGTAGAGGGTCAATGTTGTTTTGATCAAACATTCTCTACACATTCTCCAAAATCTGTACCCTCTTCTTCTGCAGCCATGACTTTGTAATGTGTGCGGAATGTGTTTTTTCTTTGTCTTGTTGAAAATGCGTGAACGTCACTGGAAAATATCAAAGCTTGAAGGCAGCATGATGCACTAACATCATTCACAACTTTATAGGTTAAAACCTTAACCCCCCCCTTCATATACAGTTGTCATGGAGGGAGAAGCGAGCTATCAACACTAAAGTGTTTTGGGGGTTTTTTGGTACCAGGCTGTTAAGAAATTTATTTCTTCTTGAAATTTAGACATTTTAACATGGGATTCTATGGGTATCTGATCCTCTTGGATCCAGCCTCAAGCCGCCACTCAGGGAATGTTTTCCTTCTTCCTGGTGGCTTCATTTTAGATTGCCAGAGGGTGGGGCTTGAATTTGGGTGAGGACAATAAAAGGGGAATGTTGTATAGCAGAGAAGAAAATGAAAAAGTCTGCATGTTTCAGCAGTGGCCTGCAAAAGTAATTAAACATAAAGGCACCAAAACACAGAATAGTTAAATGTCAGCAGACTGCCTGCAAGGAGAACGAGGACTTAAAGGAAGAAATATCATTTCAATAACAGCTTGATTAGCTTCTGTAACACACGGTGCATAGGACACAGGTACATCCTTTGGTGTGTGTGTGTGTGTATTTCAGGAAGTCAGGAAGAACCCAGTCATCATGCCAACCTCGCTCATTGCACGCAACAACACAATCAAATTAGAAAAAGAAGAATCGATAAGTTTATTAATTCCTCTCCCCCACAGCTGTTCCGCAGGCTGCTTTTGCTTTATACATGACGCACGCATACAGCTGTGCCCAGACGCCGCTGGAGAAGCTGCCGTCTGCAGACACAGAGGCCTGCAGCAGGCGCCGTGTCGCCACAGCAACCAGGTGGGACAGAGAGCGAGTGGCAGACAGAGAACACCTCCCTGCAGCATGAAATCCACACAGCAGACTGCAGCGCGGAAATTAAAGCCGCTTCGCCGCCCCTCCGCTTAGAGGAAAAGATAAAGACAGCGGCTGACATGCTGAAAGTATGGAGCGTGTCACACCAGCGTCCGCTGAGCTCATTAACGTTAGCAAATGTCATGCAGCGCAAAAGAAAGCAGCCAATCACAGTGAACAAATAATGGTAAAAGGTTGCAGTAAAATTCAGTGATAATATTTCTGAAGCATTCATGAAGTACTTTTTTTCTTTGTGCACACTAATATTTGTGTATGAGCTCAGAGGGCTTTTGCCGTGGCAGCACCAAATCTTTGGAATGATCTGCCACTGCATGTTAGACAGGCGTCATCACGTGCATTTCAAATCACTTTTAAAAACTCATCTCTTTTCATTGGCTTTTAACACTAAGTGAAATACTGTGCATTTTAAATATATTTTGTATTTTAATGTATTTATTGCATTTTTTATGTATTTTATTGTCTTATTGTACAGCACTTTGGACCGTGTGGGTGATTTTAAAGCGCTTTATAAATAAATTGGATTGGATATGAAGGGGATAAAAAATGTAATCTGGTAAAGTTAACTAATCTATAACCTTTTATAAACTATTAAATATTATTTTGTCAGTTAGCTGCCCCTAAGCCAGCGCTCGGGTTTTTAGACACGTCCGGTTCACATTCATGTTTGTTTGGTGACAATCAGGCACTTAGGAAAGAAGTTACTGTGCTCAAAAATATTTAACAAATTACAGTCCAGATCCCAGAGCTTCAAGGTGTCTTGGGGTCCCTGTGCATAACACAACTGAAAGATATCACACACACTAGTGAAATGCTGATGGACAGCGTGACGTCCAACCCACTGGCTGCACCGTGAGAAAAAAAATTATATAATATCACAATTTTCATGCACTGAATGGATGGAAGGTTCAAAAATTTAATTTTTTTTTTTGTTTAAGCTGTTCGCTTGTCTCCACATTTAGTTTTATGGATGATAGGATGGCATGAGTAAATTATTTAAGTGGGGTTTCCAATTTCACAACTTTTCAGAATCTACAAGCACAATGATCAGAAAAAGCAGTTTGACGCTTCTTCAGCATTTGGTTCAAAAAACCCCACTGCCCTCACGGCACTGCTACCGTACTACTGCTACATCACAGCACGGCCGCAAGACCGAACAAAACGCCAGCAAGAACACTTGCACAATGCCAATAATGACGGTCAAGAAGAGCAGATCACAAATCACAGCATCAATCTGCACCAAACTCTCCAACTAATATAAGCTGGTACATATTTTTGTCATTATGAAATATGGATAATGATTATGAATGAGGGATGCTCCTACAAGCTGCAGCTGAAGAAGCAAAATACCTGCTGTTATATGATCTTGGCTGTGTCGTGGCAGTTTCTGCTGGCTTTCATGTTGTGTTCAGTAAACGTTGAGATGGTTTCTGATGGCATCTTTCTGGGTTACAGTTGTTTTCACATTTGCTCAGGGTGTGTTTCTTAGCCTGAGCTGGAGGACGCCGTCGCTCGGCCCCACCAGCAAGAAGAAAAAATAAGTAATTTTAAAAGCTGAAAGTCCTCTCTGCAATAATTTAACTTGTGTCACAGCGTTCCATTTATTCATGAACACCATTCACCACAAGTATCCTTCACCTCTTCAACAGTCTGCTAACGAGGACACACACACACACACACACACACACACACACACACACACACACACACACACACACACACACACACACACACACACACACACACACACACACACACACGTCAAGAGAAGATACGTGTCCCACAGTCATTTGGAAAACAGCTGTCAATAGAACTACAAATCAAAACTTTATGCACAGTATGACGAGGGGAAGAAAATAACCAGCATCATCACTCAGGATAGTCTGTGGATGGCAAAAAAAGAAAGTAAACAGGTTGTTTTTACCTCTGCCAACAAATTTGGAGGTGGTTATGTTTTCACCTGTTTGTTTGTTTGTTTGTCTGTTTGTGAACAGCCTGGAGCCCACAATATTTCATACATCGTTAGGAAAGTTTTACTGAAGATTCATATCCAAATAGGCAAGAACTGATTACATTTTCAAGGTCATAGGTCAAAGGGCAAAGTCCAGAAAAATCTTGGAAAATAGGAAAAATCCCTATCTTTAACATTGAATTCATTTTCAAAAATTCATAACTCTGTCAAAAAAAAAATCAAATTTCTTTCATATTTGACAGCGTTATGTAGGATGGTATCCTTTATTGACTGACAAAGTTTGATCTGGATCTGATCCAGATTGTGGATTTTGTGGACATTTTGCATTAAATCTCAGTCAAAGTCCCTCAATCACTCTTATTTGTGACCATGAGTGCAAACTGGTGCTCTCAATGAATAGACTAAAGGCTCGGTCACACGGCACTTAAGGAAGGGCAACGAAGCCCAAACGAAACAAGACATCTGGACTTTCATTGACTTTCATTGGCATCGTGTAATCTTCATGCAGCTTCGTTCCTGCAGCTGGCGCTTCAGTTTGACTTTCTGTCTAAAAATTTGAAAACTTCAATTTATCTGTATTTCATTTTGCTGTAGTTGATGGTTTTTTAGCGTTTGCTTTGTTTTTGTAACATTAGCGTTTAGTTTGACTTCATTCGACCAGCTGGATGTTTTCATACAGTGCAGAAGCCGGTTTGTGAGTGCTGTTACTGCCACTGTGCTCATGTAATGTCGGAAATTACAGGGCAAACTCAGCCTGTTGCTTGGATTTTTTTTTTTTTTTTTTTTATCTGGGTGGGGGGTCAGCTTCACTGGGCTCAGGCAACAAGAATGAATGTTTTGTGTGGATACAATGAATTATTTTACCAAAAATAAAATGAAAACTGCGCTCCTGCCACAAGAACAGTTGAATATGAAACAACAAAAAAGTTGTGTCATTTCCGATGGTACTTGAAAGAAGCATCAGCGACAGCAGCCGCTCCTGCGTGCGCTAATCATTTATTAAGTATAATAATATGAGTGTAGGAATGACAATCCAGCCCTTATGTACATGTGGCAACAGGTAGATGATTCAGATGATTATATAAAGAGCTGTTCTGGAAGGCAGAATTCACGTTGTGGATCAGCAGCAGCTGTTGGAAATAAACACACATGGGAAGTCAATGCGCATTCACACGGACTGATCAATTTACTGCTCTGATACATTCAGCTATCTTTACACTTATATTTATTCCTCCTTTTGACAGTTTTCTGTTATAAATCAATATATATGGCTTAGTAATGCAATACAGCAGCCACCACGGCACACCAGAGTTTTCTTTTTTAATTGGAGCAAGATGGAGCGCACAGCACATCATCAGTCTGAACCAGACAGTGAGGATTCTGATGATGAAGGAGATGATCCCTTTTTTGTTCTGGATGAGGAACCAGAGAAGGTGGATCCATCGACGTGCGCACAGATCTCCACAGTGGGTCACATCACAAGCTTCTGTTTGCAGCTTCTCCAGGACTCAGGCACTACAGAGCTCCATCCCAGCATTGTCCTGGAACGCAGAGCAGGATGCAGACACACACTGCTCCAGCTGTGGCTCCAGGTGCGTTTCATTTAAAGCTTGGAGATCACCGTTAGCTTCAGTTTCATTTTGTTCCTTTTTTGTTCCTTATGTGCTCTTGATTCACAGGCTATTGGCCATTGGTGATGGGAAAAGTCAAAAGCTCATTTTCACCTTTTCTCAATGATTTGTGACTTTTTTTTAGTTTTTTTCCCCTTCGTTCAGGAATCGTCGTATGCCGTGTGACCGGCCATAAGTTTGATCCGCATCTGATCTGTATTGCAGGTTTAGATTTAGCAGATATTTGATTTTAACATTAAAAAGCCCTTTTGATCAATATTTTGTATTAAAATTTCGCTTATGAAAAGTCTCTTCTAACAGGACTTTGACCTTGAAAATGTTTCCAAGGTAAAAATTTGTGGAATTAGAAACTAGTGTTGGCGGAAGTTTGTGCTCTAGGATTGCGGCGCTCTAGTTAAAAAACCCGGCAGTGACTGTGGTAACCGTAGAGGTTTTGAGCCGAGTCCAGATGAGCAGGTCAAACTCACGGCACATCCTGGTCTATGTCAGTGAGCAGAGAACACTGAGAAGGCTGAGGTGTGCTACAGTAAGACTAAAAATAAACTCTCTCTAATATCCCCCTGAGCCATCTGGACCTTTTAGAATTATCCCCATGACAACTGCTCTTTTGATATCTTGTCCTTTCCTTCATCACAGTTTTTTTTGTTTTGTTTCTTTTGTTTTTTAATTCCACCTGTTCTTGCAAATAAACACCAGGATGATGACTGATTACTTTCCATATTATTCTGACATGATGGTACCATTTGCACAATTAAAGGCCTTGGCCAGAAGACGTGTCCATCTTAATCCTATTCTGATTTTAAACCATTTTAACCATTTATCTATTAATCTGCAGCTGCTTTTGAGCAATTTCTGAATAAATGACCATGCCAAAAGTAATATGATAATGGAGTTATTTTCCATTTATTGGCAGACAAAAATATTTTTTGAACTTTGAGGAAAATGAGTTTGGTTAAGGTTTTGACATTCTGAAGTTCAATCATGACCAATAACACTAAAATATTTAGGAGTCCAGAGGATTTTACTTCAAAATATTTTAGGGTTTTATCATTACTGAAGTTGAGAATGTCACACCTGAAGCCAAATATTCTGATGTGTCTGTGTGTGTTTATATATATATATATATATATATATATATATATATATATATATATATATATATATACACTCAACAAAAATATAAACGCAACACTTTTGGTTTTGCTCCCATTTTGTATGAGATGAACTCAAAGATCTAAAACTTTTTCCACATACACAATATCACCATGTCCCTCAAATATTGTTCACAAACCAGTCTAAATCTGTGATAGTGAGCACTTCTCCTTTGCTGGGATAATCCATCCCACCTCACAGGTGTGCCATATCAAGATGCTGATTAGACACCATGATCAGTGCACAGGTGTGCCTTAGACTGCCCACAATAAAAGGCCACTCTGAAAGGTGCAGTTTTATCACACAGCACAATGCAACAGATGTCGCAAGATTTGAGGGAGCGTGCAATTGGCATGCTGACAGCAGGAATGTCAACCAGAGCTGTTGCTCGTGTATTGAATGTTCATGTCTCTACCATAAGCCGTCTCCAAAGGCGTTTCAGAGAATTTGGCAGTACATCCAACCAGCCTCACAACCGCAGACCACGTGTAACCACACCAGCCCAGGACCTCCACATCCAGCATGTTCACCTCCAAGATCGTCTGAGACCAGCCACTCGGACAGCTGCTGAAACAATCGGTTTGCATAACCAAAGAATTTCTGCACAAACTGTCAGAAACCGTCTCAGGGAAGCTCATCTGCATGCTCGTCGTCCTCATCGGGGTCTCTACCTGACTCCAGTTTGTCGTCGTAACCGACTTGAGTGGGCAAATGCTCACATTCGCTGGCGTTTGGCACGTTGGAGAGGTGTTCTCTTCATGGATGAATCCCGGTTCACACTGTCCAGGGCAGATGGCAGACAGCGTGTGTGGCGTCGTGTGGGTGAGCGGTTTTCTGATGTCAGTGTTGTGGATCGAGTGGCCCATGGTGGCGGTGGGGTTATGGTATGGGCAGGCGTCTGTTATGGATGAAGAACACAGGTGCATTTTATTGATGGCATTTTGAATGCACAGAGATACCGTGACAAGATCCTGAGGCCCATTGTTGTGCCATACATCCAAGAACATCACCTCATGTTGCAGCATGTTTGGGATGCTCTGGACCGGCGTATACGACAGCGTGTACCAGTTCCTGCCAATATCCAGCAACTTCGCACAGCCATTGAAGAGGAGTGGACCAACATTCCACAGGCCACAATTGACAACCTGATCAACTCTATGCGAAGGAGATGTGTTGCACTGCATGAGGCAAATGGTGGTCACACCAGATACTGACTGGTATCCCCCCCCCCAATAAAACAAAACTGCACCTTTCAGAGTGGCCTTTTATTGTGGGCAGTCTAAGGCACACCTGTGCACTAATCATGGTGTCTAATCAGCATCTTGATATGGCACACCTGTGAGGTGGGATGGATTATCTCAGCAAAGGAGAAGTGCTCACTATCACAGATTTAGACTGGTTTGTGAACAATATTTGAGGGAAATGGTGATATTGTGTATGTGGAAAAAGTTTTAGATCTTTGAGTTCATCTCATACAAAATGGGAGCAAAACCAAAAGTGTTGGGTTTATATTTTTGTTGAGTGTGTGTGTGTGTGTGTATACACACACACACACACACACACACACACACACACACATATATATGTGTGTGTGTGTATATATGTGTATGTGTCACGACTTTGACCTTGTAAACAGATTTTACAACTTTGCTGGTAAACAACAAGAAGAAGCTGCTCATCCTCAAATGTCTTGTGTGGACAGGAGACGAGCACAAACTGCCTGCATAATCAGTCCTTTTAACTTTTTTTTTTTTTTGTCAAACATGCACACGTGCACCTCTGCAGCTCGAACATGATATTTGTTCCTGACACGTCTAACGACACTTCAGGCTGTTCAGTCGCAACATGAAGCATTTCACAGTGATGTTTTTAGCTTTATCTGTTTAGGCCGTTTTGGCTCAGTCTGTCCTCAATTGAAAACATCCTAAATTATGTCCCAGGTTGGAAAAAGTCTGGAGTTCCCCTTTAACTTACAGACCAACACGATGCTAATCATCAAATATTTCCCACCCAACAACTGACTGCAGGTTATTTTTGTGTTACTTTCTGTGGGGTTTTTTTCTTTCCCATTTCATTCAATCACTCGATTGTTGTTCTGAGGATGAGGAACGTGCGTGTTGCCTCGCTGTCTGAATAGCACCAACTGAGGTGAGCAATGCTTAGCGCATCCTTATCCTTCAGCAGCAGGGCTCTTCAACCCGCCTATTAACCACACGCAGAACCGCGTTAAGGACGTCGGTGATAAAGACGCTTACACGGGCTTACTCAGACATCGACACGCGACAGAACAATTTATTATGTCAACAAGTGGAGACGAGTGCACTCCGCAGAGCTACAAAAAAAAACAAAAAAAACACTGAGTCTGAGAATCTCTTGAATAAAAAGCAAAATGAATGACAGTGAATGAACACAAATTACAGCTCACACGATAATCAAGTCTGGAGTGATGACTGGCTCTTGCTGGAGAAACACAAATTGTTCAATCCAATGTTGCTGATATCATTAAGCTCTGCTGAAGAGGTATCTAAGAAATGTACTGAAAACAGCAATTTCCATCATGTTCTGACAAACAGGCGCCGACCTCGAGTCCTGCTTACAGACTGGGTGCAAAAAGTTCAGAAAGAGAGAACAAGCAGCGATAACAGATGTTGTGCCCCGCATCTAACACCGTTTAGCATCAAACAAAGTTTGACGGAGTCCAAAATACTCCTTGCTCCCGACGTTACACTTCATTCAAAGGGTAACTTAAAGAATCAAAAGTCCAAATCACTTCACGGATCCACGATACCAACATCAACATCTGTTGTCGGGCAACACTTCACCACCTGATGTTTACTGCAACCTAAAGGTTGATCTGACAGATGTACAGTAGAAGTACTGAAGGTATTGGATCATAATGTTGCACTTTTGCACTGCACAAGCAACAACAATGAGAAACACAAAATAGAACATCTGCAATACAACAATCACCAATCACAGTTTGCATTTCAGTTGTCTGATGAATCAGAGCTAAACATGACTACAGTCCCACCTCCAGCGTCTGCTAACTTCACCACAATGAACAGCGGCCAGAAAAATGGCACACAAACAAAAGCAGAGATTTGTGAGCAAGCTCACAAAAATGACACACTCCGCTCTGCCATTGCTGCATGTACCATAAATCAGTGATGGTAAATCTTTTGTGGTGAAACAGTTGAATTAACAAACAGGTCAACCTGTGTACTGACAAAACAACAACAAAAGTTCAATTATCTCCCCGTGAATACACTGGACCGGAATTATTTTCCTTCATGGATAACCTCACATGGTGTGCAAACTTTTATTGAATTCCACCAAACAGCTTAGGAGGCGTTGCAGTTGTAAGACTCACTGACAGAAGGACGTGCTGCCAAGGTTATTCAAATTTGGGTGGTATAACCACAAATGGATCTCGGGTCAGCTGTGATGTAGGAGTGAGCACTGGGGCTGCTCCTTTAACCATCAAGAAACAGCCACAGTCCATAGTTAAGTCCTGAATGTAACTATCAATGGGCGGCATTATGGTGAAACGTGAGAGTCCCCACAAGGCACCTGAATGCTGAAGGCTCAGGAAAAAGTACCACATGGACATATTAGCATGGCGGATGCTTCCACACAAAGCATGTAATAGGGTTTGTTCACATCTACCTTTGTCATGCTCATCTGAACACCAGGTGGTATATTGTAAGCTTGGAGAGCAGGTGGCTCAGTTGGGCTACCAATATAGAGACTTGGGTTTGATTCCTGGTTATAGTACCTGTCTGTGTTCTTGGACAAGATGCTTCATCTGCCTTGGGTGTGGTCTTTGACTTGGTAAGTAACCTTCATTGGATTGAAGTCCCATCCACAGGGTGTTGAAGACTCATGTATTTCACATTGCAGAATCTGGGGATAAGTACCAGAACCAACAGGCCTCAAGGCCTATATGGGACTTCTCTCTTCTTTTTCATCTAGGATTTATAGTGACATAGATATTTCTAATTTTTCCTACACTGGTAACACCAAATATCTTGAAAGGTCAGAATTTATTCTCTCACAGTGTCTGTTCAAATGAACACTAATAATGACATTTTCAGGCCTTCATTTAATATGAAAAAAATACATTTTTAAAGGAGTTAAATAGTAGCATGATGTTATTCCAAAGTATAAACTTTAGCAAAATAATAATTTAAAGAGGTTTTTTTATAAGCTTTTGTTTTGATAGGTTATTGATTTAAAATAATTAAATATAAAAACCAGTGCAGGATTACTGTGATTTCTGTAAAGCAACCTCTGAAAATAGAATAAATCAATACAGCAGAATGGAGGCCGGATGCCATTACAATTTAATGACCCCATATGGACACATCAGTTGAGACCGGAGACTTCCTGCTGTGCTGCAACACAATGGCTAAATATCATTCCATTTCTGGTGTATGCTTAGATTTTTAACATGCTGCTGTTTTTTTCCCTTTTTTAAATCTCAACCCCATAAATGTTATAAAATCTTCACTAACAGACTCTGTCAAACAATGACTGTAGTAACATGACTTTTTTTTTTAAATAAATAAAGCAATATTATAATCCATTTTTAAATTCCACAATCAATATAGCATGTTGGTGGATTTGTGGTTAGGATTATTGCCTAGAGTAAGAAGGTCCCAGGATCACTTCCCACCATTAAAAATGCACCATGAAGAATAAAAAACAAAGAGGTGGTGGAAAAAGTGGTTAGTGCACTTGGTTTCAGTGCGCAAGGTTCCCCGTTCAAACCCCACCCCTGCCAAATTTTTCCATGTAATGTGGAGTTGCGTCAGGAAGGGCATCCAGCGTAAAACTTGTGCCACTTCAATATGCAGATCCAACTCGGATTTGCTGTGGCGACCCTGAGTGAAAACAAGGCAACAGCCAAAGGGTCTTAATAATTATAAGTTGCATCAGTCTGTCACACTTATTTTATAAACCTTGTGCTGTCGCTTCATGCAGCAAGAAGCAAAATTAATTGATTAAGTGCATTATTTACTTTTAATGCAAACACCACATTAGGAAGCAGAAGCTAACAGGCTAATTAATGTTACTGTACAAGGCACAAAAAAAGGGGGGACCCCAAACTTCCCTTCCATGGGGCTACATTGACCACCTCTGACTGGGGGGATCCTGAGGTGTTCCCAGGCCAGGTTGGAGATATAATCTCTCCACCTAGTCTTCCCTGGGGTCGCCTCCTAGGTGGATGTGCCTGGAACACCTCCCTAGGGAGGCGCCCAGGGGCATCCTTACCAGATGCCTGAACCACCTCAGCTGGCTCCTTTCAACGTGAAGGAGCAGTGGCTCTACTCCGAGCTCAGATCTTTGATTTTGGACACAGATTCTGCTGAGGAAGAGTGAGAACATCAGTGAATGTGAGACAGTGTGAGCATACAGTGATGCCGGTAACGCGTTACTCAGTAACGCAGTACTTAGTAACGCATTACTTAGTAACGTGTTACTCTAATCTAACCACTTTTTTCAGTAACAAGTAATCTAACGTGTTAATCTTTCCAAATCAGTAATCAGATTAAAGTTACTTCTCCAAGTCACTGTGCGTTACTATTATTTTTGCATTGTGGGTTGATTGCATCATTAAACTTGGTCCATGGGCAGGAGGTCGGGGTTCGACTGAACTGCCCACTTTAAGCGAGCTGTGAGCTTTTCATCCACGGTTTTCTGCAGCAGCAACGACTCGTCCTCACCTCTTAAAGCACGGTGACAACAGCACAACTGCACTGAGCTTTACAAAGACATTTTTATGCTTTTTTCCTCCTTTATTTAGAATTCTGAGCAGAGCCGCTCCGTATCTGCTCGCTAAAAACAGCTGATCCTCCACGACGTGTCAACAACTAACACTATTTTCCACTGAAATGCACCTAAACTCTCTTTCTGAGGACCACATGATGTGAAAACGCAATAAAACAATCTGACCTGTAAATCTGCTCATGTTTTCTGCATAAATAAATGTTATCCATTCTTTGTGCTCAAACACCAAAGCAGGGGCGAATCCAGATGAAATGGGGGCGTGGGGCAAAGATGTGTCTCCCCCCCCCCCCCCCCCCCACAACACCCCTAGATTAAAGGTCCAGTTTTGAATCTTTTTTTTTTAACTACCACTACTAATACTACTTATAATAATAATAATTTCAACAAGTAAAATGTTTAGAGAGAATTTAAATGTTAGAAAAATGTTACAAAGAATTTAATAGTTACATTTATAAACAATGTAGGTTAGAAATTGCAAGTTTTACTGTTACAGTGCTGTCAACAGTTAAATATGAGGTCAAGAAAGAGGTCTTTATTTTACTTTTTATAGAACAAGTATTTATTTTCATTGAAGTCAAGAAAGGGTGACTATGAAGTGAGTTTTGGCAAAAACAGGTATCACTGTCATGTTGAGGTGGCAGAGGGTTGTTGTTGGCAGCTGGGGAAAGTAACTAAAAAAGTAACTAGTAATCTAACTTAGTTATTTTTCCAATTGAGTAATCAGTAAAGTAACTAAGTTACTTTTTCAAGGAGTAACCAGTAATCAGTAATTGGATTACTTTTTCAAAGTAACTGTGGCAACACTGTGAGCATGGAGCAGACAGGAAGGATTTTAGCCAGCGTGCAGAGTGACATGTTCGGAAAAACATATCAAAAAACAAAAGTGTAGAGTCGCCTTATCGCTCGCTCTACTTTCACTACTGACACGGTACAGACTGCACTGACACGATGTGTCACCAGCAGGAGGTGCTGGATTCAATTATGCAAAATTTATGAGATAACACTGATGGCAATTTATGCATTAACCATCATCACAGACAGACAAAAAAAAGAAATCACCAAAATTAATTTAAAATTGGAGATAAATGTGCTGAATAAAAATCACACAGAAACATGGTAAAAATAAAAAATCTGATGTGGAGAAATTCTGCAGTGATGTTCAGAAGCAGAAATCACATGAAGCACTTTAGAATTTTTATAAAAATGTAGCATCTACAAATCAACACAACACAATCATGTATCATCATATCTGTGTCCAAATAACACACACATCATTCACAGTGTGATGGCTCTTATCAGTATTCTTGAGTTAAAAAGCATTCTTTTTTATGCTTTTGGAATAAATGATGTGTATTAGCTTCCTTAGTCACGTCACTGTATGTTCCACTGTTTGTTTTACCACAACAAACACACACATTCTGAATAATGATAAAGTCTTTATCATGAAGGATTCTCAAATAATGGCTACAAATAAATAAACTAAAACACTTTGTCCTCATTAATATGCAAATGTACATACACCAAATCATCAAAATTAAACTCGGATCAGGTGGTAAGTATGGTACAAGCATCCCTGCCTACAACGAGATGTTACTTGGTTATAATGTCATCGAGAAAAATCCCTTCATTCTCCTCAATATGAAACTATGTACATGAAATGACACCAAAATATGGTGCAAGTATCAGGCGGCGAGCGTGTACTGCTATTGATTTGTTATGTTCATGAGAATGAGTGCCTACGAACATACACACACACACACACACACACACACACACACACACAGACAGACAGACCAACAAATACAAACACAATGATGTCTTGCACACAACACAGTATATGTACTGGTGAAACATAAGTAATAAAAGTGATGCATTTCCTGGAACACTAAACACTTCCTCTGAACTTTAAATGTTCAGTCTGCTGGGGACACAATCACAATATTATCATCACGCTGATGTGGTCATGTGACTCAAATGTTTGAATACAAAGTAGGAAAAAGAACTGAGGTATGATTAACACAGCAACAGTAACAGTGGGATCTGAAGAAAAGATGTTTCCAAAGATCCCCAAAAGATCAAATCAATGTCCACTAAATCTGATTTAAAAGGTAATGGACAAAAATTTCACCAGCTACAAAACGTCTATCATTATTTGCTCGAGCACATTAGTGTCTCAGACAGTGTTGTTGTAACACCTTAAAGCAGGTTATCTCACGCAAACTCAGTTACCTACCTATGGAACAAGTGCACCCTCTTAGGTTTAATACCACTCCCCACCCCATTACTTAGACTTGACCAAGCTGTGAATAAGTGAGGTAACGCACCCCAACTACTGTTCTAACACTGGACAAAAACACCAGTGATCAGTGTTAAAAATAAATAAAACTCCAAACACATGAACCTATTTTCAGTGTTGCCAAGTTTCACTGTCTAAACATAGACATGAGAACTGACCCCAACTGAATGTGGTAGTTCTTTTGTGACAAGAACCTGAAAGCTGCCAACCCATTGTATCAGTGTTGCCAAGAGGAGGTGTTTCATCTCCGGAGTGCCATCCAGAGTCATCGTGCACAGCTTCCAGGCTGGACAAGGAGCTGAGAAAGTGGGCTGTGATGGCACTGAGGGTAGACAAGGAGGCATTTATTTGAGGAATCTTTGCACAGGTGACACACCATCTGTTGGTCCTTGGAATGTTTTCAGAGGAACTGAAGCCCTGTGTTCCATCAAAAACCTGTCCCAATGTTGGACTGGCCAGTGATGGCACAGTCCTGACAGAAAATTCTGCTGTCCTGTCCCATTGGGCCGGTTATTTTAAGGAGTTTTATGAGACTAATTCTCCTACTAGTATGATAGTCATCTTTGGTTCCAGGGTCCTGGTGGCTGATCTGTCAATCACATGCAAATCGGTGAAACTCAGCTGCACAGGTGAATGGTAAATTCACATTCACCCCAAAGTCAGGCTGCTGCCATAAAAGGTACTCACTACACACCAGGAGCAACTAGGGGATTAAGGACCTTGCCCAAGGGCCATTAGTGATTTTCTGGTCAGGCTGGGATTTAAACCGAGGATCCTCTGGTCTCAAGCCCAATGCTTAACCACTAGACCATCACCTGCACAATTGCTGAAACAACTGAGGGCAGGTAAAGCTGCAGGGGTCTCTACAATTGGGGGTGACCTTCAAGTGGGTGGACATTCCATTCCCCTCGTTTTGGAACCAAGATTGAATTTTGGAGAGAGGTATCGTGCCGACAGACTACAAGAAAAGACTTCTTGTCCCTCTCTTGAAACAGAAAGGGTGATCGCAGAGATTGCAACAACCACAGTGACAGCACACTGTCCTATATATGGAGCCCGGTACTGTAGTTCCAAGGGTCATTCTCAAAAGCATTCCCTGGCAGGTCCTTGCTGCTCAGTGATCTCAACAGTCTGGTTTCACACCCAAGAAGTCAACTATTAACCATATCATAACTCTACAAGTACTCATTGAACTATGTGAAGATTTTTTTATTTTTTTTGCAGCCTATGCTGAATTTCTCAAAGTGCTTGACTTGCCCTGGGTTGCTTTGTGGGAAATCTCGAGAATTTACAGGAACACCAATATGTTGCTGTACGCCACACCTGGCCAAAACAAAGACACCGTGAATGCTGTGCCGAGTGGAGAGATGGTCAGAATTGTTCTCAGTGAATTTTGGTGTTCAACAGGGGCGTGTTCTGGTCCCTGCTATGTTCAGTGCTTGAATGGACTGGGGGTCAGGTCAGGTTATAGAGTCTGGTGACTTCAGCACCCTTGAAATGAAGGAAAGGTTCCCTGATCTTAACTTTGTGGATATTGATATGATTTTGTAAAATCAATGGATGCTCTGACTGCAGCCCTTGTGAGAGTGAGGAGTATATTTGTTTGTGATTTACTAGATACAGATGACCCAGGCTTTCGATGACTTGCTGAACTCAAACAAGTGTCAAATGTGTCATCTTGGCAGTGGAAATCATGCCTGTGGGATGTCAGGCAAATATAGAGCCTGCAAAGGTCATAATTTCTAGAAGGAATTTCAAAAACCTCTTAATTTACTAGTTTAGCGGCTCTGTTTTTGACAGATAAAAAGACCAACACCCCCCTCCCACATTTACCTCCTTAGTCTGGGGTTGGACAAATTCATCCACCCATGTCAGAAATTTAATAATACAGTAAAGCTGGAAATGCAAGTAATACTTTGGCAGCAGGAGACTTTCAATATTCCATAAATTATCTTTTGTGCGAGGCAAACTGAATGAAGAAAACATTTCAGCAGCAGCTTTTGACTGGTGAGTTTAGCTTTCTTTCTGATGTGGATAGAGGTTTGTAAATGCAAGATGCTAGGAAGTGGTATTGATTCACTAATGCCTGAGACAGTGGAGCTAACACCAGGCATTCATTCAAAATTTATAGTAAAAAAAAACAAACAAAAAAAAAAACTACAAGTTCCTTAATAAATTAAAACAACAAAGATACATAAAATCTAAACCTTTTGCAGCTTTAATTCTGAGGATTTACAACAACAACACAATTCTACTCCTTTTGAATTTTTATTCACACTCTGCATCCTTCTCTAATAAACATAATTATATGTCACCAGCTGAGGGTTTTGGTATTCATTTGTATGTTGCTCCCTTCCCAACAGTCCTGAACCTGAAATTACACAGCATTACACTCATAACGATGTTCTTTTTTGGATGTTGCAAATGTACTTTAGTGACACTTTGTGCAAATTATTCACAACTCTCGACTTTTGTTTAGTTGCAGGAGAAGAAGAAGAAGAGGTTCAAACACTTTTTCAGCAGCTTATTTCCAGAAGGCTCCAAGGCACGCGTCTCTCATCCCTCCCCAGCACATCTATTCAAGGTGCCAACTGGGGGCTTGGCTGCGATCGGGAAGCGAACCTGGATTCACTGGCATCCCAGTCCAACGTGCAAATCATTATGCCACCACCCAAAATGCCCAAAATGGTCATGTGGTGGCATCTCCTTGGACCTACTCCAGTTTTAATGGGTTACATTTCTCTGCAACCTTCGTATTCTTTCTCTTCGTATTTTTCAGATATTTCTGTGGGGTCCAAAGATGTAACATGGTCCAAGCTTAAGAACTTTAAGAGTTTGTAATCTTGCTCTAAACCACTTTGACATTTATTTGCAATCGGAAATCAAGCCAAGCCTTCAGTATTTGATCTGCTTTGAGGTATTTTCCAACACGTTCTGGATCTCATTACAAGTGACCAAACAAATGTTGTTCATGTTACAGCTAAAGACAGTTGGTATTAAAATTCCTAATTCTGAATGTGGGGTTGAAGCACAGTCAGGGGTGAGATCAGGGAGGTCACGCTTGGAGCAACTGCCCAGGATCTGAGCCACAACAGACGGCAGGCGAGCAACAGCAGGGGCTTCTCATCCTTCTGTGTACAGAGCATTTAGAGGCAAATCTCTGTTAATCACATGTGGATGAAAAATAATTAGGACTACAGGCCCCCAGTAGACAAGCAAGAGTATTGAAGCAGGAGAAAGAGCTGATGGAATAAATCTCATTTTATAATCTGGCGTGTTGATTTAATCACGGTTGAAAAAACCAATCCCACACCACGGTCAGTGACCACGGAGCCGACCAAAGTACTGTCGGGGATCAAAGAGATCATTTTAATTTGTGGATTTTTATCTTATGCAAAAGGGAGGATATCTGATTCCTATCTGGAAATAACACCGCCTGACTCAATTATATCACATTTTACTCACAAGGAGGACAGGGAAAAACTGTGATAAAAAAATAAAAACATGTATGAATGATAACATAAGTAATTAAGATAACAGTGTCAGATGACAAACTGAGCTGCATTAAATTCTACCTGTCTGATCGCTATTCCGTGATGTTGTGCCTTATTTTAGGAATAATTGGTCACGCAGTCTTAATTCTGATCAAGATTAAGGTTTCTATTGTTCTAATTTCATTATCATAGTAACAAACCAGGACAACAAAATTAGCACTCAGATCTTAGACACCACTAAAGTGAGAGAGCAGATTTTGAGCTCAAATTAATCACCAACCCATGTTTGTATTTGCTGTAATTCAGCGTTTGTTCGGGATGATCAGAGCCGAATGGTCCTCTGTTTGACTGTCAGCAGGACATCTCAAAAGGGCCGGAATCAATTTCACTGAAATTTCAAGAAGAGCTCGACCTAAAGTCAAGGAAGAGCTAGCGCTGCACAGTTTGAGAAAAATAAAAACTGACAGGAATTTAACACCAACATGCAAAGACAACCACTGGATGTACACTCACTGGCCACTTTATTAGGTACACCTTGCTGATACCAGGTTCGACCCCCTTTTGCCTTCAGAACTGCCTTAATTCTTGGTGGCCTAGATTCAAAAAGGTGTTGGAAACATTCCTCAGAGATGTTGGTCCATACTGGCATGATGGCATCACAAAGTCGCCCATTCAACCAGTCTGTCCATCATCCTCTGACATCAACAAGGCATTTTCATCCACACAACTGCTGCTCACTGGATATCTTCTCTTTTTTGTCACATTCTCTGTAAACCCTAGAGATGTTTGTGGGTGAAAATCCCAGTAGATCAGCAGTTTGTGAAACACTCAGACCAGCCCATCTGGTACCAACAACCATGCCACATTCAGAGCCACTTAAATCCTCTTTCTTCCCCATTCTGATGTTCATTTTGAACTTCAGCAAGTCGTCTTCACCATGTCTAGATGATTAAATGCGTTGAGTTGATTAGTTATTTGTGTCAACAAACAATTAAACACGTGTACCTAATGAAGTGGCCGATGAGTGTATGTGACAACTAGAAGTTAACTCGACCAGTGCATGCACTCTCTCCAAATTTAGTGGACGGTCTGTACGTTCACAAGCACATGCATTGTTTGTTGTTGTTATTTCTACTGCTGTATTTTCTCTGGTCGCTCGTACAGTCGATAAACCATCTTTAACTCATCTTTAAACTGAGAAAGACTGAACAACGCACCTGTGAGTGATATAACGCAGGCAAATACAAAGATAATTTTGCTGCATTACAATTTGGGAATCTTTAATGTAGAAATGAAATCAAACAAAATCATCCTGAATGAGATATGGAGAGACGTCTCTGTATCTCAGCTGACCTGATGAACAGACTCACCAGGCAAGCAGGTCGTTTTTAACTAACAGCTGCTGGACTAAATGCAGATGTGAGGTTTTGTTTTCTCTATAAAAATGGTACATTTGCATATTTGTTACAAACATATTCCAGATTAAAACATGAGCAATATTTGCCCGTGTTTGTTCCCCGTCCCTCCTCCCACGCCTACTGGTATTTTCTGCTTGGATGAAGGTCCACTTTTCACCACTATCTTGGTGGCTTTCTGAATTGTCTGTTTGGGCGGTGTGTGTGTGTGTGTGTGTGTCAAAATTGCCAATAGTGAATCATTGGGGACAAAAGTCAAGATTTTGATGTCTCTCTTGCCCTGATTTGTACCAAACTTTTCAAATATCTATGTGGGGTCCAGACTTTAGCAGGAGAGGTCAAATTTACCGAAGATAAACAGTGGTGTTAATTGAGACCCCAAAACAAGATCAAATTGGTCAAAAGACAATCGTTAATGTCAGAGACAAAACAGTCTGGCTCTTTGTTTGCCTAGAGGTCCTTTAACTGATTTCTACCAAACTTAAAAGGGTCACTTTGGCAAATGAGGTGAAGTTCAAGGAGTTTTAGTCTCACCCTGACTTGGACCAAACTTGTGTGACACGTATGTCACACTTTGCCCTCGCAAAGTGAACCAAAGGTAAAGCCAGTTGAGGAGCCAGTTGAGCTGGTTCAGGCACCTGGTGAGGACGCCCCCTGGAGGTCTCCATGTCGATGGGCACACGTTTGTCTCCTCTGTTGATCACTTGCGCTTTTTCACACAGACTCTGGACATGTGTGTCTGATATTGTTGGAACATCAACAATAATAAAACTAGATGTGTTGCTCTGATCATGGCTGGGTTGTGGACGTGCGCTCGGAGACTGTGGCGAGGTGCAGAAAGACAGAGACCGCATTCTGGCTTCAGATGTTGATCCACTTTTCAAACAATCAAACTGCAGACTTGGAAAACATTATAGTAAAAAAAAAAAAAAAACCTGATGCATTGAGAATCTTTGAGCATTTCAAAGTTATTTAACTGGTGAATCTTGACAGAACTGAATCACGAGCTCGGTGAAGACTCGTTTATCGTGCCTAAAGTGTTTGCACAGTTCTGATTATGTTGACTCAGTACTTGTATCATGAATACTGTATTTTCTGGAGTATAAATCACACATAAAAAAGAAATGGAGGAAAAGCACATATAACTCACACTGGAGTAAAAGTTGCGCCTTTTTTCTGTATCTGCAAAGCTATAATTTGGGATTTCTATGCTTTCTTTTAGCGTACTTTTATGTCGGCATTTATTCATAAGTAAATATAATGAACTCTGTAATGGAACTGCAGAACAGAACTACAATTTAACAGAATACAATCACAATATTTCCCGCAATAATTGCAATACAGAACATAAGTTGTGTGGGCCAATTTGAACCCATGACAGACAGATGAGATCTTTGGCCGTTTAGGAACAACGTGCACATGGAGGTGAAAGCTCCAGTTGGGGAAACAAACAGTGACGGCACAACAACAAACTGAAAGTGTGCACACGTGAACTCTTCAGCACTTCAGAGTCACTTCAGTGTAAGTAAGTAAGTATGTAAGCTTTATTTATATAGCACTTTTCACAGACCAAGGTCACAAAGTGCTTCACACGATAGAAATAGACAATAAAACCAACACATATAAATATAGAACAATAAAATAAATTGACACTAAAATGCCAGTTTAAAAAAATGTGTCTTTAGTTGCTGTCTAAAAACATCCACAGAATCTAGTGAGCGAAGAGAACAGGGAAGCTCATTCCAGAGGCGAGGTGCCACAGCTTTAAAAGATCTGTCCCCTCGAGTTTTAAAACAAGTTCGGGGAACCATCAGCAGGTTCTGATTGGAAGACCTCAAACTCCTGCTGGAAACATAAGGCTGGATCAGGTCCTTAATGTATTCTGGTGCCTGCCCATGTAGAGCTCTAAAGGTCAGCACGAGGATTTTGTAATTTATCCTGTAAAAAACAGGGAGCCAATGTAAGGACTTGAGGACAGGAGTAATATGCATTCTCCTGTGGGTGCGGGTAAGAAGTCGTGCAGCAGAATTTTGCACTACCTGCAGGTGGGCCAGCTCTTTCTTATTGAGGCATGTAAAGAGACTGTTACAATAATCAAGTCGTGAAGAAACAAATGCATGCACAATCATCTCTAGCTCATTAAAAGCCACCATTTTGCGTAATTTGGAAATGTTTCAAATTTGGAAAAAACAGTTCTTAACGAGCTGCCTAGTGTGATGTTCCAAAGACATCCCTCCATCCAAAATGACACCCAGGTTACGCAGGCTGCCTTTAACAGAGCTGCTCAGATTACCAAGGTGATTCTTAATAACAGACATAGCACTATCTGGAGCTACAATCAATGTCTCAGTCTTATTAGAATTCAACTGCAGGCTGTTTTCAGTAAGCCATTCTGTAATTTTAGTGAGCCAACTAATGAGAGAACAAATTTTCTGTGCTTCAGTTGTCTTAAAAGAACAGTACAGCTGCAAGTCATCGGCATACAAATGGTAGGACACATCGCAGAACTGCTGGATCAGCTTACCAAGAGGAAGGATATACAGCAGGAACAAAATCGGACCCAGGACTGAGCCCTGCGGGACACCCCACAAAAGATCAGCAGATTCAGACATCACATTGTTCACAGAAACACTAAAAGTTCTACCAACCAAGTAAGAGCTAAACCACTCCAATACAGGACCTGACATGCCAACCATATCCCGCAATCTATTAATCAAAATGCCATGGTCAACGGTATCGAATGCAGATGACAGATCCAATAAAACCAGCACAGAACATTTACCACTATCAGCGGCCATCATAATGTCACTAGCCACCTTCAACAGGGCAGTTTCAGTGGAATGAAACTCACGGTACCCGGACTGAAATGTGTCATAGATGCTGTTAGTCTGCAAAAATGATTTAAGTTGGACACAGACCACCTTTTCCAAGACTTTAGCCAAAAAGGGGGTCTTTGATATTGGCCTAAAGTTCTTCAGTTCCATAGAGTCCAATCCTGCTTTCTTTAGCCGTGGTTCCACAACAGCATGTTTACAAGAACAAGGAAACACACCAGTCGACAAGGACATGTTGAAAATTTTAACAATACAAGGCCCAATAGAGTCAAAAACATTCATAAACAATCTAAAAGGAACTACATCCAAAATACCAGAGGTTGGTTTCATAATGTTGATGACAGATAGAATGTCCTCAATTGTAACAAGCTTAAAAGAGGTCCAGCATTGAGTGGGAGGTCCCAAATACCGGGAATCACAACAAGAGGGCAATGAGAGCAGCAAACTATCTTTTATGACTCTGACTTTGTCAATGAAGAAATTAAGGAACTCATCACTACTTGTTTTAGGACGAACAGGAGTTACAGCAGCAGCAGGTGACACAATAGAGCTGATTGTGTCAAAGAGCACTTTGGGATTTCTCTTATTTGAGGCAATCAGCCGATAAAAATAGCTTTCCCTGGCCTCCTCTAACATCTTATTTAAGGAGGATATTAGATCTCTTAAATGTAGCCTGTGGACCTCCAATTTTGTTGATTTCCATAAACGTTCAATCTGGCGACATAATCTCCTTTGATTCATAATCACATCATTGATCCAAGGACAGAATCGGCCACAGGAAACCTTATTAGCTTTAAGTGGTGCTATTTGATCCAAAATAATAGCACAATGGCTGTTAAAACAGTGCATAAAGCCATCAATTTCAGTAAATTCACTAAAAAGTAAAGGGTCAAATTTATCACAGAACTGCATAGCGACTGCGTCTGTGATAATCCTCCTCTCCACCCTAGTAAGTACTGATCTAGGCTCAGGTGGGGCCATCAGATCAAAGAAAACACAGCAATGGTCACTCAGAAAAACATCCTCCACACACACATTGGCAATATGCAAGCCCAATGCAAAAACTAAATCCAAAGTGTGACCTTTAGTGTGGGTGGGGCCTGACACGTACTGCTTAAAATTAAAAGCCTCAACCATTGATATAAGTTCCCTAGCTGGGCTGGAAGTGTCATCATCAATGTGTAAATTAAAATCACCAATAATCAAAACCTTTTCCAGACAAATTATAGATGTTAAAAAAATCAGTAAAATCCTTAAGAAAAGTCCCAGCATGACCTGGAGGGCGATAAATCAATATGCAATAAAATTTATTAGAGGAACCAACTTCCATCATAAGCGCCTCAAAAGAGGGGGCGTGTTCTGCGCTCGTGAGTCTGCATGTGTACCTGTCCCGGTACACCGCAGCCAGTCCTCCACCACGGCGGCAGGGGCGGGGCTTCCCAACAGCCAAGCAACCCACAGGACAGAGCTCATTTAAATGAATTAACTAATTTTCCCTCTGCCACGTTTCTGTGAGGTAAAGAAAATCCAGGTTTTTCCTGACGAAAAGCTCATTAATAGAGAGCGCTTTATTTGCTATGGAGCGGGCATTCAGTAGTCCAATCCGACTCAACGTTAACGAATCTGTCGAGCCGACAGGGCGCAGCGGGATTGCCTGCAGACATCTCTCACGATCACGTGACGCCCAGCTGTAACAGCAGGACCGACGTTGCTCCGTGGATGTACACACAGAGAGCCAAGATGAACCAGAAGTCCAGGCACATCCATCAGGAATCCAGGGACGTACAGGCCGAACCTCGTTATGCAGATGGGTGGTGGGATGTGTAAACAGGGCAGCACAGCCAGCCATATCCTGCAGGAGGACCGGGCGCAGCCATCTACACCTCGGATGTATACGGGCCGCCGCTCATACTTCACGCCTGACCCGAACCTGGACACCTGCTCTGCAGCCTCTTCTTCTCCTCCTTTTAGATTTACCTGGACATCGCAGCAACATCAGGTATTCCTGGGAGGAAGGAGGGCAGACGAACGGGGGAGGAAAAGTTTGTTTGTAGCGATCCCAGTCATTAAAGAGGCATTCCATTGACTCTTTAATTTTGAAAAGAGAGCTGCGGTCGTAAGTCCTTACAGCACAAACACAACCGCTGCCTGTCAAAGCTAATATAACAGCACACACGATCAGAACCAAAACAAAAATTTGACGCGGCAACAGACGAGCAGCAGCCAAAACAAACACAGGCGCCATCTTGTCTCCTCCGTCTTGCTAAACAAAGCTTCCTGCCTCCTTCAAATATTTGCTCAGTGGGCTGGCGTGCCACCGAGTATCCACCTTCTCCTCAGGTGACATCATCTGAACAAATGGAAAAGAAAACAGGTCGCCATACAATAACCTGCCGTGTCAACCGCTCGGTGCACGCTGCCACAAAGACGAGCAGGTGCTTGTTTGCGAAGACAGACTCGGACGGCAAGGAGGCACAATCTCGAAATAAATAAATAAAACAAAATAAAAGTCATTAGTAAGTGTCCCCCAAGAGATTCACAGCAGTAGGGTCTAAACACGGTTTGCTGTCATATGTCACGCTGCGCACTTATTCCCATTTTCCCGCCTCATTACTTTGCTCTGCCTCCCCAGCTCGTCTGTTCCAACACTAATTATGCAAATTAAGCTGCCTTACCTTTAACACCGACGCCCTAAAATGCGTCCATAGCTTCAGGCGCCGTGGTAGAGTTCCTGAGTTTTCGCCTGAGGCCAGAAAGGACAAGTGTGTGTGTGTGTGTGTATGTGTGTGTGTGTGTGTGAGTGAGAGAGGGGGTGAAAAAAAAATATTTCTGTTGCTCTGGTATCCACATTGATCTTTAATTATAAAAGAGGAAAAAGCCAAAAGGCTGAGAGTTGAATCTTGGCTGGAATGAGATCTTCCTCATCACAGCCAGACAACAGGCCTATTTGTTGCGCTGCGAATGCTAAAATGGCACAGCAAAAAGAAAAAAAATATTCAAAATTGAGGTTATTCTGTCCTTTTGACTTCTGAAACCCAACGCTCTGATTACTGACAGATGCAACACGGAAGCAAATTGCTTGTCAATTGTGTCGTGTTCTGCAGAGTACAAATAACCGTGCAATCGCACAAAATAAAGAAAAAAATGTCCAACATTATCTCAAGGCACATGCTCCAACACCGCGTGTGTTGTGTCCTGCAATAATGCGACTTTTATAAATGATGTGAAAAGTACGACTGAGTCATTTACAAGATTGCATAAACAAACTCTGCATAATTACTGTAAAAGCTGCGGCAATTTCACTAATCTCACAGAATATACAAGATAATGTGCATTAAGCTCAAAAGCTTCTTTATGAAGAACTTATAAAAGGAGGACCTGAAGCTTCATTATGATCCGGTAATTCTGAATGTGCAGCGTTTATGATTCATTCTTCAGGGGTTTTAAAGTAGAACAGTGGAACTAAAATGCAGCTGTTCTGTTTGACCTGAAACGTGATGACTTGGAAGTCACACAAATTAGTCACTAGTCCTTCAACAAGCTCACACCATAATGACAGGAGTGCACGACAACGTGGAATCATGGGTCATCAAACGGCGCAAAACTTCAAGCTTCGCCTCCAGTGGCGAATAGTGAAGGAGAACAGACGTAGAGGCGGGGCAGAGACAGCGTGGGTTCACAGCAGCGCGGTAGAGAGAACAGGTCTTAAGTGTCATCTCGGCCGTGGACATGGGAGACGTTTGTCTGAAGCTGCCGCAGCGTCTGAAGGGGCGGCACCTGACATCGACCCGCATTCCTCCAGAAAATAGGCTGGGTGACCTATAAAAATGATCATGACCCTCCTCTTGACCTCAGTCAGACCCCAATAAATCCTAATTCAGCTTAAACGGGTTTCACCGAGCGGGTCTGGACACCACAGCCTCGCTGTAGCCTCAAGGACAAAACCTTTCACATCAATTTGGAGAAACATCAGTTGACTATTTTTAATTTCCACAGTGCACTGGGCTGACAGGGTAGACCACAGTTATTCTGGATTGAATCTTCTTCAGTCCTTGTGGAACGTGTGTGATGTGTCATCTTCTACCTTTTGGGTCCTGCGCCTGTCGCGTCCCTGTACACAGCTTCATGTTGAGGTGGAGGACAGCAGGATTAAAAACAGGAAACGAGATCAAATCCAGGCTCAGGTTTCCCATGTGCCTTCTGGTAAAGTGCGTCTTAATTTTTGCATGTTCTTTTTAAGAAAATCCTCATGCACAGTTCTCTATGCACAGTTTCTTGGTGGCGTCCCTCACTCACATCCTTCCAGCACAGTTGACACAGTTTTACCACACAGCACCACAATGTCTGTATTTGTTAACTAAAGACAGGCTCTGTGACTTGGAAATGTTCACGTATTCATCCTGTGAAAAAGTGAGGATTTAATGCTGCTATTGAGAATAAATTGTCCTTTAGATTAGATTAGATGAGATTTATTGTCATTGTCATTACACAAGTGCAACAACGAAATTAAGTTTACAATCCAATTACCTCAGACAAGATACAGCAATTAATCCACAATTATTACTTGTTTACCGTAATAACGGCACACATCAGAATTAAAGACAACACATATACATTTGACATTGTTTATGTGCATTAAACCTGAAGCAGTCTGTCATCAGAATTGAGGCAAGTGGGTGAAGGCTGCAGCAGGAGGGACCCGCACCGCCTAGCTTGGGGAGTTGAAGGCTGTAGCAGTAAAAAAAAAACAAAAAAAAAACGCGCTGCCTCCAGGGTGGCAGGGAGGAAGCCAGGGTGAGGAGAGTGGAGATTTTTGGAAGGTGTTGCACGCCTCAAATGCAGGAGTGGATCTATATGAAAAGAATTAAATAAAGTATACCACACAAAACATGAACTATCTTGGGTATTTCGGGCATATTGTCTGCAAAGAACCAGAAGTCAATGTAAGAATCACTGCATTTGTTGATTTGCATTTTCCAGATTACTCTTTTAGTGACTTGCAGTTGTAAATCTTTTTGGACCTGAACTAACAAACTGGCCAACGTTTGCACATCTAATTGACAAATATTAGTCTATTCATGTTAGATATTAATTTTTTTTAACTACTTAATTGAGCTGTACTGACTCAGACCTGTGCAACTCATTTCTTTCCTCATTCTCCATATCGCATGTTGCAGAATGATAATAAAACTGACTGATTGATGACTGACTCACAGCTACGGTTGTGTGAACTTTCATTGAACTCCATAAAGCAGTTAAAGATCAGCTGCACTTATGATGTCAGAGTACAAAGCATTAATTCTTCCACCAACACAAAGTATAGTTAGTAGTGGAAACAAAAAGCCTTTTAAGGCATTTGTTGTGACACCGGACTGATCTCTGAATCTTTAATTGGACACCATGTGCCCAGTGCTGCTCATCAGTCATGTTGTGGCAGGTAAATAACCAAATATAAATTATTCTTATTATTCAGGCAGCACGGTGGCTTAGTGGTTAGCACTGTTGCCTCACAGCTAGAAGGTCATGGGTTCAATTCCCACCTGTGGCCTTTCTGTGTGGAGTTTGCATGTTCTCCTCCGGGTGCTCCAGCGTCCTCCCACATCCAAAGACATGCTGGTTAGATGGACTGGAAACTTTAAACACTGTCCAGGTCTTCCTTGTAAAAGAGATCTCAAGCTCAATGGGAAGAACCTAGTTAAATAAAGGTTTAAAAAATTCTTTTTAAAACAAGTGTTCCAGCTTGATCACTGAAGGAGCTACAAGCATGGATTTTGTCAGGAAATGTGACATACTTAAAAATGTACATGAGCAAACGCAACAACGACACAACACACTTCAAGCTATGAAGGATTAGAGTCATTTTAAATTCTAATTTTAAGGATCGGGCAGACGGGGCCGTGACAGAAGAGGAAGCCTGTCTGACGTTTGCTGCGTTTCAGAAGGCAGGGAAGGCACCTTCGCTCACCGCCTTCACATTATACTTCAAGCTTGCCATCATGTGGGAGGCAGAGAGCTGGAAATGTTGCTGCTGATGATGCAGAAGCACCGGCAGCTGACAGAAAGAGGATTTCCCAGGCAAGAACCAAAGGGGTTTTGTTCAAGGGAATGTCGTGTCTTGTGCAAAACGAGGAGCACAACAAAGCTCTGCCTACTCACCCACACAAAATGTGCCACGGCACCACGTCTGTCGCTGCTTGATGTTTCTCCAGCAGCTTATGTGACACGCTGCAATGCTGCGTGTGCCATGTTGTAATTATGCTCAGAACAAACCGACCCGTTGAACGTTTATCGCAGACCAAAGCTCGCATCCTCTAAGAGCAACATGTTACACAACACAAAGCTTTTGGAACAAACAGGGAATTTTTTTAAAGACAGAAACTAAAGTTAGGTTTAACGTAGGATGTGCACGTCCCCATGTAAGATGTTACTATGGATGACAGCATTTGATAAATCAAAGGAGGCGTCAAAAGAATCTCATCTATTTTACAAGAAAGATAAAGAAGATTTTGTCTCTTTGGTCCTTACTGGTATGACTGAACATTCTCAACTATTCACAGCTGGCTCAGGACTGACAGCCACACAACCAGGTGAAACGTGACCAAGCCTGAACCCTTCTCCAGACACTGGAGTACTCGAGACTGAGGTGCCTTTGTGCTGGATCATGCATAGAGAAAAATGCCACATGGTCAAAATGTAAACGTTCATTTGACATACAGTCACAGCAGCAGTACTCAAGGATCCAAAGATACCTCATGCCAAATGCATATAGATGACGCTTAAAATCACTGGTTAGCATCCACATCTCCCAACCATACAGTAAGAGCACCAGGAATGTAACTACTTGGACTTTTTTATGATACCGGCTTTGCCAAACACTTCCCAGGCACCTCCCAATCTCAAAGGCTGAGGAGCCAAAGACATGAGAGATAAGTGCATGTCTTCACAAGTTCAACACATTCTCCTCAAACAGATACATTCCTGACGGCCGAGCCCAGGAAGTAACTGAAAGCCAGGACATTTGGAAATCCAGACACTCTGATTCCTCACTCAGATCAAGTGCTGCAATCGGAGAATCCACTGATTCTGCAAAGATCACAGCATCGTTTGTGAAGTCAAGGGCAGTAAACCTTTCTCTGCCAAAAAATGGAACCAAAGCCACAGCAAACACACGATCCAGTAGAATCCATTAGACTTTTGTGGCCTCAAGTTTTCCTTGTGGCTTTTTGAAAAACTGTGGCTGAAATTTCACATCATCTCTTCAAGAAAGTTCTCCTCTGTTTCCCTCCACCATGAAGATGGATCACATCTGATG
This sequence comes from Thalassophryne amazonica, assembly GCF_902500255.1. NCBI lineage: Eukaryota > Metazoa > Chordata > Actinopteri > Batrachoidiformes > Batrachoididae > Thalassophryne > Thalassophryne amazonica. The sequence goes on from NC_047122.1 coordinate 65,974,261, forward strand.
TGGGATTTTTTTCTCACAATAATGATTTATAGGTGTTTTTGAGGAATTTGTTACTGAAGGACACACAAAATTAATTTAATATAAAGTAGTATTTTATTTTCTAACAAGTGACAGAAAACAGTTGATAACGTTATTAAAATGTGTTGGCTTCTAGTTGAGACATTCACATTTGTCAACGATGACTTTATTAATATTTCAAGCTTGTGATTTTTCAAAAATGTAATTTCAAGAACACATCCATTGTAGCCTGGTGGAAAGTCAGAGTTATGAAGGAAGGAAATGTGTGTATCTTTTCCTGTTTGATGTAAACTGTACGAGTGCACTAATGTAAGAGTTTGCACCAGGTTAATTGTGTTTCAGCTATCAGTAATAATATTTGATTGGAAGATTGGGATCAGGAGAATCACTGTGAAATGAACCTGCTGGTGTACCAGCTGGTGGGTTTTGATTGGCTGGTTTGAGGGTGTGTGGCACAGAGTGATTGGTGGAGTGTATGACTGAGACGGGGTTTCGGTGCTTGGCGCCGACAGAAGAGTGGGACGCGGAAGTGGACATGAGGCGCTTTGACGGGGAGGCTCCGTCGAGGAGAGAAACTCTCGCTCAGGACACTGAGCGGACTGAGAGCAGTTTCGACGCCGCACAGAGAACGCTTACCCCGGACACGAACTTGGCACTGGTCGCCACAATGGTGGTAGCGGAGGAGGCGCTAAGTTTTCATCAGTTCCTCTCGCCTGGACAGCGTGAGTACAAGACTGAACAGTGTGAATGTGTGTGTGCGTGGGCCTGGGGTGTGGTGCGTTCAAGGGGAGTTAGAAACACTGGGGATGTCATTTTTAGAGTTGGGAATCAATCAGTGTGGGTTTGTTTTTATTACTGTGATGGGTTTGCGTTTTACCAAACGTGGGATTTGAAACAGTTTTTTTTGGTGTTATGAAATTAAATAAAGGAATTTACATGTTGGCAACAAACGCTTCCTTCTGAATCAAAGCTCACTTACCAGGATGGCATTCCACACGGCATGTTGGGAAGGGCCTAATACCCTTACCTGGAGATTGGACCAAAAGCACTCTCCCATTCTGAAGAGTGAGTAGTACAGAGTGGTGGTCAGGGTGCTACACAAGCAAGCAACCTTTGTGACATTACAAAATATGTATAGAAAGTAGAAAAATTTGGAATTACTGGAGAAAAAACATTGCTGTTCCCTGTTGTTTTGGCAACATAAAATGGCTATAGTGTCAGTTTTGTGCAAAACATTTTTAGTACAAAGAAAAAGAAAAATTAACTTGAAAATTGAGTGTTTTTCAGTCATTAAAAAAAGCTGTCTTGACTTGCACCTTTTCCTGTCATTTTATGCAAGTGAAGATGTGCCTGTTGCCACGTCTCAACAAAAGCTGAGAGGCCCACTGAACAACCAATTAAATTCTCTGCTCACTTTAAAATTACAGTGAACGACATTAAAATTTAAAGGTCTCCCAGATGTGGCGGCATTAAAAACAAAGGACGCAGTCTATGTTTTAGCCCGGATTTTTTGCTTTATTTGGATTTTAATCAGAACTGTAGTGTCAAAAAAGGTTGTGCTTGCTTTGGCCTCATTTTGCTCCAGAGAAGTAAGTTTTCCCATCAGCATGTAAATACGGTCATCTCAAAATCTCAAAATGCCATGAACCTGACTTGTAGTGTTCTGGACCCACCTGCAGGCGGCTCTGGTATCAAAGTAAAAGTAAGACCCTGTGGCTGCTCCTTTGTTTTCACTCAGGGTCGCAACAGCAGGTCTGAGGTGGATCTTTGGTCAGCGACACCGGGGACGACTTGGCCACCACCCCTGCTTGCTCTGGTGTCACAGTACTGAACACATTTCTATGAATATTACAGCCAGATGGATTTTTAAACACATTTGTTCACAGGGACTATGTAGTGGTGGGCGGTAATCACCACACTGTTACAGATGTGGTTTTAGTGTAAACCCTCAGGTCATCACACCCCCTACACCTTTAATGGAGTGTCTCAGCCATTAAAATCCTCAGTTCTATCAAACAAAACTCTTCACATGCAGATTTCTTTAAGGGATCATGTCAAATGCTCAGTCCAGTTCAATGATAAATCCAAAATATCCAAATAAATCCAAACAGTAATGTGAGAAATCCAATAATGTGAATGTGTGGCATCACGATGAATACACACTAAATCCTTTTTCAGTCTAAATGAGGAGCCAGATGCCCTTCCTGCATCAGTATTTAAATTCAGTGACCTGTGAACTGCTTCCAACCTGCAGCTGAATCAGATAAAACGTCCACGCAGTTGCTCTCGGTCAAGTGATGAAACAATTATGATGAATGTATAAATACCCAATTGAAACTCAACATTTATTCTGTAGTGCTGCTGAGTAGCGTGTTCTTGGACTGAAACCTTTAGACAGATTGACATCCTGATGGTGAGCTAAAATAATCCTCAAGATTTCACAACTCATGCAAGGTTTTAAAGACATGGCCCCCTGGTGGTGACAGTTACAATCAAAACACTCAATGTTGAACATGCGAGAGGTCCTCCTGAGGTGACTCTGTACCAAGACTCAACTAGACACACAGGATTTTTCAAGATATATACACAAGCTTTCAGAGACTCAGCTCCGTGGTGGCCACAGTTAAAATGGAAACGCAGCCAAAGTCAACGTCCTGCATAAACTTTAACCTTGATACACAAAGTGTTTGTCAAGATAGAAACACAAGGAAATGCACGGGGGCGCGTGCGCACACACACACACACACACACACACACACACACACACACACACACACACACACACACACACACACACACACACACACACACACACACACACACACAGAGTCAAGCAACTCCTTCAGCATTACTACAAGTGCTTCTATGATGTCACGGAGACTATTTTCTTTGATGATTCTTGACAATGATGACATAATAAAGATTAAACTACAGAGGTTTGATAAGACCTGCACAGAAAAAAAGCAGCTCCATGTCAAACCTGTCAAACAGGTCAAGTTTTGAAGTGTTCACTTTGACCAAGTGCTCATGTTAAAAGCATCCCCACAATGCCTTTCACCTCTGAAAACCAGCTCGACTTTTCTCATGCACAGATGTTAGCAGCGCCTTCATTATCTACACTCCCTTGAAAGTTGTGAATTTCTTAAGAACATAATTTGCAAACTCCCCAAAAATAAAAGACATTATGTTCTGAACTCTGTAGCCTGGCTCCTTATCAGAACCCAATTCCAGAACCACATCACCTGAGATCTGCAGATTGTGGACTCCGAGCAGCTCCTCTGCCCACAAAGACGCGGCTGATAGCACGGCAGCGACAGATCCTTTTTCCTCTGTTATCTTTGGAATGTACTATCAAAGACACTGGCTCCCTCTGTGCATCCAAAAACCACATCATCAAACACCTGTTCACCACTGCAGGTCAATCAAACCCACTTAGGAATTTGCTTCATTATTTTTTGTTTGTTTCATTTTTCTGTCTCTAAGTCTTCTGACTTATATTGAATGAGGTGGTGGTCAGAGGGGCCAGAGGAGCAGAATGACAGACACGTTTCCGTCAGTCTGCCCCAGGGCAGCTGTGGCTACACGAGCAGCTCACCACCACCAATGTGTGAAGGAATGAATAATAATGCACCTTTAAGCACTTTGGGTATCTTAGCACTAATATTCATGAATAAATAAAATGTGTGATGAATTTGAACTTTATGATAACCAATATAAAAAGTGGGCTCTATTTATGTGTTAATTTTTTTTATTTATTTTTTTTGGTATATAAATTGTACCAGATTATGAATTGCAGGACCTCAGAAACTATTTTAAGAAAAACACAACTTAAGTATGAGTAATTGTGTTTTATGCTCATTTTAATAGTGCATGATCATTTGCGTCTGTGTGTGTGTGTGTGTGTGTGTGGTATTCTACTGGCCAGTACACTAACAAAGAAATTATTATTATTATGACATAAAAAATTATCTCAACTGATTTTGTGTTGATGTGCCAATAAAAAGGGGGAGGGGCATCAAACTACTTTTATTCTAACTCTGGGATGCCTAAAACATTTGCAGTACTGTACTTCTGACATGAATCTGCAACCTATTTAATACAGATATCGAGTTTGTGAATTTGTGAGTGCAATGAAATAGTTCCATGAGATATTTAGCTTTGAGGAAAATAAATAAATAACATAAGCAAGGACAAAGGCAAGTAAATAAATCATACTGAGAAGTGAGAAGAACCTCAGTGGAGTGGGGGAGCAAAAAAAAAGTACAGCCATGGATTAGTTAGTTTGAGATTTATCCAAAGTCATCTCAGACATTTCAGTCACCAGGTGAGCCCATTTCAGCGTGTAAACAAACAACAGGGGAGATGATGACTCATTTCTTGCATAAAGTGGGCACCATTTACATTTGCATCCTTCTTTCATACCGTCCACTTCTCAGACACGCGCGCTGTCTGTGAGAACTGAGACTGGCAAAGCATATTAGCATCTGCAAGGATGCTTCTGCCCAGACAGCATCTGCCAGAGGGGGGGGCTGAGGTGTGAGAACAACACACCGTCTGATGGTGTACAGAGGACTCGCTGTACAACCTGGACCACATTTTTCAGTGTGGCCATGGCGTTTATTTCACATGTGCTGTGTTTCTATGTGTCCTGTGGCTCTAAGTGGCAAATTATGTGACAGTTTAGTTTCTACTGAAAGCATCTGATCTTCTAATCTGGTGCTATGACGCCTCGAATGCGACAACTACAATAATACTACCCCAAGAGTCTCAGTCATGGCTGATTACTGTTTGCATTATTTAAACACTGACACAAGAAGGGAGAAGTCACCTCATTAGACAGACTGTTGGACAGCAGAAGAGTTTAAATCCTCATGTCTGATGTCCAAATGGGGATGCTCCAAAAAGACAGGTAACTTTCCAGCTTTGACAGCTGCACCAGTCTTCAATTTTGACCACTCAAGTGTTTTTGTTTGGTTTTTGTCCAGGCTGAAGTGAAACTTTATTCACACTATTTTTTTTTTTCTGAGGATGCCCACAAAATACCAGCACCAATGAAACATGGAACACACAGAAAATATGTTACTGTAGTGGTTCAAGTCCTCACTGCAAAAACTAAAGTCTAAGAAAGTAAAAAAAAAAAAAGACTTGTTTAAAGAAAATTAAACTTAATTTTTGTCTAAATAGAAAAAATGATCTTGTCAAGCATTTTTTTACATAAGAAAAAAATGTCTTATTTTGGGAAAATGCATCTCACTTTTTCTTAATAAATTTTCCCAACTAATATCCAGCTGTATTTAACCAGTAACAAGAAAAGGCAACAGATTTCAAATCTAGTTTTAAGGCACATTTTGATTATTCAGACATTTCGCTAGTTTTGAGAATTCTAACCAAGTAAATTTTTCTTACCCAAATTGTCAGATTTTTTTGCTTCATACAAGACAGTTTGGCTAGATTTCGGATTATTTGGCTTGTTTTGAGAGGGACTGTTTTTGCAGTGCTGGGATTAGGTTTCTGACCTCTGGTTTTCTATTCCTTCTAGTGTTGTTTCCTGTGTGTTATATGTTTATGTCATACTTATCCTGTGGTTCGTCTCTTTGTGGTATCTCCTCCATGTTATGAATCTCCTAGAGATCTTATTTCTACAAATTTGCTCCTAGCGTATTCCAGCTGGCATTACTTCCTCGGCACACAGGTTTCTGGTTTTACATGCACGTTTGCTTTCATGTTAATCGAGTTATATAACATTTAACGATCACAAATTCTGCACTCTGGCACCAGATTGTCTCTTCTAGTGTTTGATCTCCAGCTGCCGACCTCGTTGCCAAGTTTAGCCTGCCATCTGTTGGACTTCCTGCATGGTATGGTATGACTCCTGTCCACAAAGAAAGTCATGGGACCTTCTAAAATACATGAGACCGTACATGTGATGTGTGAGAAATGGAGCGCTTGTTAAATGTTATAGGAGATTTTGTTATGGCAATACTGAATGAAGGAAAATAAAAACAATGAAATATTTAGCAGGATTTACCCTTCTATCACCATGACTACTGGAATTACAGTTCTGACGAGCACCTCGCTCAAATGACAGAAGAAAAACCCAGCAGTCACATCTTATCACTCAGTGGAAACACCGTCATTCTGCTATTGTGTTCTGCCAACATTCTGAAAATATTGCTTAACTTTTGTGCAAATCTGTGATGGAAAGCCACAGTAAATTGAACTGATTAACTGTGTTCTGAACCCACTGCTGTGTTATTGATGATGTTATTGTTTGAATGATCACTTGACAAAAACAAATGCAGACGTTGCTAAAAAAAAGCCAGATACTTAAGGAAAACAAACAAAATTCAGAATACATGGGTCAGGAATTGTAAAGTCTTCATTAAACTGAATGGGTCTCCTGAAGTAGCTAAGGTGCTGGTTATTAAGGACATAAAAGAGCTGGAAAAATATGAAATATGAGTCAATAATATATGGAGAAATAAAAAAGTAAAAAAAAACAAACAAACTAGTTCTACTTCACAAACCATTGAATCAAAACCCATAATCTCTACTTCAGGAGATGAAATAATACAACAGAGGATAATAAACCAGGAATTATTGGAATTAAAAGCAACTGAGTACACCGAACATAAGATAATGGATTTGGAAAACGAAGTAGACCCGGATAATATGTTTTTTTCGACTGATACCATTCATTGCAACTACTATACGGAACAGGATTACAATAATACAGTTAAAACAGAAGGTAAATTATCAATTATCCACTTTAACAGCAGAAGTATGTACACAAACTTTAACAGTATCAAAGAATTTCTTCAGCAGTTTACAAAACCCTTTAGTATAATAACAATTTCAGAAACGTGGTTCAATGCGCAAAAAGGAATACAATTTGAGTTGGATGGTTATGATCTAAACTACATCAACAGAGTGAATAAAGGAGGTGGAGGTGTTGCTATATATGTGCGGAAAAATATTAAATTTAAGGAAATAGAAAGTATGACGTTAACAATAAAAGATGTGTTAGAATGTATATCAATAGAAATTTATAATGGAAACAAGAAAAACATTATTATAAGTTGTTTATTTAGGGCGCCAGGCTCAAATATGGCTACATTTACAAACTGGGTGGATAGAATGTTTTCATCAATAAATAACAAAAAAATATTTATATGTGGAGATTATAACATTGATTTAATAAACCCCAATAGACACACATCAACTGACGAATTTATAAACACAATGTACAGCATGAGCTTATACCCAGTTATCACCAGGCCAAGCAGAATTACACTGAATAGTGCAACTCTAATAGATAACATCTTCACAAACAACATAGAAACTAAAAATATAAGTGGTTTATTGATTTGTGACATAACTGACCATCTTCCTGTGTTCACTGTAATTCAATTGTAATTTTCAGGTAAAACCCCCAATACTTTGCATTTAAATGAGTAAGAACCCAAAAAGCAATAGATCACCTCAATAATAACTTAACAAAACAGGACTGGCGCACTGTGTATAGGGAGAATGATGTGGATTGTGCCTTCAATAAATTTCTAGACATTTTCAATTCATTATATGAGATAAACTGTCCAATACGCCAAGTCAACAAAAACAGTACTGTCGCCAAAAGTCCATGGTTAACAAAAGGTCTACAAAATGCTTGTAAAAAGAAGAATACATTATACGACAATTTGTTAGACTAAGGACAAAAGAATCTGAACATAGATATAAATTATATAAAAACAAACTAATATAATCAGAGCCAGCAAGAAATTATATTATACCAAACTATTAAATAATAATAAAAATGACACCAAGAGAATCTGGGAAATTCTTAACACTATAATCAAAAATAAGGTAAGAGGTAATTCTTATCCAAATTATTTTATTGATAAGAACAAGGACATCTATAATATGTATAACATAGTTAATGGTTTAATAACTTCTTTGTTAATATTGGACCCAACTTGACAGCAAAAATTCCCAATGGTTGTAAAAAGGAGCAGGAATCACTCATAAAAATCAATCCAAACACAATGTTTCTCTCCAGTGTTAGTGAAGCCGAATAGATATTGTTAATAAATGTAAAAATAAAAAATCAACTGACTGTTATGACATAGATATGAAGCTAGTAAAAACAATAATCAAAAGCATATCAAAACCCCTGACTCATATGTAACTTGTCATTTCAAACTGGGACATTCCCGAACAAAATGAAGATGGCAAAAGTTATTCCACTATACAAAAATGGAAATAAACATATCTTCACAAACTACAGACCGGTCTCTCTACTTCCACAATTTTCCAAAATTTTAGAAAAGCTTTTTAACAACAGGTTAGGATCCTTTATAGAAAAATATAACATAATTAACGAATGTCAATATGGGTTTAGGTCTGGTAGGTCAACTTCACTTGCAATAATTGAAGCAATAGAAGAGATTACAAACACCTTAGATAGTAAAAACTATATAGTTGGAATAGTCATTGATTTAAAGAAAGCGTTTGACACACTTAATCACTCAATTCTACTCAATAAATTGGAAAGATACGGTATCAGGGGAGTGGCTTGGAACTGGATTCAAAGCTATTTAACGGAGAGACAGTTTGTGCAGAAGGGTGCATTTAAATCTGGGTGTTTGGGCATCCCTTGTGGGGTCCCACAGGGATCCATACTGGGTCCACATTTTTTTAATCTTTATATAAATGACATATTTAATGTGTCACAATTATTAAAATTATTATTATTTGCAGATGATACCAATATATTTTATTCCAGTGATAACTATAGCAAACTTGTTAATGTGGTAAATAGTGAATTAATTAAGCTGAAAACTTGGTTGAATATTAATAAATTATCCCTAAATATAAAAAAGACTAAAGTCATGTTTTTTGGAAATCATAATGTCAATTCTAATTTACCAATAAATAGAGACGGTGTCGAAATAGATTAAGTGTCAGAAGTCAAATTTTTAGGGATAACCATCGATAGTAAATTAAGCTGGAAGTCTCATATCAGCCACATACATAAAAAAGTTTCCAAGAATGTCTCTGTTATGTACAAAGCAAAATATTTTCTGGATCATAATGCATTATATTTATTGTAGTGTTCTTTAATCTCTCCTTACTTAACATATTGTATAGAAATCTGGGGTAACAATTACAAAAGTTTGCTACATCCCCTCTGTATAATCCAAAAGCGGGCAATAAGAATCATCTATAAGGTAGGATATCTTGATCACACAAATAGTCTACTTTTGCAATCCAAATTGTTGAAAATGCCAGATCTGGTTAATTTTCACACTGCACAATTATTATATAAAGCCAGTAAAAACTCATTACCCAGTAATATTCTGAGTCTCTTCACCCAGAGAGAAGAAAGCTATAACTTGAGGGGATGTGGTAACTTTAAAGTCAAGGCAGTGAGAACTACCAGGAAAGGTTTCTGTGTGTCCGTGTGTGGCATTAAGCTGTGGAATAGTTTGGCACCTCAGCTCAAGCGATGTCCTAACATCCATCAATTCAAAAAAAGATACAAAGAAATGGTTCTGTTGAAATACATGAATGAGGAGAGAGGTGCGTGATCGTCACGTCTTTTTAACTTATTTCTAGTTAATTTACCTTTGCTTTTTTGCCTTGTCAGCAATAAAAGGGGTCTCGCTAGGACACACAAACTTTCATAAAATACCTGGAATTATCCTGTACATCAATTTAATTATATATATCATAGCCATAATTGTAAACTATATTATAAAAAAATGATAATAATGATAATAAAATCTTACTATATGTTTGTTAATATAATAGATGTTAACATATTTGCATAATGTTATTGCCGGTGTCGTAACCATGGTCAAAAGTATTATTTTTATACATCATGATCCTGTAGTTGAAATGCTAGTCAAATAGAATTATGGTGATGATGGTAATGACTTAGAGAGAGAGGGAAACATGTATATGTATGTATGTATATATGTATGCGTATATATATGTGTATGCGTGTGTGTATGTATGTACGTATATATATATATATATATATATATATATATATATATATATATATATATGTATACTATGTATGTATATGTATATTTATGTTTACATTTATATAAATATGTACATATGTAAGTTTATTGATACATAAAAAGACTTTTCCTTTTCTTTCATCCTTGTTTCCCCCTCTTACATCACTTACATCATTATCTCCAGATCAGGGTCGGCAAGTGGGGGTCTGTTGCTCAAAGGTCTCCCCCTTCTGCCAGCAGACTCCAAAACCTTGTCTTTTAATGCAGAGCCTAGGACATTCAGCAAAGGGTGGACCTGTGTCAGGGGGCGACCCCTCTCTGGCAGCAGGTTTACAAAATACTTTGCATCTTTTAATGCACCACACTCATGACAAATGGGGAAGGAGGGGAAGAAAATAATAATAATGATAAATTAATAAAAAAGTTAAGGTAATTAAATTAATAAAATAATAAAATGAATGTAGCATAATTGTATATATGTATATGTATTATGTGTATACATGTGTGTATAGGTGATGTATGTGTGTATTTTGTGTATGTATGTTCGCATGTATGATATATATGTGTGTATATATGTATATATCGAGACAGAATTATCATCGACACACACAAGAATAGTGTTGTGTGGGCCGCTGAAGAGGAGGTACTGCTGGCCCACCACCACCAGAGGGCACCCTGCCTGGAGTGCGGGCTCCAGGCACCAGAGGGCGCTGCCACCTCACAGGAGCAGCCGGGGTGACAGCTGTCACCTACGACAGCTGTTACCAATCATCTGATCCACAGCGGTATATCAGCAAGACGTCATCTCCACTTCTTTGCCGAGATATCGCTCTACCGAGGAAGTAACGTATCCAGCCAATCGTGTTGTCTTTTGACCATAAATACTTTTTTGCCTTCACGCAGATAGTGAGTAGAACAGCAGGAGACTGTATTGGACCCTTTGGATAAGTACTCACATTCCTGCACTAACAGTGTTTTCCTGACGAGAGGTGGAGGTGGTTTTTCCACCATACGTGTTGCTGGGTGCAGGCGCACCCACATCTGACTGTTTCTGTTCCTCGCCAGCAGTGCAAGATCCGACAAGCGGAGGCAGTGGCCACCTGGGAGTTCGGGACTTGGCGGCTCCAGTATTCCCGGGGTTCGGTGGCGGAGGAAATCGTGTGGTTCCGGTTCTGCTTTGGACAGACGTCTCCTATCTTCGAGCCTGCCCACATGACACCTTTGTGATTCGACTTTATTGTCTATTATTGTAATCGGTTGTGTTTGTTGTGCTTATTTCACAACAGTAAAAGTGCTATTTGACTTCCTCCATTGTCCGTTCATTTGCGCCCCCTGTTGTGGGTCCGTGTTCCTACACTTTCACAACAGGATATCTCGGCCAACGTCATGGATCCCGAGGGGAGTCAACCGGCTGTTGAACGGCCAATGGAAGAACAGGGCGCACAGGCGTCCGCAGGAGGAATGATCGGTGAGTTGCAGCGAATCCTCACCGCTTTCACGGCTCGGTTGGATCTAATGACCAAGCAGAACGTCCTCCTTAACCGCAGGGTGGAGGCTCTCGCCGCGCAGGTGGAAGCGCGCCCTCAGGGCGCTGCTGCGGCTCTCCCTCCTGTCGACCCTGTGCGTAACAGTGACGTTCCACAGGTCATTCAACGACCCCTCCCACCTTCCCCGGAAGCATACATAAGCCCTCCAGAGCCGTACGGGGGTTGTGTGGAGACGTGCACGGACTTTCTTATGCAGTGTTCGCTCGTCTTCGCACAACGTCCCGTCATGTACGCGACTGATGCCAGTAAAATAGCTTATGTGATAAATCTGCTTCGTTGTGAGGCACGCGCTTGGGCTACAGCACTCTGGGAGCAAAATTCACGGCTCCTTCAGACATATGATGGGTTTGTGAGGGAGTTCAGAACAGTGTTCGATCACCCAAATAGAGGAGAGACCGCTTCAGCCGTGCTGCTGTCAATGAGACAGGGGCGCCGGAGCGCAGCTGCTTATGCAGTCGACTTCCGCATCGCGGCTGCGAGGTCCGGCTGGAATAGCACTGCCCTCCGCGCCGCCTTCGTAAACAGACTGTCGTTGGTCCTGAAGGAGCACCTGGTGGCTAAGGACGAACCGCGGGATTTAGATGGGCTTATTGATCTCGTTATACGATTAGACAATCGGTTAGAAGAACGCCGTCGGGAACGAGACGAAGGGCGTGGCCGGGCACGCGCCGTCCCTCTCCCTTCCAGCTCCGACCGAGCTCCGCCCTCCCCACGCTCCACGGCCCCTACGCTCCGTGTGGTTACAGCTCCCCCTGCTGATGAAGCTATGGACACATTTAGACCCCCGGATAGACAGAGGAGGCTGGTCCGCGGAGCGTGCTTTGTTTGTGGCTCGATAGAGCATCAGGTGAGGGACTGCCCCGAGCGGTTAAACACCAACGCCCGCCCCTAGAAACTGGGCTAGAGGTGGGCCAAGACATTCACGTGGGACACACCCATATTGCCACACGACTCCCGGTTACAATCCTTTATGAGGATTTAACCCTTCAGGCCCCAGCACTGGTGGACACGGGCTCTGAAGGGAATTTGCTAGACAGCAAATGGGCCAGGGAGGCAGGGCTCCCTCTGGTGGCACTTACTTCACCTGTGCAAGTACGGGCACTAGATGGCTCCCTACTCCCTTTAATCACACATAAGACACCTCCAGTAACTCTGGTGGTGTCAGGGAACCACCGGGAGGAGATCGGGTTTTTTGTGACTCCTGCCACCTCCCGCGTGATTCTCGGGTTCCCCTGGATGTTAAAACACAATCCCCGGATCGATTGGCCGTCCGGGGTAGTGGTTCAGTGGAGCGAGACCTGCCATCGGGTATGTTTAGGTTCCTCGGTTCCTCCCAGTTTCCAGGTTAAGGAGGAGGTCAGAGTCCCGCCCAATCTCGAGACAGTGCCGGTGGAGTACCATGACCTTGTGGACGTGTTCAGCAAGGATCTGGCGCTCACCCTTCCCCCGCACCGCCCGTACGATTGTGCCATTGATTTGGTTCCAGGCGTTGAGTTTCCGTCCAGCAGGCTGTACAACCTCTCACGACCTGAGCGCGAATCAATGGAGACCTACATCCGGGACTCTTTAGCTGCCGGGTTGATCCGGAATTCCACCTCCCCGATGGGTGCAGGTTTCTTTTTTGTGGGGAAAAAGGATGGCGGACTACGTCCATGCATTGATTACAGGGGGCTGAACGAAATCACGGTTCGTAACCGATACCCATTGCCCTTGTTGGATTCAGTGTTCACGCCCCTGCATGGAGCCCAAATGTTCACTAAGCTAGATCTTAGAAATGCGTATCACCTGGTTCGGATCCGGAAGGGAGACGAGTGGAAGACGGCATTTAACACCCCCTTAGGTCACTTTGAGTACCTGGTCATGCCGTTCGGTCTTACAAACGCCCCCGCGACGTTCCAAGCATTGGTTAATGATGTCTTGCGGGATTTCCTGCACCGATTCGTCTTCGTATATCTGGACGATATACTCATCTTTTCTCCGGATCCTGAGACCCATGTCCGGCATGTACGTCAGGTCCTGCAGCGGTTGTTGGAGAACCGGCTGTTTGTGAAGGGCGAGAAGTGCGAGTTCCACCGCACTTCTTTGTCCTTCCTGGGGTTTATCATCTCCCCTAACTCCGTCGCTCCTGATCCGGCCAAGGTCGCGGCGGTGAGAGACTGGCCCCAACCTACCAGCCGTAGGAAACTGCAACAGTTCCTCGGCTTTGCGAATTTCTACAGGAGGTTCATTAAGGGCTACAGTCAGGTAGTTAGCCCCCTGACAGCCCTGACCTCACCAAAAGTCCCCTTCACCTGGTCGGATCGTTGCGATGCCGCGTTCAAGGAGTTGAAACGGCGCTTCTCGTCTGCACCCGTTCTGGTGCAGCCCGATCCTAGTCGCCAGTTAGTGGTTGAAGTGGACGCCTCGGACTCAGGGATAGGAGCTGTGCTTTCCCAGAGCGGGAAGACCGATAAGGTCCTTCACCCGTGTGCCTATTTTTCCCGCAGGTTGACCCCGGCCGAACGGAACTATGACGTCGGCAATCGAGAACTCCTTGCGGTGAAAGAGGCTCTTGAAGAGTGGAGACATCTGTTGGAGGGAACGTCCGTGCCATTCACGGTTTTCACTGACCACCGGAACCTGGAGTATATCAGGACCGCCAAGCGGCTGAACCCCAGGCAAGCCCGCTGGTCACTGTTCTTCGGCCGTTTTGACTTCCGGATCACCTACCGTCCCGGGACCAAAAACCAGAGATCGGATGCCTTGTCCCGGGTACATGAAGATGAAGTCAAAGCGGAGTTGTCGGATCCACCGGAACCCATCATCCGCTATCGTGGCCACCCTCACCTGGGACGTAGAGAGAACCGTCCGGGAGGCCCTGGCACGAAGCCCGGACCCCGGAACTGGGCCGAAGAACAGACTCTACGTCCCACCAGAGGCCAGGGCTGCAGTCCTGGACTTCTGTCACGGCTCCAAGCTCTCCTGTCATCCAGGGGTGCGAAGAACCGTGGCAGTTGTCCGGCAGCGCTTCTGGTGGGTGTCCCTAGAGGCCGACGTCCGGGATTATATCCAGGCCTGCACCACCTGCGCCAGGGGCAAGGCTGATCATCGCAGGGCTTCGGGACTGCTCCAGCCGCTGCCCGTGCCTCATCGCCCCTGGTCCCACATCGGCCTGGATTTTGTCACGGGCCTCCCGCCGTCCCAGGGCAACACCACCATCCTCACGATAGTGGACCGATTCTCCAAGGCGGCCCACTTCGTGGCCCTCCCGAAGCTTCCGACTGCCCAGGAGACAGCGGACCTCCTGGTCCACCACGTCGTCCGGCTGCATGGGATTCCAACAGACATCGTCTCCGATCGCGGTCCCCAGTTCTCCTCGCAAGTCTGGAGGAGCTTTTGCCGGGAACTGGGGGCCACGGTGAGTCTCTCATCCGGGTATCATCCCCAGACCAACGGGCAAGCAGAACGGGCCAATCAGGAGGTGGAACAGGCCCTGCGTTGCGTGACGGCCGCGCACCCGGCGGCCTGGAGTACCCATTTGGCCTGGATCGAGTATGCCCATAACAGCCAGGTGTCGTCAGCCACCGGCCTCTCCCCTTTTGAGGTGTGTCTGGGGTACCAGCCTCCTTTGTTTCCGGTGGTTGAGGGAGAGGTCGGTGTGCCCTCGGTCCAGGCCCACCTGCGGAAGTGCCGTCGGGTGTGGCGTGCCGCCCGTTCTGCTTTGCTGAGGGCCCGGATGAGGACGAAAGCCCATGCAGACCGTCGGCGGACCCCGGCCCCTACGTATCGGCCAGGGCAGGAAGTGTGGTTGTCAACAAAGGACATTCCCCTCCAAGTGGACTCACCTAAACTGCAGGAGCGGTACGTCGGTCCATTTAAAATCCTCAAGGTCATCAGTCCAGCCGCGGTGAGGCTTCAGCTTCCGGCCTCACTGCGGATCCATCCCGTTTTCCATGTGTCCCGGATTAAGCCACATCACACCTCACCCCTCTGTACTCCGGGTCCGGCACCACCTCCTGCCCGGATCATCGATGGCGAGCCGGCTTGGACTGTGTGCCGGCTCTTGGATGTCCATAGGATGGGCCGGGGCTTCCAGTATTTGGTGGACTGGGAGGGGTACGGACCCGAAGAACGCTCCTGGGTGAAGAGGAGCTTCATCCTGGACCCGGCCCTCCTGGCCGATTTCTACTGCCGCCACCCGGACAAGCCTGGTCGGGCGCCAGGAGGCGCCCGTTGAGGGGGGGTCCTGTTGTGTGGGCCGCTGAAGAGGAGGTACTGCTGGCCCACCACCACCAGAGGGCACCCTGCCTGGAGTGCGGGCTCCAGGCACCAGAGGGCGCTGCCACCTCACAGGAGCAGCCGGGGTGACAGCTGTCACCTACGACAGCTGTTACCAATCATCTGATCCGCAGCGGTATATCAGCAAGACGTCATCTCCACTTCTTTGCCGAGATATCGCTCTACCGAGGAGGTAACGTATCCAGCCAATCGTGTTGTCATTTGACCATAAATACTTTTTTGCCTTCACGCAGATAGTGAGTAGAACAGCAGGAGACTGTATTGGACCCTTTGGATAAGTACTCACATTCCTGCACTAACAGTGTTTTCCTGACGAGAGGTGGAGGTGGTTTTTCCACCATACGTGTTGCTGGGTGCAGGCGCACCCACATCTGACTGTTTCTGTTCCTCGCCAGCAGTACCAGATCCGACAAGCGGAGGCAGTGGCCACCTGGGAGTTCGGGACTTGGCGGCTCCAGTATTCCCGGGGTTCGGTGGCGGAGGAAATCGTGTGCTTCCGATTCTGCTTTGGACAGACGTCTCCTATCTTCGAGCCTGCCCACATGACACCTTTGTGATTCGACTTTATTGTCTATTATTGTAATCGGTTGTGTTTGTTGTGCTTATTTCACAACAGTAAAAGTGCTATTTGACTTCCTCCATTGTCCGTTCATTTGCGCCCGCTGTTGTGGGTCCGTGTTCCTACACTTTCACAACAAATAGTCCTTTTAAATAGTCATTTTCTGAGTAAATGTGGGGAATTTATTGACATATGAAAATGGCTTAAGGAATGACACCAGCAATAACAAGTTACAAACTTTTTATATCAAAAAGGTGTTGTCATCCATCAAGATACAATATCAAACTGTTATACTATTCCAACTAAAGATAGAAAAAATAAACTATCTAACATTGTTATACGATTTACAAGCAGAAAATATAAATATGAGTTATTAAGACAGGCAAAGAATTTGAAAGGAACGAGTGTCTATATAAATGAGCATCTAACAAAAAAAAAATGCAGATATTGCTAGGGAAGCAAGACTACTAAGAAAACAGAAGCATATTGTTGCTACATGGGTCTGGAATTGTAGGGTGGGGATTAGAGTGAAAGAAGGAACAAACGGTATACAAATCAAAAACATGGAGGACCTTACGAAATACAGACCTGAATAGACAATCAAATATAACATCTGTTGGTAATTGGACCAACAAAAAATCAGATCAAACATGGAAACAGAGGATAAAATATATGACATAGACACTAATATTGATGAAAGTATATTTGACTTAAAAACGATTGGTTGTGAGTATTATACAGTAGAACAGCTGAATAGTGAAAAAATTGCAGAAGATACCCTGTCACTCTTACATATAAACAGTCGAAGCTTGTATTGTAAAATGTCACAAATAAAAGATTATTTAAATCAGTTTAAAAATAGATTTAGTATTGTTGCAATCACTGAATCTTGGCTTAAAGATGATCTTATGGATGAAGTTCAAATGGAGGGATATGAGCTGTATTTTGTAAACAGAAGATATAAAAAAGGCGGTGGTATTGCTCTGTATACAAAAACAGATCTGATGTGTACAATTGTTGAAGAAATGACAATTATGAATGATGTCATAGAAATTGTAACAGTGGAACTTGTACATGAAACATCTAAGAATATTTTAATTAGTTGTGTATACAGAGCACCAGATTCTTGTGTTGTGAAATTTACAGATAAAATAATTGAATTATTCCATCAAATTAAAAACAAAACGCTTTTTATGTGTGGGGACTTTAATATTAACATAGAAAGCTCCAGCTGCCAAAGATTAAGTGATTTTGTGAATACAATGTATAGTTTGGGGTTATTCCCCTTGATAACAAAACCAACCAGAATTACATCGCAAAGTGCAACGGTAATTGATAATATATTTACAAACAGAACAGATGAAATTATCAAGAATGGGATCTTCATGACAGATATTAGCGACCATTTACCAATTTTTTCAATATTTAAATATAAAAATAGGTACAACAAAAAAACTGATATAAACTTTAAAAGAGATAAGTCAGTAAAAGCCTTAGAGGCATTAAAATATGACCTTAAAAATCAAAACTGGGAAGAAGTTTATGTCAGTGATGTTAATGTAGCATATAACTCATTTATGAAAATATTGATGAAATCATACAATAAAAATTGTAAATTAATTGAAATTAGTAAGAAAAGAGTAAATAAACCATGGCTGACAAAGGGAATAAAAAATGCTTGTGCAAAGAAAAACTATTTATACAGGTGCTTTTTAAAATTGCAAACAAAGGAATCAGAACATAAATACAAAAAATATAAAAATAAACTATTAACAATAATTAGGAAACAAAAAAAAGATTATTACAGTGAAAAACTAAATAAGAGTAAAGATAATATGAGGATAACATGGGGAATGATAAAAAGTGTGATTGATAGTGATGGAACGAAAGAAACTATTCCAAATTACTTTGTTAAGGAAAATAAAGAGATATATGATATAAAAGAAGTTGCAAATGGGTTTAATGATTATTTTTCAAATGTAGGGTCAAGTCTGGTGGGAAATAAACCAATAATAGAAGATAAATTATGTACATTGGTAAATACGGTCAATAGTATTTTCCTGGACAATGTGGAAAAAGATGAAATAAGAAATATTGTAAAAAACTGTGTAAGCAAAAGATCAACTGACCATGAAGATTTAGACATGATGACTGTAAAAAGTATAATAGAAATTGTTATTGAACCATTTACTTATATTTGTAATCTGTCTCTGTCAACTGGGGTTTTTCCAGATGAAATGAAAATTGCTAAGGTAGTCCCATTATATAAAAATGGAGACAAACATAATTTCTCTAATTACAGGCCAGTATCATTGCTTCCACAGTTTTCTAAAATTATGGAAAAAGTTTTTGTAACAAGATTGAATAAATTTATTGAGAAACATCATATTTTAAATAATGCTCAGTATGGATTCAGAACAAAACATTCGACAGCTATGGCAATTATGGAACTAATAGAGAAAATATCAACAACAATAGATAATAAGGATTATTTTGTAAGTATTTTTATTGACCTGAAAAAGGCTTTTGATGTTATAGACCACTCAAGATTGCTCCACAAGTTACAACAATATGGAATAAGAGGTGTTGCACATCAGTGGGTAAAAAGCTACTTAAAAAATAGAAAACAGTTTGTTCAGATAAATAATACCAAATCAGAATTGTGTAACATTATTTATGGAGTACCACAAGGATCGGTACTTGGACCCAAACTGTTTATTTTGTATATCAATGATTTTGTGAATGTATCCAATGTGCTTGGCAGCATTTTATTTGCTGATGATACAACGCTGTTTTACTCTGGATCAGATATACAGGAAGTAGCACAAGTGATAAATACAGAGTTGGAAAAAGTTAAACATTGGTTTGATATAAACAGATTGTCACTAAATATTAATAAGACAAATTTCATATTGTTTAA
The DNA here is from genome assembly GCF_902500255.1 of Thalassophryne amazonica. Taxonomy (NCBI): domain Eukaryota; kingdom Metazoa; phylum Chordata; class Actinopteri; order Batrachoidiformes; family Batrachoididae; genus Thalassophryne; species Thalassophryne amazonica. The sequence goes on from NC_047122.1 coordinate 65,993,611, forward strand.
TGATAGAGCGAAAGAAAATAATGTGTCATTACAAATAGATGGAATGGATATACAAAGGGTAAAAGAAATGAAATTTTTAGGAGTCATGATTGATGAAGATCTTACATGGAAGTCACACATAAATTACATAAAAGGAAAAATAGCGAAAGCCATTGCTGTTTTGCATAAAGTAAAATATTCATTAAATAGTTATGGTTTATTAACATTGTACAATTCATTGATTGTCCCATATTTAACTTACTGTGTAGAAATCTGGGGATCAACATATACAACCTATATACAACCTTTATTTATTTTGCAGAAAAGAGCTTTAAAAGTGATTAGTAACAGTGGTTTTAGAGATCCATCTAATCCATTGTTTATTAAGTATAGGGTACTTAAATTTCATGATTTAGTTGATTTGAAAATATTACAAACGATGTACCAAGTTAATAAAAATACTTTACCAACAAACATTCAAAATATGTTTGAAAAAAGAGTAAGTAGTTATAAATTGAAAGGAATAGAAGTCTTTAAAAAACCAAGATTTAGAACCAAAGTAAAGGAAAGGAGTATTGCAGTAAATGGTGTCAAATTATGGAACAATCTTAATAAAGAAATTAAAGAATTAAGGTCGCTTAAATTATTTTAAAAACATTAAATTAGATGTATTAAGTAAGTATGAAACTATGAAGTAAGTCAGTGGGCTGCAAGAAAGTCAAAAAAAAAAAAAAAGTAAACTGTTAATAATGTTTGGAGTGTCTTAAGTTTAAATGTAACCTGTCAGTGATGTAATCTATTAATTAATGGTCATAATTATGAAATGGGTCAGTGGTATGTGACAAGTTAAAGAAATGCAATCTGTTAAATAATGTTGACTATGATGCTGTATATTGAAAGATTGTATTGTTAAAAGGGGCAGAAATCATAAGACTTGTTCTTCTTTCTGCTCCTTTTCATTCTGGTATTGTGGTGCTTTTGTTTTTTGCTTTTCTGTTTTTCTTTTAAATGAATGAAATAAATATTAAAAAAAAAATATATTAATAGCAATTAAAAAAAATGGTAGTAATAATAATAGAAATTTAAAAAAAATTTTTTTTGATTGACAATAATTGTCATTATTACTGTCTATTATGGTGGGAATTGTTTTTATCATTATTATTATTATAGATACTCATCACTAATATATGATATCAATTACATAGTAATAAAAAAGGAATATTGGTCACACTCGGTAGTCATAATAACGTATGGGTATTTGGGGGTGGGATTAAATAAGTTCGTCTTCATCCCACCCCTTTTCGGGTTAAGTGCGCGGGTATGTATGTGTGTATGTTTGTATCTCCTGTTCTTTTCAACCCAATGTGGGTAAATGTAGATGTCAAAGAAATGCTTATTTTGTAAAATTCAAAATAAATGATCAGTCAATATGTATGTATATGTACGTGTATATGTGTGTGTATATATGTATATGCATATATGCAGTATGTATGTGTATATATGTATACATGTGTGTGTGTATGTATGTATATGTGTGTGTGTATATATATGTGTATATGTGTAGAGGTATGTATATGTACGTGTAGGTATAAATGTATGTATGTGTATATATGTAGTGTATATTTATTTATGTGTTAGTGGGTATGTATATAGGTATATATGTGAGTGTGTATATGTGTGTGTATAAGTGTATATATGTATATAATGTGTGTGTATGTATGTACGTATACAGTTATATATGCACGGCCCAAGCAGAGGGTCACCCCCTAGAGCCTGGTCTGCTTGAGGTTTCTTCCTAAGAGGGAGTTTTCCCTCACCACAGTTGCCTAGTGCTTGCTCTGGGGGTCGGCAGGGTTAATATGGAGTGACTTGGGCCAAGTTTGCTGTGATTTGGTGCTTTATACATAACATACTTATACATGAATTGAAATGTAATTGAATATTGAAGTGTATGTCTGTGTTGATATGTAGTGTGTTGTGAATTTGTGTATATGTTGTTATGACTGTTATAATTGTTGGACTCATTCTTGTTTATATAACATTCATATTATTGGTATGTTTCTGTTCTTTCGGATTTGTGTGTGTGCCGAATAAATCCATTCATTCATTCATTCATCGTCTGTTCCCACCGGGACATCACCGTTTCATGGACTGCTTTCGCCGTTTCGAGTTCAGTGCTACTTGGCTCCAATGAAGACTATTTAAATTTTCATCAATGTTGTTTTCTGCTCAAAGGTCTCCAGATGTGCAACAACCATTACAGCAATTATCAGTGAATGACATTATGGTTACAGTGCTGTAGTGATTTAGTGGTTAGTCCCACCAATGGTAACAAAGGAGGGCTTGTACAGCAAAAAATGTAGGTAGGTGGGTGGGTGTTAGTCCATCCCAGCAAAAAAAACAACAACAAATGTTACTATCTGGTGACTCACCATATTAAAAGAGCACATAATGAGGATGATGGGATTAGACGGTTGTTTAACTTTGATGCACACATTGGCGGCTGCTTTATATGAACAACAGCTAAGCAGCTAAGCTAGCAGTGGCGTAGAGAAATATGACGACAACTACATGGGCAAATACAGGATGGACAATACAACAGAATGGGAAAGTAAAATTAGAACAAAGAATGCACAGAATGTATGGCTGGGTTTAGATAACAAAACTTTTTGTCAGTACTGCAAATTTGTGACAGCACTCTTGAAGTGCAACAGGCCAACACTGCATGCAGCTCAAATCAGTTTCCTGATGGGCTCTCACAAACCAGCAGTGGCTCATAGCACAGAGACTCCAGGTTGAACTGATGTTTTTGCATTTGCTTCGCAATATCTCAGTACTAATCATTCAAAAACTATGAATGTGAAAACTTCTTACACTCACCACTTCAAACCTCTGCAGCAGCATTTCAACTGTCCAGGTTTAAAGTTGTGCGTTAAGGTGAGTTAAGAACAACACACACTGGTTGTGACCACCAGCCATCAAAAACCTCGTCTGTTGTTTCTGATGAAAGCTCACACGTTGACCTCAGTGCATCAGGGTCACGGTGATGCTCCAGAAAAACAAAAATGTTTTATCACAGTGGCACATCTGGGCTCCTGCCCACTGAGTATGACTGTCTGTACTGCTTTCTTTTCACAGTCAATAGACCATGATGTTGCTTGGGAGTGGAAAAAGCAAAATGTTCTGTAACATAAGATTTAATTGATCCAAAGTGCTGTGGTCAAAACTGCTCAGAAAAACACAAAGCCACAGCACGATAAGCACGATACAGGTCCCACCAGGGCCGGTACTAGACATCTGGGTGCCCTACGCACACATGCTTTGTGGTGCTCCCCTCCCGAAATGAACAACAATTCAGAATTTGTCAGTGTGGTTTTCTTTATTTCCAAAATAACTTCTCAATATTCAATATTAAATTAATATTGAGTTATTATTTTAATAATAATTCATTAATGTTTTTCAAAACAGCTGCAAATAAATAATTTTGCATTAACAATGGCACAAAACATGACAAATAAACATAAAATTTCAAATAAATAAATACCACCATCATTATTTTAAAAAAAATTATTTGTGCAACCACAGTAGACTGAACACTGCACTGAACTTTGTAAACACAGAACAAAGTGTTCAAGTATTTAGCCTTGCAAACATACATGTAAGTGATCATGTGCAGATTTATTCAGTAAGTAATATACTTTATGTATATTACTTACATGTATATTACTTACTAAAGAATTTGCAGTTATTATTCTCAACCTGGGACATCTGTCCAGAACATGGTGGAGAGTCCAGCAGGCGCGGTGTTGGTGGGGAAGCAGAAGGGAGAAGTGCTGCGCGTCCACAACTCCAGGCCACCTTGTTGACCCCCAGTGGGATACCTGCCCACGTGGACAGATACATAATCTTGTGCGTAAAGTCTCCAAAATTAATTCTTATGAGAAAAAGAACAGGGTTGCGTGTCTGTCCTCAGGCAGACAGGAGCAGGAGTCAGATTTAGTCCCCATGGGGCAGAGGCAGGGCGGCGCTGTTGGAGGTGAGCTCGCTGCACTGGCTGATGGAGGAAACTGTGAGCTGGAGACGGGAGCTCTGGGGGGTCAGCGAAAGGCAAGGCAGCGTGCCAGTGTGTATCATGACCGCACCCACGCTGGCTCCTGTGGGTGACATGGACTAGCACTTTGCACCTGATTTTCTGGACTTTCCTCAGCCGCCGGTTACCGCCTGGCTGCTGCAGTTCTCTGTGCACCCTCCAAACACAACGCGATGACATCATGTCCAAAATGTGTGAAGGGCGGAAAAATGCAATTCGATCTTCTTATTTATTTTTTTAAAACGTCAAAACTTTAAGCAGTTTCCCTTAATGTGGGAAAAAACACGAAAATCTCTTTGGTTTGTGCGTGGGGGGTCCCGAGGTAGAAGAGGCGCAAAGATCACAACTTTGTGAAGAATAAAAGTTAAACAGGTGCACTGGGAAACGTGTTTACCCCAAATCACACTGACAGATCGAACATGCCAGAACATGTCTTGTGAGGCTTCATCACGGCATTGCTGTGCGCCATGCGGCACCGCCGCGACGAAAAAGTGCTGATATCCACGTCTTTTCACAATTCCTGTGCTAGTCAGACGACGTCCCGGATAAAACACAGCGTCCAGTTTGGAAATGAATGGCAAATTCCACTGTTACAGGAGTTTTTGTCATGGAAAGAGGAGTGGAGGCTTCGCACGTCGCGGCGGTGCCGCATGGCGCAAGGCAACGCCGTGATGAAGCCTCACAGGACATGTTCTGGCATGTCCAGGCACATCCACAATTTCTCGGATAATCACTCGATGGAAAAACCACCGACAGCTGTCTGAACGCCATCTCAAAGCCGTCCTGTGAGACCAAAACGGAGGTGGTTTTGTCTCGCTCCAGTAGCGAATCCATTGTGACGCGCGAAGCCTCTGCTCGGCTTTCCATGACAAAATCTCTTGTTAAAAGTGAAATCTGCCAGAAAATGGTTGATGTCCAGCTCTTGTGATAACCAGAGAAATTGCACACGATGGTCACGGATCCAGACAGCCATCCATTTAGAAATGAAATGGTCGTTCAGCCTGTCGATGGCGGCTTCGGAGCGTGGCATGCCCCACAGCCGCTGGGGGCCGTCCTTAAAGCGACAGTAACACTCCTTATTCTCTACCAAGCCCGTAACATTTTCACCGAAAGCCAGATAAATTTTTCTAATGGTTTCCAACTGCCAGTCTCTAACAGTTTCTGAAAAAATTCTGATGGGAAAAAAAGCCCAAATCATTCCGCCATTTCCTGGCAATGAAACAACGACGAGGGGGTGGACCACTCCTCACTCAAAGCCTGCTCACAGGTGAATGACGCAACTGACAGGCGTGGAAAAACTCACGCATGCGCACGAGGGTTCAAGCTTGTCTGACGCAATCACACGTGATTCAAATCCATATGGTTTTTGAAAAAAATAATAAGGTCGGATACTTTTCTAATAGACCTCGTAGATATGGGGTTTGAGTCACAATCATGATACCTCTCTATGTCCTTGAACAAGACACTTCTAAATTGTCCCAGTCCTGTAAATAAGTATCGGTCTTGACTGGGTAAGTAACTGGATAATGGACTGGCAGCCCATCCACTTCATGTTACATTATCCAGAGATCAGCGCTGGCTCAATGAGTCTCAGGCCTCTCTATAAGACTTTTCTTATCATCATCATCATTATTATTATTATTATTATTATTCAGCATTTAATTCATGTACTTTAATTTTAAAAAGTTTTAAAACCTTTGCCATTTCTGTGTGGTTCACTGCAGCAACAGTTTCTGTCTCTACATGTTTGACAAGTCGTCATGCTTTTGTTTCATTTTGTTGGTTTTACTATTTTTACTATGGCCAAAGCAGATGGTCTCCCCACTTAGTCTGGTCTGCTTGATGTTTAGTCATTCAATCAAAAACACCTGAGGGAGTTTTTCCTTACCACCGTATACCTGCTCAAGGGGGTGGGTAAAGTATAACTGCATTTATTTTGCTTCGATGTCATGGTAATGTAAAAAATAAAAACAACATTTCTCACTGCTATAAACTTTAAAGCCTGAAAGATTACCATTCGTAGTTTCTTATTTGTATACTTATTCATTAAAGCTGCTCTTTGTAAACAAAACACAGACAATTTTTCTGTTTTTAAATTAATATTAGCTGAACCTAACAATAGAAAGGTCAGGGCTAGGCGGGGTCAAGGAGCATATATTGGTGCCAACACATTGCAAAACCAATCTGTGTCCCGGACACCAATCACCCAGGTAGACAGCTGGTCTACCCCCTCCCCACCCCACCCCAATGGCCACCTCTTGAAAGTAATAATCAATCTGCTGCGTCCAGGTGAAACATGAGCATCCCCTTGAACTTCTCGATCCTCAACACTGAGAAACGCACCACATGGCCAAAATGTCGTAACTGATATTTAAACAGAAAAATAAGGTTACTGACTGATATTTATTTGTGAAACACACACTCACCATCACAATATGACTGATGTTCTCACAGAATGTACCCAATTACACAATTTTCATAGTATTTGTCAGAATTTTTATCTATTTCCACCTTGACACCATAATCGTCGTGTTGTATTGGTGCAGTGCTCTGGTATAAAGTTGACCCTGCCATCTACTAGTTTGGTTTCTCCATCTACTCTAAAACTTATTGAAGAGGTAAGGAACCTCGCCTGCTGATACTGAATTCTGGTCAAAGGCCCATATTTACCAAATTCTACAGTATAAATACTTACTGAATGTGAATTAATTCAAATTAAACATATTGGCAAATATAAGTAGGAATGTGTTTTTTTGAGTGTATCCATGATCAAAATGATTAATCTCACCATATTTTTGAAATCTACCAGATGAAAGGTAAGCAGCCAGGCACGAGTGATGGAAGGAGCTGCAAATGAACGAACTAGAGCCATCATCATTAGCGGTGAATGGTATCAGGGACTGCCCTTTAACCAGAGTACAGACAGAGAACGAGAGGCAGCCACTGCATCTAGGATGATGAATGAGTGAGACGGGAATACGATTAGAAGTAGTCCACTGAATAAATGAACAGATTAATGAAGTGGGAAAAAAGAACAGGCGGCTCTGAGCTGCTGACAACGACACGTTCCGCTCCTAAATAAAAAGTGCTGCTTCTAAGAATAGCTGCACTTGCCCCTAGTGATGGGCTCCGATCACTATCATCATTAGCACCCTCGTGGTGTGATTCTCAACATAGCGCAATTTGCAGTGTGACTGTAGGCGGTGACGACGGGTTGCCGGCTTGTCTAGTTTTGTTCCCAAGATGTCCAGATTTCTGTTGGTGGTGCTGAAGGAAAGCAGGATTCATTATTCTTTACCTGTAGCTACAGCTAGTTCCCTGCCAAAACCTAACCCCCTGGGGTTTAGGACTGTATTCAGTTAAGAGACAAAAAAGATACTACAGCGATAACAAAAACACCAGAGTTAGATACAGTTCTCTTCAGTGTTTCATAAAGAGTCACATAGTAATATGGTCAAAGACGGCCAGAAAAATAAGGAAGAATACCGACATCCTCTGCACTTTAGTTGAAAGTAACCAGACAAAAGTTCAGCAAGTTGAACCACTGCCATCAACAGCCAAAGGTGGAAGCAAGTTAGTGTTGAAAGTTTTAAAGGCTCTGAATAATGCTGGACTCAGGTATTCAATTCAGACACTGTCTCATGTAACTTTACTAATCAGCCATGCGGCGGATGGGCAGGGCGACAGCATTGTGGAGAAGTGAGCAGTTTGCTCACATTTTAAAATAAACAAGAAAGGGAACTCGAGAGTGAAACCATTCAGGCTACGTATGTGTTCTTTGTGATTCAGAGGTACCAAATTAGGTGGTTCAGTGTGGTCTGCCCAATATGTTTAATTCATATGGGCTACAAACACCTCTAACTATCACCCAAAATCAAATTTCATGTGACGAATACAAAGGTGAGACATGACTTCATATTCGTGTTTAAGAGAAACCACAGATGTATCCTGAACCAGTTCCTTGGAATAGGCATCTACTATTAAGCAGCAGGTTGGTCGTCGGTGGAGGTGTCCCACAGCAGCCTATACTCAAGGTCACCAACCCTGTTCCACTTCCAGGTGATGAACCCTATCAGGTGTGTTTAGCCAACCAAGAGCTGAAAAACACCACTTTTAAAAAACAAAACAAAATCAGGTGTGACTTGAGTAGGTAGACGTGGAAAACATGCAGGGAAGGTGAAGTCCAGGAGCAGAACTTGTGACCTCTGTTACAAATATTGCTCTTACTGTAGTGTATACCTGGGGTCACCAACCCTGCTCCTGGGCTTCACTTGCCCTGTGCTGATTAGTCAAGTCTGGTGTTGCCTACCTGTTGATTGGTTGGCCAGCCCTGACTTACTTACTTAGCAGTGGGTGGAGCAGAGATAACTGTAAAATATGCAAAGCAGCTGGTGTTTAGCAGCAGAGTTGGTGACCCCTGGTGTATACAGGTATATAGAGAACAACATTTTGACCTTTGACGAGGTCTCTTAAGAAGATGCCTGGATACTGCAGCATTGACTTTGGGTCAACATTCTGGCCATGCAGCACGTTTCACTTGGCTGCAGGAAACAGATGGCTATTTTCAAAAGGTGAGGATGAACCACTTGTCTGCCTTGGTGGTTGCCATCCCAGAACCAATGCAGTTCTCCAGTGTGGTGGATGCAGTGATGCGTGGCACCGGCACGTGCTCCCAGACCTGACCAGATTTACATGATTCCTCACAGGAGGAACTTTGTCGAGGTGTAAATGTGAAAATGACTCAGTCTTTAAACTGTTAATCCACCATGTGCTCCATTTTCATGATCAGGGCAGCCAGCACAGAGTCAAGTTGGAGTTTTCCACACACTGACGTGCTTTGTGCATCTCCAACATTTGGTATCTTCCTGACAGTGCAGAGGTGGGAGGAGGAACACAAACGTAGGAGTTTGATTTGAATGAGGCAGCACAAAACATGTTTTTGGTGTTTAGGTGGATCCTTTAGATAGACTGGAATAAAAGAAGCCTGCTAGTTTGTGGATTAAATCAATTTGCATATAAAGCAGTGAGTCTGACACAAGCTGCAAACTAAACGGCTGCAACCGGCAAATACAGCACAAGGCTGCTGCGGACTGGTGTCTGTCTGAACCGGAGTAGCTCAGGGACAAACATTTCTCCATGTTGGTGGAACATTTTTGCCATGGTACCCTACAAATGGCGCCGCTGTTTAAAAGTGCCATTATCAGTAATGTCAACGCCTTAGACCATATGCACATGTGATATAATAAGGTGAAGGTGTGCAGGTCGCACAAATATTGACAAATATTTCTCATCAGATAAGAAACGCTGCGGGGTCATTAACACATTTTTACAGAAAGGTCAAATCATTTTCCAGCGCAGTGACTGTTTGTTTGTTTATTTATTTGAAATGGGACAATGCATATTAATGGACATAGTTACATGTAAATACACCAGATTATAGCAAGGTGCTAATTTCCATCCGTAGTCCCAGTCACATAAAAACAGACTAAGACCACACAACATACCAAAGTAAATTAATCATGACAGAAAAACAATTAAAACAAAATACACATACAGATATTTACAATTCAGAGTAACAGTAATTGATAGATAATAAGTAGCCAACACGTGGAGGAACCAAAAGAGTTTCATGATGGGTGATGAAGTGCAAAAGTACTGTATTAAAGTGACAACTGCTAAGTGCAAAAGTGCTTCAGTGCCTGGTTGCAATTGCACATTACAGTACTAAGTTGTATTGCACGATGCCCAATACACTCATTTGCACATGCACAAGTGCAAATATTGCACAAATATTCTGATTTTCTGAGTTGCACTTGTATTTCTAAATATGAGACAGTGGTTTTCATTATTTTTAGACACTTTAAGGATAAACTGTAATCGAGCAGGTAGCTCAGTGGATAAGGAGCTGGCCTGCCAATATGTAGATCTCGGTTTGAGTCGCACTGAAACTACCCATCTGTGTCCTTGGACAAGGCACTTAATCTGTACCGTCTCAGTCCACCCAGCTGTAAATGGGCACTGGCCTTTGCTGGGACGTAACCTGTGGTGGACCGGCATCCCATCTAGGGTGAGTCATAGATTCACATGCACAACACGCCACAGAATCAGGAGCTAAGTGCTGACCCGGTGGGCCTGTTCTGCTAATTTCCACTAATATCATGCAACATGTCTTTATTTTCACTTTTTTTCTCTCTGAAATTAAAGTCTGTTCAAGTAATACGACCTTGATGCTGTGAAGCTGGAAAGCCAACAGACACTTTCAATGAAAGAACTTTTTTTTTCTCTCCCGTTTCAGACGAAGCACTCAGCCTCTTAAATGTCTCAGACTGTCTTTGTTGAGTCGTCGCTACAACTACTTTAAGCTGTCTTACATGCCGTACATGTTCACGGCTTAGCACGGCCTCACTCTCTCATGGCCAGAACACCGATTCTTATGAGGTGCACTCACTGTGCCAGTTACCATTTTCATTTCTCTGCCTAAATCCATCAGATTGTCCAGGCACTGAATCAGATTCGTGCACAGATCCCCTGGCACCCTGCGTTTCTTAACAAACAAAACATCACCATAGAATAAGCATAATAAGATTTTTGTAGATTAAGAAGGGAGGAAAAAAAAACTTAACAAAACTTAACAAAAGCAAAAACATGACCATGTCAGCAATAAGACGCGTTCCAAGACCTTTGCATGTATTAAATGCATCAGTGCCTCGTGCAATAACGAAGGTACTGGAGGGCAGTTACATCTAAAAAAAACCCAAACAAAAAACCAACAACAAGCAGAATAAACTACAATTAGAAGTTGATATTATTTGTTATAACTGGATAAACACAGCACAACAAAAAAAGGACCACTAAAACTAGAATGGCAGTCAGAGCCCAGTCCTGAGCCAACAAACCACTGGTTCCTCGATATTACTGAAGGAGGTAAAGTTTTCAGTGCTGTCTGTCTGTTATCAGGATCAAGTAAAGCACTCAAATGATTTTCTAGAAACTTGATGGAAGGATGGAGTGTGGGCCGAGGAGGAAACATTACCTTCAAAATAGGGCGTTGTTAAATTAAAAACATCATGCTGTGTCCAGATTCAGGGGCTGCGACCTCTGAAGGCTGCGTTCGGATGCATGTGTGGAAAACAAATAAGAAAAAAGAAAAAAAGATGATGTTGGGATCCATAGGGACAAGAAAAGTATAAATAAGTACTGAAAAACATGGTTACTAAACTACAGGTTACATCGACTACGCTAGCTTTTTTCCTGTAGCCGTCAAGACTGCCAGGCGACAAGGGGGTGAAAACCATTTCCGAATGGTTTCCACTGTCTCTGAAGGCCAGATGTTTATAAGATACAGCCTTAAAACTATGCATAACAACTCCAAAGACCTCCACCCCCAACCCAAGTGACAAGTACAGAGGTCTTCATGAGTGTAACACTTGGATTTAACCCGCTACAAGATAATGGAAATCAACTGTACTTTTAAATGAGTAACTCAGTATTTCTATGTGCCACTTATGATGGAGAAGCAGATTCTCAGGAATGACCATTTATTCTGACCATTCTACAAAGATATCAGGGAATAAAAGGCTCAGAATAAAGTGGACACAAACATGCATTAAACTGACAAAGCAAAACACTGCTATGAATATGAATAATAATAATAATTTTATATATATAATTATTATTATATAAACAAATCTGCTCAAATGAACCATATAACATCATCTAGAATCAATCTAGAACCCAAACATCTTCTAGAATATTTAACGAACAGAAGGCACAAATTGAAACACCAAAAGAAAAGGTGGCAAGTATTTCTAGTACATAAGAGAGAAGATCAGCTCACCTCAAAACCATTCAACTTCCACAAAACTAACAAAATTTAGTTTCCACTGAACGCCATGAAAGGATTCCATTGCATATATTTTTTTTTCCTTTGTCTCTGTCAAGTGCACGTGTGACCTTTTGAGATGACCTGTAACCTGACCTACTTGCTTGAGGCGCGTTCCCGGGGTGTGCACGCTAACATCCGTAAAATGTCTTGTAAATCGCTTCAGTGGTGTTACGCAGTTTAAAAAATGGCATTTTTTAAGATTTAGAAGTGTTTGTTTCTCACTAACTTTTACAAAATATATGAGAAATCGATTAAAACATAAATAAGCTATTTGGAGTGTTTGGTTTTTTTTTTCTGTTCAAGTGAGCAGCCAGCTGATGTTATACTGCCTTTCTTTTTTTTCGACTGGCTGTTGCCGTGTGCTTCCCGGTATCCCTGGTACTTATTGGAGTAACCCTTGCTACGAAATGTATGTCATGGCGTCTGATCACTTGAATTTCTTCCCTTCCAGGAGAGAAATTCAAGATTTTTCCAGTTCATGTGAATTTTGATCGTACTGGCAAAATAACATTATGAATCCCTATTTTAAATGCTAATAAATACAATTATAGTGGTTCCAAAGAAATTTTTTTTATGAACCCAGAGGCCATACATCTTTAAGGTTATGTCTGAAGTTACCCCTTTGCTTCATTTGCAATAAGAAAAACCTGTCTTTTCGTATTATAAAGCACACATGGACTCTACACCTGCCTCCAAGCAGAATTCTGAAAGGCTTCGCTGTGCAACACTGCAGAATGTGCCAGGTTGCGTCACGTTGCTTGAATAAAATCAAAGAATAAAAGCAGGTCTGAAAGCAAACAATATGCAGACACAAAAAAATAAAACGTATCTGCAGAACAGGCACCAAAACCATTTCACCAAAAACAAAAACCCAACAAGCTCACAGAAAGAAGAGGTAGAAGCTCAACATGCACACGGTGTGATATCTGATGACGCTCATGAGATGTCACACAGCTACACATCGCCACGGATACACAGGCAAAGCAGGAAATCCAATTTATGAATACGTTCAATGGAGAGAAAACTAGAGGGCAGGTGCAGTAACAGTGGTGTGATGAAGTATTTTATTTAACAAATACCTGCCTGGTTTCAGTGTTCAGAGACACGGGGCAGCAAAAGCCTGAGAACAGTTTGCAGCCCATCGATCACTTTTCTTCACCGGCACACTTCAATAAATCAGCCGCTGTGTGCAAAGTCTTAAAAGCAAAACATAGAGATAGCTGAGATTAATACAGAAGGCCGGACCTCCGCACAAAACTACTTATCTTTAACTGCACATATTTTTCATTCAGTGTTATTTATGCTGCTGAAAAGCACAGAATGTCTCAGTGGGTTGACATTTTACACCTCGACCAGGATGAGGAGAACAAAACACGCAGAAGAAACAGGAAAAGAACATCATCCCAAATGCAACTTTAAATCTGACATACTCCTGATGTCATTCTGTCTGCATCCTGAGGACAATCTCCCAGGTCATCCCAGCTGTCCATATTCCAAGTGAAATCCCCCCCCATTCAAATTCTACCTATTTTAACTAAAAACCCTGAAAGTGGGCGGGGCATAGCACACATGGAGAAACGCCCCTCTCATGTCCACTGTTCAGCCTCTCCAGCTCAGGTCCCTGACACTTCAGTAAGTCCAACTAACAATTTTGTCAGCAGGTTCCCAAATACAAACCTACAATTCCTGACAGCAGTTTTAGTGCCTCAGTGGGCTGACAGGAGAGAAGTGTGTTTTTGTGTTATGACGGGTTACCTGCTCAACCAAACAGCATTTTCTTGACTGAAATAACACGTGTGCCTCAAGTACAGGGGGCACCATCAAAAATGTTTTACAATCTAAAAAAAAGTAAGTAAATAAATAACAGCACTATATTTGTTCCGTTTATGCTAAAAGCGACAAAGGTGAAAGCATTTGGAACAAAATGGCTTTGATGAGCCAGCAGCTGTCAGTATTACAGGATAATACTGTGCGTGCTCCATGCGCATGTGGCGCTCTGTGACGAGTTTGTGGCATGTTTGTGACAGACAGTGGCAAGTTGGGTGGCGCATGCTACATGCACCTCTCAGTGCCACAAACATGTTTTCTGTGTGACGGCGGGTTTAAAGGCTCATTTACGCTCGATTTTTATGAGTAAATGTATCTGTGTGTTTCAAACTGTGCATCCGTCAATGCACAATTATTTCAACACGTTGCCGCAGAGGTCAAGCAAAACATCAACTGAAGGCCACTGCAGACCACCATGAAACTCCATGAATTCACTAAAAAAGCCAGGAGCTGCAGAAGGTGAAAACCATCATACCAGATCAGTCTCATGAGTCATGTCATTAAAATCATACTACATATACAGAGAAGGATACAGGCCGCACTGACCCCTAGTCAAAAAGGACCCAGTCAGTCAAGCATGTCAGCATGTCAAAGTCAGCATGGCCCCTGACCTAAACGGCCACTGAATTAATTTTATATTTGCATTATTTATAATTGTTTTATACCAACTAAAAAGACTTTGAGCATCATTCCAAATATAAACTCAGTGTCAGATATAAAAGAAATGAGTTAGACCTCATAAAAAAGCATTAATCATCCTTGACAACAAAAAAAGTGATGAGGGCAGGCAGATCTTTTCAACTATTTTTTTTATTTTTAGAAACAAGTACATACTATGTCATTTCAAACCTGAAAAAGGAAACATACAGAAGTGAAATATCAGCTATTTTTAAAATAAAAGTTGTTTCCATGTTGAATATGGTCAGTGTGCTGCACACTAGCAGCATGATAAACATGCACACTGTGTGTGAGTAAGACGGAGCAACAGACTGTGTGGTTGTCAATGACAAACGTTAAGTTCCGGGCCCGGCTCGGTAAACTTCGACTGTCTTCGTCCAAAGCGTACTCGCCACCAGCAGATGTTCCGGTTCTTGCATCAGCTGTACTGCTATCAATGAAATTCGCCAAAAATTTAAAAATAAAATAAAATAAATTGATGCGAGCCAATTTTGGCATGTGGGCGGGGATGATGAAGTAAAGTTGGGTTTTTTTTTTTTGTTGTTTTAATGGGGTGTTAGTGTAACAGCACTATAGCCCTAGTATACCCTATTTAGGGTAACCTTAACCCTTATCCCTAACACTAAACATTTTGTGAGATGGCTGGATGGACTTGGCACACCTTCAAATTGGAGACTGTCCTTCAGAACCAAGAAGTAGAACAATACTAAAATTTGTTTTGTGGCCGTTTAGGTCAGGAGGTGTTCTGGCAAAGGACCATTCTGATTTGTGGCCATTTAGGTAGTGCCCTTTTTGACGTCTTACCAATGACAGCATATATTACCAGTCAAAAGTTTGGATCTACTTTCCCATTCAACAGAATGGAAAATAAAGGTCTGAATAGGTATGGCTAAGGAAGCATTCAAGACACTCAAGACAGTACTTGTATATGGCAGATTTAACCGAGAGACAAAGAAGAGGATTTTGATGAGGTTTACATTTTGTACTACTACATGGCAGTGAGTGTTGGACCAACTCATCGTACATGGGGAAGTGACATAAAGCAGCAGAGATCTGCTTTTTTAGGAAGACATTAAAAATCAGTTGGACACAACATGTCACCACAATTAGAAGACAACAACAGTTGAAATTTCGAGGACATATCACCAAAAAGCAGGGATTAGAAAACATTCTGAAAGACTGAAGGACAAAGAAGTAGAGACCAGCAGAGACAGACCTATCTCAACATCATTAGTGGATGGGTGCAAGAAAATCCATGGCTGCAAGAGACACGTCTGTGTGGAAACATACACACAAACGGCCAAAACAGACAAGGCACCAGAGAGAGACAGAGAGAGATTATATTTGATTATGTTTGACTCAACAGTGCCATGATATAGACAAGAGTATGAGATCATAATGTTATAACCTCCTTTATGATGTCATAAATAGATGAAATTGTGTTCAATGTCTTCACAGTCAAGCAATAAGGACTTTGAATGGAATGTTGAAAAACAGATAACACTATAAAAGTGTCATGTTATACAGTCTGGGCTTGGACCTCTACCTGACTTTTTGGAGCTGGACATCTTAATGCACTGTGGTTCCAACATGTAGTATTTATTAGATATAATAGCTTTCAGAAATTTTCACTTGCTGGTGAAGTGACTTTCATCAGAATGTACAAAAACCTCATCAGACAGATTCAGTTTCTCACTCTTCACTTCTTGACATCTGCTGGGGGGGAAAAAAGTGTCCTGACACTATGAAACATAAAAGAAAAATCAAGTAAGAAGTTCAAAGAAGACACATGATGGTGTCATGACATCACAAAGTCAGAAGATCTATTTGATGTCGTAATACACAGTAAGATCTGTTTGACTTTGAAGCAGTCTCATTTAGTTTAAGATATTACTAAAAACCATTTTTGGACTTTAACCCTTTAACAGCCTCACATTTTTCAATAGAATGTATAGATATCAATATCCTCTACCAAACAGCTGAAGTGGACATTAAATTAAAAGCCCAATGAGGACACATGCAGACTTTCAGTGTGTTTCCAAGGATGGTTATGGGATTTTTCTCTATCTTTTTTGTGCTCCGGTCACATTTCTGTGATGTGATTTTTTTTTTATTTTGCTATTTGTAATCCTACCCCCAACCCTAACCCCCACAGACCCTGCCATCACAAAAATGGATTAGCTGACTTTTTGTGATGCTATCACAAACTGGCGTGTGATTGTGTTGAAAGAGTGTCATACTGGTCACTTGAAGTGAATATGTAAACTGAACAAAAAAAAGAAATATCCAAGCCATTTATGAATTCTGCTTTGCGTGTAGTATGTTTTGCTATTAAACAAACAAAGAAATAATGGACAGTAAGTCGAGCAATGACATGGTGGCTCATTTAATTTGGTTTGGCGGCTACAATTCTGGACACCTTACGAATAAGACAGAAAAAAAACATTCAGAGTTACACAAAGTGTTCAGCAAACTACTTAGGAAGAAGATATTTATTTCAGCAGTCTGTATTACAGTCTTGTAAAACAAAAGAAGAAAAACACTACTTGATTGGGACTAAACCACTCCAGGTTAGCCATAGCTCTGATATTAGCACCTGCATGTATCACGTTTATGAGGTTGTCACTATAAAAGCAGCACTTCTGACCAATGAGGGAACAATGTGGTCAAATAAGTCCTTTATTTGATGTTTTCATCCAGTTGGAAAGTTCACCATGTGAAAATAAACTGAACAAAGGGAAAATTACAGCACTGTAACACTTTGGACACTCACTCATCATTTCATTAGTTACTTCATCCAAACCATCAACATGTTTATTAGGCCCCATTCCTACCAGGCTGCTCAAGGAAGCCCTACCATTATTTAATGCTTCGATCTTAAATATGATCAATCTATCTTTGTTAGTTGGCTATGTACCACAGGCTTTTAAGGTGGCAGTAATTAAACCATTACTTAAAAAGCCATCACTTGACCCAGCTATCTTAGCTAATTATAGGCCAATCTCCAACCTTCCTTTTCTCTCAAAAATTCTTGAAAGGGTAGTTGTAAAACAGCTAACTGATCATCTGCAGAGGAATGGTCTATTTGAAGAGTTTCAGTCAGGTTTTAGAATTCATCATAGTACAGAAACAGCATTAGTGAAGGTTACAAATGATCTTCTTATGGCCTCAGACAGTGGACTCATCTCTGTGCTTGTTCTGTTAGACCTTAGTGCTGCTTTTGATACTGTTGACCATAAAATTTTATTACAGAGATTAGAGCATGCCATAGGTATTAAAGGCACTGCGCTGCGGTGGTTTGAATCATATTTATCTAATAGATTACAATTTGTTCATGTAAATGGGGAATCTTCTTCACAGACTAAGGTTAATTATGGAGTTCCACAAGGTTCTGTGCTAGGACCAATTTTATTCACTTTACACATGCTTCCCTTAGGCAGTATTATTAGACAGCATTGCTTAAATTTTCATTGTTACGCAGATGATACCCAGCTTTATCTATCCATGAAGCCAGAGGACACACACCAATTAGCTAAACTGCAGGATTGTCTTACAGACATAAAGACATGGATGACCTCTAATTTCCTGCTTTTAAACTCAGATAAAACTGAAGTTATTGTACTTGGCCCCACAAATCTTAGAAACATGGTGTCTAACCAGATCCTTACTACCCTGAACCATCCCTTAGTTATGCTGCTATAGACGTAGACTGCTGGGGGGTTCCCATGATGCACTGAGTGTTTCTTTCTCTTTTTGCTCTGTATGCACCACTCTGCATTTAATCATTAGTGATTGATCTCTGCTCCCCTCCACAGCATGTCTTTTTCCTGGTTCTCTCCCTCAGCCCCAACCAGTCCCAGCAGAAGACTGCCCCTCCCTGAGCCTGGTTCTGCTGGAGGTTTCTTCCTGTTAAAAGGGAGTTTTTCCTTCCCACTGTCGCCAAGTGCTTGCTCACAGGGGGTCGTTTTGACCGTTGGGGTTTTTACATAATTATTGTATGGCCTTGCCTTACAATATAAAGCGCCTTGGGGCAACTGTTTGTTGTGATTTGGCGCTATATAAATAAAATTGATTGATTGATTGATTGATCTGGGGCCAAACAGGCAAACGATGCTGTATGTGTGACGTGCACACAGGATCAGGAAATTCACCATGCAATAGTGAAACTTGTACGTCACTTCAGCATGGGTGCCTCAAAGCAGTGTCTCTACATCTGAAGTTGGTCCCCAAAAGAAACTGAAAATCCTGTTTGTTAAGTGTGATTCAGCACAACGACCGTGTGATATTTGGGCAGGCGCTATTCACACAGACATCCAGTAGATGGCAGAGTTCAATGCATTTTGACCCATCTATTGGATGGCATATCACACATGCTTAATCACGTTTTTGCAAATGCAAATGAAAAAAAATGACGTACAAATACACTTTTATTTGTAAAAACCAACACACACATTACAGTAACTTGTGTGTTGGTTTTTACAAATAATAAACCAACCAACCAGTGATGAGCAGAGGCTCATTTTCCCACAATGCCTTTTGGCATCTGTGTGTGTTAATGTTCAAACCTTCAGAGTTATCAAATTATTTTAAAATTAAAAGAGATGTGTTATATTTTCACTTTGTAAAAATGACAGCTGACATTAATGTAGATAAACTATCTGGATTAATTTGTTTTCTAAATCAAAACCATAAGTCAAACCTGCTTTGCATTTCATGACTTCTGCCTCACATCTGGGGTACAGTATGTTGACTCTTCCTTACAGCAGTGGGCAGGGCGCACAAAGACAGAAGCTCTGACTCGTTGTTTGTGTTGGGTTTGTCATCGTCTTTGATTCTAATCAGAAGCATTGGCAGCGCTTAAACTCAAAACTGGCTTGTCAGTAGCTGACAGTGTACCGGAGTCAATACTGAAAGTTAGCGGTTAGCTGTAGCTTCCCCTAACTGTTTGTAGTGGTTTATCGGTTCAGTGTTATAAAAGTTAAGTTTTCAGTCAGCGGATTAGCAGTTATCAGCTTCAATAACGGCTAACTTTTTTGGTTAGCTGTGCCCGCCACTGTGTAAAATAGCAATAAAGGAGCCTCTTCTTTGGATAATGATGCTTAATTCAGCTAGTGCCAGCCAACAGTCAAACTGATTTATATTTACATGTTAATCAAAAAGATGTTCCACCTTATGGCAGGAAATTATAGTTTAAAAAAAAGAAAAAAGTGTATGAAATGTGTTCATTGCCACAGTACTCTGGTTTCTATCAAGATAACACAGCAAGTACTACAGTTTTTAGATGCTTAGTCTTACCGGCCTTGGTACTCAGGCATCTACCTCAGCTATTACTGCTGGACAAGACCAGCTGGCGCTGGGAGCTTTGCTTTAACTTTGGGCAGTATCTCTGAAAAGCTACTGTTGGTGAAAATATAAGAGGTCCATGTTACACTGACCATTCAGAGGACAGAGTGACTTTTGTTGATTCCCTGAAGCCAGAGTGCAACTTGGAAATTTGCCTGTAGCAAATCAAGTAGCATGAAAGAGATGCACTCGACATCAGAACCACTAAGAGGGACATTTAATCTGATGTTTATTCAAAGGTAAGACAGACCTCTGCAGATAATGACGGTGATTTATCTCAATGTAAGATAAACTGTCATCAGTATAATTAACTAAAATGGAAAGCAGAGTGAAATTTTGCAGATAAAATGACAATGACTGTGTTAACTTACACAAGCAGCAATATTCATGCTTGACATGTTATAGAATAATTAATGAATACAACACATTGAATTTTTATAGAAACACTTAAACATTAAGTATTACAGCAAACACAACACTCAAAAGAATACTGAAGGTCTTGTTGCCAAGTTTTTCAACTATTTTTTTTTTTCACAGTCAGTCAGAAATGAGTTACAGTGCATCTGGAAAGAATTTACAGCCCTTCAGTCTTTACACATTTTGTTATGTTACAGCCTTATTCCAAAAATGGATGAAATTCATTTTCTTTCCTCAAAATTCTACACACATTTGTGCAAATGTATTAAAAATGAATAAACTAAGAAACCACATGTACATAAGTATTCTCAGTCTTTGCCATGAAGCTCAAAATTGTGCATCTTGTTTCAACTGATCATCCTTGAGATGTTTCTACAGCTTAATTGGAGTCCACCTGGGGTAAATTCAGCTGATTGGACATGATTTGGAAAGACACACACCTGTCTACATATAAGGTCCCACAGTTGACAGTCAGAGCACAAACCAAGCATGAAGTCAAAGGAATTGTCTGTAGACCTCCAAGACAGGATTGTCTGGAGGCACGAATCTGGGGAAGGGTACAGAAACATTTCTGCTGCTTTGAAGGTCCCAATGAGCACAGTGGCCTCCATCATCTGTAAATGGAAGAAGTTCAGATCCACCAGGACTCTTCCTAGAGCTGGACACCTGTCTGAACTGAGTGATCGGGGGAGAAGGACCTTAATCAGGGAGGTGACCAAGAACCAAGAAGATGCATCAACAAAGTACTGAGCAAAAGCTGTGAATACTTATGTACATGTGATTTCTTAGCATTTTTTAAATAAATTAGCAAAAAAAACCCACACCTTTTTTCATGCTATTATGAGATGTTGTGAGTAGAATTTTGAGGCAAAAAACTGTATTTACTCCATTTTGGAATAAGGCTGTAACATAACATGATGATCTGTAATTCCATTAAAGAGATGCTAACAGCAGACCTCTGAACACATTCTAGGTATAAAACTTGTTTGATAGTCTCTCTCTATAAAAATCATCTGGGATTGACGGCCTCCAGTTTTTGAAGTGATGCCCTACATAAAGAGACGACCAAGTGATTCGGCCCATGTGTCAGCCCAAATTCCCGTCAATAATTACATTTTGACCCCGTCATGACTTGAATTAGAAGGAGAAGACACACCTGAAACCACCCCCGCTAACCTTCTTTTGCTCCTTTTCCAACTCTCATCTCACTCGCGATGAGTCAATAAGCACAATCCCCCCAAAATCTCATTACGGCCCAGCACAGCCACTGAGTGCTACTGCATTATTCATGTTTGGGTTTTTTTTTTTTTTTCCTTCCCCTGAACACTCAAAAGATGAGTGAATATTTCCATCTGATGCTTAAAATGCACAGCAAGAAAATCAGCTGGGTTACCATCCAGGAATACCTGTGACTGGGTTCTCGGAAACACACTCTCATTTCTATAAATGGTTAAACAGGCTTCTTTATTGAGATAAAAATGTAGCCTCACACATGTTGGCTTGTAGTTAAATTATGTAAAATCATATGTTTGAGACTGAAAGCACATATTCCATTGGGGCTCATTAACTAGCAAGCATTAGCATTTTATTTACGCATGGCGTGCTAATCCAGCTAACACTCCATGTCTTGTCAGTGCTCCCTGCAGAACCATTTTATTTTATCCATCAGGCCGGTGAACGGGATTTGCATCATTCTTCAACTGACGTTGGCGGATCTCTCAAACACAGAACGCGTCCTTTATGAATGCACGTGCTGAGCGGCACAGGTTTGTGTGTGAACGGGTGTAAGTGTGCGTCTGAGGAATTTATTAATTTTTTTACTTTTGCAATGCAACACACAGAATGCAAAGACGCCAAATTAGACCAAAATAATTAGAACTTTATAAATGGCCCATGAATGAATAAATCTGATGTGTTGGCTGCACTCCAGACATCACTGATAATTAACATCCATCACTGGAGCTCTGAACAGCTTTTAGTTCATTTGTTTGTGCAGCCTGTTCGCTTAGTGGACAATTAGATTCAGGCTCAAGAGTCTGAACAACAGCCCGCTTTCATTTTAGCCAGAGACTGATGGACACCAAACCACTGATAAAAGGTAGGTGACGATTTGAACTTAATTGCTGAGCCCCCAAGAGGTGAGACGGGTTGTGAACTGCGTCAACCCCCAACAAGGCTGCTGGGCCAGATGGGGGCTGTAAGACAGGAGAACTAACAGCCACTTTAATATCTCGTTGGAACAGACCACCATCCCAACCGGCCTCCAATCACCCCGTGTGCCAAACACACAGCAATCAGGTGGCTGAAGGACTATCAACCAGGGGCCTTGACCCGGGTAGTGATGAAGTGTCTTGAGCGACTTGTTCAGACAAAAACATCAAGAGTAACAGCCCATCCTCCTCGGACCTACACTAGATTACTGACACAGCAAACAGCTCACCTGAAGACTCACTGGACTCACCTAGACCGGTGGGACAGCTATGTGCAGATGCTGTTCACTGACTGTAGCCCTAATTTCAATATCATCAGTCCCCCCCCTGACCTGATCGCAAAACAGACTGCAGACGGTGCACATGAGCACGCATGTCTCCCCTCATCACACTCAACATCGGTGCACCGCAGGGATGTGTACTGTACCCTCTCCTGTTCTCCCTCGACACACACGACTGCAAACCCTCCTACGAGACCAACACCATAGTTGAGCTTACAAATGACAAGACTGTAGACGACAGAATCAATAACAATAATGATTCAGCCAAGAGAGCAGATGTTAAGAACCTGGAGAGCCGTTGCGGAAGAAAAACCTGAGCGTGGTACTCGGGCTGTGCCTCAGACAACAGACTCTCCTGCACATCATCAAGCAGCACCGAGACTCATCGGATGAACTCAGTTCCCCAGACTGGAGGATATCTGCAGGATCTGATGTTCCCAAAAAGTTGCAGTGACTATCACAAACACTTCACACCCTGGCCACAACATTGTCACCATCCAGCTGTCTGGAAAGCGCTTTACAGGACCGTACACACGTATGACCAGAGGCAGTAACAGTTTAGACACAGGGCTGTCTCACTGCTGAACCCCCTTCCAGTCCTCACATTGACTCCTGACATCACACAGACCCCCTAAAACAGCCATCCCTCTACACAAGTGTTCCAAAGTGCAATAAGCATTCATAAGTGTAGATATGCATCTATGAACTCACAGCACCTTATACACTGCCAAAAAAAAAAGAAAAAAAAAAGAGGGCATCTAAAATCAAGATAAAAACATTAAATCTGAGGGAAATCACCGTGTTGCATGGACAGATCATTTCACAACTTGGTGAAGCTCCGAGAGGTCCCAGTGCAGTTCATGCCCAGAATGTGAGATTTTCATTTTTGTTTCCAATCAGTCACAGTTTAGTTTCATAGGTACACAAATCTCTCAGCAAGGTGTCTCGTGTTTTTCACACTTTTCTTAGTCACAGAAATTAAATTCAGGAAGGTTGGAAAGATTCTGACTATTCTGAGAGAAAATGTGTTGTGGAAATTTTTGAACATGTCCAAAATTCCAGCGATATGAGAGCAAGACCCTGCAACTCACCTGAGGAAATTGAGAACCCCCGAGAATGCTTAGAGACCTTTTGGAAAATCCCTCATGAATGCCGTTTGCAATTTCTCAACAACAACTGCAGCTCAGTTTTTTTTTTTTCATTTCTATTTTCCATTTTTTTTCCCAACTTTTTTGTGATATGGGCTCATTTTATCATATTTTCATCTCAAATTGTGCGAAAACTTAATATCTTAGGTTTATCCTCCTTCCCAAGCCGTGGGGAGAAAAAAAACCCCTGCAGAAATATGGTACAAATTAGAGCAATTAATTTGTTTATTATTCCATTCATTACTACTTTTATTTCATTGCTCATTTTCGTGTTCAATGGAGCATCATGGTCCTATGATGCACATCGGCATCAATTTGACCAGTTAATGCTCAACCTCGGCTCGGGTGTCATACATCACACTGACAAAGTGAGGAACCTTGGGGTAATTTTTGATCCTTCATTGTCCTTTGACCTCCACATTAGAAATATTACTAGGACTGCTTTCTTCCACCTGCAAAATATAGCGAAGATTCGTCCCATCCTGTCTATGGCTGATGCTGAGACCCTGATCCATGCATTTATCTCTTCTAGATTGGACTACTGCAATGTTCTATTTTCTGGTTTACCACAGTCTAGCATTAGGGCTCTGCAATTGGTTCAAAATCCTGCAGCCAGACTTTTGCCACGAAGCAGAAAGTACAACCACATTACACCCATTTTGGCGTCTCTTCACTGGCTTCCTGTCCCAGTGAGATCAGATTTTAAGGTTCTGCTACTAACCTATAAAATTGTTCACAGACTGGCACCTCCCTACCTAGCTGACCTAATTAAACCTTACATACCGGCCCGGGGTTTACGTTCTCAGGGTGCAGGACTACTTTGTGTCCCTAGGGTGAAAAAGAAGTCTGCGGGTCACAGAGCTTTCTCTTATCGTGCCCCTGTTCTGTGGAATGATCTCCCTGTGTCAATAAAACAGTCAGATTCTGTGGAGACTTTCAAGTCCAGACTTAAGACGCACTTATTTTCCCTTTCATATGGCTAGCATACTGGTACAGTTTGGAGCGGGCCGCGGCCTCAACGTTACCTAAATTCTGGGTCTTTTAGTGAAGTTTAGGGCTAGTGGCCGGCGATCACCTTAGTATTTCTTCTGTTTTTCTTGTTGTTTAATGCTGACAAATTATACAGTATTTTTTGCCTTTCTGATGCCTGATTCTGTTTTTTTCTCTCTGTTTAAGGTGCAGCTCCATCCAGAGATGGGAGTTGTATTCGTTTTGCCGAACCTCCTGTCCTGTGCGCCAACAGCATTTCTTGTATATTTGTCCGTGAACTGTTCTGTGTTGTTCTGTGTCTTTGTCGGTATCATGGCCCAAACAGAGAGTCACCCCTTTGGGCCTGGTCTGCTTGAGGTTTCTTCCTCAGAGGGACTTTTTCCTTTAAAGAGCTTTACAACTTTAAGATGTTTTACAGATTAATATCAGTTTTTTCTACATTCTCAACATTTATTTATTTCAAAAGTTTTTTTTGTTCAACACCATAATAGATTGGTAGAATATCTGAATTTAGTCTTTATTGTTCTATAATTTATGTCTGTATCATGGCCCAAGCAGAGAGTCACCCCTTTGGGCCTGGTCTGCTTGAGGTTTCCTCCTCAGAGGGAGTTTTTCCTTACCACTGTTGCTCTGGGGGTTGGTAAGGTTAGACCTTACCTGTGTGAAGTGCTTTGAGGCAACTCTGTTGTGATTTGGCGCTATATAAATGAAAATAAACTGAAATTGAAAAATCCAGGTCTGAAAAATAATTGATGCTGTGATACACTTGAGTTATGTTTCTGTTTCTGATTTATGCTTTTATAATGACACAAAGCAAGAACGCCTTCACAAGAGTAAAAGAACTAGTGCTACAACTGTGGAAGAGAGCTGGGAGGAGAGGATGATTCAGTGAACTACTACCTGAGAATGTCCCACACATGAACATCAAATCAAATCAAATCAATTTCATTTATATAGCGCCAAATCACAACAAACAGTTGCCCCAAGGCGCTTCATATTGCAAGGCAAAGCCATACAATAATTACAGAAAAACCCCAACTGTCTGAACATCACTGATGAGGGTCTCAGCACCTCTCACTGGCAGAAAGGTTCAAAGACTGCTTCCTCAAGGACCTCATGGAAGGGAATTCTGATCCCGCCACGGCCGGAGAGTTAGAGTCAGAGCTCCTAGAAGTTTCATCAGACAGCATCTTGAAATTACAAGAACCAACATAGAAGCTCCCTCTTCCAGGATAGATGTTTCAAATGACTACCCTTGTCCAAGAGCTGTGTGTATCAGGACTCTCAACTGTGGTCATAACCCAGACTGAGCAACCCTGGAGGCCACCCACAGAGTCCTCATCTCTTTGACTGCTGACAACAAGCATGAAGAGATTCCCTGTGATCTTATTTGCATGTTTCATTGAATGGGTCTAAATCCACTTTCAATCAATCAATCAATTTTTTTATATAGCGCCAAATCACAACAAACAGTTGCCCCAAGGCGCTTTATATTGTAAGGCAAGGCCATACAATAATTATGTAAAAACCCCAACGGTCAAAACGACCCCCTGTGAGCAAGCACTTGGCTACAGTGGGAAGGAAAAACTCCCTTTTAACAGGAAGAAACCTCCAGCAGAACCAGGCTCAGGGAGGGGCAGTCTTCTGCTGGGACTGGTTGGGGCTGAGGGAGAGAACCAAGAAAAAGACATGCTGTGGAGGGGAGCAGAGATCGATCACTAATGATTAAATGCAGAGTGGTGCATACAGAGCAAAAAGAGAAAGAAACAGTGCATCATGGGAACCCCCCAGCAGTCTACGTCTATAGCAGCATAACTAAGGGATGGTTCAGGGTCACCTGGTCCAGCCCTAACTATAAGCTTTAGCAAAAAGGAAAGTTTTAAGCCTAATCTTAAAAGTAGAGAGGGTGTCTGTCTCCCTGATCTGAATTGGGAGCTGGTTCCACAGGAGAGGAGCCTGAAAGCTGAAGGCTCTGCCTCCCATTCTACTCTTACAAACCCTAGGAACTACAAGTAAGCCTGCAGTCTGAGAGCGAAGCGCTCTATTGGGGTGATATGGTACTACGAGGTCCCTAAGATAAGATGGGACCTGATTATTCAAAACCTTATAAGTAAGAAGAAGAATTTTAAATTCTATTCTAGAATTAACAGGAAGCCAATGAAGAGAGGCCAATATGGGTGAGATATGCTCTCTCCTTCTAGTCCCCGTCAGTACTCTAGCTGCAGCATTTTGAATTAACTGAAGGCTTTTTAGGGAACTTTTAGGACAACCTGATAATAATGAATTACAATAGTCCAGCCTAGAGGAAATAAATGCATGAATTAGTTTTTCAGCATCACTCTGAGACAAGACCTTTCTGATTTTAGAGATATTGCGTAAATGCAAAAAAGCAGTCCTACATATTTGTTTAATATGCGCTTTGAATGACATATCCTGATCAAAAATGACTCCAAGATTTCTCACAGTATTACTAGAGGTCAGGGTAATGCCATCCAGAGTAAGGATCTGGTTAGACACCATGTTTCTAAGATTTGTGGGGCCAAGTACAATAACTTCAGTTTTATCTGAGTTTAAAAGCAGGAAATTAGAGGTCATCCATGTCTTTATGTCTGTAAGACAATCCTGCAGTTTAGCTAATTGGTGTGTGTCCTCTGGCTTCATGGATAGATAAAGCTGGGTATCATCTGCGTAACAATGAAAATTTAAGCAATACCGTCTAATAATACTGCCTAAGGGAAGCATGTATAAAGTAAATAAAATTGGTCCTAGCACAGAACCTTGTGGAACTCCATAATTAACTTTAGTCTGTGAAGAAGATTCACCATTTACATGAACAAATTGTAATCTATTAGACAAATATGATTCAAACCACCACAGCACAGTGCCTTTAATACCTATGGCATGCTCTAATCTCTGTAATAAAATTTTATGGTCAACAGTATCAAAAGCAGCACTGAGGTCTAACAGAACAAGCACAGAGATGAGTCCACTGTCCGAGGCCATAAGAAGATCATTTGTAACCTTCACTAATGCTGTTTCTGTACTATGATGAATTCTAAAACCTGACTGAAACTCTTCAAATAGACCATTCCTCTGCAGATGATCAGTTAGCTGTTTTACAACTACCCTTTCAAGAATTTTTGAGAGAAAAGGAAGGTTGGAGATTGGCCTATAATTAGCTAAGATAGCTGGGTCAAGTGATGGCTTTTTAAGTAATGGTTTAATTACTGCCACCTTAAAAGCCTGTGGTACATAGCCAACTAACAAAGATAGATTGATCATATTTAAGATCGAAGCATTAAATAATGGTAGGGCTTCCTTGAGCAGCCTGGTAGGAATGGGGTCTAATAAACATGTTGATGGTTTGGATGAAGTAACTAATGAGAATAACTCAGACAGAACAATCGGAGAGAAAGAGTCTAACCAAATACCGGCATCACTGAAAGCAGCCAAAGATAACGATACGTCTTTGGGATGGTTATGAGTAATTTTTTCTCTAATAGTTAAAATTTTGTTAGCAAAGAAAGTCATGAAGTCATTACTAGTTAAAGTTAATGGAATACTCAGCTCAATAGAGCTCTGACTCTTTGTCAGCCTGGCTACAGTGCTGAAAAGAAACCTGGGGTTGTTCTTATTTTCTTCAATTAGTGATGAGTAGAAAGATGTCCTAGCTTTACGGAGGGCTTTTTTATAGAGCAACAGACTCTTTTTCCAGGCTAAGTGAAGATCTTCTAAATTAGTGAGACGCCATTTCCTCTCCAACTTACGGGTTATCTGCTTTAAGCTACGAGTTTGTGAGTTATACCACGGAGTCAGACACTTCTGATTTAAAGCTCTCTTTTTCAGAGGAGCTACAGCATCCAAAGTTGTCTTCAATGAGGATGTAAAACTATTGACGAGATACTCTATCTCCCTTACAGAGTTTAGGTAGCTACTCTGCACTGTGTTGGTATATGGCATTAGAGAACATAAAGAAGGAATCATATCCTTAAACCTAGTTACAGCGCTTTCTGAAAGACTTCTAGTGTAATGAAACTTATTCCCCACTGCTGGGTAGTCCATCAGAGTAAATGTAAATGTTATTAAGAAATGATCAGACAGAAGGGAGTTTTCAGGGAATACTGTTAAGTCTTCTATTTCCATACCATAAGTCAGAACAAGATCTAAGATATGATTAAAGTGGTGGGTGGACTCATTTACTTTTTGAGCAAAGCCAATAGAGTCTAATAATAGATTAAATGCAGTGTTGAGGCTGTCATTCTCAGCATCTGTGTGGATGTTAAAATCGCCCACTATAATTATCTTATCTGAGCTAAGCACTAAGTCAGACAAAAGGTCTGAAAATTCACAGAGAAACTCACAGTAACGACCAGGTGGACGATAGATAATAACAAATAAAACTGGTTTTTGGGACTTCCAATTTGGATGGACAAGACTAAGAGACAAGCTTTCAAATGAATTAAAGCTCTGTCTGGGTTTTGGATTAATTAATAAGCTGGAATGGAAGATTGCTGCTAATCCTCCGCCCCGGCCCGTGCTACGAGCATTCTGACAGTTAGTGTGACTCGGGGGTGTTGACTCATTTAAACTAACATATTCATCCTGCTGTAACCAGGTTTCTGTTAGGCAGAATAAATCAATATGTTGATCAATTATTATATCATTTACCAACAGGGACTTAGAAGAGAGAGACCTAATGTTTAATAGACCACATTTAACTGTTTTAGTCTGTGGTGCAGTTGAAGGTGCTATATTATTTTTTCTTTTTGAATTTTTATGCTTAAATAGATTTTTGCTGGTTATTGGTAGTCTGGGAGCAGGCACCGTCTCTACGGGGATGGGGTAATGAGGGGATGGCAGGGGGAGAGAAGCTGCAGAGAGGTGTGTAAGACTACAACTCTGCTTCCTGGTCCCAACCCTGGATAGTCACGGTTTGGAGGATTTAAGAAAATTGGCCAGATTTCTAGAAATGAGAGCTGCTCCATCCAAAGTGGGATGGATGCCGTCTCTCCTAACAAGACCAGGTTTTCCCCAGAAGCTTTGCCAATTATCTATGAAGCCCACCTCATTTTTTGGACACCACTCAGACAGCCAGCAATTCAAGGAGAACATGCGGCTAAACATGTCACTCCCGGTCCGATTGGGGAGGGGCCCAGAGAAAACTACAGAGTCCGACATTGTTTTTGCAAAGTTACACACCGATTTAATGTTAATTTTAGTGACCTCCGATTGGCGTAACCGGGTGTCATTACTGCCGACGTGAATTACAATCTTACCAAATTTACGCTTAGCCTTAGCCAGCAGTTTCAAATTTCCTTCAATGTCGCCTGCTCTGGCCCCCGGAAGACAATTGACTATGGTTGCTGGTGTCGCTAACTTCACATTTCTCAAAACAGAGTCGCCAATAACCAGAGTTTGATCCTCGGCGGGTGTGTCGTCGAGTGGGAAAAAACGGTTAGAGATGTGAACGGGTTGGCGGTGTACACGGGGCTTCTGTTTAGGGCTACGCTTCCTCCTCACAGTCACCCAGTCAGCCTGCTTTCCCGGCTGCTCGGGATCTGCCAGGGGGGAACTAACGGCGGCTAAGCTACCTTGGTCCGCACCGACTACAGGGGCCTTGCTAGCTGTAGAATTTTCCACGGTGCGGAGCCGAGTCTCCAATTCGCCCAGCCTGGCCTCCAAAGCTACGAATAAGCTACACTTATTACAAGTACCATTACTGCTAAAGGAGGCCGAGGAACAACTAAACATTTCACACCCAGAGCAGAAAAGTGCGGGAGAGACAGGAGAAGCCGCCATGCTAAATCGGCTAAGAGCTAGTAGCTACGCTAAGCTAGCGGATTCCTAAAAACACGCAAAGTGAATAATGTGTAAATAATTTAGAGGTGATTCAGCAGAAGGAGTGCTTTAGTTAAGGCACGTAAAGATTACACTGGGAAACAAATCGTAATCTAGATAACTAGATCAATCTAACTGCACAGATTAAACAGCTAACAGATACAGAAAAACACTGCTGTGCTCCGGAACAGGAAGTGATACAATACCGCAGTGAGAGCCAACCACCAGTAGAGGCAAGCCAATAAGCCTTTGTTTCAGTGTATTTCTTGGTTCTCATAACTTTCTTATTTGCTGAACACAAACATGATAACAGACCAGACTCCACTTTTGGATAATTAATCCCTTTTGATTCTTGGGCTACCATCTGTAACTGGGAGTGATGTTGCATTCCATTTGTACACTTTACAGTAGATTATTAGATCAGAATAGATTAGCTAAAATAATTGGTGGTCATTGTTCATGATTCCTGATTTGTTACAAGTATGAACAGGTGGACTTTAAAGTAGAAAGGTTTGAGAACCCCGTCTTTGAGTACAGATTGGCCAGCAAATCTGCAATAAAGCTCCTCCATCCAAACGGGTACCACGTGTGTCATGTGTCCAAAACATATCAGAAGCTCCATAAGGACGGGTGAGTGTCAGTCAGCGCCGTATGCCGTGACAGTGATGACTAACTCACTCTGACAGATGGGTAGAGGGCATTCAGTAAAAGGTCACAAAGGTCAGAATGACACCAAAATGTCTTTCACACTGGTCATCGTACCAATACGGGGGAGTCTGAGGAGCTCGGAGAGGCAGCAAAGACACATTTACACAGCAGTACAGTACCTCCTGACTTGTTTCTAATGTTCTCCAATAATTCGCCCACACAGAACTAAACAGGCCCGCAGACATGACTCACAGACGTCTGTAATTATTTTGGACTTTTTCTGTTTTCCCTTTGCACACAAAGAGAAATAATCCCCATGTTTTCTTACGTTCATAACCCTCCATGTGAGCACATAAACAGAGTTATCTGTCACACGTGCTGAAATTGTTCTGGAGGGTCCAGTTGGCAGCAGTCTGGATGCCCGTCTTTCCTCCAACCCAACACCACCAAGCCACAGACTTTCTGCAGTCTGTTGTCCACCTATCAACCAGACGGAGAAAATTTCTCATGCTGCAGACTATAACTATCTACTTACTGCTGTAGTATTGAAGATTTCCTCATCGCAGGACTAATAAAGGATGATCTTATGTCATCTTTTATATATATATATATATATATATATATATATATATACATATATATATATATATATATATAGAGAGAGAGAGCAACAGGTCTTGTCTTGGTGAATATAATATATTCTCTTGTAGTTGTGATGAAGGTCTTTGTCCTTTGGACATTTTGGTGGCGCTGGGGTGTGTATGTGGCGGGAAATATATTTAATACATACAAGTATCATAAAAACAAGTGTAAACCAGGTTTAGGATGTTTTGAGAACTTCATGCAGTCTGCTTATACTTAGGGCCCTAAGTAAGTTGAAATTCCGTTGCCAAACTGATCATTTATACATTAATTACTGGGGGAGGGGGGCAAGCCCCCTCAAGAAATCAATCAATCAATCAATCAATTTTATTTATATAGCGCCAAATCACAACAAACAGTTGCCCCAAGGCGCTTTATATTGTAAGGCAAAAGCCATACAATAATTACGGAAAAACCCCAACGGTCAAAACGACCCCCTGTGAGCAAGCACTTGGCGACAGTGGGAAGGAAAAACTCCCTTTTAACAGGTTGTTCTTATTTTCTTCAATTAGTGATGAGTAGTAAGAAATGGGAGCTCCTTCAGCATTTTGCCAATTATTTCAAGTGCAGTCCCCTAACCCTGTTGTAAATCTGTCTTAAATCCAGAGTAAATCCTGTTGTGCATAATCTGACATCGAGTCTACAACCAGAGTTGCCAGGTCTGCAACAAAATCAGCCCAATACCAGAACTGAAATGAACATTCCTGGAAACTATATACACTGCTTTTGAAACCCATCTGCATTATCATCGCACCAAACCAGCAACCACAAAGACTACATCCGGTGTCAACAAGAGATGGGTATTAAGATTTTAATGGTGCCACTACTCTCAGCGATACTGCTTATCGGTCCGGTAATTTAACAGTATCCTTATCCGTATTTTTGGAGCAAAAAAGGATCAAATTAAGAAGAGAATTGGCAATGCTTTATTTTCTATACACCATTTAACAAACTCAAGTACAACCACTCTTTTGAACACTTAATTCTCTTTGTCAGTTCTGCGTATGTACGTCTGTGCTCACGCAAGAGACACACACACACTCCCAGCGAGAGACACACAGAGAGTTGAGCTAGCTGATTCAGAGGCAGACATACAAACACACAGAGAAACACACACAAGGCATAACAAGGCATAATGTTTGACAAGAAGACCTGCCTTCAGCTTTACAGGAGGCTGCAAAGGAGAGCAGACAGCTCTAAATTTTTTCCTTAATTTCTTCAGTACTGAAAGCAGTACCTCTAATGGGAGGAGCTTAAGATACTCCAGTCTTTAATAATTTAACACTGCCGCTTGTTTAATAGCGGATGCGAGATACCCACCCATACTGCCAACAAATCAGACGTAACCTAATTCTGTGCAAAAAATGCAGGCCTGGCAAATCTGTTGATGACCGCTCTGGACATGAACAAAGATGAAATTCTACTGCAAAACTGAATACTGATGAATTTAATACGTGGGGGAGAGAGATGGAAAGGGGCTTGGGGGAAGCTCTAGCATTGTTGTCAATTGTTAAGATATACCAACAGGAGTTGTGTGATGTCAGATGAAACCAATATTCCATTCAAGGGATCCTGTTATCTGGATGAACCAAATGGTTGTATGTAGCACAACAGGCCATCTGGTTTCCTATATGAAGCAACCATGAAATGCAGCACACACAGAACAGTGGGCGGACAGGAGAACTGAGTTAATGTTTGTTTTCAAAGTATGAACCAGAAATGACACTGAAACTAGCCCGTGTTTCCTGCTCAATGCTGACAAAAGATTGAAAAATATTTGATTGTCAGACGAGGCTTAAAGTTGATTTACATTTAATTTCATTTGTCTCATATCTGGATTAAAGTCAGAAAGGATTCATAGTTTCATTAATGCTAATCCACATCTCTACTGTGCATTTGTCTGAGAGCAGCGAAATCTGTGACGGCATCTGTTTTGTCTATTCTAGACTGAATGCCTGTTTGAGACTTACTCCAGTCCAAAAGAAATATTTACAGCAGACGTTGTAGTCGTATATCTTTGTTTCCTTTGCCAACCAGCAGAGGATGGTGTGATTTAACAGGTTCAGTGTGATGGGGCAGGCAGACAGATGCAGAATTAACTGAAGGTATGCCATTGTTTATTGACAGAAAATAAATTAAACCACCACAGTGTCCAGCTAAGAGATCTCACTCTCGTTTTTCCCTCAGTCATACTGGTTCATTCTTGCTGCTGCTCGAGCTCACTCTCACAGTCTCACTGGATCAAGCCTGGTTTTTACTTGTGCAATGCTGCACATCTGCACCATCTTAACTGATGTATATGTGCAAACGCTTGCATGTTTGCTTGCTTTTGAAGAAGCACATCATCACTGGGGGCAGCGCTACATACAGGAACAGACAGCAAGTAACATTATAAAGCTAATCAGCCGCGGCTGTGCTCAAGCTGGATAGCAACCACCCATGTCAACAAGCAGACTATCTGCTACAGGCAAGAGAAATGTGAGCATTCCATTGGCCTTCTTCAAGTGCAGGACAACTCTACACTGAGCCACATGCATGCTGGATCACACCTAGAGAAGTGTGTCATATGGCCAAAGTGTCACAGTTGAGGCTCCCTCACCGCGCAAGTAATACTTCTTGTCTTAGTCTCCCTAAGTAACCGCTGGTTTGACACAGTCATTCCAGCAGTACCTAAGTATCCGCAAAAAAGAACACGTACCAAATAGTTCACGGAACAAGCAGGTTTTGGGTTTTGGTAGCTGTAACCAGGCAGAGGGTCACAGAACTACGCAGGAGTCAGAACTGAAAGATGCTCCAATCACATTAAGAAGTAAAACACATTATCTGTTCATAAAGATTCCAAAAAGGTATAGTTTGGACTGACTGAATGTTATGGAGTTATGAGGTAAAAACAGCAAAGATGGTGACAAAGGTCAACTTGTACAGGGGTCAAAAGTTAAAGTTAGGGTCATTAAAAAATCAGTTAGGATCATTAAAAAAAGTAGTACATCAGTGTAACTTTATGGGAACCCTTGATTTTTACAAACTGGAGTTCATGAGATTCACAGATTGAGTGTGTGTGTGTGTCTCCACCTGTTATTTGACCGTGTCCTGCTCACAGCAGACTGTCTGAATCACGCAAGAAGGCTGAAACGGGCCCTTCTGCTTTCATTTATAATCCATAGCACCGCCGCGTACCATTTGTCTCAGAATTACAATTTCATATCTTGCGATTGCTGGGAATTGCTTTTTGAGATAGAAGAAAAAGTGTGTGTACACCCACTCAAGGTTCCAGGGGTTATAAGAGTGTTTTATGGAATACAAAGAGTCATGCCCGTGAATTTAACAGTAAGAAGGATACAGTATGAAAGTTGTGAATGATGGTATTTTTTAAGGTTTTACAGCCTTCTTGCATCCATCAATCTGAAATTTAATCAATCTGCTCATCTTTTGCCGTATTTCATCTCTCGCTATATTCAACCCAGGAATGAGACCTTCATAAAGGATTTTAAATCTCTCCTTATAGAAGCACAGGGTTACAAATGTACTGGGCTTGAAACAGTGAAGCAATAAAACAACAACAACAACAACAAATCAGTATTGTTCATTTTATGGGCAACATATTATTCAGGCCTTTCATTAAGAGACATCATAAATCAATTAAAAAATTAATTCAAATGTCTTAAGATGCCTAAGAAATACTCAATCATATCTGGTACTTATTATCCAGGCTTTTGTGTTGTGTTTTATTGGTTTTACCTCTTATCCTCGACCCCGGTCTCGCAGCTAACGGGTGACAATATGGCTGCTCTTGATGATGAATCTCTCTAGCGTGGCTTGTATGCCATTAATCTGCATGAGTCACTGAGTCAGTGAGTCTCTGCACATTCCTTCAGACACGATAATTCCAAAGCTAAGAATGCCACCATCATCGTGTCACATGTTGGTAAGGAAGAGATGACGTGATTAACTTTGATCAATACAAGTACTGGGTAACATGTTCAGATACTGGTTAACTGATTTTAAAAACACCTATGACGAATGCTGCTAGTTATACGTAAACACAACCTGCTGCCTGCCTGATTTTACCGAGGTTTGGAACGATACCTGTTTATGAACAGTGCTGCAGGTCGATTCATCTACAAAATATCACACGATACCCAAACTCGGCCGATGATAAGACTGGTTAACACTACTTCTTCTTCTTCTATGTGTAAAGTAACAACTCAGCAACTAACAGTTATTTTCATGTTTAATTAATCTGTCAGTTATGTACTTGATTAATTGATTTACTGTTTTGGTCCATAAAATGTCAGGAGATGGCAAAACAAAGGTTGATAGCTTCCCAAAGTCTCAAATGTCTTGACAAAACTAGTAAAGAAACCATTAAAAATATTCCAATTTCAGATGCTTAAATCAACAAATTTGTACTCCACTCCCACCAAAAGACAAATCAATTATAAAAATGCTTAGCAAAAAATTTAGTAGTCCATTAACTCTTTCAGCTCCGGAGTAAAGTAAAACAATTATCAGATCCTAACTGTAAGAACCTTCATTCAACATTCTACTTTTAGGCCATTTGAAATTTTAGCTGATAAAACGCTTTGTTGGAATACATCACATCCAGTTAGAATTTTAATCTCCAGACCTCAAGACACACGGTTATATATGGGCGGGGCGTCGTTCCTCCTCATGTGGTGTTTTGCACAGACCGGATACCTGTACAGCTCCGTCTCTGCCGTCATCTCATAACGAAGTTCGACTTCCTTCAACAACCCTGTACAGCTTTATTTTGAACCTTACTGCCCACACCAAAGCTCCACTTACTGATGGCAAACATAAAAAAAAAAAAAAATTCTGAGCAATTCTCCTTTCTTATGCTTTAACAAACAAGCAATAAAAACACCAAACTTTTCCACAAACAGCACTTCTCAGGCAAAAGATTGTCAAAACATGCTGAAATGTGCCTTTTCCAAATTAATCTTCGGATGTTAGCCAACGTCAAATATAAACAAGTTCAAACTAAAGGCCCATGAGTGTTTTTTCCAATCAGAAGCATGAGGAACTAGCGAGTTAGTATGAGGCGGAAAGCCAAAGATTGTAAACGTTCAACAAAGGCTTTTTTATACTGTCAGCCTCTTTAAGGCAGTGTTACACAGGACTGCATCCTTTGAGAGTCCGTTTTGTGTCCTAAAAATTTGCCAGGATGCAGAAGGGAAGCAAAAACACCTTTCTGTGTAAATGCTTCAGTGTCCCTTGTACATCATTGTCTCCCATAGAGTTGAGGCGTTACAGATGACTTCACATTTTTATGGAGATTTACACTGAGCAGAAGGATTTTCTGACTGCTGGATTTGACCGGAATTTGCAGTGGTCACATCATATTTACTCACCGTTAGTGTGCCAGGACATCAAACAACTCCACCGCGCAGAGAGAGAGAGAGAGAGAGAGAGAGAGAGAGAGAGAGAGAGATCTGCTGCCCTCCATGTCCAGTTGTGCTGAATAAATACCAGAGCTTTGGCCAAACAGAAGCCCAGAATGATTCATCAGATAGCCGCAGGAAAAGTCAAAGACAAATCTCTCCCCCGATCTCTGCCCAAAGTTTTGAACATGCACAGAACTTTGAAGGATTCAGTGGATATCAACTGACAAAGAACCCATTTTGCGCTTTATAAGAGTGTGTCATAAAATTAACTTTATTCATAAAAACCAGCCCAATCATTCTGCATTCACTCAGTGTCTGATGGCTGACCATAGTGTCCTTTGAGCTTCCTCCAGCCTCAGTGTCCCTTGTTTGTTTGTTTGGAACATGCTCCATATTTCATGGTGACCATGGCATCCTGTGGGCTTCCACTGAACGTGCCTTGTATGATCTTGGCTTGCACTGTATATTCCTTTGGCGTCCTGTGAGATCCTGCCTGATTTACTGGTTGCAGAAAGGACACAGAACGGATTCCATCCCTATGCAACAGGATTTTTATTCTTTTTATTCTCTTTTTCCACAGTTTTGTTACAAACAGTTCAATAGTTTTTGAATGAACCTAAAAGACCCACGGGCCGATCAGACAATCAGAGAAGAACAAAGACACGTGTGAAACACAACTAAAAATGGAATCTGGACAAAATGTCTAGACTTGAAGAAACAAAAAAGTCTCCTGAAATCTAGATTAAATGTTGTCAAAGTCATATAATTTCTAAACAAGTGTTCAACGACACTGCTCGGGTTCACACTGAACAGGCTTGCAAGTTAACCCACAAAATTCCACCCTAAACCTATTTCAGGAACATCTCAGCACCTCTCAGCTGAAGACAATCTTACCAAACTTTGGCACAAAATCTAGGGTCAACTCTTTCTTCGAAGAAGAACTTCACAGGCTCATTTTCATTAAAGTAAAACACAAGAAATATAACAACCTTTGTAGCTGTACAAACTTTCTGTCTGAATGCTGGTCTTTCACTTCTTTACGTCTTCTTTAGGACTTCAAGTTTTATGTAAGCCAAAACTGCGATAATGTCGTATTTGTTGGTTTTCTTTCCAGAAGTGATTCTGCAGAAAACCTAACTTGAAACCATTGATTTTGACTGTGGCGGCATGCTGGCTTAGTGGTTAGCACTGGTGCCTCTGAGCCACAAGATCCCGGGTTTGAGTTCGACCTGGTCCTCCTACAAACACAGGCAGGTTTTGAGCATTGGAAACTCTAAACTGACCCTCGATGCGAGTGTGTGGATTCAGGGTTTACTCCGCCTCTCATCCTATGATCGCTGTGATAGTGTGTATTATTTTTATAGCTTTCACCTTTGGCAGCTTAGATACCGGAACATATGTCCTGTTGAACCTGTTTTCCCAAAGCTACACTGACAACATCAGAAGAAGAGTTTTAGCAGGCACTTCATGAATCTTTACTTCAGGATTTCACGTCAACCAGTAGATGACATCCTCAAAATCTGGATGGCTGTTAAACGCCAGGAAACTTGCTGAAAGGTTAGTTATCTTGCGGGATTTCTACATCTCCTCTGGTTTGGATTTTTTTGTTTGCTTGGATGTGGGTGATTTTGCTGCTTTTCCTGAACCTTCTCCACCTGCCTGTAAAGCCTGTAAACCATTTAGCTCTCCTCAGACCATTGGCAACGATGGAGGCTCACCCTGGCTGCAGCAAAATCTGGCAACAGGTCCAGAGACTACGCTCGCTGTTTTGATGCAGAGCGCTCCAGCAGCCCGCAAGGAGAGAATTCAGCAGCGCTGCATGGTCTCGGTAACCGCAGCCGCAGAGCTCCGTGGCCACTGAGAGAAGTTTGTATCTTTTTAATGACTTGGATTCTTTGCGGGTCCCGCATCCGTCCCGCAACGGTAACACCGGAGGCAGTGAGCGAAGGGAGAGCATGCACATTGTGTTCTGCGTGTGTCTGTTTATAAGAATCTTCTCGCCCAGAAGAAAAAATGAGTGCCAATAACTACCCATAACTGTGTTCTTCACTTGGAAAAAGACACCTGCACCGAGGTGTCTCTCAGTGGAAAAACACGCTGCCGAGCGGTGCCAGGACGAAGAGGCGCGGTCAGAGGAACTGTGAAATACTGGTCAGTCACTATTAATAATTTCTTATGTGTCCAACCTCGTAGGTTGATCGTTAAAATTAAATCTGTTAGTTCTAAAAGCCATCATAATTATTTATAGGAAAACGTTCTATTTTTATTTCTCAAACAAATGTTTGGGCCTGAAAACAGGTTTTGATCTTTGGTTTCATTCTATAATACTGGTCTTATTTTTCTACTAAGGTTTGAACTTTGAGAGTGTTTACACAGGAGAGAAAAGTGTATAAAGTGTGTAGTGAGGGGTTTTACAGCCTTAAAACATCTATAATAATTGTAAAAAATAACGCTGACTACTTTGCGGATTTCACCTATCGCGGGCTATTTTTAGAACGTAACTCCCGCGATAAACGAGGGACCACTGTATTGTGTTTGCAGAGAATGTCAAATATGACAGCAAACCAACAAGCAAGATCTGGAGAACCAATTATCAGATGTACTGACATTGTCTTCACCAGGCGAGCAGAACAATGGGATGTCCAGACAAAAGAGACAAACAAAAGGCCATCCGGGTTTGATCAAAGGATACACAGTGAATACGCCAATAACAACAAGCTACGGGTGTGTCTGTGTGCGTGTGTGTGTGGCCAGATAATCACAGTCATGACATTTGCTGTTTGGCTCCAATATGACACTAACAAATCAGAATTTTATCTTCTTTTATTGTGACTGATTATCTAAATTCATGGAGCAATGTTCTGCTCCGATGTCCACATCGTACTGTGTTACAAATAATACACTGCACTTATGTGGCAGCTTCTTTCTTCCAATGGCTGGATTTTAATCTAAAACTCTTTACTTAGGTTGTAAAACATCTCAACAATAATGAAAAAGCAGAACAAACAGAAATCTGTTGGCATTGATACCAGACGGTGCCATATTTCATAGTAATTTCCCTCATTTCTCATTATGAACCAGAGCTAAATGTAGGAATTACAGCAAGATTTCATTTCCTTCCTCTATGAGCTCCACCTTGCAGAGCTATGATAAAGACAGGATAATGTCCAGGTCCCTGTCACTGTCTTGTGGGTGCACAGGATCAGATCCAACTTGGGCAACGCACACACACAGGATGGGCTTATCTGGTTCGTTATTCATGGGTGCGTTGTAGTCTGACCATAATATCAACCAATCACCTGTCAGTCGTTTTAAGTATGAGCAGCGAGCACAGGTGATCCAGCACGGGCGAACACTGAAACAACTGCGGAAAGAAACATGATACTGGAAGTTTGGTTTAACAGCGTCGGTCTTAATCTGAGCGGACAGTGTACCCCATACACACCAGAAGTCATTATGATACTTCCACCAGCAGATACATCATCAGTGACCCAGTGACCCATGGCAATGCCAAAAAACTACCTTCCCATCATGTCTGAGAGATGTGGTAGACTTCATGAACCATTCCTTTCTCTCTCCACACTCTTTCCATTTTGGTTTAGCGATCCAAAGACTCTTTTTCCAGAACTGACTGAGCTTTTCAAAGACATTTTATTGCAAAGTCTAATCTGGCCAAGCTGTTCTTGAGTGTTACCAGCGGTATGCACCTTGTCATGAACCCTTTGTATTCACGTTCATGAAGGCATCTCTTGATTGTACACTTTGATAATGATAATTGATAATGTTGTACAAGGTACAGGGGTTCTCCATCACCAAGGAATGAATTTTGCCATCATCCACTTTAGTTGTCTTCCGTGGTACACCAGGCTTTTGATGCTCCTAAGTTCCCTGCCTTCTTCACATGCATCAACACCTCTTTGGACCTCAATAAAGAGTCCCCAATGAACAGCATGGCTGTAATTTGCAATTTAAAACATGGACCTACGTCCAGATGTTTGAGCTGCTTAACTGTCCATAAAATAATTGGCCACACTTTGAGACAGCTCGGTGGCTTAATGGTTAAAACTGTTGCCTCACAGTGACAAGCTACCAGGTTCAATTCCTGCCTGATTCTTTGTGTGGAGTTTGCATTGTCCTTGCGAGTTTATGTGACTTCCCTCCGGTTGTTCTTGCTTCCTCCTACTTCCTCCTACTTCCAAAGACATGTAGGTTAGGCGACATGGAAACTTTAAACTGACCGTGTATATATATATAGTCCAATTACTTATGGCCTCTGAAAATGGAGATATTATGTGTAAAAATAGTTGTAATTTCTAAACGCATAAAGCAGTATTTTTGTTAAACTCCTCAAATTAATGCTAGAAGTCTACGGTATGTGGACATTTTACGTTTTTCATTGTTTCAAAATTACAAAAAAAAAGTGGTGTCGCTGTACAAATATTCATGTACCCTAAAGTATGTGCACATTTTTTGCATCGATATGTGATCTAAGTTGTGTCTGCTGTACAGGTAACAGTGCTTGAAATTTCACACATTCATACTCTGTAAGCTTGCAGACAGCAATCAGTCAATCAAGGTTGTTGTGTGTTGGGGGGGTGTGGCTGGACATTTTGGTGTTCTTTTCTTTTCTTTGCTCTCCAGGTGATATGAAAACTGATTTGTCTGTGGAGAAGGTGCTGGCAGAAGAGTCCTTCACCCTCATCAACAGTATGTGCAGCACCTGTGGATGGTGCTCACGTGCAGCCTTAAAGACTTTCAGCTGAAGCCATGTGTGATTCAAGCAGAATTGCCGGGAACTCGACCTTGTGATGTTCGTTTGTGAGATGCTGAGGACCGCGCCTGGGTTTGACACATCGTGCCTGTGAAGCAGGAAGGGTGAGGGACACATGCTGTCAGCACACATCAGAGGTGATTGTTTAACTACTTGTTGATAGTAACTTGGTAGTTTGTTACGCAGTATATTTGAATTGTGATGAGAACTGTGCAGCTCGCTTCTCACTGCTGTGGCGTGCGGACAACTGATCCTCCACCTGTTGTGAGAAGCTGCTCATTTACATAAAGCTTAAATACAGACCTGAATGTGTTGCTGATAGTGTGTGCCTTTTGAAGGATATTGCTTGTAACTGCTGACTTACCTCACCTCTTCTATCCTTCGCAGAGAGTCGGTTTGTCGTGTCCGGGGTGTTTGGCGGTAAAGTGAGTCCAGAAGCGCCGGGCTTCGATCCTTTTAGGCGCTGGAGAGCGTGCCAGCCTTCACTCCACCAGACTGACGCATCTCTTGTTCATTCACTTTATTATGCACCAGAGGGTGAATTAATAAATTGTTTTGTTATTGGAACCGCTTTCTGGTTATTTTAGCGCTGGGTTCCGTCAGACGCAGGTTTGCTCCTCAACCCGCGTCGACACATAACAAAGGTCTCGCTTTTATGAAAAGAACAACAGCAACATGAAGCTCTTGTGAAAAGGAGGTGATAAAAATGTAACTAAATCAAATTTCTTCATAAAGTCTGTTAAAGTCAAACATTTAAAGAGCTTTACAACTTTAAGATGTTTTACAGATTAATATCAGTTTTTTCTACATTCTCAACATTTATTTATTTCAAAAGTTTTTTTTTGTTCAACACCATAACAGATTGATAGAATATCTGAATTTAGTCTTTATTGTTCTATAATTTATGTCTGTATCATGGCCCAAGCAGAAGGTCACCCCTTTGAGTCTGGTCTGCTTGAGGTTTCTTCCTCAGAGGGAGTTTTTCCTTACCACTGCTGCACTGGGGGTTGGTAAGGTTAGACCTTACTTGTGTGAAGCACCTTGAGGCAACTCTGCTGTGATTTGGCGCTATATAAATGAAAATAAATTGAAATTGATTTGCTAACTTTCCACATTGATGTCTGCAGTCAGTTTTTGCAAACTTTAATACTCCAAACAGATTACCCATAAACTACAAGGTGCATCTGAAGACTGTTGGCTCAATGATCCATGTAATTTAAGTCCAAGACAGAATCAGTGGCTTGTAAATGTTCACGTATCCACACCTTGACTACCTTTTTGGATGCCTTTCTTCACCCAAAAAGGCACCTAAATTGCTCGACTCTACGCCTGTACTCAACAAGAAGTCAATGCAAGAACTGAACAGAATAAGATCCAAAACACATCCCAGATGAATGCCAGAGTCAGTACCTCAGAAATCAGAGGCAGTACCTCTTGACAACACTCAGAGTATCACTGTATACACTGGCTATAATGTCCAGCAAATTACCAGAAGTAAGTCCTAATTAGGCCCTGAGACCTGCAGGTGAGGGTGGTTATCTCCTGATTCCGTAGCATCAAGTGGATGAGGGTCTACAACCACCCCTGGACAGGACCGCAGTCCTACACAGGTTACTTCTTTGGCCAAAGCTGGTACCCAATTAGAGCTGGGTGGACTGAGACCATGTAGATTAAGTGTCCAGTGACACAGACAGGTTCTCTTCCACCTGCTCAACTTTCTGGGGATCCTGAGAATTCTCTGGAGTGGCACATACAGTAGTGTTCAGAATAATCAAATCAAATCAAATCAATTTTATTTATATAGCGCCAAATCACAACAAACAGTCACCCCAAGGCGCTTTATATTGTAAGGCAAAAGCCATATAATAATTACAGAAAAACCCCAACGGTCAAAACGACCCCCTATGAGCAAGCACTTGGCGACAGTGGGAAGGAAAACTCCCTTTTAACAGGAAGAAACCTCCAGCAGAACCAGGCTCAGGGAGGGGCAGTCTTCTGCTGGGACTGGTTGGGGCTGAGGGAGAGAACCAGGAAAAAGACATGCTGTGGAGGG
Organism: Thalassophryne amazonica; assembly: GCF_902500255.1. NCBI lineage: Eukaryota > Metazoa > Chordata > Actinopteri > Batrachoidiformes > Batrachoididae > Thalassophryne > Thalassophryne amazonica. The sequence goes on from NC_047122.1 coordinate 66,037,816, forward strand.
GAGCAGAGATCAATCACTAATGATTAAATGCAGAGTGGTGCATACAGAGCAAAAACAGAAAGAAACACTCAGTGCATCATGGGAACCCCCCAGCAGTCTAAGTCTATAGCAGCATAACTAAGGGATGGTTCAGGGTCACCTGATCCAGCCCTAACTATAAGCTTTAGCAAAAAGGAAAGTTTTAAGCTTAATCTTAAAGTAGAGAGGGTGTCTGTCTCCCTGATCTGAATTGGGAGCTGGTTCCACAGGAGAGGAGCCTGAAAGCTGAAGGCTCTGCCTCCCATTCTACTCTTACAAACCCTAGGAACTACAAGTAAGCCTGCAGTCTGAGAGCGAAGAGCTCTATTGGGGTGATATGGTACTATGAGGTCCCTAAGATAAGATGGGACCTGATTATTCAAAACCTTGTAAGTATACTCAACAAAAATATAAACGCAACACTTTTGGTTTTGCTCCCATTTTGTATGAGATGAACTCAAAGATCTAAAACTTTTTCCACATACACAATATCACCATTTCCCTCAAATATTGTTCACAAACCAGTCTAAATCTGTGATAGTGAGCACTTCTCCTTTGCTGAGATAATCCATCCCACCTCACAGGTGTGCCATATCAAGATGCTGATTAGACACCATGATTAGTGCACAGGTGTGCCTTAGACTGCCCACAATAAAAGGCCACTCTGAAAGGTGCAGTTTTATCACACAGCACAATGCCACAGATGTCGCAAGATTTGAGGGAGCGTGCAGTTGTCATGCTGACAGCAGGAATGTCAACCAGAGCTGTTGCTCGTGTATTGAATGTTCATTTCTCTACCATAAGCCATCTCCAAAGGTGTTTCAGAGAATTTGCCAGTACATCCAACCAGCCTCACAACCACAGACCACGTGTAACCACACCAGCCCAGGACCTCCACATCCAGCATGTTCACCTCCAAGATCGTCTGAGACCAGCCACTCGGACAGCTGCTGAAACAATCGGTTTGCATAACCAAAGAAACAAACTGTCAGAAACCGTCTCAGGGAAGCTCATCTGCATGCTCGTCGTCCTCATCGGGGTCTCGACCTGACTCCAGTTCGTCGTCGTAACCGACTTGAGTGGGCAAATGCTCACATTCGCTGGCGTTTGGCACGTTGGAGAGGTGTTCTCTTCACGGATGAATCCCGGTTCACACTGTTCAGGGCAGATGGCAGACAGCATGTGTGGTGTCATGTGGGTGAGCGGTTTTCTGATGTCAATGTTGTGGATCGAGTGGCCCATGGTGGCGGTGGGGTTATGGTATGGGCAGGCGTCTGTTATGGATGAAGAACACAGGTGCATTTTATTGATGGAATTTTGAATGCACAGAGATACCGTGACGAGATCCTGAGGCCCATTGTTGTGCCATAAATCCAAGAACATCACCTCATGTTGCAGCAGGATAATGCACGGCCCCATGTTGCAAGGATCTGTACACAATTCCTGGAAGCTGAAAATGTCCCAGTTCTTGCATGGCCGGCATACTCACCGGACATGTCACCCATTGAGCATGTTTGGGATGCTCTGGACCGGCGTATACGACAGCGTGTACCAGTTCCTGCCAATATCCAGCAACTTCGCACAGCCATTGAAGAGGAGTGGACCAACATTCCAAAGGCCACAATTGACAACCTGATCAACTCTATGCGAAGGAGATGTGTTGCACTACATGAGGCAAATGGTGGTCACACCAGATACTGACTGGTATCCCCCCCCCAATAAAACAAAACTGCACCTTTCAGAGTGGCCTTTTATTGTGGGCAGTCTAAGGCACACCTGTGCACTAATCATGGTGTCTAATCAGCATCTTGATATGGCACACCTGTGAGGTGGGATGGATTATCTCAGCAAAGGAGAAGTGCTCACTATCACAGATTTAGACTGGTTTGTGAACAATATTTGAGGGAAATGGTGATATTGTGTATGTGGAAAAAGTTTTAGATCTTTGAGTTCATCTCATACAAAATGGGAGCAAAACCAAAAGTGTTGCGTTTATATTTTTGTTGAGTGTAAGAAGAAGAATTTTAAATTCTATTCTGGAATTAACAGGGAGCCAATGAAGAGAAGCCAATATGGGTGAGATATGCTCTCTCCTTCTAGTCCCCGTTAGTACTCTAGCTGCAGCATTTTGAATTAACTGAAGGCTTTTCAGGGAACTTTTAGGACAACCTGATAATAATGAATTACAATAGTCCAGCCTAGAGGAAATAAATGCATGAATTAGTTTTTCAGCATCACTCTGAGACAAGACCTTTCTAATTTTAAAGATACTGAGCAAATGCAAAAAAGCAGTCCTACATATTTGTTTAATATGCCCATTGAAGGACATATCCTGATCAAAAATGACTCCAAGATTTCTCACAGTATTACTGGAGGTCAGGGTAATGCCATCCAGAGTAAGGATCTGGTTAGACACCATGTTTCTAAGATTTGTGGGGCCAAGTACAATAACTTCAGTTTTATCTATATAGCCTTAAGAGTGTGCATATCATGAATGCTTGGTCTTGTTGGATTTGTGAGAATCTACTGAATCTACTGGTACCTTGTTTCCCATGTAACAATAAGAAATATATTCAAAACCTGGATTCATCTTTTTAGTCACATAGCACTACTATTATTCTGAACACTACTGTAGTTGACAGTGAAACTCCTGGATACAGTCTTAAATCCTGTTCATTCCATCACTTACCACGGCTGTGATGGGACAAGGTGCAGGTTTGGAGGAACGCCATGTTTCAAATCCACTAAGGGTAAATTGAACACACAGTGTCACCCGCTCTCAGACTGCAAAAAAAAGATACCTGGTTGTCCACCCTGAAGCCCACGACAGCCCGCTCTCTCAACCTGTTAAAGAGCTGTATAATTATACTGCCTGGAATTCTCACCAAGCTGAGCACTTTGACTCCTTCAGAAATGAAGCGACAGGAACACAAACACAAGGAAAGATGTAATGTGACAATGTGACAAAGCATCCTCATCAAGTGTTACCCAAAAAACCTCTGGTATGCTTTTCTGCACTTTTACCAGACTAGGCTGCTGACATCAAGCTCTGTCATCCTCAGAGTTTCCAGGGCCATGTCTGCCTATAATTTGCTGTTAAGTAGTCACATATTTTCCTTACAGCAAGCCCTGTGCACACGCTGCTCTTGCTCTGGGGGGGTGCACGCCTGGTGTTCCAGAGCCGAGCAGGCTGGCAGGGCAACAGGACGTGCTCACTGCTTCTCAGCAGGTGTCCTGCTGCACTGATGGCCATTATGTGTCACAGCCAGAAACCTGACAGAAATATAAACGTGATGAGTATATCGAGTACGGATACGCGTCAGTTGCCACAGGGTTGACACAGATCTGTAAACAGGCCGCTGCTTCTGAGGCACTCAAGCTGGCCAGCAACTGACATTAACCACGTTCAAACATGATGGATCACCTGCTACGTCTTTTTAGCAGTCGAGCAGAAAAAGACGGCTAGCGAGTCAGGAAGTGGAGCACTGAAAGGACTTCAAAAACACTCTGCAATGATAGGTAAAGCCAATATATCCTGATTATTAATGCAACAATTCAGTGTCACAGGGTTTCACTATTAAGGACAACAGCATGTTCATTTGATTGCTGTTGCTCTGTAAGTGCAGCAAACTCCTTGGGGAGAACAGAGCAACTTAAAGCTTTGCTCTGGCGTCCTAGTGACCTGCCATTTATATGGAGCGACATTCACTGTTTACACAGTGCACGGTGACAGAGGCCCAAATAAGAAGTCAGGTGAACTAAACTCGGCATCCATGATTTCATTCTAGGAGACAAAGACATTTACTGTCTTCAAAGATTGCTTCACTCATGTGGGAGAAGATCTTATTATGAGTCTATGGCCTCTGTGAAGAGAATCAATAGAGACAGAGGAGTGCAGTAAAGCAATGTCAGTTTCTGCGTCGACCAAAGTGCCTGGCAGGTACTAGAGATGTCCACCCAGTTTGAGGTAGACCTCAAATCCTGCTTGTGGTAAAGAACCCTATGTGGTAAAGAACAGATCTACAGGTAAAACACATGACCCATGTCACCAAAGGCCAAGTTTAAGATGAAGTGAGCTCCTGTAGTAATTACTGAAAAAAAAGGGCATCTAAAAACAAGATAAAAACACTAAATCTGAGGAAAATTATCTTGCTGCATGGACAGATCATTTCACTCGATACTAGATATTCTGAATTAAGATTGTTAAATCTAGAAATAAGCACATCAACATTTAAAATAGGACATTAACTGTTAAAACAAGATAAATTATCTAACATTTCTACTGGTTCTTTCAAAATAAAAAACTTCCAATATAGAAATGTTAGATAATTTATCTTGTTTTAAGAGTTAATTTCTTATATGTTCAGTGACAAATGTGATAACCAAGAGAACAAACATAGGCTGTCTATGTAAGGCTCCAAACAGCACATGCAGCAGAATGACTTCTGCAGCAACCCCAGGTTCCAATCCTGGGCTGGACAGCCCCAGCACTGCAAAAACTCATATCTAAGAAAGTTAAAAAAAAGACTTGTCTAAATAGAAAAATAATCTTGTCCAGCATTTTTTACAAAAGAAAAAATGTCTTATTTTGGGGAAAAGTATCTCACTTTTTCTAATATGCAGCTGTATTTAACCAGGAACAAGGAAAGGCAACAGATTTCAAATCATTCAAGCAAAGGAACAAGACTGTGTTCCTTATTTTAATATAGAGATTAATCTTAAAATAAGAATTATGTCTAGTTTTAAGGCAAATTTTGATTATTCAGTGCCCAGACATTTTGCTAGTTTTGAGAATTCTAACCAAGTAATTTTTTCTTACCCCACTGGCACATATTTTTTTTTTTTGCTTAATACAAGACAGTTTGGCTAGATTTCAGATTATTTATCTTATTTTGAGAGGGACAGTTTTTGCAGTGAGGTTCCAGTCCTCGCCTGGACGACCTCTTGCTGTGTGTCTTGGGATGGACATATTAGACAGAAACCACTTTATTTCATAAGTAACAACTAAATAGTAATTTGAATCCATTTACAATGCTCGAGTTCAATAAACTCAGTGTAGTTTTATTTCAAAACAGAAACTAAAGCAGCTTCATTTAAATTAAATCTTTGCAAGTACAACACTTCCATTCCAATCTTCACATTAAGAAGCTGTGAAGCTCAGCAGTAGAAGTAGAGTAGAGTAGAAGTGCTTTCTGATCTTCAGTCTGGTGTTTTTCTAACAAAGGTATGTAGCCGTGACTCAGTCATTAAAGGTAGTTTGCCAGTTTGGTGAACTAGGAGATACTTTTGACAGCCATCCTTTGATTTTGAATTTAAGGACATCAATTCCCAAGATGTCTTTTCCTTACTTGGCTACAGCCACCTGCTCTATTCCTTGCACCAAGAAAGACCAACTCAAACCTGTGACCTCTGTGGCATCTGTCTGTCGCTCACCGGATGGCGGGTCGACTGTTGTGGTTCAAGTGGGACAGCAGCTCACAAAGCTAGCAAGGCAGATTGTCACAAATTAGTCTGACTAGTTCCAGAACAAACAATCTCACACAAGCTACTATGCTTTCTTCAGCGTGTCAATCAGCAATAAAATCATGATGTTCCTGAACATCATGGCCCTGTGAGAGGGTGCCAGTTTTGACATTTTGACCATGTAGCGTGTTTCTCTGAGCACGATCCATCCAGCACACAGGCGCCTGAGCGCTGAGGAGCCCATTGGCTGGAGAAGACAAAGGCTCCTTTGTACAGACTTTGACACTGACAGATGATTTCTTTTCCATTAAAATACTAATTATATAATGATAATAATTGTAATGCTATATGCTAATGTTCCCAAGTTGATGGAAGGAAATTTTCAGCTTCGTGTGCTCCGGCAGGTGAAGCAGCTGTGTCCTGATATCCCCCCCATGAGTAGCTCTGGAAATAATGTGGCAAGATGATCTCAACTGGCTCAAATTGAAACCAGAGGCTGGACTTGGTTGCATTTAGAAATGTCAGGTAATCTGTCTTTCAGGGATGAAAAGGCAGCCGTCGGGGATACGCTCGTTTCCTCTGAAGAAAATCAATGAAACAGGAGGTTTTATTTGATAGAGAGAGAGAGAGAGCTGAAGAAAATTGTGAAAAAGCATCAGCTGAAATGGTTGAAGTAAATCAAACATGTTTCACACATTAATTCACTGAACGGCCAATTGCAAACAAAGGAAACAAACTAAAGAGACAAAAACAAGTCTAAAATCTCAATTCAATTTCAATTTATTAATTTATATAGCGCCAAATCACGACAAAGTTGCCCCAAGGCGCTTCACATAATTTACAACTCTATGAAAATCTATGAAACTTTTTCTTCTGTTTAACTTTTTTCTATATATCCTGCTCCCTTAACCTGATTTTAATTTCTTTTCTATTTTTTCCTTATCACTACTGTAAATAAATGGGCAGCTGTGTGGATGCCATCAGATGACAGGAGTTGTGATTTGTTGCCATAGCTCATCAAAAGCTCACGCTGATTGTCCGACTGTTCTGTAGTTTTGACAAACGTCGTGCGAATAGGTGCTTTGAGCCTATGAGATGTGCATGACACTGGATCCAGACCAAACCAGGCAAAAAAAAAAAAGCAGTCGGAAGCTGCCTTCCAGTCGTGTTTTCACATTAAAGGAGAAGGACATTTCTTACAGCCAGAGTAAATTATCTCTCAACACTTTCTCCTTTATTACAATAAAAGAAAAACAAAAGAAGTACTGACAAAGAGAATCATGCACAGAATTACACAGTCTGACCACCTTTCTTCAACTGACCACATGATATTCTCCCAATCCTCTTCTGGATCATCCATATGCTCTCTGGCAAACTTCAGACAGGCCTGGACATGTACTGTCTTAAGCAGGGGGACACGCCTGGCACTGCAGGATTTGAGTCCCTCTCTGCATAGTGTGTAGCCTTTGTTACTTTGGTCCCAGCTCTCTGCAGGTCATTCATCAGATTCCTCTGTGTAGTTCTGGGATTTCTGTTCACTGTTTTTTTTTTTCTCATTTTGTCTCTCATAGTTGAAGTGTACCTATGATGAAAATTACAGACCTCTCTCATCTTTCTAAGTAGGAAAACTTGCACAATCAGGGACCGACTAAATACTTTTTTACCTCACTGTGTGTCTAATCTATTTTAAAACAGTTTTACACTCAGCCCTGTTACGACATACAGTTCCATGTATCTACCACTCTCACTGTAAATGAGAATTTACTCAAATCCAGACGTGACCTTGTTTTAAAAAATTTCTTCCTATGACCCCTTCTGTTATGTTGCTATAATGGCAAATCTATAGCACATTAACTTGTCTCCTTATTCACAAACTCTGACACATAACTGAGTGTGTTCACACTGGCAATTTAACCCCCCCCCCCCCCCCCCTTCCAGAGATTTAATTATTCTTCCACTGACTGTATGTAAGCAAACTGGTGAATAACTGTGCCGCGTTCTGCATACAGGCAGCTGTGCACTCTGAGCAAATATAAATAACATAGCTTTGGTCATCTCTGCAGAGTCGTAGAAGAAGATTAAGTCTGGAATCCTAGTTTTTCATTGCTGTACTACCCTCTTCATTGTGTATTTAGCATTCGAGCAGATACCTGTGTGTGTGTCCACACAACCATCTTTATCGAATTGAGTCACCACTCTGCTGTAAATTTTAGGTGTTGGCCCAGGAAACAGTGAGCCTCAGAAGAAAAAGAAAGATTGGTGTTATTCTCTAATCTCACTCTAGCGTTATTTCTCTCCATCTCTCTTTCTACTGCCTCCTACAGGAAACCTAAAGCATGGCTGGCTGATCGTGACTGAATGACGGGGCTGAAAAACAGGCCAATAAATCAGCTTGAGCCTAGCTGGTGCTGCTCATTGCACCCATCACTCAGACAAATGGGCTTCACTTGGCATAAATTTAATCTCAGTAGCGTATGGACTGGAGGCAACGGAAATATTCCAACATTTTGGCCTACAGTCAACGTGCAAAAATATACACAGATCTGAGCAGGGTAGAGTGGGAGACTGCATAAATCTAAAATACCACTCAAAACAGGCATTTTAAAGTGTCATATGATGGCAAAATTATTCCACATTTTTAAGCAAGGTTATCTAATGCAGACTAACAGAAGCCCACAAGAAAATTCCTTCTGTTCAAAAGCTTGACAAATAATGTGATATATTACTGTTTGCTAAAGGCTACAATAAAACCTGTTTGTGTGGTTCTGGCTGAAACATTCTGATAAGAGCAATGATTAAATTTACAACTAGAAGCGCTCGGAGAGCACAAACCTCAGCCAAGGCCATAGGGTCACTGACGTCACATGGAATACCCTTTGGCAAAGAGACTTATTCCACGTCGCTTCATGCATCTACTGTCATGTTTCAGATTCAGTGGTTAAACCGTTAGATCTTCAGCAAATGTATTTATAAAGAGAAACTGCATGAACTACACAAGTTTTTTTTTACATTTTCTAATAAGTTTATTCAATGAGGAGAAACAAACGCTAAATTATTGTTGTGTCGTAACTTAATTTTTGTTCAGCCTTTGTGACCCGTCTTCATGAAGTTAGATGCAAAAACGTTGAAAGTGGCCCTATCCTGCAATGATAAAGAATCCTTAAAAAAATTACTGGATCCAGATCGTGTTCCGGATCATTACCAAAATTTAATGACTTCTAAGTTAGGCCAAGATACACCCCTGGTAAAAATTTCATTGAAATGCATTGAGGATTTTTTTGAGTAATCCTGCTAACAATCCAACCAACCAACCAACAAACGAACGCAACCGAAAACATAACCTCCTTGGCGGAGGTAACTATGTATCAAAGCTGAAAATGGAGGGAATTGGTGTTGTGTGTTGGGGGGTGTGGCTGGATATTTTGGTGTTCTTTTCTTTTCTTTGCTCTTCAGGTGGCATGAGAACTGATTTGTCTGTGGAGAAGGTGCTGGCTGAAGAATCCTTCACCCTTATCAACATCATGTGTAGCACCTGTGACTGGTGCTCACATGCAACCTTAAAGACTTTCAGCTGAAGCAGATAATTGGATGGCGTTCTGCATTTAAGTCATGTGTGATTCAAGCAGAACTGCCGGGAACTCGACCTTGTGATGTTCGTTTGTGAGACGCTGAGGACCGCGCCTGGGTTTGACACATCGAGCCCGTGAAGCAAGGAAGGGTGAGGGACACATGCTGTCAGCACACATCAAAGGTGATTAAGTGTTTGACTAATTGTTGATAGTAACTTGGTATTTTGTTACGCAGTATACTTGAATTGTGATGAGGATTGTGCAGCTCGCTTCTCACTGCTGTGGCATGCGGACAAGTGGTCCTCCACCTGTTGTGAGAAGCTGCTTATTTGCATAAAGCTTAAAATACAGACCTGTATGTGTTGCTGATAGTGTGTGTCTTTTGAAGGATATTAGTTGTAACTGCTAACTTACCTCACCTCTTCTATGCTTCGCAGAGAGTCGGTTTGTCGTGTCCACCTGGGGGGTGTTTGGGGGTGGTAGTGGGTCCAGGAGCGCCGGGCTTCGATCCTTTTGGGCGCTGGAGAGCGTGCCAGCCTTCACTCCACCAGAAGGACGCTATTTCTGTTTTTACACTTTTTATGCACCAGTGGGTGAAATAAATATATTGTTTTTGGAACCGCTTTTCTGGTTGTTTGTAGCGCTGGGTTCCGTCTGACGCAGGTCCGCTCCTCAACCCGCGTCGACACATAACAAATTGGTATGAGATGATCGACTATATTGGACCAACCACAGAAATAATAGTCAAGTTTAAATACTTATTACTTTTTTATAGCTGGCTAATTACACCACATCTTAAAGTGTGCCACAAGTTATCCTTAAGCCCTTATGACCCCAATTCTACCTAAATGTTATTTCCAAAATTAAAACCTTCTTATAACATTTTCCTGAGTATAAGTCGCACCTGTCATAATATGCATATAAATCACACCAGATTATAGATCACAGCTTTTTTTCTGTATGTGGAAGTCATGTTTTAACAGTGATTCTGGGGGTGGGCTTAACAGCAGGCAGGAGCTCAGTGTAACATGTGCACACCACAGTGTGTGCCGTCACTTAACCTAAGGGCTTTTAAACTACAAAAATAACATTGACAAATAAACATGGAATGGACAGCATATGGTATGAGATGCTATTTGATGCAAATGAATACAGATTGCTGACCCACAGTGTTGGAAACACTACAACAAAAATGTGAGTCTGTGTATTTTTTTTAATCAGCTCTTTAAGATTTCTGTGCATTGTTGGAGTGTACTTTTAGTATTAGAGTATCTGTTGTTTAGTGTATTGATTTCTGGGAAAGCTCTATATAAACAGTCATTATTATTATATTATTACTATCCATAATGAGCACGTGATTTTTCAGTATATAACTTGCACCGGAGTATTATTCACCAGACTTTCCAAACTAGTAAAAAAAAAAAAAAAAAAACCTGCAACTTTCTGAAAACATAAGTGTGTAGCCTTTTTTGTGTGTCAACTGACAGAAATTAGGTAAAATTTCAGAAATATTACCTGGTTGCTATTTTAAACATTCTCAAGTTCAACTATGATGATTAAAAACACAAAAATACCGAAAATACAAATAACATGCTGATAACACATCTTGAAGATGTATAACAAGTCGTGCTTTGATACAAAAGCACATTGCACACACAGTTAATGGTAATTACGCCATCTGCAGCCCATTTTATGGTATATGACATGTAGTCCTGAAATTATATATTTGGAATTTTTCACTGTGTCTTAAAGTGGCAAAATCACTTGAGATTTCCTGGTCTTTTACGAAATACGTATTTGAACCTAAGCATTGCCACTTTTGGAGGATTATAATTTATCATGGAAAAAGAAGGTCTACATTACATAAAGAATTGTATCGGAGTGCAACTTGCACTGCACTAAATTGTAAAATAAAGCTCATATCTGGATGCACAGTGGATGGTCTTATAAAGGAGAGAGGTGCATTAGTATTAATAGCGTAATTACATTATTACTGTATTATTATTACAACAGAGGCTCATAATGCGTCAGAACGTGATACTATTGGTACAGTGTTTTTGGGAAGAGCGGCTTTGAAAAGTGAGACCAAACTGTGACTTCCTCCTCTTTCATAATGCAAAGACTTCAACCACCTGTTACGGCCTGAAGTCACCTGACAGCGGACTCTGTGCTCCGTGCACACATGAAAACAAGTTGCCTTTTGGTTGTGTTGTGGGCGGTTCAGTCAAAAATGAGCTTTGCACAGCTGCAACATGCGCCACGGTGTTGATGGCACTAATGGATTTAATGAGGAGCTGATTTGGTGGACTCAGGTTTCACAGGTGTGCTCACTTTCTATACTTTTGCCCCACAGGAACACAAAGTGTTACATTTATTCCCTCATGGACCTGATTTCCTGGCATTCTTCTATTAAATATGCTTTACGAAGTTGACACTACAGATAATTCTCTCATCACGAGGAGCGAAGGTCACACCAGACGGGACACGTCCAGATATGTCCAGGCTACGACACTGATGCAGCCGAGGGGGACAAGATATCAAATCTTAAAGAATTTCCACAACAACTTCCAATTTCCTACTATGGGAATTGGTGAGATTTTAAATCTATATCGATCCCATTATCAACTCTGCTTGCTGGCCTGATTCTTCATTGATTCCCTTTCACATATTCTGTGTGGAAAAACTGAGAAATGCACAGGTTTTTCACCATCAATGCAGCCGTTTCCCTTGTTGCTACACTAACAATGACAACAAATGTCATGACAACAAATGTTACATCATTACACATTTATCTGTACAACACAGAACTATCAGAAAAAAAAACATTCCAGCACTGATAAGAGATACTGATAAATTTCTGAGACGTATGATTCCCATGGATTGAAAAATTCAGAACCAGCTCTCTACTGTGACCCCTGTGATCTACAATGCTGAAGTAACAGTTTGTAACATACAGGAACATGCATTGCTGAATACTGAGGTGGCAAATTACAGAATAGAGCAGCCAAAAAACACACTGTGTTGAGCAACCTTTTTTTTTTTTTTTTTTGCCTTGATGTTAAAATCTTCACCTGCAAATCCTTCACAGGACAATCATAAACAAACAAACAAACAACAACAGAGCGACCACTAGTATTAGAAATTCTATAACCATAAACTGTGGAGAACAGACATGGTTTCAGACAACATATCACAGAGGAAGGTGTGTGCACATGTCCCAGTGTTGAGAAACCTAGCAATTGCAAAAAAGCACAGGTGGGACAGTTTGGAGACAAAGGACATACAGAGGAGGGACACGGGGTACATAGGGAGAAGGATGCTGAGGATGGAACCACCAGGCAGGAGGAGAAAAGGGAGGTCAAAGAGGATGTTTTTGGACATGCCGAGGGAGGCCATGCAGGGAACAGATGATCTGCTGGCAGCATCATCACCATCATCCTCCTTTGCCTTCTTACACAAATTCTTTGGGTAAGTGTGAGGACTGGTACTACTTCATATTTATATCGTAGCAGCCAAAAATACCACGAAATATCATGATATCATTTGAAGTCAAAATTGCCCATTCGGAGTGTGGCAGAAGCAGCAACGCACGGCACCAAGCCGGGCTCCAAGTCCTGACCTGAACCTACCCCAAATTCCTGCTCTCGAAGCATTCACAGATACAATCATAGGTGTGTGCACACCATGTGTGCTGTGCATGAACTGTTTTCCTCAGTGTGTGTGTGTGTGTGTGTGTGTGTGTGTGTGTGTGTGTGTGTGTGTGTGTGTGTGAGAGCCACGTGCACTCCTCTCTCCCACAGGTGATATCGGTACTCCGCAGATAAGTGCAGCAGAGCTTGGAGTTGACAAACGCTCACAGATGTGACATTTGTGCAGTTACAGGTGCAGTCAGAAGACTTTGCTCTCATTTCGGGGTCCTGAGTATTCGTTCCCGTCTTCTCTCTCAGGTCAGTGCTTCTCATCATCATTTTCTTTACAACAGGACTTCAGTCTGAGGTGGGTCTGCGCTGCCTGGCAGCACCATTTATCAACCCTGTAGCACTCACTGGGCACATGACAAAAGCTTAAAGGCGTATTACTCCATCAGGTGTCTCCAGCGAGTGGAAAAACCACCAGCAGTGATTACTCTCAATGTCCATTTGAGCACGGAGGGAGGGGGGTGTTGCGATAGGGTGCCGCTCTGAGGCGCTGCCTTATTAAATTATCTCTTTGCCTTTTACAGCATGGCCCCCACCCTTCTCTTTCCATTACTCTCGCCGACTAAACATTTGTCTTTCCATTCAGGGGTGAATTTGTATTCCATTGAGATGCTTCCTGGTGGCAGGCTGATGGTGGAGAGGGACAGAATTGGTCCAAAGTCCATATTCAAGCCTGCACTTTTCCATCTCACCACTACGGCACTTTACATAGAAACAGGACTGAAAACAAAACCTGCTCAAAATAGCTTAAAGCAGACTTCAACTTCATGAAACTCACCACAAATACTCACAATTTAAAAAGAATAACCCCTCATTAGCTTATCGAATTGTGACGATCATATGAATGCGGTATACTGGATTTCTAGCCCATGCACATACAGAAACAAAACACGGGTGTTAAATACAGACTGGTGGACCAGGAAACAGCGGTACGACCAGCAAAGGCATCTCAGATTGATGACTCCATGACCCTACTCAACACCCAGCCCATGCAAGCACTGAATAGAGTAAAAGACAAAACACAACCTTGATGAACACCAGAATTCACTGAAGAAACCAGAGACTCCGTGCCCACACTGTGCAGCACTAGCAGTACCTATGTATCAGCTGGTTATTATGATATTATGATGACACTGAGCATCCCAAGAATTCTCAGGATGCCCCAAAGATCAACTGAATCAAATGGTTTGAAAAAATCAAATTGGCTGCAAACAACCACTGCTGATATTCACACTTGTTTTCAGTTAGATGTTGCACAGCTCAGATCTGGGCAAAGGCTGATATTTTTGGCATGAAGCTAGATTGTGCTAGCTGCCAAGCGGCAAGTAGATGGGACTAATCTAGTTTAGAATGACCCATGCAAGTACCTTCGCTGCCACACTGAGCAGTGTCATGATACCAGACGTCAAGATGGAAGGACACATTGCTTACAGCACCTGGAGAACAGCATCTCCACGAATGCCACAGACCTCTGCAACTTTCACATTCAGTCAATGAGATGGAACCTCAATCCACAAAGGAACTATGACAGCTCCTTCTGTACATTTAGAAAAAAAGTGCCCCAAATATTCACACCCCTCTTTAATATCAACAATGCACTGCAGACAGTAAAAGATATATTCACTGGCCACTTTATTAGGCACACCTTGCTACTACCATGTTGGACCCATTTTGCCTTCAGAACCACCTTAATTCTAGTTATCATAGATTCAACAAGGTGCTGGAAACATTCCTCAGAGATGCTGGTCCATACTGACATGATGACATCACAGTCTGTCCATTCAATCAGTCTGTCCATCATCCTCTGACATCAACAAGGCATTTTGGCTCACACAGCTGCCGCTCACTGGATATCGTCTCTTTTTTGGTCCATTCTCTGTAAACCCTAGAGATGGTTGTGGGTGAAAATCCCAGTAGATCAGCAATTTCTGAAACTCTCAGACTGTCTGGCACCAACAACCACATTCAAAGTCACTAAAATCCTCTTTCTTCCCCATTCTGATGCTCAGTTTGAACTTCAGCAAGTCGTCTTCACCACGTCTAGATGCCTAAATGCTGCCATGTGATTGGCTGATTAGCTATTTGTGTTAACAAGCAATTAACAAGCAATTGAACAGGTGTACCTAATAAAGTGGCCGGTGAGCGTAACAGAACCCAAAACATGCCGACTTCCAAATGCATGAATAGCATCATTTCTTTAAGGGTGGTAAAACATTTTCTTTGATGTGTCAGCACATTCCATCCCAGACAGCCTCTCTTCAAGTTCTCCAGTTTTGAGGATGATGAACAGCCCTTGAGGTTTTTTCTGAGGACAACAAAAAATTTGTCTCAGAAAATTAAAACAGCCAGCAGGCAGCCTTTGGAAAAGTGACAGCAGATGATCTTGAACATCACTCTGCTGACATTTAAACTGCTGGTGAAACTGTCTCCACCTTTCAGCAGAGCTATGAAATCCATGATCAATACACCAGGTTTGGTTGACTTATATTTAAGTATGTCAGAAGAGCTTCCCAACAGGTTTTTACTGTGGAGGCTTGTAAATGGTAAATAAGCAGTAAAAAAAAAAAAAAAAGAAAAAAGAAAAAATCAAAAGTTGTAGATTGCCTGGAGAAACAATAGATACTAACACAAATACTGTGTATTAAAGCCTGGGAGCAGACTGCGCCCGAGTGTGTTTACAATAATCATGTTGAAGTTATAAAACCTGCCAACAAATCAATGACACTGCACACTGAGTGGTGACACGTTTGAGCTGATTATAAGTCTCATTCACCCCCCCAAAAATAACAATAAAATTAAAAACTAAAATGAGGCTTTTGTGAAATCACACACAAAAACAGAAACACTTCAGATTGATGCAGTGAGACCAGTGGTGGGCACAGCTAACCAAAAACGTTAGCTTCGATAACCGTTAATCTGCTCAGTGAAAAGTTAACTTTTATAAAGTTAAACCAATAAACCCCTAAAAAATGTAGCAGAAGTGACAGCTAAAAGTTAAACCGATAACTTCTACTATTGACTCCAGTACACTGGCAGCTAATGACACAACAACGAGTCAGCGCTTCTGTGTCCGATCAGCAAAAGAGACCTGGTGACCAGAGAGAAAGGAAAGGGGAGCAAAAAAAAAAAAACATTTATTTTCACAGCCATACAGACTTGAAGACGTATCACAGGAGTCACGAACAGTAAGACAGTTTCGACTTAGAGTTAAAATTTTACACAAACTAATTCCAGACAAGTTATTGAAATTAACATCACGTCTGTTGTTTTATAAAGTGAAAATATCAGCTATATGTTTTACTTTTAAAGTAATGCACTAATTTAGGAGGTTTTAGCGTTTTACAGACACACATGCCAAAAAGCATTATGGGAAAAATTGTTTCCTGTCAATCGGTGGTTGGTTGGTATATGTAAAATAAAACAACAACAACAAACAAGTTACTGTAATGTGTGTGTTGGTTTTTACAAATCAATCTGTATCTGTAAATATGTTATTTTTTCATTTGTAAAAAAAAAGGGGTAATTTGAACACTGAAAATTCTGTTTGTTAAGTGATTCAACACCTTTGGCGAATGTGTGGCAATTGGTATTCACACTGCCATGGCAGTGTGAATACCATGCACCACATATGTGTTGCTTTTTGCAACGCCACACTCGTGGGGGCACTTAGATAAATTTCACATCCAGCTCAACAGTGATCATTTGCTGACTGTTTTTGTGTTAACAGTGCGAACGGTCACACATTTTCTAAGTGCCAAATGAGTGGTGTTGGATATTCATGTGTGTCACTTGGAATTTGGCCGACACATGCCACGAGAGGGTTCGATGGGCTCTCACAGGGCACACTCTGTCTGTCAGCCGCTGGTGTGCGCACATAGTTGTAGCAACAGGTGTATGAGGCATTGGAGGTAGCTACGTAATTACATGTTTTGCACATGATTCCTGCTTCATGCGCAATTCAGCCACATTCATACTACGTGTGAAGGGACCGTTAGTGGAAGTCAATTGGTCTGCTGATGGTTTCAAAGTTACCTGAAAAGCTAATCAGCTAACAAAAAAGTTAGCTTCGCTAATTATCAGTTAGCAGATTAGTGGAACTGTGCCCACCACTCACTGAGACACACACAGAACCTGAAAACACTTTGAATCTTTTCAACAACTGGGTATTAAACAGGTCGGATTGGGGGGGGGGGCAATAGTCCCCCGTGGGTTTTAGAATTTAGAATCTTTGAGAACCACACAGGTGCAAATATGGCTGAGTTGTTCAACAACATATTGGAAATGAATTCATTATGGATCATTACAAACACTTTGATTTGAAAAGTAACGAGTAGTCACACTGTGAGGAAGAAAAAAATATCCTCTATAGAAAAAAGATGCATCGATAACTGTTTTATAATCAAATCTCAGCCCGCTGAATCGTAACTGAATGTAATCGTGAGTCCCACCCCTAAAGAACACTTGTGAGAGAAGCCACCAAGGTACCCATCACAACTCAGAGTTACTCAAGTTAACTTGAGTAACTTGGCAACTCAAGTTACAGCAGCTGTGATGGCTGTGATGACTGTGATGTGGACGACACATATTACTGGTACCTGTTCCTGAATACTAGAAATGCCCCCCCACCCCCTGTTTCCTGTATTTTAATAAGGAGACTGTAGTATATGTTACCATGTAATAACACTGACTTTGGACACTGCTCAACAAAACATGACAGGAATTTCGGCGTTTTAGCTTCTCTACACTTTGACATGAGCAGGCCTGCAAAGATAAAGTCAAAACTAGCAAAGCTACTGGAGATGATTTTTTTTTTATTGAGATTTTTTTTAAACACTGACGTCAGTTGAGTCGTGGGGATTTCAGGGGAAGCGTCCTGTCTTACATGTTAATAGACAGAGAAAACGCTGTGACTTGTAGGGGAGGAAAAAACAAAAAAATAAACCCTCCAGAGCAGACGGAGGTATGTGATGCACAGACAGACCCCCCCGGCAGGACTTTGTCCTGAATACAAATGCTCATCATGAACTCACACACCTCTCCTGGAGAAGTGATTTACAAATGACATCACAGTGCAAAGTCGGCGAGAACTGAGAGCAGAGCGACCGCTTCCGTCACCCACACAGGGAGGGAACCAAAACACACACAGGAGGACGAGAGAACGCACGAGTCGAAACGGGCCAATCGTAAACAACGGAGTCACCGTACACGAATACTGTCATCAACCAATGGATCACGTCCAGCAGAAGAATGAAGCCAAGGCCAAGCCAAGACTTTGGATCTTCACAGGTCAGGTTCCAGTTTTGGAGCCACTTTAAAGTGATTTAAAGTTCCGAGAGCAACTGTGGAGTTGAATCTTGGGACTCTACAGACTTCACCTTGTTCCCAAGGAATGAACAAAAAGTCCAACAGTATACAAGAAGCACAGTCAAATGTGCAATATCAGCTGTGCTTTAGAGAGGTCCTCTAGAAACAACTACTCTCAAGCAAGAACAATTTCGTGAACATCTATTAAATTTTTCGTTCCTTGTTTGAGTACAATGAGCTCGACAGGTGTCATGCCAACATGAAACGCTCACAGATCCACAAATGCCGACTTCCTAGTGTGACTCAACGCTGATTGGTCCAACACTCACAAACAGGAACTTGACAACAACACAAAGTAACATCTGTGAAAGTGCAAGAAAACAGAAAGTAGCAAAAGACAATAGACAGACTGACGGGGGGTACGGCAAGGACTGAGAAAATCTACGTCAGAGGGCCTGGATTCTCACGGAATTGAACACACCATGAAACAGTGCAGAGAGTAAAGTTTTCGCAGCTTCTGAGTGAAAGCAAGAAGGCTGTGTTCACACTGCTGGTTCAAATTGGATTTATTGCAATCACTGATTGAGAATCTACGTTACATACAGCAAGTGACCAGATCTGATCTGTGTGTCCACACTGACATCGTCTGATCCATGCTGATTGCTATGGTAACAGACTACACCCAGGATAAACATGGGTAACAGTGAACTGTGCCTGTTTCTGTGTGAAAGGGTTCAGTGGAGCCCTGATAGCTAACAGGCAGTTTTTCCCCCACTTATTCCAAATCCAAGGTAAGGCTCCGCAAATCAATTTCAGTTGACTACATCATCGTCATTTGTGTCGCACTGTAAGTGAAGCAGAGGACAATTTGAAACCCTATTTCAGGGACTGAGACATTCTGATTGAAACGGATTTGCTAAAATGCCATTTGAATTGCATTTCGAATCACCTCCATATGTGGTTTGAATCCGCTTTGGAAAAATTGGATGGGATGTGATTTTTCTCTGTCCAGACAGCTTAAAAAAAATAAAAAAAATAAAGCTACATGCAGTCTTAATATGCTACAATTATGATGCTGAGTGGTTACATGAACAAGGCCTAAAAGTGGTTCAATAAACAAAACCAACAGAATCGCACACCACAGACGTCTGTCTTCTGGCGACGTGGGGACAAATAACTCGCTGCTTTTTTGTTTCATGATAAACTTTGCAGTGGAAAGAACGTTGCAATCAAGAAGTCCACATATAGGTCAAAGTGTAATTAAGAGTTTGTATTACTTAACAGTGGAGTGGGAAGGCAAAAAAAAAATTTAAATTACTCCTGCTTTTGCCTTCTGACTAGCATGCTAACGACAGCTAGCAACAAAACTTGTTTTCTGATGTTGCACCTGATGCTAAGGTTAAAGTTTGTTTATGGGGTGATTCCAAGAGGGCCATTCCTTCCCATTTCATCCCGAATAGCAAACTGGGGCAAGTTTGGAAGCAACGTCTTTGTCAGTCTTCAACAAACTTGGTGTACATAGTAGTTACAGCCATCATCATCAGCACCATATTTGAATCAGGGATCCAGCTTTTGAACTGTTCAAAAATTTCATCCCGATTCTCAAAATCATTGACTGTATATCATAACTTCCCGGTATTTGCAGTCTTAACGGCTTCAGTCATGTTTGAACTTTGTTAAACGGGGTATTTGTAGTGACTACAGCTTGAAACTGGTTTTATTGTGTTCCAGCAGTGTAAAAGTTTGAAGCCCATGCAGCATTTGTTACGGTTTTTGGCCGACAGCACAACGCCTTTCTTCAGTTTTTGGGTGGGTTGCCAGGTCTGCACTTTATAGGACAGCCAGTTGCCAGGTCTGCACTTTATAAGACAGCCAATTAGGAGGCAAATTGGATTAAGATGTTTCATCCCATTTTTGCACTTTTTTGGATCATGGGCAATCATATTAGGATGGCGCCCTGTGGAATAGACCTGCTACTACATGTCTGTTGTCACTGCGAGCTGGTAATTCTTCACGACAGTGAAGAACCAAAAAGCTGAGAAGGCCAATTAATGGGTCGTTCCGGAACCTGTTCCTGAAATCTGGGTTGGAGGCAGACATGCGCCGACTGTGGACTCCTGCATTACAGCTGAAAACATAACCTTCTTCATTTTTAAGATACTTTTTAAAATACACAAGCATCCTGACATCACACATCAGCACTGATGTAACTGGGGTTTATCTCCTTCTTATGCTTTGATCCAGAGAGTTAAGCAGCATTACACTAATCAGTAAGACATCACGGGCATATGCACAAACATTAGTGGATCTTTAAAATTAAAGTTGAGTATTTAAGAGTGTGATTACAATGTAAAGAGTCTGACTGAACAGACCCACAGCAGTTTCTGTTCAGGATGTCTTTCAGAGATTTTTTTTTACATCCACAATGAGAAGATGTATTAAAAATAAAACAATCTTAAATTGTTTCTAGACATTTGCAATCTGTCAACCTGAAGACTGGTAGCCAAAATAGCCCACAGGTACTGAGGTGGCACAAACTAGAACACCCTGTCCCCCACCCTGTCCATCCTAACAGTCTTACACAGGTGCGTATTTTGCTGATCATAAATGGTGACATCAAGACAATGAGATCTCTTACAACTGATACTTTTCATAAGAATTTACACATTTCTCTGTAAATGTGAAGCACACTGTGGTTTCAGTGCAGCAAATGCATCCAATCAGTCTAATGACTTGACACCAGGGTTAATTATTGAACTATACCCTAAAAAGGGGCTGGTGACGATCTTGGCAACCCTGAAAAAAAAGCTTCCTAAGGGTTCAACGCCAATCATCCACCTGATAATCAGAAGGTTTGTAAAGGGCTGTCAGCAATAACTGCAACTATACACAATCACTGCACATCACTACGATAAGTCACACACACACACACACACACACACACACACTGTACACCGTCAGCCTACAGGCTGTACTTCCTAAAAGCATTTATCTCGCTACATCTCATCCATCGTCTCGACGGCTTTATTTCCAAAAACGTTTCCCGGCTGAGCGAGGCGCTCGTCATGTCCCAACAAAACACTGAACCCAGTAAATTTGCTTTCAGTTCTTCCATTTCTGTCTCATACTTCTTACAAGCCCATTTGAAAGTTCCTGTGTCACCTCATTTTGCAGCTTAGTTTCACTGTGAAAAACATTCAAGACAGCCACAGCTGACTAATCAAAATGCTGGCTGCGCCATAACCGAGACCTAGAATCTCAGAAAAACACCGGCAGTAAATCAAAAGGAATTTCAGAAAATGATCACAGATGGTGTGAGCGAAGCGTGCTCCTGCAGATTGTGTTTCTCCAGTGATTTGCACATTTCTCCAAAATAGCCTGTAGTCCTTAACAGATGCAAATAAAAACAGGGCTCGTGACCAATTCTGGAAGTTTACGCAGTAAATGACATAAAGGAGGGTCGCAGTCATACAATCCTCAAAGAGCCAAACGCGAGAAAACAAATAGGGTCGTCCAAGTGTGCAGAGATGCACAAAAACTCACCCCACTGCAAAGGAGCCAGCTGCAGGTGCTCCAGGACGAGCTGGTTCAGGACTCCTTCCACACTGGCCTCACCACTTCGCTGCAGGGATGGGTGCATGATGTCAAGGCCAAACAGGTGTACAGCATTCATCTTTCAATCATTTCATCAAATGGTGAGCTATAGAACCAATGTGGCTATAACACTATTTCACCTACAAGAACAGAAGGCTTGAAAATCATCATTATAAAGAACTTTGTTAACTTCTGGTATAAAACACATCAAAGGCAGACAGCACGGTGATGTCTGTGTGGATGAAGCTGACGAAGATTTTCGAAAGTCACTGTAAGTTCACTCTTCTCTGAACACAGCATTTGTGTTGTGATGTTAAGTGGTTTGAATTACACCTCTACAGGTAACTGTCTCCAACACTTCAACACATCTATTACAGCAAGCATGCAGACACATTTACAGGGCGCTAGAAAAATTACAGTCATGAGATTTAAGAAATTATAAGGCAAAAATTCTGTAACTATCATGAATGGCTTCTACACATCCAATACTTTAACATAAATAGTGCAAAGCAATAATCAATGATTACCGCACAAAGCACGGGCATCTTTTCCAGATGCCCCCTGGACGCCTCGCTGGAGAGGTGTTCCGAGCACGTCCCATTGGGAGGAGGCCCTGGGGAAGACCCAGGACACGCTGGAGGGACTACATCTCTCGGCTGGCTTGGGAACGCCTTGGGGTTCCCCCGGAGGAGCTGGGGGAGGTGTGTGTGGATCGGGAGGTCTGGGCGGCTTTGCTTGAGCTGCTGCCCCCGCAACCCGACTTTGGTTAAAGCAGAAGAAAATGGATGGATAGATGGATAGATGGATGGATGGATACTGCACAAAGCTACATTATTTTGGGTGAATTAGCCCATTGTTTTGCAAGAGCATCATGTTGATTGATTATTATTGCAGTTGTATTTATGGAATTACGTATCAGGCTGAAAAATATAAATTATCATATTGGCCTGAATTGTACGATGAACCCCTTTTTTCAACATATTTTTAAAAATAGGTCAAAATTCTGGTTGGAATGTTTGGAATAGCATTTTGCACCTATGGCAGTGGTAGTGCATGTGCAAGTGTCGTTACTGATCCTGTGTGTATGAGCATCCATTAGTTCAGCAATAAAATAAAAATCTGATCTGATTGAGACCAAAACTGGCGGAATGATGGAGGGTCATTCAAGAGAAAGTGGCAGACTGAGGTCAAAGTCTGGGCCCAGTGCTTACACATACGAGATACCATTATTACAAGGAAAGATACACGTACAGTTACAATTAAACACTAACATGAATCACAGATCACCTTTCTGCAGGTCATGTTCTGTGATGATGGGTGGCACTGAAAAGTCAAACTCAAGATCATAACTATTTAACTCAAACAGTTTAGAGCCAATTTAGCTAAAACACAGTTTGAGTGTTTGTCAAAGATAAACCATTTCAACTTTGGACAAAATTATTCAAATGTCAATACTATACAGAACCAGATATGATGGCATTACCAAATCACAAGAAATTAAATAGAACAATACAGTTAAATATATCACAGGTGGCTTCATTAATACCAAGTTATACTAATTGGTAATGCATTTTTTAGCTGATTAAATCAATCTCTTATTCTTCTGAAATCTTTCACAGCATTTAAAGTGATGGTATAGTTGGTATATGTAAACCTCTGACCAACTGAAACATCTGCCAGATGAGTTAAACCTTAAAACTACTCATGTAACTATTATCTATAAGGAACTATGTGGAAATGAAGTTGACACGCTGACTAAATACTGCACTGTTTGGTAAAATCAAGTGCCTTAAGTTGGATGAAATTTTGTTTCAAAGTTTTCAGATAAAGTGTATGTAAATTTATGCACTCATTTGTATGTTTAAGACCACAATGCGTTCCCATCAAAAACTCAATTCTTTTCCTACAGAGTTGAACAATCACATAAACTCTATTCACAGTCAAAACATTTTCCATCAAAGTAATCACACTGTCAACAGAAAGAAAGAAACCCATGCCAGGCTCGCTGGTAAACACATGAATCAATATTAGCAGTTTCCCCAATATTTTACAGTTATGAGGAAAACAAAAAGCTAAAGTTGACTAGAGAAAGAAGCATTTGGTCTGAAGCCGACGTTAACTGTCAACTTTATTTTCATAAGAAGTGAAGAGGCCTAAGCTGCTTATACAGCAGGGTGGTGAGTCTGTTAAAAACAGCATAAAACACTTACACAACGATTTATCAAGCGATGAGTCCATAATGCTCAACGGATTCTTTGTGAAGACTTTCAACTAATGTCCTACCATCATTTCACACCATTATAAGCAAAATAAAATGAACATTTTAAGCCCTATTCAGCTCTTTGGAGGCTACAAAGGAATCAGACGTATGTCAAAGTCATCCATAGAAAAGTTTTAGGAACATATAGGAAAAAAGATTATCAGTAATACTCAAAAACAGCATACAAATTATGATCAGACAGCTTCAAATAAGAAAACAAGACCATGAAACAGTCTACACCTTCAGCTAAACTCAAGAATTTTACACAGTTTGGATTAATGGGTCCAACGTGAAATGGTAGTGTTTTTCCAAAATATGGATGAAACAAAGGAAATTCTCTGGTAATGAAACTACAAATCAGAATTTTTGTTAAAGGCGAGCTAAAATATGGTCATACCTTGTTGTCATTTTAACTCTGGTACTATAGAATTACCCACAAACAACACCTTAGCAGCTAACTTTGCTAAAATAGCCAAATAAGCCATTGTTGAAAAATTAGGTTAGCTAACTAGTGTTTATAAACCGGACTTCTTTCCATTACGGGAAGGGTGTGTCCTTTTATGATTAAGTAAAAAAAACATGCAAAATACCTGTAAAATTATTATTTAAATGATAACCCCACATTAGTTGGGGGAGGTGATGGTCTAGTGGTTAAGCATTGGGCTTGGGACCAGAGGTTCCCCGGTTCAAATCCCAGCCTGACCGAAAAATCACTAAGGGCCCTTGGGCAAGGTCCTTAATCCCCTAGTTGCTCCCGGTGTGTAGTGAGCACCTTGTATAGCAACACCCTGACATCGGGGTGAATGTGAGGCATTACTGTAAAGCGCTTTGAGTAATCATTTCAAACCTGCTCCATAACTGTATTAATCTGACAATATTTATATATTTATTTTAGTAGCACTGTGTCAAATGAGTCCAGACTGCAGATATCAGAGGTAAAAGTCTGATCTATTGAAAAGCTTATCATTGCCATTTACTGCTCTGGGAACGGTGCATGAAACATACAACAGGAACAACCACGATTCCTTTACAGGCTGTGATGTCGTCTTTTTACGGACAGTGATGACAGGAAAATTGTGACGATAGCCAAGTCATCTCATGTAAGTGCTGCACATTTATACCTTTCAACACACTCTGAAAACACACTAAATGGACCATTTGCAGCAGAGACGGAGATGGACTGGTCTGGTATCATGTCAACCTGCAGGACAACCTGTTGGACCTGCCAGTATTTTTTTTTTTCTTCACAAGAAGTTCTAGGAATGGAACTGTGACAACTGGAAGAAGGAAATGTTCAATGAGGAGATCCTCAGCCATCTTGACAATTACACTTGGGGGGGATTAGAAAGCTTCAAATCAGGGATATAATGCTGAAGAAGACACTAATCTCCCACTGAATCTCTGCAAAGCAAGAGTTGGGCAGACGGCTTTATCTGCAGGTACCGAAATCAAAACTCTTCTTTTCAAGCCATTTCAAAGAGATTTTATAGCGTGTATTTCTTGGCTTGACTTGATGTTTTAGTCATCACTGGGTGTCACCGTCTGCATTGTTGAGAGTTGTGATTCCATCTTTGTTTCTTTTCTGCTGCAGTCAAACAGGAGGAGATTACGATGCAGTGTGTAGTGACACAGTCCAGCATTACAACTGAAGTAGACCAGGTGAGCTCACTGTCACGATCAAACTTTGACTCCAGGTGGTTGAAGATCCAGTTCAGTTTGGTTCGAACCTTGTCTGGAATGTACACACAGCGACCCACCAGGACTGTGCAGAATTCAGAATTGGCCTTCATTCATTACAAAGGCTAAATTTTTTTTAGTCCTTGGCTTCAGAGGCTTCAGACTGTTTGGTGTGAGCTCAACAATACTGGTTTCTTTTTTACAATGCTGTGCTGGAGAGCCTAATAAGATATGGCATGGTAGCCTGGTTTGGCTCTCTTACTGTCCAGAGCAAATCCAAAATTGAGAAACTAGTTTGATACGCCATGAAAATTATTGGCAAGAGAGAGTATCCCTCTTTAAAAACTATTTTCGAAACCTCGGTCCTGGCACAAGCTAAAAACATTCTTAAGTTCTTAAGGAGCCTTCCCACATGCTTTTCAGCGAATGCGAGCTCTTGCCATTAGGGAGACAGCATCGGGCTGTCGGGTATAAGAGTAACAGATTTAAAAATTCTTTTGTTCTTTTGTCTATTATTCTTTTGAATAAATCTGGATAGCACATACAGACGCATTACTGGACAATGAGGGGTCTCACTGAAGACTATCTAATTTTAACTGTTTCCTGTGTTCCTGTAATTGTATTGTATTGTATTGTAATTGTATTGTAATTGTGTTGCTGTTGTTGTTGTTGTATGTGTTTTTATTATTCTAACCACAGCATTGCAAACCCAAGACAAATTTCCCTTGGGACAATAAAGTTAACCCTGAACCTTAAAATTCTGATTGTTGCACAACCCTGCAGTCCACCAGTGTCTTAAAGCGGATCTGACACAGAAAGACAGATGAGGAGTGCTTCACTCCACAACATTTCCAGAATGAAGTCTTGGGGCAAGTGCATATTTGACATCTGTCATGAGTGAAAGACTGTAAATGTATTCCACTTTGTGTAGAATAGCTGGTCACTTCAAAAGTCAGAAGGAGCAACGTCAAGTAGTAGATGGAGCCAGAAACTATTTCATTCTGCTGGACATCAACCAGCATACAGTGTGCAGAGTTTCTCCAAACTAAGCAACAGTACTTGACCACTGAGAAGCACCGTGACAGACTGTGGTAGATACAGTGACGGCGTCTCTACCTCCGGTTGATCCGGCGAGCAGCTGCAGTCATCGTTTCTGGTCCTGATTTTACAGGGAACCTCATGTGCAATCAGCCAATTCAACTAAGTACGTCAAGACTGGGTGAACTCTTTCTACCATTTACTGACTCCACAGACATTCAGGTGAACCAATCTGAATCCCAGCAAAAAAAATTAAAAACACTTTAATCTGGTTCACTGCGTTCAGGTAGTAGAGTTCATTGAAATTTTGTGGAAATTTGCAAAACAATACATTTTTGAAAAGTCCAGACAATAGCCAATAAGAAAAATGGATAATTCCATTTTCCAGGAGGCCTCCATTGTGATCATCTTGGATTTATGAAAATGACATCTTAAAACAGGGGTTTTGTAAAGTTGCAGCTTTGAGATAACCTTGGAGCTTGCGTCCAGTGGCTACGTAGATACATGGGACCAAGAAATCCAGTAGTGCAAGTTAATCCAAGACTGACACCCATAAATGGGACTACATAGTTGCACATTTTTGTAATTATAAACCTCTAAGTTTAACATGAGATTATTATAAATCCCACATGGCTGCCATGGTGGATTTCAGGAAAATGCAATCTTCTGTCTGTATATGTACTGTATAATTTTACTAATCCTCACCAAAAATCCCAACAAAATTATATAATGAAACTGACTACATGCTGACAATATGTTTGATATGACTGGAAAATCCATCCATCTGCTAATGTTAATCCGACTAGTGGGCATAATGAGCATTCTATTCTTCTGTTTGCCTTTATTTATTTTTCAGTTTTTATTACAGAGGCAGTGAAACACAGACAAGAAACAGGGAATCAAAGGCAGGGAGACATGCAGCAAAGGCTGGCCAAACACCAGGATTGGGAATACTGGGAAAACTGGGAATAATGTATTCTGCTACATGTAGTACATTTTAACCCCTCAGTGAACCCATTTTTATCCGAAGCCAAAATATGGCCATCGGGTACTGCAAAGGCTTTTCGTCCGTTTGTCTGTGTCCAGTCCTGTTACTGCCAGGATCTTCAAATTCACAGGGATCATTCTTGGGACACAGCCTGGGTAAGTTCAAAGATGGTGAACCTTGACCTATTTTAAGAGGTCACAAGGTCACATTCTGTTGCCTATTGTTATGGTCATACGGCCGAGGGTATTTTAGCATTGAGTTATATTTATTTCTCTACAGATTTTAATGAATTTGTGCAGTGAGATACATTATGGGTAAAGAAATAGACCTAAAGTGAATTTTACAAACATGTGAAATCACCAAGAATGCAGTTAACGGTGTGAAACCTTAAAAAAATAAGAGCGAGTGCGAGAGAGAGAGACAGACAGACAGACAAACCTCCTGTCTGTTAAAGGTGAGCCAAATCCACAGACTGACAGCAGTGCTGTCCAGTGAAGTTAACCTGTAATGTGGTAACTTTCAACTTTCTTCAGGTTTTTATTTAAAAGTGTTATAATAAGTGTTTTGCCACATGGATTAGGCTCCTTCTGGTAGTGTCTGATATGTCTCCTGTCCAGAAGAGTATTATGAGATTCAAGCATACGTTATGTGTCCTGCCTGCTGTCTTAGTTTACGGTCTGACTGTGGTGAGTGATATTTCAGTGAGGGAGAATTTTCATTCAAGTGGGATCAATGGACAGACTTTCAGTGAATGCATGAACTCAAATACCAGAAGTGAATGTTTGATGTTAAACTGTAAAACTGGTCGATTCCCTTCTATTGGCAATGATATTTATGTCTATGGGACCTCTGCATAGGAGATCAAGAGTATTTTGGTGTGTATAGAGGGGAAAATTTACTGCATATATTATGAAAGTAATTTGTGAAAAAATCCTTTATATCCATTTGTAAAGTCGTATTAATTAAATACCAGATTAATATTTAAGTGACACTTGTAGTCCTCAATGGTGACAAGAATACAGCAAAAAACAAAACCTGAGCTCAGAAAGTGATGTTGCCCACCATACAAGCTGTTTGGATTCATAAGCACATTAGTGACAATAAATCATTTCTGAACAAAAATACCCAAATTATCAAACAGGTCAACCTCTGAACATGTAATTGACAAATATTATAAATATGAGAAAGAAAAAAAATCTATTTTTATCTCAGACACTGGACTGGAACTATTGTCATTCACACACATCTTCTTATGGTGTATTATATAACAGCTGAATGGATCCTTCTCATATGATTGGTGCTTTGTATGTCACGTGACATGGATTATTCACTCCATGTAGAGCGCAATTTGGTTCTGTACGTTTTGTACATTGCACAGTGCGAACCCTGCCCACACACACACTAGTGGGGCCGGCGTTTAGCTAAAAATGGTTTGTTTGTTTGTTTGTTTGTTTTGCTGACGGAATGTGAACAAGCTAATTGACAGTGCTAATTCTTCTAACACACACAAAACAAATCCACTACACTGTAAGCTGTGAAAGCTGGAATTTTGGTGAAAGCTTGAATGTTCAGCTTTCACCTCATGAAATATTCATACCATTGAACTCATAAACATTCTTTATTTGTATACCATCCTACATAACAACAGAATTATGAATTTTTGAACATTTGTTCAATGTTAAAGGATAGGGATTTTTCCAATTTTCCAAGATTTTTCTGAATTGAATCAGTTCTTGACTATTAGGATATGAATCCTCTTTATAAATGTAACAGCGATATATCAAAAATTGTGGGTTATAGACTGTTCACAAGCAGACAAACAAACAGACAAACAAATAGGGGTGAAAACATAACCTCCGCCAATAAAGTTGGGCAGAGGTTATGAGGTTGCAGGCTTTATTTTGTTGCTGCATTGGTTACACGTGGAATTTTTGTAAGTCCTTCCAAAACTTGATTTTGTTTTTTTTTTGTTTTTTTTTTTAAAGAAATTTCTCTGCAAAGAAAGCAATCTCAGAAAGTGAGCCGACCACTCAGTCTGAGTGGTCGGCTGAGAAGAAAATTTTAATGTGACTAGGGTTGTAAAAATAACTGAAATGATCCTAGAAGTGCTGGAATTCTGTACACTACCGATCTCCCCCAGAGATGGTAAATACCAGAGTTTACACAGGGATTATGCAGAAAGGGAACTAATTCCTTCCACATGCATATTCCATAGAAAACAAACACCACACAGCTGGATACACAAAAGTGTATCCAGCTGAAAAAAAAAAACAAGGTTGTCTCTCTGTGGAGACTTTAAACTCTGAGAGCAGCGTGTTGACAGCCACAGTGTCAAAGGTTACCTTGGATGGAACATGATACTTGTGCACAAACAAGGACTAGTGGGAAAATGTTCAGATCATCACTTTCTGCAGTTGCAGTGTGAAGTATTACAGCAAACCCACACATACACACTAACACTTTATTTCACAGTGTCACAGAGGCAAGTGCTTTGCCATATGCTCTCCCATCTGTCAGGCACACTCGCTGCTGGCCAGAGGGCCTCCAGATGTAGGACTCACATGTCCTGCTTCACCGAGTTGAGTGATGTCAACAAACAGCGTGCAAAAGACACTCGTGTTGACTATACCTGACTGACCACACAAAAACACGGGACAGCACAAACCTCACTGCAAGTTCCTGGACAATCATTTATCAACCTGTTTGTGCTTCAACTGTGCAAACAAACATTTCTACACAAAGTGTGGAATTTATCAACTTCTACTTATATGTAGAAACATGTGTGACTATACACACAGCAGGGAAACCACAACTACACAGCATGCAACCTGACTGACGTACAGGGCTTTGAACCACATTTTTCTTCCAACTGGTTGTTCCGAACAGAAACGGAATTTTAACGTTTCTGGTTTTGGGTTCCACCATTAAATAGACGTTCCCGAACCGGTTAGAACAAAAACATTTAGTTCCCAGAACAGTTAATTACGTTCCATCAGCTGTTTAACAAATGGCTATAAAATTATGCCTCTGTCTCATCCAGCTTAAGCCAAATGTAGGCAAATTCTATTACAACCTTCATTAAATTAGATAAGAAATAATTCAAAACAATTATTATTTCAAATGTGTTGTTTATTGTTAACCGAAGGATTGTCAACACAAACATCAACGACATTATAAAGTCACGTGGCTATGCCACTTGGTGGGCAACCACAAAATCCCTCAGCCCATTCAGTCATCAGGTTTTTGAATAACGATAGACTGCAATATTTACCTCTTATTTAAGATGTGGAGACGTGATAGTAGTCCACCTTCCTGCTCTCTCCATTCAGTCAGCGAACGACGTCACACAGGAAGTGAACCCCAGCGGGTCATAGAAACTTGCGCAGGAGAAGAATGACTTTTTTTTTTATTTGTAGGCTACAGAAACTTTGAGAAAAGAAATAAAAACCGGTATTAACCAGTTACCATTATTTTTAATACGTTTTTCTGTTCCGGAACATAAAAAATAATAAAGTTTCTGGTTTCATTTCTGCTCCATGTAAAACAGGAAAAGTTCCCGGTTTTCGTTTTCGTTCCTTGAACCGGTTCAAAGCCCTGCCCACGTACACTATTTATGTCTTAAAATCACAGTACATATCTCATAATTATGTTGAAATAGAGAGGTAGCCTCATTGTGTCAAAACCTACAAAAACAGCAGCTTTTGACTTCATCAATAAGAACCTCAATCTCCGCCTCCAACCACGTTATTTCCACTGTTCAATTTTCATCAGGGGACATTCTATCTTCATCACATGAGCGCAAAGGATTCTGGAACAGCTGTAACAATAAATAATTGTCCACTCATTCTGCTAACTGGAATGTCTTAAGCTGGTTCTTGTGGTGAACTTGTTAAAAAGTATATCCACAAGTGATTGTGATTTCTAAATTAAGAACCAGCCTAGCATTATGAGTGAAAAGTAGTTACCAATGGTTGGGTTCAAAACTACTTATGGACTCACTGCTGCCACCTCGTGTTGCCACTTGCTGCATTTATTTGTGTCATCTCACTGCTGTCACCACCCACAAACACCTCAATCTCTGTTTCACAAAAATGTATTTTCTTCGCTCTCATATTCCGCCATTCCGGCAAGGAGCACAAGCAACAAAAGGATATTTTGTTACCAGAAAGTTAATTGGGGGCGTTTCTGAAGGCAAATGACTATGAACATGCAGGAGTACAAAGGTTTACATCATGTAGGATTTATCAACAGGTGGTACTGATGTGCATATGACTGAAGTGGGCCTGCTTGATTAATACATTTCGCTTGTACAACAGCATTTAGAATGTTTTCTATGCACAGTTTAATAAATAAAGGCCTTGCATTCAATTCCATCACTTCACTGCCTGTGTGGGTCAAAACATGGTGCTGTTCAAGAATGCCAACTTATACCGTCACCTCAACACAGACGGCTCTCTCTGAAGCTCTGCCGGACATGTGGTCTGTAAAAGGATATGATGCTCCAACAGATGCCCAGCTTGCTGTTGATCCGGCAGCCCTGGACATGCTGTCGCTCTTCCTCCAACTGCTTCAGGTTAGTGAAGCGAACTTTCTCCTGATCAGGCTGTGGCAGAGTCTCAAAGTCAAACTTGTCGACCTGAATGGCCATCCTGCAATGGGAGACAGAAATATCCACAATGTGCACTCGTATCTTTTCTCTGTACAAAAATACTTAAAAAGATGAGAATTTGTTTTGGACACATCCTAAAGATCAGGATAATTAGCTCCAGTTTAAAAACAACAGACTCCATACACAGTGTTACTTTGTCCTTCAGTAAAGCAGAGATACCGTGTGTACTTTCTGATCTTACATTTTTGTCTGATACAAACAAACAAACTGAACTATGCGGTTTGTCAAGTGAGAGCTGGCATTGATAAATTATTTAGAGTTTGAACACATGCCCTCAGCACTCAAACTTCTACCAACATACTGTACTTATTTGGAGTTTACTAACAGAAACCAGGCTGATTATCACCTGATGCTGATGTGTCACATCCAGGTGTCAAAGTGTTGCCTTCCTCCAGTTAAACCACACCAATCAGGGTTTCCATTCAACAACTACACAACAGTGAGACACATTATTTCACTGACAGCGCAAACTCCCGCTGAACAAAGAGCTGATGCTGTGACATGCTGTGTGGGGACAGGGAAGGTAACGAGAACAAAACAGATTAGTTCACTCAGTCAGTGTCCCTGACTTCAGTCCAGTGGTCTCAACATTTTATATCAACCATACTATCTGTAGCGACTCAGTACCAAGACGATAACCAGGAGTGACCTCCAGTACTCAGATGGCGTTGCCTTTACCAGTCATTCAGTAGCTGGCCACCAAATGTTACCTTCCACCCTAGCAGGTATACTGTATAGTAGCATTGGTCAACTGTGGTTGAGTTTAGAAGAAAAATGAAGAAGAAAAAAAAAAAAAATTACTGTGTCACTATCCAAATACTTATGGCTCTATGTCAGACTCATAAAAGAGGATCTGCAGCCTTACAATATTATAAGTCATTGGTGAAATTATGGCAGACGAACAGGTTTCTTAACCACTCCAGAGACACACACCTCAAAGGAGAAAAGGAATGGCAACTATTTCACAGCCTATCCTAACATAGATCCACCCTCCCAAAGAAATGATTATTCACAGACCCTGTGGCAAAGTGCTAATAGGAGTTAAGCTCTGCCGACACTCTCAGTGCTTTCTTCTTCTATTGATTTCCTTGTGTGGTCTTGTAAGGATTAAGCCGTATCTGGACACTTATCTGGCCTATTACACGACTTTTAATAACAAGCTGTGAGCTGAGCCGAGGCCACCGTGGAACATCTCAACGCATAACTCCCCAACTTGTTCCACCTGTCTGCTTCCATTCAGCCACCAGCTAACAGCCTGCTTAGGCTGAAAAAGGAAGCTTGTATAATTGCAAGATCGTGTGAGTAGAAAGACAGATGGATGATGGACAGATTTCATCCATTTGTTGGTCTGTGAGGTGTGAAAAACCTTCATTCAAATAATGCCTGTGAACTCACCACTGCTGAAGATGAGAACGACAGACGTAAGTGGTGCTATTCACGTTCACGTACAGCATATAAATTAGAGGGTCAATTTTACTGTCAGCATGTGTCAGTCAGCACGGCTGTTCTATTTTTTTATTTTATTTTTTCCCCCCAAGTGGTATTTGATGTCGGCTTCACCTATGTGACATTTTTCATAACTCGTAATTAGTCTAAGGGGGCGATGGGCTGAAGCGGAGTCTCTTGATTGCCCAGAGCATTTCAAACCCCAAACACAGTCATTTTCTGTGCCATTAAATTACACCATGAAATTATTTCACCTTGGTCTCAGAGGGTCTCAGAAAAAAATAAAATAAAAAAGGTTAATGTCTGAGGTAGCCCTCCTGAGTCTCAAACCCGTCTATAACGAAGCCCAAAGTCTGATTTACAGTCAGGTACATCAGTACTGACACAGTGACAACGTTTGTAACGGTGCTTCTGTACATCATCAAGATGTGCTTCGAGTGGACATTTCAATTCAAGAAAACCTTGGATGACAATATTTAAGAATTTGATCATTGTTACACATAGTCCTTCCATTTTCGGAGCCCATTGTGTAAGTCATTGGACAAAGTAAATATAAGGCTTAATTTTAATCCAAATCACATCTTTTATAGCCAGTTTTCAGGGGATGAATGCATGAATATTTCCAGTGTGTTGCAGTGTCAAACTCTGAATAGGCAAGGACAGCATTTCCTTTGTAATATTGTTGGATCCACGCTGGACCAGAAAAAAAATTAAATAAAATAACAGCAACATAAAATAATACTGACAAAATAACAAAAAATAACATCAAATATCTATTCAATTGTAAATCAGCAATCTTTTTGGCACATCCGTAGCACCGTGATTGTAGTTTTTACGCACATTCAGAATCTTCTGGGGTTTTAACAGTTTTTAACAAAGAGGTTGAACAAGGTGCAAGATGGCAAAAGTCTTGACACTGACCCACCTGAAATATATTTTACACTGCAGATGTATTTTCTCATGAAACGTTCCCTCACTGTTCACACAATCCACTGCTGTAGAAGCCTTTTGTCAATAACGTCTGTTTCACACCAGACAGCTGTGTTACTGAAGACAACGTGTCATAAAAACAGTGCTAAACCTTTGTAATTCCTCAGTGTGTCTGCATGCTGATTGTTTTTAGTGATGGGTGCACAGGGGCTCATGATGTCAGCAGCTGTGCAGCACCTTAATCAGGACTGATCATTTACGGCTAACAGACAATTTGACATGGCCTGCTTTTGTTTTGACATTCTTTGCCAGGGTGCCTGGAGTTAAACTTTAAAAAAATAAATAAATCGTGCCATCCTGACATCTGCCAATGATGAGCAGATGGATCCTACCAATAAATATGCACACTAAATTTTGCGTATACTCAAATATATTGTTTCCATCCATGCAGTTGGCGGTGCAGAGGTGAGTGATGCTGAAACTGAGTGATCCTAGTCTTTGGGAAGTCTTTAATATACTCATGATTTTTCTACGTGACACACACACTCATTGGTAAAACTTGCATGTCACAGAAAAATGCATATGTAATAGCTGGACTATGGGAGGATTACATGAATAATCAGTACACCACTTTAGAGTTTGTGCGTCTCAGTCCTTGTATTTTTCCACATTACGCACCTCAATTTGAGTTTCTTTGTTTTGTTGTTTGTTTGTTTTTTGATGAATATCACTTTGCATGATGAAAATCTGAGGGGAAACACTGACGTAGATCAGCTGTAGTTGTACAATCGTAATCTTATGTGGCTGGATCACAGCTTCACGGTGGAGCAGAACAGAGAACAAATTTTAATATAACAAAACATCAAATTTAGGCTCAAACCTCCCACAATCCTTCTGGCAACTTCAGCTGAAATTTCACATCACCTTTTTAAGAAATCAGTCTCGGATCCGCTACAACGTGGATCTGTATAAATGTTGATGTAACAGACAAAAAGTTGCACTTTGCACAGTTTCTCCACAGAAACCCGACTCCTGCCCAGTTGTCCGGCTGTCAAGTTCAGACATCTACTCTTGTTCTTTCATGGTTTTTGAGAACTGCCTACTGTACATTACAGATTCATTGTGAAGCATCGTACAGGTTGTTTATACGAGGTCTGTTAGCAAAGTATCCCACCTTTTAATTTTTTTCAAAAACCTGATGGATTTGAATCACATGTGATTGCATGAGCCAACCTTGAACCTTTGTGCACATGCGTGAATTTTTTCACGCCTGTCGGTTGCGTCATTTGCTTGTAAGCAGCCTTTGTGTGAGGATGGGTGGAGTCTCTCGTTGTGTTGAAGTCTCACCTCTTCCACCATTCGGAAGATTCAGACGGCTTTCGGTGGCTTTTCAGTCGTGTGACTATCCGAGAAATTGTGGAAGAGCTGGGCATGTCACAACATGTCCTGTGAGACTTCAACACAGTGGCACTTTTGTTCCGCCATCAGCTTCGTGCCCAAACCATCGGCATGAATTTTGCTGCAACTGTTTTCATGGTCAAATCTTCTGTCTCAGTGGAATGTGCCGAAAAAGTGCTGATGTCCACCTCTTCCACAATTTCTCGGATAGTCACACAACGGTCCCACATCACCACAGCATTCACTTTGGAAATGATCTGGTCATTTCAGCATGTTGATGGTCGCCCGGAGCGCGGCTCACTCTCCACCGTTGTGCGGCCGTCTTTAAACCGTTTGTACCACTCCTTAATCTGTGTGATGCCCATAGGATCGTCACCGAAACCTGTCTGAATAATCCGAATGGTTTCCACCTGGCTGTCGCCCAGTTTCTGGCAAAATTTGATGCAGTTGTGCTGCTCCAGTTGTTCCGCCATTTCCTTGCAAAGAAAAAATGACGAGAGACTACACCCATCCTCACACAAAGGCTGCTTACAAGCAAATGACGCACTCGACAGGCGTGAAAAATTCACGCATGCGCACGAAAGTTCAAGGTTGGCTCATGCAAGCACACGTGATTCAAATTCATCAGGTTTTTGAAAAAAATAAAAAGGTCGGATACTTTTCTAACAGACCTCGTATTAGTACATGTTCTAAATGAAATGTAAGATATATTCTGTGATTTGGAAAGGTTCATGTGTCCATTTCCTCACTTGTGTAAAGAAAACTGGCAATAAAAGTGATTTGTCTTCACAGTATTCCTCATATAGTTTGTCCAACTACTTGTGGACTCTAAAAATGGAGGAACTGTGTGTAAAATGGCTGTAATTCCTAAATAGTTAATACAATAGTTTTGTTAAACCCCTTGAAGAAGAAAAGACATACATCCGACACAGTCCCTGAAACGCACTGAAGCTTGTGCTTATCCCTGGTTACTGGGATGACTACTGTAACTTGCCAGGATTACCAGGGTCAGTACCACTGTACAGCTGGGTGGACTGGGACAGTGCAAATGAAACCGTTTGTCCAAGGACACAGACATGTGGAGCGGACGTGAATCGAATCCAAGTCTTCATACTGCTGGCTGAACTCCTCATCCCACTGAGTTACCTGCTCCAATTAATGTCATATTTTAATGAAATTTTAATGCAATCTTGTTGTTAAACACCTTTAATTCAAATTGAAAGTTTGAACTACAAGGACATCTCGAATGTTTCATTTTGTATTTATATTGACAAAATGTTTTTCTTTCTTACTTTCACTTTTGATACTCTGTGTGCTTCTTAAGGCGCCCTGAC
The DNA here is from genome assembly GCF_902500255.1 of Thalassophryne amazonica. Lineage (NCBI taxonomy): Eukaryota > Metazoa > Chordata > Actinopteri > Batrachoidiformes > Batrachoididae > Thalassophryne > Thalassophryne amazonica. The sequence continues at coordinate 66,075,202 of NC_047122.1, forward strand.
ACTTGCACGACTTTGATCCGTGCACCTCGTTATGACAATCCCACCCGCTGTGTTCCCAGCTGGATGCCGCGCTTTGTTGTTGTGTGCTGGACACCGCAAATATAAAATATTTTCTTAGTGGATTAATCATTTTCTCTCCGAGTTTTCTATTGAAAACACCTCTAATCACTTCCGGAATCACAGAGGAGTATTCCAGCTGCTGCTTTTTTCTCTCTCTTGCACTCATGCGCTTAATGAAGCGGAGAACACACTGGAGCCATCTAGAAGGTAATTATTTCTCATGTTTATATTGTAATAGCTTGGTAAAACAGTTGTATGTTCTTTCCTTCTTAAGAGCAGCTGTAAAAGTATGTTTATGATAGATTTAACATCTCGTTATAATGGTTCAGATGAGCTGCGCTCTGATGTGGTACACTGACGCACTCGCACGCAGTGTTTTTGACTTGCTTGCGCAATGTTCACTTGAAGTTGATGTCATTAATGCTTGACAGATTTGAAACATTTCAAAATTTTCTCTGCGCACGAAGTCCCGCACAATTTACAATGGTTTACAACGAGTCTGAGAGGAGTTTACGCTTGTGCACGGCAAAGTGCATGCAAATGCGCGGTTCAAAGTCATGCAAGTGTCAGGGGGCCTTGACCCTGTGTGCTGCTGCCTAATGCTGCTGGAACCTCAATTTCCCTGAGGGAGTCTTCCCAAGGGATCAATAAAGTTGTAGCCAATCTAACATTGTGTACAAAGACAAAAACACAAAAACTGGGTCAGTGTTCAAAGACATGGACCTGACCAGCTACTGGTGTCAAAACAGTGCACGCAGTGTTTAAACGCAATCAACGTTAATTATAGCTACGTGGCATGTGTTGTATTAGATGTGGTCTCCCCGGGGCTGTTAGCATACTAAGACTGACTTAATAAATGACGCAGCATGCACATAATTCACAGCTACCATGTGTCTGAAACATGTTGAACATCAGGTCTGTTTCCAATGTGAATAAATGCAGGTTAAATCTGAGTCTTTGGTGGCTGTTAATTTCTATTATTTCAAGCCAAACAGTACATTTTTCAGTTGGGTGAATGTTTCACTCACTTAACAAATTAAACTCCTCACAAAGATAAACTCTCACCTGAAAATAAATGAAAGTGACCTGTGAGCTACAAGTATCTTTTCAATTGCTTACAACAAGAGATTTTTGATGAAACAAAACCTGATGTCAATATCCCCAATCTCATTTAACACTGAATTCAATAATATTCTCTAGAGCACGTGTCACAGTGGTGTATAAATAGACCGTTTTTTTTTTGTTTTTTTTTCTGTATGTGGGACTCATTTTTTAGCACATGTGCACACCAAAGGCGATGCTGTTACTTAACATAAGGACTGTTGAACTCCAAAAACAAGTAAGACAGAGAAATAAACATGTTGTGGAGAACATATTGGCTTCTACTGGGGACAGTTTGTACAAAAGAAATGATCAGATGGACACAGACTGTTGGCCAACACTACAATAAAAACAAGAGCCCATTTATCCATTGTCACACAGTTCCACTAGCCAACAGTTTGAACACACTTTCCCACTGCCTATGCACAGCACCTCGTAGAGAGCCTGTGACAGGTCGGGGCAGAGTCGTACTCCACTCATAGCCGCAAATTTCCCACAATGCACCAAGAATGGCTACGGGTAAGCCAAGAGTAGTTAAGCACGACAACAAGCCAAACACAACATCAACAAACATGATGGAGGAGTCGTCATGAAATGTCATTTCGCAACTGTTTTACAATTTCACTGCACCATTTGGAACAACCACAAAGTGGCAGGATTTTGGCAACTCAGCGCCTGTCAGTATTCATTGCTGGCAAAATCATGAAAGCGTGACAAGAATTTTACAAACAGTGACATGAAGAAACACCAGTTAAAATATTTAATAAGCGAGATACTAATCAGTCAGATTTACCTGGTCTATCTTTCCTCATAAAAACACTCTGTCAATATAAAATGTTCATGTCACAAACTACATCCACACAGAACAAAACAAACCCTTTAATCACTTCAATGACTGAGAATTTGAACTTTTCAATCAGAAACAATACTTGAATCTGATCAGACCAAATCAAAATCACAAGAGCAGTGAAATCCTTTAAGAAGCTATGACGTAAGTCAATGTTAGCACCTCCTAGCTATGCAAACAAACTTTATGTAATGGTCATCACTTACGCAGTGATACAAGATTGGTCATGTACTCTGATGACTTGTAAGTATGTCACAGATTATCATGCATGGATAGAATTCATGCAGCTTTAGACAACAGTGAATTTGGAATTGGTGTGTTTTTAGACCTTTTGAAAGCGTTTGATACAGTAAATCATGAAATTTTGCTTTCTAAGTTACATAAATATGGATCTAAAGCAACTGTCCATAAATGGTTTAGTAATTATTTATTAGAGAGAAAACAGTATGTTCTTCTGAATTTGGAATCTGAAATGAATTCTATAGACTGTGGAGTTCCTCAAGGTTCGATTTTGGGAAGATATAGATGGTTTGGTTAAAAGGTTAAATAATGATCTCTTGAATTATTCAATGTGATTCAAAGTTAATAAATTATCGTTAAATATAAAAAAAAAGTCTAATTTTATGTTATTTGCTGGCAATAAAAAGTGTAATCATGATCAAATTAAAATTTACATAGACAAAGAAATATCAAGGGTCTCTTCTACATGTTTTTGGGTGTATGGATGGATGACAAATAGTGTTGGAAAGAACATATTTAACATGTTTGTAAAAAATAACTAAATCAATAGGAATCATAAGCAAAATAAGATATTTTGTACATCACAAATGTCTTTTAACATTATATTACAGTTTAGTTTATCTGTATTTAACTTATTGCAATATTGTATGGGGAAGCACCTTTCTAACTTATATAAACAAAATTTTTCTCTTACAGAAAAAATTTGTTCGAATAGCTACCTTTTCGAAACCTAGCACTCCTAGTGCACCTTTGTTTTTTAAATTGCAGCTCTTAAATATCTATCATATAAATATTTTCCTGACCTGTATATTTGTCTTCAGAGCTCTTCAGGATAATAGTTGGCCTTTTTTATTAAATATTATTTTGTACATAACCATCAAATTCATAATTATCCGACAAGGCAGACCTCATATTTGCATTTATTTTTGCACAGAACGACTCATTATCAGCGTCACGTTAGACATCATGGTATTAAATCTTGGAATAATAGGTCATCTTCTAAATCCACTTATCACTTTATACAGATATAAAAGTGGATTAAAAGAAGAGCTCCTGTATGAGTATTTATAGTAAGTCCCTTCGGCTGCTCCCTTGTTTGCACTTGGGGTCGCAACAGCAAATCCAAGGTGGATCTGCATGTTGAATTGGCACAAGTTTTACGCCGGATGCCCTTCCTGACGCAACTCCACATTACATGGAGAAATGTGGCAGGGGTGGGATTTGAACCCGCAACCTTCTGAAATGAAACCAAGCGCATTAACCACTTGGCCACCACCCCTCCTGTATGAGTATTTATAATGTTAATATATTACCTGGTTTTAACTGATTCAAACATCTTATACTTCATGAATTGATTTAATTCTCTTGTTTATTGTTGTGATATTTTTGTTTTTCTTTTTGTCTGGGTTTCCGATAAGCCTCTTTGGCTTCTATCTCTCTCCTGCACAGTATTCATATATTGTGTTTGTGTTGTCAGGAAAGAGTACAAGAGCACAGAACAAGATGATGTGATTTTGTTGTTATACTTCTCTTGTTCTCTTGAGTGTCTCTCCTGGTGCAGTTTGAGCAGCAGGAAATACAATATGTGAAATAAAATTACAGAGCAACAGGAGCTGCTTCCTACACATCAATACAAATAAACACATGGATCAACTGAATCTCCTGATTTATATTATCTGGATGTAAATAATATAACTGTTTGGAATCATTCTATTTTTACTGGATTCCATTTCGATTGAAAGACTTCATGCAAATGTAGTCTATGAGAGCTTGTCTCACTGCACTTGTGCTGAAAAAAAATAAAGTCTGACCAACATAAATGACTGTTCAGTTAATGTCAGACATAACTAAGTACAAATTTAAAACACCACATTGTCTATACTACTGCAGGATCAAGATTTGTCCTTATGACACTGCTGAGGACATGCTTGCCCATTGCTTTTGGTTTTGCATAAAAGTCTTCCCTTACTGGTCTACATGTTTCTCTGAAGCCTTCAAAATGAACTGAAATCTAAATTCGCTTGTATAAATCCCTGTTGACAACTGTGGGAGGCAAAGAACCTGTCCAACCCTGATTCTCAAAACTAGACTTCTATCTGCTGCAGCTAGCTGACACGTCAGCATCTGTTTGTCCTTTACAGGCTGGGGTCCTCAACACCAAGACACCAGAAAAATGTCATACTTGGCCATGATGGCATAGCAGACGGCGCTTCACAATGCAATTGGTACGCCTCACCTGAGTCACCCGAAATGGCTCATTTGACAACATCATTCCAGTGGCACCCAAGGATCCTCCAGAGGGACAGAGTGCCAAACATGTCAAATCTGATCCGTGTCAAAAATCTCACGACCGTACAGAAAGATAGGAAGCACCAGGACCCTCAAGACTCTGTGAAGCCCCCTTTACCCTTGATGGCGTCTGTTGAGCACCACCTTGAGCATCCTAAAAACAATCGGGATGCATAAGGGATGCAGAAGGGGTGAAAAACACATTTCTGTGTAAATGCTCCAGCATCCTTTGGGGGGCTGATTAACATTGTATTTTGGGTAAATTTTTTTGTCATTCTATGAGCGACCGATACATCCACTGAGCTTGCTTTGTGCTTCTTCTGTGCATCCATCGGCAATCATAGGTGACCAAACAATGCAGGAAAATGACACCAAACATAGAGTGTCCATGAGCAATCCCTTAACAACCTAGGCATTCCCTGTGCCTCTCTTGTGCCTTCTTTCAACATCCTTCACCCTCGGTGTCTGCTGAGCATTTGTTGTGAACATGTGCAATAATTTATGGTGACCATAGCGCTCATAGTGTTCTCTGTGCTTCCACTGAGTGTCCCTTGTGCCTCCCTTGAGCTTCTGACGGCGTCCTCGCACATTTGGTGGATGCACAAGGGAAGTACAACGAACTTCATCCTGTGTAAAGGGTTTGAACAGCAGCAACTACAACGGCTTTGACTGATCTGGTCACAGCAACAGGCCTTCTTCTTTATAACAAGTTGCCTCAAACCAAAAAGGATGTTACGGCTGCATTAAATGCATGCATTCCATTTTGTCCGCGGCAGAGTCGTGAATCACTGGATTAACAGCCTCTTACAGACAACCAAATCACTCACAACAAAACCTTTATCGAGAGCTTTGTGCATCTTTTTAACAGCTACCTAATGTGCTAAGCCGCTGGGTCGTAGCCGAGCGTGAAGAACACACAGTGTGTGTCCATATCTTATCGCTCTCACCAAGCGAGTTATTTTTAGCTCACGTGCAAACGCTTAAGGGCGGAGCTCCAGAGAGGCCTGTGCAGAGGCAGGAGAGAGCAACAGACTATATTTAGACTGCAGCTGACTCTGCGTAACACTTTGTTTCCAATAGCTACGGAGACAGCAGAGTCTCACTCAGTATGATGAGCTGCTGGGAAGAAAAAAAAAATCATTTCAAAGCCAGTTGCTGCACAGCTGCAGGTGTTACATCCTCTAATAGATGTCTGATACTGAGGTGTTGTAGACTATTACTGAGGTTAACTGTCTGAGCTATTTTTATTTCTAGTGCAATATGCAACAACCTTTCTATTTTCTCTGTTTGCTTTGGACATCTGTCCTCAGTTTGTGGACAGAGAATTCTTTTAAATGAACAGGCTGATTCCAGTGACAGCCCAGCATCTGATCACTTTAATAAGTTCTAGACCCGACGGTCTATAAATGCCAGTGCACTCACACATACACCTGCATGCTGCTTTACTAACAGTGCAGAACAAGGACTGCGTCTCGTAAATGCACAAAATAGCATGTAGCAGGTCTGTTTTCATGAATATGCAATCTGGGGTTTGTCCACCTAACAGTGCAAAGTTGTGGGAGGAAACATGCAAATAGGTGAGGTTTGCACACGTAATACAATTGATCAAGGCCAAAAGGAAATGTAGCAGATGCTGTCAAAATCTGAATTTCGTGAGTTTGTTCATTTTGTGCTGGATTCTTTAATAAACGTCTCCATGTGTAAGAGGTGGACCAAAAACAGCCACGCACATCAGAGTCTGTGTGAGAAATCATGGTTGTGCGCAAAGGATGCACAGTGGCTATTACAACAAAAAAAACAAATGTATAAAAGCAGTTTCCGGTTTGAGACATTTAGTTCTTGTCTGCAGTTTTATGGCAGGCTGGTGGGTGGTTCCGGTGCATTCTGCAAGTGGCACGTACTGAGAACTGTGTGCATGGTTCTGTGTGTGTTTCACAGATGGCGTGCATTGTGATTGGTCGCTGGTTTATTGCAGTGGCATGATGGAGCAGGAGTTGAATGTCTGAAACAGGAGATTGTTTTCTTTTCTTTATTTTTTATTGCCAGCGTGTAAACAAAGTGTCAGAATGCATTTGTAACAAAGCACAAGGTGCATACTTCAAGGGACTGTACTTCTGACCTCCAATTACTAGCAGACAACAGAAGGGGGTCAAAGGAAGAAATGATTTAAAAGAAGGTCATGTCTGGATCTGAGGAAATTCTCATTTACAATAACAACAGAGACTGTATTCAGTTTTAAAAGTAGATTAGACAATCAGAGAAATAATGATTGTAAATTTAATATAGACAGGATTAGATAAATCAAAAGTACACTGTTATTTGAGTAATGAGTTATCTTCCATGTATACTAGATGTAGATAAAGAGGTTTCTTGAACCTGCATCCAGTAACTTCAGTGGATGACTTAATTTAATTTTGCACTTAAAGCCATTAACACAAAATCCTCAGTTACATGCTGATGTCCAGGTCACATTATTGTGCATTTACTCTGAATAAATCACCCACAAAACTGTCTCCACTCCAACATACAAAAGTTTGAACTGACCACACAACTTATCACTCCTTATCTGGGATCTTATTAAATCAGGCCCATGTTTTTTTTTTGTTTGTTTGTTTGTTTTTTACATAAATGTGCACAGAGGGCACTGTGAAATGTTTCATCCCTGCAACCCAACTCAATGCTTTCTTAAAAAGAAAAGGCCCTCCTCCAGGAATCTGTTTGCATGACAAAAATAAACAGCTAACAACTACCTCATAATGCAACCTGGTCAAAAGTACTCACTCTCAGGGGGAACACAGTGTCTGTCCAATCTGCAATTACAGATGAAGGTTTGTCTTTTTTTTTTTTTGTCTATATCGTGATAGAGCTTCTGACAAATCAGCTGAATACAAACAGAAATGATAAGTTCTCTTTTTCAACAACCTGATTGGTTGCCTGAAAAGGTGACATCACAGTGCCTTTCATAAAAGTTAATACGCTGTGAGCAGCTGCATAAAAAAGCAGGGCACAGTGAAAAAAGATGCTGGGTGTGGCACTCTTACTGAAGGTGACTGAATGTAGGTGCATACGCAGCATTCTCATTGAGACTAACTGAAAAAGCTACTGGTGTCAAGGAAAAAAACAAAAACACAGGACCTTAACCAGCTTATAGTTGGCAAAAAGTGCTAAAGCTGCATGTAGGGTATATATTTCAGAAAAAAAGTGTGACAAGGAAAAAAATAAGAACAATATTATCCCAACCTGTGCCACCAAGCTCATCCCCAAACTTGTGCAAGGTTTTAGCAAGGTATTATCTGAAGCAGTAAGTAAAAACAGCTGATATTTTAAGCAACAGACAGAACATCCTGTTTTAATGTAACAATGTGCAAAATGCTAAAACAGTGTGGCATCTTCCACTTCAGTAAATGCCTGTCCGACTTCTTAACACTGCAACATGCCGGCAGCGCAGGTCACCATCTAATCAACTGTGACTCCTCGAAAACCAGTTTTTCTACCATCAACATGTGAATGCATCTTAACTGACCCAGCTGTGGTGCGACTGCAAAGTGGAGATGGAGATTAACATGCACGGCTCTGCCTGTCCAGAACACAATGTCATCTAAGCTAACACAGAAGCAGGTGGCTCTGCACCTCAAACACTTGCTCGCTCATTTCTCAAGCTGCAAAGCTCTGGCACACTGTCAGTTTGAATGTCTATGCATGTTTTCAGATCCCCAGCTACAGCTACTGTGGACTCTGCATGCAATGACCCCAGAGCTGCTTGGACACCTGCTTATGTTGTCAGAGCTGACAAGTGGCCACAGGTAATATATATTTTGTTGACAAAAACTGCACTAACATAAATGACCTACCAGCTTCTACATAAAGACAATCTGTAGATTTGCTTTAAGGAGGTCTTATGTCTTCTTATAAGGTTCTCTGTGCACTCACAAATGGACGTCTAATGTACTATAGCTTTAAACAACATATCAAGAACATGGAACACAGCACCTTCTGTATCAGACAACCCATCAAGATCCTGCAAACAAAAAATCCAATTCTTTATATGTTTTTGCTTTGATTTTTACCACATTATTGTGAGCTCTGGTCACTCTGGATGCTTTTAATAGTTAGGACCCTGTCTTGATGGTCTAAAGTGCACTACCCAAGTGCAAGTGGGCGTGGTCAAAGTCCACTTTGCTATTTACACTGTGCATAATGTGAGCACAACATCCGTTTGGAGAAAGTGGTGGTATTAACTCTAATGAATAAGGGGCGTGTTTTGGCTGCTGCATGAATTCCACCAATCAGTGTCATCTGTCGCTGCCTTTGAGGGCCACGTGTGCTTGAAAGTGGTGCGTTGCTATTTAGATAGTGGAGTCAGTAGGTAGCAGAAGTAAGAGGGTTTCTGGCAAGGAAAGGGATCACATGTGAGCAGATCATTTACATGATCAGATGTCATACACCAGTGCTCCCTGAGGTGACCAACAACACTGCCATGGGTGAACAGATGAGCTGAACTACGTGTGCTGCTTCAACACTGAACAAATAACTGTCAGTCCGAAACTAGAAATAACACTTGTGGTGTGCTCTACTGTGTGATACGTGTTAGACTGGACAAGAGATCTTTCCAGAGAATCTTTGGAATGACTTGGTGTCAAATCACTGATTGTGTAAGGAGTCCCCAGGTAGGAATACTATCTACACTGTAAAGGAGTGTGAACTGTGACACTACGGTGCAAATTCCTGAACACAATCCAGCAGTATGCAAGTACCACATTGCTGAGGACATTAGTGACAGGAGGCCAATTCAACTCAACTCAACCTTTACTTCTAAAGCACATTTAAAACGACAACAGTCGACCAAAGTGCTGTACATAATAAAAAAGGGCACCAAGTTACCCCCAATCACAAATAAATGAATTAAAAATAACAATAAAATTACAAAAGGCAATAAAACAAATAAAAGACAAAGTAAGATAAAGTGTAAAAAGTTCATTTACATAGCACCAAATCACAACAAAGCTGCCTCAGGCACAACGCATAAGTAATGTCTAACTTTACCAACCCCAAGAGCAAGGATACAGGCAACGGTGGGAAGGAAAAACTCCCTCTTACCAGAAGGCCAAGGGAACATCTACCTAACATCTGGCTGTGACAGATACCTGGAGACTTTTGAGCTACAGGAATGAACTGGAGGTCTGTCTAGGTTGTCAGCAGTAGGAACCCTGGATAGTTTCCTGCATGTGGCAATGTGCAACATCCATTCATGCTTCTAGATTTGATCTGCTAATATCACGGCCAATACTACTTTGGACACTGTTAACTTAATTCATTTCAAAGGCAGGCAGCAGGTCATTGCTTTGTCATTGGCTGTTAACATCAGCTCCACGCCAGCTCCCTCATTGCTTGTCAACCTGGAATACCTTCTTTAGACAGCTGACAGCAACGGAAAAGTGCCTCAGTTCTTCAGTACCGACAATTAGATCTTGTTCAAATAGTTCCGTCAAAAAAGGCTCGGCTGACTCACCACTAAATCTGTGTAATTAAAATGTTCCAGACATTTATGAAATATAAAGGACTCATAAGCTGGAAATGTTTATATTTATAAATAAATTTTGCTCATCTTAAAGCATAATTTGCACATTGCATCAATAATTTCAGTTCAGAAAAAAATGTCCAAAGACTGACAGCACATAAGAAAAGGAAACAAAAAAAAACCTTCAGAGAAGTAGATCTACAGAAGACATCATTACAGTGGAGCTCATGCTGATATCATCTGGACGATCAGGTCTCAGCTATAAATGACAATACAGCCACGTGGTGTCATAGCAACAAAGCACTGATTTAAGTGTGTATTTAAAGAACTTGGCACAATTTTCTAAGGTTGTGAAAGAAGAAAAAAATAGGATCGACATAAGGATTAATATGGTTGAGTGTACAGCGGCTAGCTGCCTTTGCTCATGGGGCCCTGGATTCGGCTCACGGGAAAATATCTGCCACCAAAACAACCATGCCCCTAATCAATCAATCAATCAATCCATCCATCCATCCATTTTCTTCCGCTTTATCCGGAGTCAGGTCGCGGGGGCAGCAGCTCAAGCAAAGCTGCCCAGACCTCCCGATCCACACACACCTCCCCCAGCTCCTCCGGGGGAACCACAAGGCGTTCCCAAGCCAGCTGAGAGATGTAGTCCCTCCAGCGTGTCCTGGGTCTTCCCCGGGGCCTCCTCCCAATGGGACGTGCCCGGAACACCTCTCCAGCGAGGCATCCAGGGGGCATCCGGAAAAGATGCCCGAGCCACCTCAACTGACGTAGAGGAGCAGCGGCTCGACTCCGAGCTCCTCCCGATAAATTAGGAGCCCCTAATTTATTATGAATTTATTGATTTGTAACAGGATTCAGTTCCAGTGGCTGGAAGAGTTTGTCTTCATGTCCAAGAAGCTATTTTTGACCAGATTCTAGCCCTGCAAGTACTCAGAGTGCAAGCATGAATACTGGCAGTGCTTCTTCGTTTCACAAAGCATTTGACTGAGTTGATCAGACTGCTCTCTGAGACATCCTGAAAAATCTTGAGATCCCCAAGAAGTTACTGAACATCACAGTCAGCCTATAGATAGATACTGTGAGGGTTGTATGGAGGCAGAAACTCTGAGTTTTTCCCCAGTGAAAACTGGCATTCCTCATGGATGTGTTTTGGTTCCTATACTGTTCAATGGTTGCATGGACTAAGTGTTGGGTTGCAGAAACCAGTGACTTGGGTGTTTTTGTTAGCAAAGAAAGATTTCCTGACATTGACTTCACAGATCTATGATCTTTGTGGAATCAACAGATACTCTAAGTGCAGCACTGGAGACGTTGAGTGAGAAATTGGTGTCTGAGTTTGCGATTGTCAGGGATCAAAACTGAGATCCAGGATTTAATGACTTCCTGGACTCACACCTCTGTATGAGGTGAAAGTGTTGAACTTGTAGAAACATTCCACTTACCTTCACCGTGATGCACATGTCTCTGGGTCCTCAGCCTTTGACATCAAGAGGTGCTGGGGAGAGCTCATGGAGTCATGTGGTCACTGGACAGAGGCATTTGGTGATGCAGATATCTTCACAGGAGAACGAAGATCCAAGTCTTTAGTGCCCTGGTGCAACCTGTCTTGCTGTATGGTTGTGAGACTTGGGCGCTAACCAATGATCAAAGATGATGACTGGACGTCTTTGGTACTCCATGTCTTTGGAGGATCTTTGAGTAGGGCTGGACTGACTTTGTATCAAACAAACGGTTAGTAAGAGAGACTAAGATGAGGCGCATCACTTGTATTGTGAGGGAGTGCCAGCTTTGACATATATACATACATACACGGAAAAGGAAATAGCCTGTCAATCACTCTTCTAGTGAGAGTGAGAGCGAGAGAGCGAGAGATGGAGAGAGAGAGAGAGAGAGAGAGAGAGAGACAGAAAGAGAGAGAGACACTGACTAACCAAATACGTAAGGCATCTGACTGCATTAATCCAAGACCAAGCAGGAAAACAAGCATGCCGCCTCCAGCCTGCACTCTTGCTCTTCAAAGCTTTACAACTTTTTTTTTTAACAAAACTTTGGTCATTATTGTATTTTTGTCTCAGTGGTCCTCACAGACACCCCTGAACATCAAAGTGGACATTCACAGTGTGAGGGATTTCACCTTTGTCCATCACCATTAAAGATACCAACAATAGCATAAGGGACAAAAAAAGATGCGCCTGTGACTAATATCAGAAGATCAAAGGAGCATTTTGAAGTTTTTCTGATTTCAAAGCTCAAACAGATACACATGGCTAATAACACAACCATTAAGGACACTTTCTAAAAGACCACCACTCAACCAGAAGAGTAGATACATAGCTCGCACTTGGACAAGTGAAAAATATTGGTAAACTCCATTATTATCAGTCCACCAATTGAGAATGGTGGTAAAGATTCTCTTTTCGCCCACAACATCCACACACACACACACACACACACACACACACACACACACACACACACACACACACACACACACACACACACACACGCACCAATCAGCCATAACATAGTGACCACTTGCCTAATGTAAAGGCCTTCCTAGATTCCACGAGACCACTGAATGTGTGTTGTGTCAGGACACCCCTAAGCAGAGAACCACACAGCCATAAAAACCAAGCAGCCATTATTTTCAGCCGACAATTTCAAAGGACAGCAATAGTTTGTTCAGATACTGTCTACGTATGAATAGGGAGCTGGATTACTGTTGACAAGAGCAAAGAGTCCAGCAAAAAGAACAAAGTCCAAGAGGCAACACTGTCTGTGGTCAGCAACTAGAACTCAAACACAAAGGATCACCATGAGAGAGCAATTTATGGAGGTAGTAGATCAAGTAACAAGAAAGGATTGAGACAATCTGGCATAAGAGTGAGGGGCTGTGGACCACTAGAGAGTGTGTGACTCAATCAATGGATAAATGAGGATGCACAATCAAACAGAAGCATGAGCACCTGTGAAACAGGTGGTAAAGCCAACAAAGTATAAAAGGAACAGGTGTGTCAGAATAAAAGCATCACAGAGGAGAATTCACTGCGGAATAAACATAATGTGCGAAAGATATCATAAAAAAAAAATAACAAAAAGGGCAGAAAACAGCAGCAGAGACGTGAACCACAACAGGTAACGGGCAACAAGATGTTAGGAGGAACACGTTCTGCTGGATCAGACCACATGAGCCAGGCTTCACTCCTCACGTGCATCAGTGCGCCTTGGCCACGTACAATCCTGTCAATGTTTCACCAGTCTCCTTCCTGACACTACAGATCATTCAGACCAAGAACATCCCGCAAGCGGAGCAGTTTTGGAGATGCTCTAGCCCAGTCTTCTAGCCATCACAACTTGGCCCTTGTCAAAGTCACTCAAATCTTTAAACATCCCCATTTTTCCTGCTTCCATCGCATCAACACTGAAGAAAAAATGTTAACTTGCTGCCTAACATATTCCACCCACTGACAGGTAACACTGTCACAAGAATCAATGATCTCCACTTCACCTGTCAGTGGTCATAATGATGTGACTGATCGATGGAAGTTTAAACACCTTCAATAAAACTTTCAACCTCAATTTGACCCAAACCGCATATATTACATTTTATCAAACAATATATCTGACAGTTAAATTTGATAAACTGTCTTTCTTTGTTGCCATATTGTGACATTTTAAAATAATACAAGATAGATTTATTTCAGTTTTTCTTCACAACATCAGACTGACAATGGGTCAAAAGTATAGACACACCATGATTAATGTCTCTAAACAGCATCAATGAATCTAGAAATTGACGGAATTAATTTCCATCAACAGTACGTCAGGATCACTGAATGCCAGAAGTGATGAAGGAGAGTGTAGTGTTGCATACAAATGCAGTATTGTCCACCTTTAAGGTAACACTCCATCTCCACGGCCTCCACGGTCCAATAAGGAGGAAGCCATGAATCCAAAACTACAGCCACAACTTCTACTACAAAAGTGGTGATTCATACTACAAAGGCATTGGATTTGTAGTTAACAGGAACAGAAGACAGGCAACGGAGCAAGGAGTTTCAAACTACAGCTAGCGCACCGCGCCCACAGAGCGCAAGCCTCCGCCAACACTAGTGTCCAAATCCACAAAATTTTACCTTGAAAAACTTTTCAAGGTCAAAGTGCTGTTAGAAGTGGCTTTTCATAAGCTACATTATATGTGTATTTACAATGCACGCTGCATTGACTTTGACCTTTTGAACCCAAAATCAACAGGGGTCTTGCGGTCATTATGTGTAACGTAGACCCCATGTCTGGGGAGAACTGGGTGAGTACTGCTGACTGACTCTGTGCACGCAGGGATGTCTGCCTGCGCTGTGTGAACAACAAAGAAACAATTTAAAAAATGAGTTTTTAACAGAGTGGCGAGCGTGGAAAAGAAGGCAGAATCATTTCTGCGTCTGCTGCAGTGAAGATTAGCCAGTGCTCCTGGGTGGAGTCTCCAGCAAACATCTTCTGTCTGACACCTCATTCACCACACAACACAAAAGAAATATGAAATGACAGGGCCATCTGATGTCAAGAGAGGATGAGCTGCAGAGACAAACACAATATGGTTGAGCAGACGGTGATCTACAAGTCCACGGTACTGCTTCCCTCAGTGTGCAAAATTCTGTCCCACTCTGAATAATCTGAACATGTTCTGGGTGCGAGTCAAAGGAAATGATCAGTGTGATGCCAAGAGAGAGGATGAGTGAGGCTGCATCCAACTCCCAGCGCCACGGCAGAGCCACTTCAGAAACAGCGGGAAAAGATGCGAAAAATGACGCTAATGTGTTGATAATGAATTTATGTTTCTGTCGGAGAGAAATCGACAGCACGGAGCCAAATACAGGAATGGCGGCTGTGTCCACAGGGAATGTCAGTCAAAGGGGAGAAAGAGACGGGAGTCTAAATATACATCACTTTCATTACCAGACTTGACATTTTCTGCCTGTCATGACACAACGTGTCATGTTGGATCTGTTTCTAAAGAAGCTCTTTCCTTCTTTTTTTAAATCAATTACACAAGCGGAAATTTTCCAATCTGACCTTCACTAAAAACAGAGACTTCATGCACTTTTCAGTGAAAGATGGATCAAGTCCATTTTGGAGCTATACAGTGACTTCAAATATCAAAACAAATATACAGTACTGTGCAAATGTTTTAGGCATCCCAGAATTACAATAAAGGTAGCATTTGATGCCCCTCCCCCTTTTTTATTGGCGAGTCAACACAAAATCAGTTCCAACAAAATATGAATATGTGAGCAATAGTTTTTTATTCCATAATAATAATTTCTTTTTAAGTGTACTACCAGCAGAATATCACACAAACAGTTGCATATAATCATGCAATATTAAAATGATTGTAAAACACAATTATTCATTAAGTCAGATTTTTCTTAAAACAGTTTTTGAAGTTTGTTTCGTTCTTTTATGCGCTCTGGACTCGCAGGCTTTTTGGTGATTGGAGAAGTGCGGGCTCATTCGTCCACTTTTTCTCGACGATTTGTGACTTTGGGACTTTTTTTCCTTTGTTCAGTGATCGCCATGTGACCGGACCATCAGGCATCCTTTGATCTCAAAGGCAGAGGACCCAGAGACACGAAGTGCCAAGATAGGTGAATGTTTCTACAAGGTTAACAGTTTCACCTCCTACAGATACACTTCTGATTATCGAGCCCAGAAAGTCATTGAAAGCTTGAATCTTAGTCTTGATCCAGGCAAACTCAGACAGTTACATTCCCCACTCAGCTTTCCAAGTGCTGCAGTCTGGGTATCATTGATTCCACAAAGGTCAAGGTCAGTAAACATTTTCTTTCCAACAAACATACCTAGGTTACTGGCTTCCACAACCCTACCCAAGGTGCAGTCCATGCAAACACTGAACAGCACAGGAGCCAGAGCTCATCCCTGACAAAAGAGAAGCTTTGTGCTCACCTCTGACACTCGCTGGCATGAAGCACCAGGTTCTGGTTGTTCTTGGCGCTGACCGTAAGCTCGTGCTCTGTTGGGTTGAAGATGTCGAGCAGCAGATGACACTGACGGGTGCTGTAGACAGACAAAGTCACACATGGTAAAGGTAGATCTGAAATATCTCTGCACACTCAGTAAGTCTCAAACAAGTGCAGTGCTGAAACAAAGGACAGTTTCTGTTAAACAACCGCATTTGCAGAAATTGAAACACCCATTACTCTGTTCGCCCTGTACAGTTCAGAACAAACTGCAAACAGGACCAAAGTGTGGACGTGTATACAGCTCTGTTATCCATAGGGGACCTCACAGGAAGGCACCCAAAGGAAGCCATGAAGTCATTTATAATGTCATGAAAAACCAGCACCAACATCACTGATTTGACCACAAATTTCCAAATCTCCTCAAATTTAACATCAGAAAAAGATAGGGATGTCTTAGATTCAGGGTCTAGACTTTTATGTGTCATATCCACTAACAACAGTAGGTAAGTAGGGTGAATTAATCAGCAACTGTGGAAAACAGCATGATGAAACTTGATGAATGCAGCAGAGTAATGTTCCTCGAAGATGGTGATCCCAAAAAAGACGAGAATGTTTACTGTGGTCCTGACAGCAGCCGTGTCTAAGAGACTGACAGGCAAGTTTGTCAGTACGTGGCTGAACAAAGAAATGAAGGAGCTGCCCATAAAATATGATATTATTGTCATTATTTTCCAGATAAAGGCTTTTTCTACGCAAGAAAAAAACTAACAAAAGATTTGGTCTTCAGAAATATATATATATATATATATATATATATATATATATATATATAGTTAGTGGCTAGGTGAAGCCATTTATTGTCAAACAACCAGGTTTGCTCTTTTTAAATCATAATGACAACACAAACTACCCAAATTACTCTGAGCAAAAGTTTAAAATACCCTTATTCTTAAAACTGTGTATTGCCCCCTTTAACATCACTGACAGCTTGGAGTCTTTTGTGGTGGTTGTGGACGAGGCTCTCTGATAGTGAAGCTGCCACTGAATATGTTTCGGACTTTATTTACATCAATTACAAAGAAATACAAACAATATGGCACTCTATTGTAAATCTACATGGAGTAGACAGTTCACAAAAAGTGAGTGACTGTGCAAGAAGTAGAAGAGTGAGGAAAGCCACCAAGACACCCAGACAACCCAGAAGAAGTTATAGGCTTACGTGGCTGTGATTGCAGAAACTATGCACAGTGAAAGCTTTGCATTTTGTATCAACAGTTATCCATCTAGAGGAGGATTTTCTTAAAAAGAAGACCTGAAAGTTTAGCTAGAATTTGCCAGAAGGTACATCTGAGATGCCTGGATTTGATCTGTTTTGATGAAAGAAAATCCTTCTCGGCTCTACTCCACTATGAAGCTAAGAGTAGAGAACTGAGAACTGTCTACTCCATGCAGATTTACCATAGAGTGCCATATTGTTTGTATTTCTTTGTAAAAGATGTAAATAAAGTCTGAAACATATTCAGTTTGTGTTGTCATTATGATTTAAAAGAGTAAACCTGGTTGTTTGACAATAAATGGCTTCACCCAACCACTAACCATGAGTGGAAAAAAAAAGTTTTGTGTTATCATTCATATTCTCTGAAAAATGGCCAAAAAAAAAAAAAATCCACCAGGGTATGTAAACTTTTGAGCTCAACTCTGTGTGTGTGTGTGTGTGTGTGTATATATATATATATATATATATATATATATATATATATATATATATATATATATATATATATATATATTTTTTTTTTTTTTTTTTTTAACAAAAATGTGTCTTGAAAAATGGGGGCCGTTCTATAATTGTAACAATATGGTATTCCATATTCAATTAATCTGTGCACAGATTAATTGAATAAATGCCAAATGCCTGAAGGGTCATCAAGGCTAAATTCAAATGAGCCCAAATGTAACAGCATTCATCTTACCACTCTCCCATGCAAGTAAGAGAATGCCAGCTATGACACAGACGGGTAGTATGTGTTTTTAATAAGTGTACATACATGCTGTAGAACATGTGACAGTTTTTGCAATGTGAGGGTTTAGTAGAAAAGGTAGTTTCTTTTGCTTTTAAAGTCAACAATGTCCTTTGGATGAACACTAGTTGTCACTGATTATCTAACTCTTACCTATGGGTTCAAGTAGTTGCTTGGGTTTGGCAATAGCCAGACCCCAGTCAACCACATTGGCTTTTTGGGCTAAACCAGGTTAAGGGTAGCACACAGACAATCTGAGATAGAGTTTGCTTTGCTCCCATATCAGTGCATGAAATTTGGAAACATCCTGAATGGACTCCGACCGATTTCAATTTAAAACAAATTATTTATACAGCACCAAATGACAATGTAAGTTATCTCAAAGCACTATAAACAGTAAAATGTTAACATTAGGTCTCATGATGAAACAGAACAACAAGATACAGATCACAGACCCCGAGGAAAACGTTAGGGATGCACGTATCACTTTTAAGATTCCCCTGTCAATATCATTTAAGTACAACACTAATTTGCACACAGTAGTATTTTACATATTTTAGGATTTTATTCTGTTCTGCGTGGATTTCTGGGGGGGTATTTATTCTTTTATGTTATTGTCTGGGTTTTGCTTCTTATGTTGAGCTACACTGGAGATGATTTTCCGTTATGACAGACATAGTTTTCTGATTTTGATTCTAGTGTATCTGAATCCAGTTTACAATGTAGATGGTAGATTTATCAATTAGCAGCCAAAGGGCTAAGACTTCTCACACTGGCCCAGTTGGTATCTGGTAACTTCTCCTACAGATGTGTGCTGTTTCTGTGAATAATCATTTTGAAAACCATTGTTAAATTTCATGATGAATTTAAATTTTGACAACAAAAGTTGTATGTTTACGTATAATATATATGAGATAGTCCAAGATGGTGGCAGGTCACCAGAGTGCTGTGCTGCTCTGAGAAGTATATCTTGTTTTAATGTGCTGTTATGTGATTTTAGACTGCAAAATAGTGTCTTTTAAGCTGCAAAATCCAAAACCTTTTTGAGGTTTTAATATTTCAGTTTTAAAACATTCTGGACTTTAAATTGGACAATGGAGATGTGTTACTAGCCTGCTAGCTGCACTCCACCTGGGCCTGCCTGCTAGCTGCTCTCCACCTGGGCCTGCCTGCTAGCTTTTCTCCACCTGGGCCTGCCTGCTAACTTTTCTCCAGCTGGGCCTGGCTGCTAGTCGCTTTACACCTGGGCCTGTATGCCCAGCTGCTAGCTGCTCTACACCTGGGCTTGCCTGCTAACTGTTCCACACTTGGCTGGCTGCTATTTCGTGACTGCAATTTCCCTACCATAATTACTGACTCTATCTGGCTAGCTAGGCAGCTTTCTAGCTGCCCGCCCTGCTGCTAGCTGCTTTCCACCTGGGCTTGCCTGCCCTGCTGCTAGCTGCTCTCCACCTGCTGTCAGCGGCTCACCGCATCACCGCTCAGCTGGCTCCTCATAGTGGAAAAATCATGGGCTGGATTTTATCATGGGGCGGATCCGGAGCCAACACGCAGCGGGACCAGCGGATCCTTCGCGGACTATGGGGCTGTTTTTTCCTGTGCGTCTCGCCCTGCTGTGTTTACTGACAGTCTGCTTTGAGCGTTCCCCCTACTGCAGCGCGCTTGGTGCTGTGCCTATGTTGCCTGCCAGGGGGACGCGTCCAGCTGATTGGGATCCAGCATCATTGTCACCCACACCGCCTCCAATCAGCTATGACTCCCCAACTCTGCTTCCACACATAAGTATTCTGGTTTTGAAGGAGTGCATTTTATCATCACTCCACCTCTCTGCTAGACATCAGACCAAGGTGGATGTCACTTACAGACTATTCAAGCAGAGGTGCCTCATTGCCCTTCTGCTGCTTATTTCAGGAAACATTCAACCTAATCCAGGTCCTGATCACAGTTTGCTGACTAATGTCCCTACATTCAGACCCCCCAGTGAACATCAATTAACTTTTGACTCCTTCTGCACTAGAAAGCACCTAGGTGTTTTACATCTAAACACCCGCAGCCTGATCCCAAAAATGGCTGAGTTGACTGCTTATGTCCACACTTCAAACCCTGATGTTCTGGTTATCTCTGAGACCTGGCTCAAAAAATCCACCCCTGATTCTGCAGTCGCCATCCCTGGATATAATATATTTCGCCAGGACAGAAGTTCCAAGGGGGGTGGAGTAGCCATTTATTCCAAGGCAAATTTACACTGCTCAGTGTTAACATCTAAATCTGTTGCAAAGCAATTTGAGTTGGTCATCATGAAGATTAACCTGTCTACAAACTTCTCTATCATTGTTGCTGGTTGTTACAGACCACCCTCAGCACCTGCCTGTGCTCTCCCTGCTATCAGTGAGCTTACTGCTCCTTATGTTACTTCAGAATTCATCTTGCTTGGGGACCTGAACTGGGACATGCTTAACCCTCTACCATCAGTGCAGTTACAATTAGATGCACTTGGCTTGTTCCAGACTGTGTCAAGCCCCACCAGGTATAACTCCAGGTCTATGAACATTGGGACACTGACTGATGTTATACTTACTAACAGACCTGATAAATATGTCTCATGTGTATTCTGTCAAAGTCTAAGTGATCACTGTATCATAGCCTGTGTTTGCAAGAGCATTACTCCACAAACCCCACCGATGATTATATTCAAACGGCTAACAAAACATTTTGACGAGCAGGCCTTCCTACATGATCTATCCCAAGTTATTTGGAGCAGCACTGATTTTATCCCTGATGTTGAAGTTGCCTGGTCACATTTCAAAAGTTTGTTCACTTCAATTTTAAACAAACATGCTCCCCTAAGAAAAATAAGAGTAAAAAATCGATATAGTCCTTGGTTTAGACCAGATTTAGCTGAGCTCATCTGTCAGAAACACCATCTTTGGCAAAAAGCTAAATTCTCTAATAAACAATCAGACTGGCAGACCTATAGAGCTGTCCGAAACAAATGCACTCAGACAATTAGAAGGGCAAAAGTTACTCATTTTAAAGAGCAATTACTCGCTAGTAGTGCTGACCCTAAAAAATTTTGGAGTTCAATTAAGTCTATGGAAAATAAGAAAATAAGTCCCTGTCTGCCAATCATGATCAAAGCTGATGGTGTGGTTATCACTGATAAGGCAAAAAGTATGGACAATTTTAATAAACACTTTGCTCAGGCTGGCCACACAGACCTTTTATCTCAGGCCACAACCCCAATCAGCCCCTGATAGACCTGTCTTCTCTATCCATTCCATCCTGGAATCTGAAGTGCTCAGAGAACTGCTGAGACTGGACACTTCCAAATCTGCCGGACTCGATTCACTAGAGCCTTTCTTTTTGAAAGTAGCAGCCCACATCTTAGCAGCCCCCATCTGTAGACTATTCAATCTTTCCTTACAGACTGGGGTTTTTCCAAAAGATCGGAAATCTGCTGCGGTCACTCCTCTATTTAAAGGAGGAGACAACAGTGACATGAACTGCTTCAGGCCAATTTCCATCTTGCCCTGTCTTTCGAAAATCTTTGAAAAAATTGTCAACTTACAGCTGATAGATTTCCTGGAGTCTTATCAGATCTATAATCCATTGCAGTCTGGGTTTAGAGCCATGCACAGCTGTCTGACCAGAAGCCCTGGATTAATACCGAGGTACTGCGCTTACTGCGTGCTCGCACTGCTGCATTTAAATCTGGCAACGAGGCTGAGCGCAAAGCCGCACAATATAGACTGAAGAAGGCCATAAGAGCGGCCAAGAGGCAGCATAGAGAGAAGACAGAGAACTTCTACTCCAATGCTGACCCCAGGAGGATGTGGCAAGGTCTGAACCACATCTCAGACTTCAGAACCGGTTCCAGGACCACCACCATCAGCTCTTCAGACAGCCTCCTGGAAGACCTCAATGTGTTCTACTCACGCTTTGAGAGCTCCACCTCCACCTGTACCACATCCATAGATCATACACACACCTCGGCTGTCCAACCTCCCTCCTCCCCTCTCGTTATCACACCAGCCCAGGTACACAGAGCACTGAGGAGTATTCGGCTCCGGAAAGCTGTTGGCCCGGATAACATACCTGGTCGTGCCCTCAGAGCATGTGCCAACGAGCTGACTGACGTTCTTACCTCCATCTTCAACCTTTCCCTCAGTCAATGCACTGTTCCCACCTACTACAAGACCACCACCATCATCCCCCTCTCCAAGAAGAACCTCCCATCTTGCCTGAATGACTATAGGCCAGTAGCACTCACTCCAATCATTATGAAGTGTTTCGAGAGAGTGGTACTGTCATACATTCAGGACTGCATACCGGACATCACAGACCCCCTGCAGCACGCTTACAGGCACAACAGGTCAACCTCGGATGCCATTGCCGCCGCCCTGCACGCCTCCCTCTCCCACCTGGAAAATAAAGACTCTTACATCAGAGTACTTTTCATTGACTACAGCTCTGCTTTCAACACGGTCATCCCTCACAAACTCACTTACAAACTGTCTGCCCTTGGACTCCATCCCACCCTCTGTGACTGGCTCCTGGACTTTCTGACTGGCAGACCACAGTCTGTCAAGATTGGGAATAGGACCTCAGCCAGCATCACCACCAACATCGGTACCCCGCAGGGCTGCGTCCTCAGCCCTATTCTCTACACCCTCTTCACCTACGACTGTGCCGCCTCTCACCCCGATAACACCATCATAAAGTTTGCTGACTACACTGCTGTGATTGGACGTATCACCGGCGGAGACGAAGCAGCTTACAGGAGGGAGGTGGAAGGCCTGGTGACATGGTGTGGAGTCAACAACCTCACCCTGAACACAGATAAAACCAAGGAAATGATAGTGGACATGATGAGGGAGAGGGAACCTCATCAGCCACTGTCTATCCAAGGCCGCGAGGTGGAGAGAGTGAGCAGCTTTAAATATCTGGGGGTCCACATCAGTAGTGACCTCACTTGGACACTCAACACCACACAGGTGGTAAAGAAGGCTCAGCAGCGGCTGTACTTCCTGAGGAGGCTGAGGAAATTTGGCATGTCACCCAAGATTCTCAGCAACTTCTACAGCTGCATTATTGAGTCCATTCTCACCACCTCGATTACTGCATGGTATGGCAGCTCAACGGTGAATGACCGCAAACGCCTGCAGAGAGTAGTGAAGACCGCATCAAAGATCACGAGGACGCCACTACCATCTCTGCAGAGCATCTACCATCGGAGAGTCCACAATAGAGCTGCCACCATCATAAAAGACCCTACACATCCCCAACACGGACTGTTCACACTGCTGCCTTCAGGACGGAGGTTCAGGAGTGTGAAATGCAAAACCACCCGCTTCAAAAACTCTTTCTACCCCACTGCCATCAGACTGCTGAATGCTGCTAAGGACTGAGCAGACCCCCTGAGGTCACTTTACACTGTTACTGCACCTTACTGTTACCTTACTGTTAACTGTTAATACTTGAATCTTGCTATTTGCACTTTTTTTTTTATGCCTATTTTGACTATTATTATAGACACCCGGTGAGAGCAGCAAAGAAGAGAATTTCATTGCACAGGGAAATACGTTTCTTACTGTACATATGACAATAAACCTTTTTGAACCTTTTTGAACCTTTGAACCTGACTGCCTCATTGAAGGTCCTCAATGATATTATCAATGCTGTTGACAATAAGGAGTACTGTGTGGCTATGTTTGTTGACTTAGCCAAAGCTTTTGATTCTGTGGACTTAAACATCTTGATGGATAGGCTACGGGAGACAGGTTTTTCAGACAACTCCATTACATGGTTTAAAAGCTTTTGCTCTGGGCGTATGCAGGCGATGAGAGTTGAAGGGCTCCTCTCAGAACCCCTACCTCTTCACAAATGCCTGCCTCAAGGATCCATCCTAGGCCCCACCCTGTTCAATATTTACATAAATATCACATATGCTGCAGGTCAGTGTCAAATGCATTTGTATGCAGATGACACTATCCTGTATGCGCACAGTCCCTGTTTCAACACTAGTCTGTCTTTGCTCCAAGACAGCTTCATTTCACTTCAACATGCCTTTTCTGAGCTTCGACTTACGTTAAATACAAGAAAAAGACATGGATGACCTCTAATTTCCTGCTTTTAAACTCAGATAAAACTGAAGTTATTGTACTTGGCCCCACAAATCTTAGAAGCATGGTGTCTAACCAGATCGTTACTCTGGATGGCATTTCCCTGATCTCTAGTAATACTGTGAGAAATCTTGGAGTTATTTTTGATCAGGATATGTCATTCAAAGCGCATATTAAACAAATATGTAGGACTGCCTTTTTGCATTTACGCAATATCTCTAAAATCAGAAAGGTCTTCTCTCAGAGTGATGCTGAAAAACTAATTCATGCATTTGTTTCCTCTAGGCTGGACTATTGTAATTCATTATTATCAGGTTGTCCTAAAAGTTCCCTAAAAAGCCTTCAGTTGGTTCAGAATGCTGCAGCTAGAGTACTGACGGGGACTAGCAGGAGAGAGCATATCTCACCCGTGTTGGCCTCTCTTCATTGGCTTCCTGTTAATGCTAGAATAGAATTTAAAATTCTTCTTCTTACTTATAAGGTTTTGAATAATCAGGTCCCATCTTATCTTAGGGACCTCGTAGTACCATATTACCCCATTAGAGCGCTTCGCTCTCAGACTGCGGGCTTACTTGTAGTTCCTAGGGTTTGTAAGAGTAGAATGGGAGGCAGAGCCTTCAGCTTTCAGGCTCCTCTCCTGTGGAACCAGCTCCCAATTCAGATCAGGGAGACAGATACCCTCTCTACTTTTAAGATTAGGCTTAAAACTTTCCTTTTCGCTAAGGCTTATAGTTAGGGCTGGATCGGGTGACCCTGGACCATCCCTTGGTTATGTTGCTTTAGACGTAGACTGTGTTTCATAATTATTGTATGGCCTTGCCTTGCAATGTGGAGCGCCTTGGGGCAACTGTTTGTTGTGATTTGGCGCTATACAAGAAAAAAGTTGATTGATTGATTGAGTTGAAAAACCAAATGTATGTTCTTTAACAGAAACCTCCCGCTCCCTGAGAGTCCAGGTAAAATTGTATCCCTGGACGGATAAGAAATTCAGACTGTCTCGCACTATAAGTATCTAGGTGTATGGCTTGATAACTCTCTAGTTTTTGAAACCCACATCATTAACCTACTCACCAAAGCAAAGGCGAGAATTGGCTTTTTATACCGCCACAAAAATACTTTCACTCGCCCAGTAAGAGAGCTTTTGATAAAAACTACAGTTCTCCCCATCCTTGATTATGGAGACTTAGTTTACAGAATGGCACCAAAGACTCCACAAACTTGATGTTGTATATCATGCTGCCATACGCTTTGTTACAGGTGCACCTTTCACCACGCACCACTGTGATTTGTACTCAATGGTGAAGTGGCCCTTTCTCCACACGCGTAGACAAATCCATTGGCTATTGTGTATTTACAAATGTTTGATTGGCTTGGCTCCGTCCTATTTGAGCTCTTTATTAAACATCCACACTTCTAGTCGTGCTCTCCGCTCCAGCACTTACATCAGTCTGGTGGTCCCAAAAGTTCGCACAGTCTTTGGTCGCTCCTCTTTCCAGTTTTCTGCAGCAAGTGACTGGAATAATTTACAACAGTCTCTAAAGCTTAGTTTGTTTTTACCTCTATCTACTTTTAAAAACTTAATTTCTAACATTTTACAGGACCATTGCACGTTTTTAATATTGTATATCTTAATGCTTAACATTTTCTGTTTTATTGTTGTTGTTTCTGCAGTTGTTTTACTGTATGTTTTTCACTGTTGTAAGTGGAGATTGTGAATCTGTTATTCTCTCCTGCTGTTGTGTTGCCTCTTGTCCAGGTCATCATTGTAAATGAGAAAGTGTTCTCAATTGCCTTACCTGGTAAAACATTGAATAAATAAATAAAATAAATAAATAATAGAAAGAACAAAGTCCTACAGAAGCCCAGAGGACCAGTGTACCCATGCCGAACTCCAGGTACCAAAGCAAGAAGCGGATCAGTCTAAGACTCCCCCTGGACAGGAAGCCAGTAGACTGCAGGTGTCTTGCCCATTCAGGTCCCATTCACACCTGGGTGAACTGGGACAACGCAGACGGGGTGTCTGTCATCGGCAGGTAGCCTGGAGCGCACACGTAAATCAAACCGTTGTCTAGTGATACTCCAACCACTATCCCACAGAGCCTCCTCGTCCTCTGCACAAACAGAAAGGATGAGAGGAACTACATTTTTACAGCACTGTTACTCTTGTTTTGCCTTCAGGGGTCAACAACACCACTGTGTAAATTACAAGAGCAGTGACACTTCAGTAGCTTTACAATAGCAAAGACGGGTATCATACTACTAACAGGAACAGATTTTATAGGCAGACTTTCGACCAATTCAAACCAGTGATTCATATCACTTGACAAGTGTTGTTGTTGTTAAAATCCTTGCGGCTGTAGAGGCTGCAGGCATCACTGAGCTGGACCAGCAAGTAGTTTTGCTGCTCAGTTTGAAGCCTTAGAGCCCAAATGATGCTCTCCTGCGTCCTGGCCAACTTCTTGTCATGCACCCATGAACAGATCACATCTCTACAAAGCGTCCCAAACAAATACATGTCTCACATTCAGAAAGCTGAGACTGTCAGCAACACTTTGATATGCAACAGATGGGCATGGCTCTAAAGAATGCACCTTAAAAGGGGCATTTCTCAAGGCTGGGTAAAATCTAGAAAATATCCTTAGGGTGCTGAGGGTTCAGGTGTTCTTGTCACTTTGACTTAACCATTCCACATTCAACGACAACAACTGTGAAGTTAGTACAGGAGAGGACCTTCCTGTTGCATCCACACTGGGGATGCTTCTCACAGTGGGTCCTGCATAGCAACCACCCAGACAGACAACAGTTCCATCTCCACCCCTTGAAAGTAATCATCTGTCTGCAGCAGCCAGGTTAGTGTGGCTGTGCCCTTGGCCTTCTCAAGTCATTGAGGACATCAACTGTCAGGCAGCTAGGACTACATGCTGGATTATGCGTGGAGCGACGCGCCACATTGCCAAAATGTTGAAACTGATGCTCCTTCACAATGCAAATGACACTCCTCATCTTAGTCCCCCTAAGCAACTGTTTGTTTGATAGAAAGTTATTCTAGTAGTACCAATGGATCCTACAGTAAGGCAGGCAGGACCAGGACCTGAAAGACTTGGTCCTTCAGTCTCCTGCAAAAATATCAGCATAGCCAAACATCTTTGTTCAGCTACCTCAGGACTCCATAAGCTCCTCCAGATATCTCTTAATGTCAAAGGCAGTGGACAGAGAGACATGAATGTCACAACCAAGATAAGCGAATGTCTCTATGTCTGTCACAATTAATTACAATTATTTGTGACATTTGTTTAACAATAATTTTCGTGGATATCTTGCCTCAGAAAATATCACGATAAACGATAATATCACAATATTATTGTCAACATGGTTTTAAGCCTATTTTATGACATTCAAATACTGATAATACAGCATATAAACAAGCACATCCTTTCAAAGAGCAATGAAATTTTAATTCTCAAGACTATTCAATACTGGAATATAAATGTGAAAAAACAAATAAAATATCCTAAATCACTGATTGATATTTCAAAGGGGTGATATGGGCTGATTGCAGTTTAGTGCCTGAAATAATGGACCATTTTCTCCATATGATGGGCCCTTCTCAGACATCAATGGACTGATGCAAAGTGACATAAGATAAAATAATTCAAGATTTATCATGCTTTTTAAATGTAAGAGCCATAACTTGAACCAACGGAAGCAAAACTTAAATATGATGCAAATTTCATTATTTTGTGTTATATTTCATGTCATTTGATGTTATGCATAGATCATAAATAATATTTAAAAAGTTAATAACATATTAATATTTAATTAAAGTATAGTGTTTACTCCCATGTTCAAACCTTACATACAGTAGCTTTTACCTTGTAAGGCAGCGAGCTCCGTCCGCCACTTTAACACCGTGTGACAAAGTGTAAATGTAAACTGTCATTGTTCGTTCAAGTTTTTTTAATTCGATTACATCTCGCCATTCACATCACATGAGCGCCTTGGGGCAGCTGTTTGTTGTGATTTGGCGCTATATAAGAAAAAAGTTGATTGATTGATTGATCACATGAATTTGCAGCGTTTTAAGTGGTGTTTTTAAAGTTGTGCCAGCCCGCCTTCAATATTTTGTTCATTTTAAGTTTCTTTGATTTTTGGCCAAATGACAGAAGCTCATAAAAGCATGGATGGTGGCCAAAGAGTTAGTGTGCTTGGGTTCAGTGCAGAAGGTTCCCAGTTCAAACCCCACCCCACGTAAGGTGGAGTTGCATCAAGAAGGGCATTCGGTGTAAAACTTGTGCCAAATCAACATCCAGATCCAGCTTGGATCTGCTGTGGCAATCCTGAGTGCAAACAAGGGAGCAGCCGAAGGGTCTTATTTACAGAATCTCATAAACCTCACTATGTACCATTAAAAATCATATTCACTATTCTGCTACCATCCCGTCCAAGAAATCTTTAACCAATTCATATAAAATGTCAAATTTGTACTTAGTTTGTTTACCTAAACTCACATGCAGTGCAAAGTGATTCCCTGCAGGGACGGTGGATTGCTACACTTTGGCTTTTAGGTTCATATTTTGGAAGACAAAGCAAAATTAGCCGGTTCCACTTATTCTTCTAGATGGAGTGATGCAGTCGCTTCTTTTTAACTGGGTGGCTCACTGTTGTTGCTATATGAGCCCTCACATGGAGAGAGCAGGCACAGCGGGCGGACCTGGCTAGCCCCGCCTTCTGTAGGCAGGAGAGGAGAGGGACAGAAGCAGCTGTGACTCGCTGAAATCTAGATGACTTATGGAAACAGATACGCACACAAAGGGCGATATATCAGGCCAGGAAAATAACCATGTTCATCTTTACATAATGAACAGTACAACCCCTGGCAATAATTATGGAATCACCGGCCTCAGAGGATGTTCATTCAGTTGTTTAATTTTGTAGAAAAAAAGCAGATCACAAACATGACACAAAACTAAAGTCATTTCAAATGGCAACTTTCTGGCTTTAAGAAACACTATAAGAAATCAGGAAAAAAATTGTGGCAGTCAGTAACGGTTACTTTTTTAGACCAAGCAGGGGGAAAAAAAATATGGACTCACTCACTTCTGAGAAAAAATAATGGAATCATGAAAAACAAAAGGACGCTCCAACACATCACTAGTATTTTGTTGCACCACCTCTGGCTTTTATAACAGCTTGCAGTCTCTGAGGCATGGACTTAATGAGTGACAAACAGTACTCTTCATCAATCTGGCTCTAACTTTCTCTGACTGCTGTTGCCAGATCAGCTTTGCAGGTTGGAGCCTTGTCACAGACCATTTTCTTCAACTTCCACCAAACATTTTCAGTTGGATTAAGATCCGGACTATTTGCAGGCCATGACATTGACCCTATGTGTCTTTTTGCAAGGAATTTTTTCACAGTTTTTGCTCTATGGCAAGATGCATTATCATCTTGAAAAATGATTTCATCATCCCCAAACATCCTTGGGATGTTTGGGGATGATGAAATGCAACAGCTCTCCAAGGTGTGTTCACTCCTTTTAAGATGCAGACTAACGAGCAGATCTGATTTGATGCAGGTGTTAATTTTGGGGATGAAAATTTACAGGGTGATTCCATAATTTATTCCTCAGAATTGAGTGAGTCCATTTTTTTCCCTCTGCTTGGTCTAAAAAAGTAACTGTTACTGACTGCCACAATTATTTTTCCTGATTTTTTATAGTGTTTCTTAAAGCCAGAAAGTTGTCATTTGACATGACTTTAGTTTTGTGTCATGTCTGTGATCTGATTTTTTTCTACAAAATTAAACAACTGAATGAACATCCTCCGAGGCCGGTGATTCCATAATTATTGCCAGGAGTTGTAGTAATTATCAGGACAGGCCAAATCCCGACAACGTCAACACTGTCACTGCTGTCAGACACACTTCTGATGACCTGGTTCCTGAAAAAATGGATCTTAGTCTTGATCCAAGACAATTGCAAATCCAGACACTGTGATTCTTACTCAGCTTCTCAAGTGCTGCAATCAGGGTATCTATTGATTCAGCAAAACAAACAAATAAATAAATAAATCACAGTATCGCTTGCAGAGTCAAGGTCAGTAAACTTTTCCTCAACAACAAAAACTCGCTGGTTTTCACAATGAACCTGCTCCAACTGCAGTGTTACGGTCACGTTGCTCTGCACATGTTGCAATACGTGTTCTGTACAATCCCAGGTAACGAGCAACTAGTTTTGTCTCAAAACTACAAAAAGGTAACGCGCTAAACTGTTAAGTACGGCTATCTCCACTTAAACAGGCTAAACTTTCCATGATGATTTTCCTTCAATCAACAACAACATTAATTCTCAATGATGTCGGTGAGATGTGGTTGAAAATTACAACAATAAAAATAGGAGTCAACAAACCTACAGTCAGCTGCTGCCCATAAGGCAGAGAGGACGGTTTGCTTTCTGTAATGATTTATGTGTTTAGGTGCTCATACTTTATACATGAGGCTACAATGACTTTCTAAAAATACCCAGCCACACACACACAGTCCAGGAGATCAAGAGAAGACGCAGCCTAAAGTACTCATCAGTCCTTGTCACAACATCAAAGGTGCTGGAGCTTTTATCAGGTCCACAGGTCTGGCAGGAGCAGACCATCTCCACATCACACCGGCTCTGCTTTTCTCATGCAGATCATAAGAGGACCAATTTGTCATTTAGATCAAGAAAGGAAAAATGACGGAGCATTTTCAAAGGGTTAATTTCCTCCCCAAGTAGATGGTGTTTTTCCACTTAGTAATGACTGATGAAAGGAAACACAGACTGTGGCTGCAGCCAGACAAGAGCCAAATTAATATCTTTCAATATTAATTTTATGGGAAAGTTGCAATAAAAACTTAATAACAAAAATCTACAAAACTATCTCTAGTTTAAAGTGTCAGATTATATCTGTACTTATGATGCTTCCAGAACTGTAGATTATTTTGCTCATTGAGAAAAGACAAAAACCCATATGTGGCACATGCAGCATGTTAAACATCCATTCAGGCTTTTTTTTGTTGTTGTTGTTTTTGTTACTGCTTATCGAGGTCCAGGTCACAGTGGTAGCAGACGAAGTAGCTCATCCACCACTTCCCCATCCTCAGCCAGGCAGTTTAATGTTTCCTGGGGGACCCTGGGCATCTCCAAACCAGTCTGGGAATGTAATCTTGCCAGCATGTCCTGGGGCTTCCCCAGGGTGTCCTCTCAGCTGGACTTGCCTGGAATACTTCCTGAGGGTGATGAGCAGGTGGGAACCTCAGCAGATTCCAGAATTGCCTCAGTTGGATCCTTTCGATGTGACAGAGCGGCGGCTCTCTCAGAGTTCCTCCCAGATGTTTGACCTTCTTACCCTGTCCCTGAGCATTAGCCCAGACAGCTGACAGAAGAACCTCATATCCATCACATTTTTCTGCCATCTTGTTCTTTCAAAGCTCATGACTCTGGGTGAGAAAGCGCGTAGCTCCACCAGTAAATCAAGAATCTCATCTTCTGGCGCTGTTCTTTCTTCACCATCAAAGTCTGGTACAGCATCTCCACGACCTCAGACTACACAAAACACTTCCTTGTAAAAAGTTCACCAAAACCTTTATGCATCTATTTTTGCTAGCTGTGTAGATTTGTGACCGTTTTAATAAATATTGGCGATACACCATGCTAACCCAGAAATCGTTCTGTAATGACTTTAGATGAAGAAGAAAAACCACACAATCAATGTAATTCATGTATGGGTCAGATATTTTGGTGTGCCAGATCACCAATTCATAATATAAATCACCTCAATGTGTTCCAGACGTTAGGCCTGGCATTCACACGCCTCCAAACACACCAAACGATTGGTATAAGTGGGACACAAATCAACTAAATGAGACAAATGGCAACAGGGCAACTGTGAAGCCGCCTTCACTGAAACTTTCCAATTAATGTGATACAAAAAGAATGAATAAATAACACAAGCCACTTGAGTAGCACTATAATAAAGAGCAGCAGATATGTGAAACAATCCTTCATATGGTGATACGAGCACCAAATTCAGCACAAAAACTCCTTAGACATTCGTCTTTTGAAAAAATTGACTGGTCACTTGAATTTTCCATAGGGGTCAACTGAAGAATTACACAGGGGTCAAAATTTAAATCAAAATTTCAATCATATTGAAAACTACAACACATTATTTGCATTTGTCTGATCATAAAGATTCCAAAAAGGTATAGTTTTGACTATCTGTGACTGAATGTTCTGGAGTTATGGGGTAAAAACAGCAAGAAAGGTGACAAAGATCACTTTCAGTTAAAGTTGCTCCAATTTTGGTAAAAAGTGATGCAAATTATTGCTTGAGCTAACAGGATTAATAAATGGAATAGTTCTGACTGTGTTGAATGTTCAGTCTCCAAAGTAAAGGTCAAACAAGGTCGATGTCCAAGGGATTGTGTGACATATGTTAGCCTGTAACGTGATAACTAAGCACAACACATGATGCAAACTGTTCCTTTTTAAAACCAAATTATCTCAAACATTAATTTGCATCACTTTTTACAATATTTGGAGCAACCTTAACTTCTGACCCTTGTACTAACTGAAACTGACCTTTGTCACCATTTTGCTGTTTTTACCCCGTAACATTCAATCATAGCATAGCATTATAGCATTTTTAAATTGTGACCCCTGTGTAATTGTTTAATTGATCCCTACCTGGCTGCCTATTGAAAATTCAAGTGGCCACTCTTTGTTTGTTTGTTTGTTTGTTTTTTAAGAGTAATGCCTAAAGAGTATCACCATTTGAAGGATTCCTCTGTAAATATTCTGTTATCTGCTGCACTATTGAGCTCGGTGACAAATCTAAGCAAAAATATGAAGAAATTAGTCAAGAATTAGAAGTTTCACAAGTGCAGATGATTTGATAAATGCACTTAAAAAATTAAGACCTGAACATCTGACCCTCTACAGTAGGGGTTCCAAAACCTTTTCACTGGGGGCCGATGTCTGGCATGTTTTTACATTTGTCGTAACTACCTGATTAACTAAATACAGGGTTTTTTTTTTGTTTTTGTTTTTTAATTAAAAGGTGGAATCTCCATGATGAACCTTCGGCTATTTAGACGTAGATGGAGAAGCAATAAACAGGAACGCTGGCCCCCGAAGACGCAGGTGATAAGCTGTGCGACCGCACAGAAAACATTTCAAAGACCTGGCTGATGTTGACTTTGGATCAAATCGAGCACAGACGGCTGTGAAAGACAGTTCATTAGTGGAACCTGGATCCCAGCAGCTTCAGTACTAAACGTCTAGTCTTTAAACATAAACAATGACGGTGTGACACCTGCATTAAGATCTCTGAGAAAAACTTGATTAACCACGGTCAGACTTCATGGTGCAAACTGCACGCTGAATGACGGTAACGCTAATATATAAGATTTATATGTAAGAAAAGCAGAACAGGTGCAAGGAGGAAAGAAATACGATGTGAGATGACTGAAAATATTAATTGGAAAGATGAACACAGGCACAGCACAGAACAAAAGTGAGCTTATGCATCTGCAGTCGCTTTAATGTGAAATGATTCTGAACAAACGGTCAGGACTAAATCGTGTTTATGGCAGCAAAATATATGAAAACACACAGAATTCTGGGAATTCAAGCAACATCAAAACCTCAAACACATGAGAATGTAAAAAGTAGAGAAAAGGTGATTTTGTATTAAGTAATTATCTAAGTCGATCAAGGCAAATTAAATTTTCAAAACTGCTTCATGAAAGTTAAAAACCGGGATGAAAAAACATGGAATTTTAGAGTTTTTAGGTTGTAAAGGCTGAAACGAGCATGAACTCATCATGGCAAACGTCAGCTGGATCACACAACAGAAAAAGATTGCAAATCCTATTCCCACGAAGTTCATGGGAAAATCACTTAGCAGCAAGTTCGAGCTACAAGGAAAGTGGTTAACTGGTGTCTTAACGGTCGTTTTGACCGTTGGGGTTTTTCATAATTATTGTATGGCCTTGCCTTACAATATAAAGCGCCTTGGGGCAACTGTTTGTTGTGATTTGGCGCTATATAAAAAAAAAGTTGATTGATTGATTGATTGATTAACTCACGTGTGGAGTCGAACACAATGAGAGGAAAAAACTAGCAGCTGTGTGATTTGAACAGTGCTGATCAGGGTGCAGCAAATGAATGATTTTTGATTTACAAATTAATGGATATTAGGTATTAATTTTAATTATTTTAACAGTGTTATTTTTCATTTGTATGATTTAAAAGTATTTCTGGCCCAGTGGGGTTTGATGATGAGTAACAAGTACAATGTTTCCTCTTGAACAATCAAAAACAATTACTTTAGGAAGACAACACTGCAAAGACAGACACCGAAGGACCAACTCAAAGTCAGTACAAGAATACATAACCTTTAATACCAAACATTGGTGTTAAACCACCTACCTACCAAACCACCTACCTACCTACCTACCAACCAAACCACCTACCTACCTACCAACCAACCAAACCACCTACCTACCTACCAGCCAACAACCAACCAACCACCTACCTACCTACCTACCAACCAACCAAACCACCTACCTACCTACCAGCCAGCCAACCACCTACCTACCTACCTACCTACCAACCAACCAAACCACCTACCTACCAGCCCACCACCAACCAACCAAACTATCTACCTACCTACCTACCTACCAACCAACCAAACCACCTACCTACCAGCCAACAACCAACCAACCAAACTATCTACCTACCTACCTACCTACCAACCAACCAAACCACCTACCTACCAGCCAACAACCAACCAACCAAACCAACTACCTACCAGCCAACAACCAACCAACCAACCAAACCACCTACCTACCAGCCAACAACCAACCAACCAACCAACCAAACTATCTACCAACCAACCAAACCACCTACCTACCTACCAGCCAACAACCAACCAACCAACCAAACCACCTACCTACCAACCAACCAAACCACCTACCTACCTACTAGCCAACAACCAACCAACCAACCAAACCACCTACCTACCAACCAACCAACCAAACCATCTACCTACCAACCGCCCAACCAACCAACCAAACCACCTACCAACCAACCAACCTACCTACCTATCTACCAACCAACCAACCAAACCACCTACCTACCAACCGCCCAAACCACCTACCTACCTACCGGCCAACAACCAACCAACCAACCAAACCACCTACCTACCAACCAACCAACCAAACCATCTACCTACCAACCGCCCAACCAACCAACCAAACCACCTACCAACCAACCAACCTATCTACCAACCAACCAACCAACCAAACCACCTACCTACCTACCAACCAACCAACCAACCAACCAACCAACCAACCAACCAACCAACCAACCCACCTACAACCAACCAAAAAACGTACCTACCTACCTACCAAACCACCTACCAGAAAACCTACCAGCCTATTGCTGAGCAATTTTCTTGGATACAAGTGCAACATACACGCAATAAAAGGTCACTACTCTGGTTTTGTGTATTAATCAGCTGCTCACTCATTCTGCTTAACCCATAGATAAATACTTGGTAGTTTTTTTATTGGCTGCATATGCTGCCATTACCCAGTTTAACGTATGACATCATCTCAACCAGCCAACATTTATTTTAGATAAAAATCAAGTTACAACTTTCAGGAATGGATGGTGGGCAGAAAAAAAATGTCATATATATATATATATATATATATATATATATATATATATATATATATATATATATATATATATATATATATATATATATATATATATATATATATATATACACTCAACAAAAATATAAACGCAACACTTTTGGTTTTGCTCCCATTTTGTATGAGATGAACTCAAAGATCTAAAACTTTTTCCACATACACAATATCACCATTTCCCTTAAATATTGTTCACAAACCAGTCTAAATCTGTGATAGTGAGCACTTCTCCTTTGCTGAGATAATCCATCCCACCTCACAGGTGTGCCATATCAAGATGCTGATTAGACACCATGATTAGTGCACAGGTGTGCCTTAGACTGCCCACAATAAAAGGCCACTCTGAAAGGTGCAGTTTTATCACACAGCACAATGCCACAGATGTCGCAAGATTTGAGGGAGCGTGCAGTTGGCATGCTGACAGCAGGAATGTCAACCAGAGCTGTTGCTCGTGTATTGAATGTTCATTTCTCTACCATAAGCCGTCTCCAAAGGTGTTTCAGAGAATTTGGCAGTACATCCAACCAGCCTCACAACCGCAGACCACGTGTAACCACACCAGCCCAGGACCTCCACATCCAGCATGTTCACCTCCAAGATCGTCTGAGACCAGCCACTCGGACAGCTGCTGAAACAATCGGTTTGCATAACCAAAGAATTTCTGCACAAACTGTCAGAAACCGTCTCAGGGAAGCTCATCTGCATGCTCGTCGTCCTCATCGGGGTCTCGACCTGACTCCAGTTCGTCGTCGTAACCGACTTGAGTGGGCAAATGCTCACATTCACTGGCGTTTGGCATGTTGGAGAGGTGTTCTCTTCACGGATGAATCCCGGTTCACACTGTTCAGGGCAGGTGGCAGACAGTGTGTGTGGCATCGTGTGGGTGAGAGGTTTTCTGATGTCAATGTTGTGGATCGAGTGGGCCCATGGTGGCGGTGGGGTTATGGTATGGGCAGGCATCTGTTATGGACGAAGAACACAGGTGCATTTTATTGATGGCATTTTGAATGCACAGAGATACCGTGACGAGATCCTGAGGCCCATTGTTGTGCCATACATCCAAGAACATCACCTCATGTTGCAGCAGGATAATGCACGGCCCCATGTTGCAAGGATCTGTACACAATTCTTGGAAGCTGAAAATGTCCCAGTTCTTGCATGGCCGGCATACTCACCGGACATGTCACCCATTGAGCATGTTTGGGAGGCTCTGGACCGGCGTATACGACAGCGTGTACCAGTTCCTGCCAATATCCAGCAACTTCGCACAGCCATTGAAGAGGAGTGGACCAACATTCCACAGGCCACAACTGACAACCTGATCAACTCTATGTGAAGGAGATGTGTTGCACTGCATGAGGCAAATGGTGGTCACACCAGATACTGACTGGTATCCCCCCCAATAAAACAAAACTGCACCTTTCAGAGTGGCCTTTTATTGTGGGCAGTCTAAGGCACACCTGTGCACTAATCATGGTGTCTAATCAGCATCTTGATATGGCACACCTGTGAGGTGGGATGGATTATCTCAGCAAAGGAGAAGTGCTCACTATCACAGATTTAGACTGGTTTGTGAACAATATTTGAGGGAAATGGTGATATTGTGTATGTGGAAAAAGTTTTAGATCTTTGAGTTCATCTCATACAAAATGGGAGCAAAACCAAAAGTGTTGCATTTATATTTTTGTTGAGTGTGTGTATATATATTATATGTGTGTGTGTGTGTGTCTGTGTTTTAACATAAAAATGAAATTAATTAATTAATTTAACATATATCACATGTGATTTTTTTAATCATGATGAATCCCAAAAAGAAGAAATTTCAAATATCAAATACTTTATAACAACTAAGACAGAAATCACTGTGACTGTTAAGATGATGATAATATTATGCAACACATTCAATTTTAAAAGCTGAACCATGCATGGACTTAGAGAACTAGAAGCTCAATACATTAAAATTTTAGAGTGAGTCAAACATTTAGGATTTAAATATAAAAAGTATAATTTAAAAAAGGTTTCCATCATTTAATGTTCAAAAAGTGTGTTAATTGATGAGTTTTGTCATTTGATCTGTAAAGTGATGACTATGCACAGTATAGTTACATCTAGATCATTATAGGAGACACATAATGGAGATTTTTATGTTTGAGCAAACAGGATAAGATGCTACAATGTAAAATGAAGTCATATAAAATGCTACAAACACATTTAAATATATGCTTTGTGTAAATGAAGTGGTGGCCATCAGCCGCTCTTCTCTCCCATCACACAAAACGCCCCCATCAGCTCGCTGCTTGCCTCTTAAATCTCCGGGTTAATGGAGGCTTAAGTTGAGCTTGCCAAGTCCTTAATAAACTGTGGTGGCAATTAAAGGAGCATATTTTTTAAAGCCTACCCTTGTTTCCTTAATTGTCTCGCTGTCTTGGTTAGCAGGCATGATTAATGGACTGAGTGGGGAAAGGTACTGATTTATTGGTTGCGGGTTTAGCTGAGGTGATCAATCAGAAGGCAGAGTTAGGAAACAGACTCATCCAATAAGTGGCCCAAGATAAACCAAAGGGAAAAACAGCCAAGGATATAAGCAGAGATGGTGAGGACATACATCTACTGATTAGAGTTTAAAGTTGAAGGTATTAACCTGAAATAATGCTCAACTGTGCCGGACAAGTTCATGCAAAGGTTGTCACCGGAACAGCAGGAAAGTACACGGGATAGAGTTATAACACCAAATCAGTATGATAAGTATTCTGGTGAGCTCAAAGCCTAAGCTGAATAAATAATTCAAAACCACCAAAAGCCTTTCATATCATTTGTCTCAATTTTCAGCCTGTGCATTTTTAAATTCCTCTGTGGGAGTACAGTGCTGTGGAACCAAATGATCTCCGGTGTTTGGAAGTCAGCACACTTTTAAAATGGCATACACTCACCGGCCACTTTATTAGGTACACCTGTTCAACTTCGTGTTAACACAAATAGCTAATCAGCCAATCACATGGCAGCAACTCAAAGCATTTAAACATCTAGACGTGGTGATGGCAACTTGTTGAAGTTCAAACCAAGCATCAGAACGGGGAAGAAAGAGGATTTAAGTGACTTTGAACATGGCTGTTGGTGCCAGACGAGCTGGTCTGAGTTTTTCTCAAACTGCTGATCTACTGGGATTTACACCCACAACCGGACAGACTGGTTGAATGTGTGATGCCATCATGTCAATATGGACCGACATGAATGAATGAATGAATGAATGAATGAATGAATAACTTTATTTCAGTACAAAGAAAAAGAGAAACTTTTCAATACA
The DNA here is from genome assembly GCF_902500255.1 of Thalassophryne amazonica. NCBI lineage: Eukaryota > Metazoa > Chordata > Actinopteri > Batrachoidiformes > Batrachoididae > Thalassophryne > Thalassophryne amazonica. The sequence goes on from NC_047122.1 coordinate 66,114,448, forward strand.
AAATAAAACAAAACCAATTTCTCAGTTAAACTAAATAACTTAAAGGGTGTATGTGGAAGCAAAAGCTTATACATCTCTGAGCAATGTTTCCAACACCTTGTTGAGTCTATGCCACAAAGAATTAAAGCAGTTCTGAAGACAAAAGAGGGCCCAACCTGTACTAGCAAGGTATACCTAATAAAGTGGCCAGTGAATGAAACACAAATACTGTATACATTTAATAAACTAAATAACTTCAGTTTGTGTATCAGCATGTTTGTTTTACTTTCATCGCCACGATGAAAGTAATATGTGCAACAAAGTGGAGTCTCCATCCCATCGTGTAAAAGTAGAAATTAATTATAAGGCGGCCGTCGTGAGCTCCAAAGAGACCTTCATAACTCATGCTTCCAGCTACAGCGGCCGCTCCGCAAACAGAAAATAAATGTAAGGAATAAAGAATGAGATAATGAACGCCACTTTCTATTTCTGAGGACTGCGCCAGGAAAATAAATGTCACACGAGTTCAACATTTTGTGGACTTTGATGCTGTTGCAGTGGAGAAGATAAATCTGAGAGCTCATGTACGATATATACAGTAAGAGCAGCAGAACGGGCGTGAAATCAAAGGAAAGAGGACAGCTCACCTCCATACCAACTCCAGAATAACTCAATTTACTGGAGCCCTGTCCGAGCTTTAGAGGAGATGCCGTTATTGTGAAGTGATGGACGGCAAAATGCCACGCCCCGTAGTGGGAGGGGAAAAATATCCTTAAATCAATAGAACCAGATCCACACATCAGTCAGTTCTACAGACCTGCAATCAATCGGTGGCGATTTTGGAGCTCGACTCGCGTACAGAAGGAGCGACCACAGTCCCTGCACACAAAGTGTAACAGCCTTAATTAGCATAGCTGGATTTATGGACGTGCCAGTGATGGGTTATTCTGGGATATGAAAGCCAGTAGCTGACAGTTAAGGCTGCTTTCATGTGAACATTTAAAGCTACTGAGCATGTATTCAGTGAAATAATGAGTTTAATTCTCCTTTTATGTTGAGAAAATGTTGCAGCAGGTCAGACTGACCTGCAGAGTTTAAGTACACAGAAAACAGAGCAGACTGCAGCGGTACGAGAAAACCTGTGGGCGTGAATGTGTGTAAATGCATGAATGTAAACACGGCTAACCCGCCAATAAACAGCTCGGCTCTCGGACCAAATCGCCCCATATAAATGAATTCTTAAAAAGCCGGCTTGTGATTTGCGGCTTCATTCTGAGATCTGTCTGCACTCGGCACCCTACGAGAACAGTTTTGGTTTTCTTTGGGCAGTTTTGATGTTGGAGCTACTTTTGAAAAGAAAATTAATGTTGAGGGATGTGAAAAGTCATGATCTGTTTTCTCACAAAGTCACTGAGAAGTTCAAGACTTCTGATTCAAACCACAGTCTCTCATGTAGTTCAAGTTCAAGGCAGCACGATAAGAAGAAGCTCTCGCATGCGTCCTCCAGCACCAGCTGCCCTTTCCCCTCAGTGGGACCTCCTAAGGGCTACCCAGTGTAAAGATTATACTTTTAAATAAATATATTAGATGATAACCCCTTTGGATGCTTGGATGAGGAATGCGTTCGTTCGGATTAATGTCCTGGTGTGATAAAGAGACTGAGAGGAAACCAGTTAAACCAGAGTCACAAGGGACAACCCAAGAGGGTTAGATCTACCACGACAAGAGGATGTACCAGTTTGTGTTGTCTGTTGTTGGCATGTGCGCAGTGGTTACGGTACTGTGCAACTTTATCAAATAATAAAGGAATCAACTGCAGTGGCCATATTCTGCTGTGCACACCATCTCTAGGAGCATTTGTCATTCAGTACTGGTGTACACTTTGACTAAAAGTCTTGAACATTGACTTCTAAAGGTCTGGACTATGGACATTACATGCTGGGAAACATCTAACCAAGTTATGGTTCATAACTGGAAAATGCTATGATTGTGTTGCATCACTGTTTCCTTATTTTAGTAAACTTTTGCTAGCTTGGCATTAAGAGCGATGTCAAGGCACTTGTGTTGCACCTAACATTAGCAAAAATGGTAAATGGACTGCATTTATATAGTGCTTTTCCATCTGCAACAAATGCTCAAAGCACTTTACAAATAATGCCTCAGATTCACCCCGATGTGAGGGCGCTCACTACACGCCGGGAGCAATAGGGGATTAAGGATCTTGCCTAAGGGTCCTTAGTAATTTTCCAGTCAGGCTGGGATTTGAACTGAGGATCTTCTGGTCTCAAACCCAATGTCTTAACCACTAGACCATCACCTCCCCTCCACTCAGCAAGAGTTGGGTGCCTGGATTGTGAGCAAGAGGATTTATCATGTGCTTTAAAAAAAAACATACATACTTGTAGCGGCTGAGGACCTGCGCGAGGGGAGCACTTTGAAGCAGTGATTCACTTGCGTCACATAACGTGATGTTAAAAGGCTAATTAATGTTAGCAAGAAAAGTTGCTTGTGTCACATAATGCTAACAGGCTAACATTACATGAGTGCCTCCAGTATGAGAAACGGGATTTATAATGTACTTATTGGACTTCAGCTAATTTTACATGTTGCCTGAAAACGTGACAATCTAACTATGTGTGGTTTTTGGATTTTATATACCATATTTTCCATCTCATTTATTTTTCATTCATTTGTTATTTTTTTCTAATTAGACATTGTGCATCTACTATTTTTCGGGTGCTTCCCTCTCAGCCCTTTAAACATCCTTGGGAGGACCTCTTTGAACTGATGTCCCATAAGAAAGTACTTATATCACAGATATATATAATCTTGTTCTTTCAATCAATCATCCAGTCAATAAAATTATCTGTAATTGGAAACAAGAGTTGGGTCTGGAGTTCAGGGACGGTTTCTGGGATAAGGCCGTTGATAGAATCTGTACGTCATCATCTTTGTGCAAGACTTTCCGTTATTCAGTTTAAAGTAGTACACAGGTTTCACTTACCAAAGTCCAAATTATCCAAAATTTATCCCAATGTTTAAGATCTGTGTAGATGTAACTCCTCCCACTATGATTTAAGTCTTGTGTTTTTTTTCTTTGCCCCAAACTTCAGTCATAATAGATTTCGTACTTTGATATTATATCTCACATTCTTGGTGTCAGGCTGGAGCTTTGTCTGCTGATTGCTGTTTTTGGAGGTCCTGGAGTCCCCACTGTGTCCGTTACTAACTCGCAGTTGGATGTAACTGCCTTCACCTCAATGCTAGAATGTCACAGAATATTATTATCCTGGAAAACTTCAAGTCCATCTATTTTTTATGCTTAAAAGATTTCATTTTTTTCTTAAAAGCTGAAAAAAAAATTTAATTTAGTCTTAGAGGGAGGGCTGATGAGTTTCTGAAAGTGTGGCAACATTGTATTTTTTTTTATCTAAATTCTGTTGTCAAAGCTAGTTTTTTCCAACTTCGCCTTTTGGCTAAAATAAAGCACTTTCTCAGTAGACGTGATCTTGAGACGCCATTCATGCTTTCATCAGCTCCAGACTTGATTATTGTAATGCACTTTATTCGGGCATTAATCAGTCGTCTCTTGCACGTCTCCAGTTGGTGCAGAATGCTGCTGCTCGTCTTTTGACAAACACTTTTAGACGTGAGCATATTACACCCGTCCTGTACTCACTCCACTGGCTTCCAGTTCGTTTTAGAATTGATTTTAAAATTTTAATGTTTGTTTTTAAAGCTATTTATGGCCTTGCACCTCCCTACTTGTCTGAAATTTTAACTTTGCGCACCTACAGTAGGACATTAAGGGCGTCTGGCCAGCTTTACTTAGATGTTCCAAGGTTAAGATATAAACACTGTAGCTGGCCCCAGACTGTGGAATGAGCTACCTCTTGAGTTACGTACTATTCCTGACCTAGCACTTTTTAAATCTAAGTTAAAGACTTATTTATTTAAACTGGCTTTTAACACTTAGTGGGGAGGTGACATGTTCTGTTATTTTTATGTTCTTTTTTTATGTGTTGTTTTAAAATTTTATTTTATATGTGTTTTATTTTGTGTTTTTAATGTTTAATGTAAAGCGCTTTATAAATAAATGTTGATTGATTGATTGATCTTAGATCCTTGAAAAATATTGGACCTGACTGAAATGATCGCCGTGGGGGTGTGTTTTTATTATTATTGCTGTTATTTATTTTAATTATTTTCATGGAGGGCCTATGGTTGGTATATTGTTGTTGGGCAGTTATGAAGGTTTGGGTTGTGGCACATTTATGCATTTTGTTTGTACTTCATGTCTGCACTTTGTTAGTGATGAGCAGGTTTCTTGTCTTTTGATTAAAAAATTATAAATAAATGTTTTTAAAAAATGCCTTGAAGAGAAAAAAATATATATATATAAATCACAGTAGAGTATAAGGCGCACCCCCTCCTGTGTTATCAGCTTTTTAATTTGGCACTTTTATGCATTATTGTGCATGTATTTTTATTACTGGCATTTATTCTTTTATTATTGGAGTTTATTTTGTCCAGTGCTTTGATTCTTGGGAAAATTCTATATAAACAGTCCTTATAGTTACTATTATTAGTAACAAAGAAATTTTCTGTATGTAAGTCACACTGGAGTATAAGTCGCAGGGCCTCCCAAACTCGTAAAAAAATAAATAAATAAAAACGCCACCTCTACTCTGGAAAATACGGTGTGTGTGTGTGTGTGTGTGTGTGTGTGTGTGTGTGTGTGTGTGTGTGTGTGTGTGTGTGTGTGTGTGTGTGTGTAAACTCAAAATAAAATAAAAAACAAATTGTCGTGTTTTCAGACATGTAAAATTAACCGAAGAAGTCCAGGGAAACGGTGAAAAACAGGAGAAGAAGCAGGGACAACAAAACAAATGTGCAGATAAAGGAAGGTAGAAAGCAAGAAAAAGTGACATGTGGAAATAATTGTTTTTGGTTGTTTTCTGTCTGATGCAGCTGAATGAGATGCTGCAGGAGGCGTGTCACTGCTGATCCAGCAGGGTATGTTTTGGTGTAGAAACTGACCTTTTTTCTTTTTTTTGCCACACGTCTAATCAGTGCAAGTCTGCAGTGGGCACATCATTTTCTGTCATTTTTATGAAAATTGTTGGCACGGATACAAAAATAAGCTCTTTTCAAAACACAAACCATTTCTGACTCAGGTTTTGTTCAGGTATTTGACCATCATCAGTACTTCTAATTGCACAAGCCTTTTTTTTTTCCTCATTACAGTAGCAATACCAGGAAAATGAAGATAATTATGTGAGTGGCACCAGAATCTCTTGTTCCAGAAGCTGTTACCTGCGATCACCTCCCCACTCTGCTGATTAACTCCATTTATAGCCATCTGAAGACAGCAGCTATGTGTTTCATCTGCAGCCTGCAAATTGAAAGATGTGATTATGCACACCAGATGCACGATTAAATCATCTGCACTCCACACCAGTCTGCTGCTAAACGGCCGCACAACACTCTAAGTGCACATCAAACCGGGCAGTTTCCATCTGCCAAATGAGATTAAGATTGAGATTAAAATGTTGCATTTATTTGTTCATTGCTGCATTATTTTTGTTTTTAAAGTTTTCCCATCTGTCATGGAACTGAATGATTTTATATGGATGATAACTACATCAGTCACGTTGTGGTTTTGGCAGCCAAATGCTATATCATCATGTCCATAAGTATTGGGACATCAGTCATTTTTGTGAATTTTGCGTCTGACATTTGAGACATTTGAGACTGCTTTCTACCCGCCTTCATCTGACAGAAAACACACATGACTACAAATAAAGAAAACAGCGGACGAAAGGAGATGGAGAAACAATTAAAGAAGCATTTTAGAGAACGATAATTAGAGAAGGAAAAGAACGAGGGAGACGGCGGTGGAAAAACATTTAAACGGTGCATGAGAATTTGCATTTATCAGTTTCATCTCATGGACAAAGTGAGGATGCAGCACTCCAGAGAGAAAAAAAAATACACAAACAAACACAAACACATTATTATTTCAGTGTCAGAGAACCAAGTCCAAAGTCACTTCTTACTCAGACTGCACGGAGACATTCAAGAGTACGTCGTAAACACAGTGTTTTACACGCAAAATGACATTAACATCAATCCCTGATGTGATAAAAAGATTTAAAAATAGAAAGTCTAAATTATACAGTGCCAGAGAACTTCACACTGGAGTGATGTCACTGGAACAAAACCAGGCAAATTTATTTCTCAAAATGATTCTTTAGGAGTGTTTATATTGAATCAACTCCCCCCGCCCCCCCAAAAAAACAAAGTTAACCCCTTAAGCTCTAGAGCCTATTTCAACAAACTCACATACCCACACACTGTGATTCATTTCTCAGCTTGTACAAGGTCAAAAATGTAAAAAAAAAAAAAAAGCTAAAAGCTAAAAGACAGGTCCTAGGGGATGTTGTGGATGCAAAAAAAAATTTAAAGTAAATAATACTTGGTAGGAGTAAATGAGTTTTTTTTTTTTTTCAAAAAAAATTAATTCCGATTTATGTCTTTATTTGCTTGGCGTTTCAGCTGTAGTTAGTTGATAAGTGATTGAAGTGGATACTTTTGTAGAGGAGACATCGCTTGACATTTTGATGTATAATAAGTGTATGTTGGTGTCAGCATTGGTTAGTTATGAGTGTTCAAATATTCCAAAACAGGGCAAGTCCCCAAATTTGGGGACTCTAGGGTTTAAGAGGTTAAAAATGAAGTCAACGTCGAGTGACTGATTTCTTTAATAACCGTGAAACACAATTGCGGATGCATCAATGTGGAGGCGAGCACACGGAGCATTTCCTTGACAGGCAGGAATCCACTTTACTTTTAAGACTTTGGTTTTTTTCCCCCCAAAGCTTTACCTTTAAATATCGGCATCGAGCTGCTGATGGAGGAAGCGTTGAGGTTTGAGAGGATGAGGGCGCTATGATGGATTACTCAAACCACAGACATTATTACAGCTAATGACTCACCTCAAGTGGCCATTACCCGCCTACAATCCGTCTCCCTTGGTTGAGGTTTTGCTTCGGTTGGGGAGCTGAACCCTCTGGGGGAGGAACAGAGATGCATGGAGGAGGGGTTTGGTGGGGGGTTAAGTGTGTGTAATGCATACTGGAATTGTGCTGGAAGTACTTATTGCCTAATGGGTTTTATTTATTTTATCAGCAAGATGTCACAGGATTAAACAGTGTCAAGCAGGACTGGTGAACAGGGACGTCCTGGTGGAGTCCAACACAGAGAATGGAGACACACCTCCTAGTTTGGTTGCAGGTATAGTATAGAAGAAAGATTCCACAATGTAAAAGCTGATCATTTTGGACTGATGTGGGGGGAAGAAAATGACAAAAAGTCAAAATTATGATGTAGTACAAATGCAACTACCTTTTGACATTCAAAAAAGACTTTTAATCCCTTTGAAAAAGTTGATTTTTTTTCTATATATATTTTACCTGGTCGCGGGGAGGGTGCTGACCCTGGTGAAGAACACGGAGGGCTCCACGTCCACGCGGACTCCCAGAGACAGATCCCTGTAGTAGCCCTCCACTTTACCGACTCCTCCCGAGTACTTGACGCTCAGCACGGCTTCCAAAGACTGAAAAAATGCAAAGGAAGGAACAAATTTAAATCCAAGTGCTTTCAGAGAACGAATGAAGTCCACAAGTTCATCAAGGCCCCAAAACACTTACCTACGAAGGTTAAAAATATTTTATGTTCACCTCAAATTTTGATTCTCAATGGTCCTTGCCAGACTTGCCATTTTGCTCACATTGATAACAATAAGTTACCTTTTGGATTCATCCAGCTAATGGGGTGATTCCACAGAGGACTGTTCCTGCCCGTTTAATCCCGACGAGCAAATCAGAGCATGTTTTGAAGCATTATAGTAACATCTTCATCTATCGTTGTCAATCTTGAACAAACTTGGTATACGTACTAGTCATGCCCATCATCAGCACCAGATTTGAAATCAGGATACGATTTTGTTGAACAATTCAAAAAATATGATCCCAATTCTAAAACTCATGAACAGCACATGGTAGTTTCTGGGTATGTATAGTCATAAGACCTTCAGTCCTTTTTGAACTGCTTTAAATGGGGTATTCGAATGACTAAACGACTTCGGCTTGATTTTTGTCTGTTTTTGCTCCATCGGGGTAAAAATCTGAAGTAGAAGCAGCTCTGAAAAACATTTGTTGGGTTTTTGCTCAAAGTTGAACAGCTCGATCATGTCTAGCCGAGGGCACAAGGGTAGAGGAGGCAATCCGGCAGCTGCTAGTACATGGAGGAGTGAGCCAATTCATCCCATTTTTCCACTTTGTTGGTTGGTAGTGGAACAAACAAACCAACATAAAGGAAAAAACTAAACTATAACATCTCTCAAAGGCAATAAATACTGCGCTCTGCTGCTGCGTTACAAGGTTACATCTGTATGAGTGGCAACGTGTGATTGGGGTCAGAAGTCAGAGTAAGCATGATGCATTGTCCTCAGGCAGTAACACGTCTGTTTTTGGGATCAAAAGTCACTACGGCAAAATAATGAAGTCACCACAGCAGAGTTACCGGGGGGGAATGACGCTGAGAAAGGCTGATGGCTGAAGATGAACGGCATCTTAAACCAGACGATTCAGAACCGACGTGTGTCCTGGACAGAGGAGTGTTGGTAAGAGGGACACGCTGGCCACGTTCCACTATCAGAGGAAAAACAGAGTACTGGTCTTCCTCTGTGGAGGAGGTGAACGGGACAACCAGCCAAGCGGGTGAAGGATGGGGAAATTAAAAGTGGCATTTTATGGTGAAGGAGCACTAGCTGACTCAGGCAATGGGCCGAAGCGGGGTAGATGGAGCATCCGAGGTCCCGCTTTTCTTTTTCTGTAGTATACATCATCTCTCCACAAATTGCTGATAGAGGTGCTGGCTGTGCCTTTCCAGAACAAATTTTACTGATCCTTTGATTACGTTTAGTTTTTATCCCCTCTGTCTGAGCGGAGAGCCAAAGCAGAACCATCTGAATACTGTTGGTGAGATTTCTAGTTCACTGCAATCCAATGACAAGACCACAGGACACTGAATACACACAGAGACGAAAACATGAGACACGAGACCACCAACCATCGGACCTCCATTCTATCACTAAAAATCAGACACATGATGTTTCACGTCGATCGTACATGTAAGTATATTCACATATTTTACTCCAGTACTTCATTCATAAATATTCACAGCTCACCAAAGTGGTTTCTGACTGTATCATACTGACAGATTCAGGCTGCATAAATGTAGAACAACTGATCCACAGAATTCTCATGTTCAAAATACAAACAGATCTGCCACAATGGAACTTTAAATACAGCATGTAAATTCAAATCCTGATATGCAGGTTTTTTTCTTTTCAGGTTTCTTTATCATTTAAACTTTGAGATTAAAATCTCAGCGTTTTTTTTTTCTTTCAAGAGGCCTGGTCAAGGCAGCATAAAAACTGTTATTGTAGTAAGTCGACCTCTCATCACTCATCTTCAACTGCTTATCCAGGATCAGATCCGGTGACAGCAGCTCCAGTTCCCTTTCAGGGCCACTTTAACCACCTCTGACTAGAGCACTGGTGTCCAACATATCAATCAATCAATCAATTTTATTTATTTATTTATATAGCACCAAATCACAACAAACAGTTGCCCCAAGGCGCTATATATTGTAAGGCAAGGCCATACAATAATTACGTAAAAACCCCAATGGTCAAAACGACCCCCTGTGAGCAAGCACTTGGCGACAGTGGGAAGGAAAAACTCCCTTTTAACAGGAAGAAACCTCCAGCAGAACCAGGCTCTGGGAGGGGCAGTCTTCTGCTGGGACTGGTTGGGGCTGAGGGAGAGAACCAGGAAAAAGACATGCTGTGGAGGGGAGCAGAGATCAATCACTAATGATTAAATGCAGAGTGGTGCATACAGAGCAAAAAGAAAAAGAAAGAGTGCATCATGGGAACCCCCCAGCAGTCTAAGTCTATAGCAGCATAACTAAGGGATGGTTCAGGGTCACCTGATCCAGCCCTAACTATAAGCTTTAGCAAAAAGGAAAGTTTTAAGCCTAATCTTAAAAGTAGAGAGGGTGTCTGTCTCCCTGATCTGAATTGGGAGCTGGTTCCACAGGAGAGGAGCCTGAAAGCTGAAGGCTCTGCCTCCCATTCTACTCTTACAAACCCTAGGAACTACAAGTAAGCCTGCAGTCTGAGAGCGAAGCGCTCTATTGGGGTGATATGGTACTATGAGGTCCCTAAGATAAGATGGGACCTGATTATTCAAAACCTTATAAGTAAGAAGAAGAATTTTAAATTCTATTCTAGAATTAACAGGAAGCCAATGAAGAGAGGCCAATATGGGTAAGATATGCTCTCTCCTTCTAGTCCCCGTTAGTACTCTAGCTGCAGCATTTTGAATTAACTGAAGGCTTTTCAGGGAACTTTTAGGACAACCTGATAATAATGAATTACAACAGTCCAGCCTAGAGGAAATAAATGCATGAATTAGTTTTTTCAGCATCACTCTGAGACAAGACCTTTCTAATTTTAGAGATATTGCGTAAATGCAAAAAAGCAGTCCTACATATTTGTTTAATATGCGCTTTGAATGACATATCCTGATCAAAAATGACTCCAAGATTTCTCACAGTATTACTAGAGGTCAGGGTAATGCCATCCAGAGTAAGGATCTGGTTAGACACCATGTTTCTAAGATTTGTGGGGCCAAGTATAATAACTTCAGTTTTATCTGAGTTTAAAAGCAGGAAATTAGAGGTCATCCATGTCTTTATGTCTGTAAGACAATCCTGCAGTTTAGCTAATTGGTGTGTGTCCTCTGGCTTCATGGATAGATAAAGCTGGGTATCATCTGCGTAACAATGAAAATTTAAGCAATGCCGTCTAATAATACTGCCTAAGGGAAGCATGTATAAAGTGAATAAAATTGGTCCTAGCACAGAACCTTGTGGAACTCCATAATTAACCTTAGTCTGTGAAGAAGATTCCCCATTTACATGAACAAATTGTAATCTATTAGATAAATATGATTCAAACCACCGCAGCGCAGTGCCTTTAATACCTATGGCATGCTCTAAACTCTGTAATAAAATTTTATGGTCAACAGTATCAAAAGCAGCACTGAGGTCTAACAGAACAAGCACAGAGATGAGTCCACTGTCTGAGGCCATAAGAAGATCATTTGTAACCTTCACTAATGCTGTTTCTGTACTATGATGAATTCTAAAACCTGACTGAAACTCTTCAAATAGACCATTCCTCTGCAGATGATCAGTTAGCTGTTTTACAACTACCCTTTCAAGAATTTTTGAGAGAAAAGGAAGGTTGGAGATTGGCCTATAATTAGCTAAGATAGCTGGGTCAAGTGATGGCTTTTTAAGTAATGGTTTAATTACTGCCACCTTAAAAGCCTGTGGTACATAGCCAACTAATAAAGATAGATTGATCATATTTAAGATGGAAGCATTAAATAATGGTAGGGTTTCCTTGAGCAGCCTGGTAGGAATGGGGTCTAATAAACATGTTGATGGTTTGGATGAAGTAACTAATGAAAATAACTCAGACAGAACAATCTGAGAGAAAGAGTCTAACCAAATACCGGCATCAGTGAAAGTAGCCACAGATAACGATACGTCTTTGGGATGGTTATGAGTAATTTTTTCTCTAATAGTTATTTTATTAGCAAAGAAAGTCATGAAGTCATTACTAGTTAAAGTTAAAGGAATACTCAGCTCAATAGAGCTCTGACTCTTTGTCAGCCTGGCTACAGTGCTGAAAAGAAACCTGGGGTTGTTCTTATTTTCTTCAATTAGTGATGAGTAGTAAGATGTCCTAGCTTTACAGAGGGCTTTTTTTATAGAGCAACAGACTCTTTTTCCAGGCTAAGTGAAGATCTTCTAAATTAGTGAGACGCCATTTCCTCTCCAACTTACGGGTTATCTGCTTTAAGCTGCGAGTTTGTGAGTTATACCACGGAGTCAGGCACTTCTGATTTAAAGCTCTCTTTTTCAGAGGAGCTACAGCATCCAAAGTTGTCTTCAATGAGGATGTAAAACTATTGACGAGATACTCTATCTCACTTACAGAGTTTAGGTAGCTACTCTGCACTGTGTTGGTATATGGCATTAGAGAACATAAAGAAGGAATCATATCCTTAAACCTAGTTACAGCGCTTTCTGAAAGACTTCTAGTGTAATGAAACTTATTCCCCACTGCTGGGTGTAGTCAACCAGAGTAAATGTAAATGTTATTAAGAAATGATCAGACAGAAGGGAGTTTTCAGGGAATACTGTTAAGTCTTCAATTTCCATACCATAAGTCAGAACAAGATCTAAGATATGATTAAAGTGGTGGGTGGACTCATTTACATTTTGAGCAAAGCCAATTGAGTCTAATAATAGATTAAATGCAGTGTTGAGGCAGTCATTCTCAGCATCTGTGTGGATGTTAAAATCGCCCACTATAATTATCTTATCTGAGCTAAGCACTAAGTCAGACAAAAGGTCTGAAAATTCAGAGAGAAACTCACAGTAAAGACCAGGTGGACGATAGATAATAACAAATAAAACTGGTTTTTAGGACTTCCAATTTGGATGGACAAGACTAAGAGTCAAGCTTTCCAATGTATTAAAGCTCTGTCTGGGTTTTTGATTAATTAATAAGCTGGAATGGAAGATTGCTGCTAATCCTCCGCCTCGGCCCGTGCTACGAGCATTCTGGCAGTTAGTGTGACTCGGGGGTGTTGACTCATTTAAACTAACATATTCATCCTGCTGTAACCAGGTTTCTGTAAGGCAGAATAAATCAATATCAATCAATCAATCAACTTTTTTCTTGTATAGCGCCAAATCACAACAAACAGTTGCCCCAAGGCGCTCCACATTGCAAGGCAAGGCCATACAATAATTATGAAACACAGTCTACGTCTAAAGCAACATAACCAAGGGATGGTCCAGGGTCACCCGATCCAGCCCTAACTATAAGCCTTAGCGAAAAGGAAAGTTTTAAGCCTAATCTTAAAAGTAGAGAGGGTATCTGTCTCCCTGATCTGAATTGGGAGCTGGTTCCACAGGAGAGGAGCCTGAAAGCTGAAGGCTCTGCCTCCCATTCTACTCTTACAAACCCTAGGAACTACAAGTAAGCCCGCAGTCTGAGAGCGAAGCGCTCTAATGGGGTAATATGGTACTATGAGGTCCCTAAGATAAGATGGGACCTGATTATTCAAAACCTTATAAGTAAGAAGAAGAATTTTAAATTCTATTCTAGCATTAACAGGAAGCCAATGAAGGGAGGCCAACACGGGTGAGATATGCTCTCTCCTGCTAGTCCCCGTCAGTACTCTAGCTGCAGCATTCTGAACCAACTGAAGGCTTTTTAGGGAACTTTTAGGACAACCTGATAATAATGAATTACAATAGTCCAGCCTAGAGGAAACAAATGCATGAATTAGTTTTTCAGCACCACTCTGAGACAAGACCTTTCTGATTTTAGAGATATTGCGTAAATGCAAAAAGGCAGTCCTACATATTTGTTTAATATGCGCTTTGAATGACATATCCTGATCAAAAATAACTCCAAGATTTCTCACAGTATTACTAGAGATCAGGGAAATGCCATCCAGAGTAACGATCTGGTTAGACACCATGCTTCTAAGATTTGTGGGGCCAAGTACAATAACTTCAGTTTTATCTGAGTTTAAAAGCAGGAAATTAGAGGTCATCCATGTCTTTATGTCTGTAAGACAATCCTGCAGTTTAGCTAATTGGTGCGTATCCTCTGGCTTCATGGATAGATAAAGCTGGGTATCATCTGCGTAACAATGAAAATTTAAGCAATACCGTCTAATAATACTGCCCAAGGGAAGCATGTATAAAGTGAATAAAATTGGTCCTAGCACAGAACCTTGTGGAACTCCATAATTAACTTTAGTCTGTGAAGAAGATTCCCCATTTACATGAACAAACTGTAATCTATTAGACAAATATGATTCAAACCACCGCAGCGCAATGCCTTTAATACCTATGACATGCTCTAATCTCTGTAATAAAATTTTATGGTCAACAGTATCAAAAGCAGCACTGAGGTCCAACAGAACAAGCACAGAGATAAGTCCACTGTCCGAAGCCATAAGAAGATCATTTGTAACCTTCACTAATGCTGTTTCTGTACTATGATGAATTCTAAAACCTGACTGAAACTCTTCAAATAGACCATTCCTCTGCAGGTGATCAGTTAGCTGTTTTACAACTACCCTCTCAAGAATCTTTGAGAGAAAAGGAAGGTTGGAGATTGGCCTATAATTAGCTAAGATAGCTGGGTCAAGTGATGGCTTTTTAAGTAATGGTTTAATTACTGCCACCTTAAAGGCCTGTGGTACATAACCAACTAACAAAGATAGATTGATCATATTTAAGATTGAAGCATTAAATAATGGTAGGACTTCCTTGAGCAGTCTGGCAGGAATGGGGTCTAATAAGCATGTTGATGGTTTGGATGAAGTAACTAATGAAAATAACTCAGACAGAACAATCGGAGAGAAAGAGTCTAACCAAATACCGGCATCACTGAAAGCAGCCAAAGATAACGATACATCTTTGGGATGGTTATGAGTAATTTTTTCTCTAATAGTCAAAATTTTGTTAGCAAAGAAAGTCATGAAGTCATTACTAGTTAAAGTTAATGGAATACTCAGCTCAATAGAGCTCTGACTCTTTGTCAGCCTGGCTACAGTGCTGAAAAGAAACCTGGGGTTGTTCTTATTTTCTTCAATTAGTGATGAGTAGAAAGATGTCCTAGCTTCACGAAGGGCTTTCTTATAGAGCAACAAACTCTTTTTCCAGGCTAAGTGAAGATCTTCTAAATTAGTGAGACGCCATTTCCTCTCCAACTTACGGGTTATCTGCTTTAAGCTACGAGTTTGTGAGTTATACCACGGAGTCAGACACTTCTGATTTAAAGCTCTCTTTTTCAGAGGAGCTACAGCATCCAAAGTTGTCTTCAATGAGGATGTAAAACTATTGACAAGATACTCTAACTCCCTTACAGAGTTTAGGTAGCTACTCTGCTCTGTGTTGGTATATGACATTAGAGAACATAAAGAAGGAATCATATCCTTAAACCTAGTTACAGCGCTTTCTGAAAGACTTCTAGTGTAATGAAACTTATTCCCCACTGCAGGGTAGTCCATCAGGGTAAATGTAAATGTTATTAAGAAATGATCAGACAAAAGGGAGTTTTCAGGGAATACTGTTAAGTCTTCTATTTCCATACCATAAGTCAGAACAAGATCTAAAATATGATTAAAGTGGTGGGTGGACTCATTTACTTTTTGAGCAAAGCCGATAGAGTCTAATAATAGATTAAATGCAGTGTTGAGGCTGTCATTCTCAGCATCTGTGTGGATGTTAAAATCGCCCACTATAATTATCTTATCTGAGCTAAGCACTAAGTCAGACAAAAGGTCTGAAAATTCACAGAGAAACTCACAGTAACGACCAGGTGGACGATAGATAATAACAAATAAAACTGGTTTTTGGGACTTCCAATTTGGATGGACAAGACTAAGATACAAGCTTTCAAATGAATTAAAGCTCTGTCTAGGTTTTTGATTAATTAATAAGCTGGAATGGAAGATTGCTGCTAATCCTCCGCCCCGGCCCGTGCTACGAGCATTCTGACAGTTAGTGTGACTCGGGGGTGTTGACTCATTTAAACTAACATATTCATCCTGCTGTAACCAAGTTTCTGTTAGGCAGAATAAATCAATACGTTGATCAATTATTATATCATTTACCAACAGGGACTTAGAAGAAAGAGACCTAATGTTTAATAGACCACATTTAACTGTTTTAGTCTGTGGTGCAATTGAAGGTGCTATATTATTTTTTCTTTTTGAATTTTTATGCTTAAATAGATTTTTGCTAGTTATTGGTGGTCTGGGAGCAGGCACCGTCTCTACGGGGATGGGGTAATAGGGGGATGGCAGGGGGAGAGAAGCTGCAGAGAGGTGTATAAGACCACAGCTCTGCCTCCTGGTCCCAACGCTAGACAGTCACAGTTTGGAGGATCCCAAAAAATTGGCCAGATTTCTAGAAATGAGAGCTGCTCCCTCTAAAGTGGGATGGATGCCGTCTCTCCTAACAAGACCAGGTTTTCCCCAGAAGCTTTGCCAATTATCAATGAAGCCCACCTCATTTTTTGGACACCACTCAGACAGCCAGCAATTCAAGGAGAACATGCGGCTAAACATGTCACTCCCAGTCTGATTGGGGAGGGGCCCAGAGAAAACAACAGAGTCCGACATTGTTTTTGCAAAGTTACACACCGATTCAATGTTAATTTTAGTGACCTCCGATTGGCGTAACCGAGTGTCATTACTGCCGACGTGAATTACAATCTTACCAAATTTACGCTTAGCCTTAGCCAGCAATTTCAAATGTCCTTCGATGTCGCCTGCTCTGGCCCCCGGAAGACAATTGACAATGGTTGCTGGTGTCGCTAACTTCACATTTCTCAAAACAGAGTCGCCAATAACCAGAGTTTGATCCTCGGCGAGTGTATCGTCGAGTGGGGAAAAACGGTTAGAGATGTGAACGGGTTGACGGTGTACACGGGGCTTCTGTTTAGGGCTACGCTTCCTCCTCACAGTCACCCAGTCAGCCTGCCTTCCCGACTGCACGGGGTCTGCCAGGGGGGAACTAACGGCGGCTAAGCTACCTTGGTCCGCACCGACTACAGGGGCCTGGCTAGCTGTAGAATTTTCCACGGTGCGGAGCCGAGCCTCCAATTCGCCCAGCCTGGCCTCCAAAGCTACGAATAAGCTGCACTTATTACATGTACCGTTACTGCTAAAAGAGGCCGAGGAATAACTAAACATTTCACACCCAGAGCAGAAAAGTACGGGAGAGACAGGAGAAGCCGCCATGCTAAAACGGCTAAGAGCTAGTAGCTACGCTAAGCTAGCGGATTCCCAAACAGGGAATCCGACACTAGACAGGCTGTGGAGCAGCACAGGTAACGCACGACAACAGTGCTAAAATAAAATAAAAATCCACTAGACAGGCTGTGGAGCAGCACAGGTAACGCACAACAACAGTGCTAAAAAATAAAATAAAATAAAAATAAAAATCCACTGGACAGGCTGTGGAGCAGCACAGGCAACGCACGACAACAGTGCTAAAACAAAATAAAAATCCACTAGACAGGCTGTGGAGCAGCACAGGTAACGCACGACAACAGTGCTAAAATAAAATAAAAATCCACTAGACAGGCTGTGGAGCAGCACAGGTAACGCACAACAACAGTGCTAAAAAATAAAATAAAATAAAAATAAAAATCCACTGGACAGGCTGTGGAGCAGCACAGGTAACGCACAACAACAGTGCTAAAAAATAAAATAAAATAAAAATAAAAATCCACTGGACAGGCTGTGGAGCAGCACAGGCAACGCACGACAACAGTGCTAAAACAAAATAAAAATCCACTAGACAGGCTGTGGAGCAGCACAGGTAACGCACGACAACAGTGCTAAAACAAAATAGAAATCCACTAGACAGGCTGTGGAGCAGCACAGGTAACGCACAACAACAGTGCTAAAACAAAATAAAAATCCACTAGACAGGCTGTGGAGCAGCACAGGTAACGCACAACAACAGTGCTAAAACAAAATAAAAATCCACTAGACAGGCTGTGGAGCAGCACAGGTAACGCACGACAACAGTGCTAAAACAAAATAAAAATCCACTAGACAGGCTGTGGAGCAGCACAGGTAACGCACAACAACAGTGCTAAAACAAAATAAAAATCCACTGGACAGGCTGTGGAGCAGCACAGGTAACGCACAACAACAGTGCTAAAAAATAAAATAAAATAAAAATAAAAATCCACTGGACAGGCTGTGGAGCAGCACAGGCAACGCACGACAACAGTGCTAAAACAAAATAAAAATCCACTAGACAGGCTGTGGAGCAGCACAGGTAACGCACGACAACAGCGCTAAATAAAAATCCACTGGACAGGCTGTGGAGCAGCACAGGCAACGCACGACAACAGCGCCCAAAAAAAATAAAATAAAAATCAAAATCCACTGGACAGGCTGTGGAGCAGCACAGGTAACGCACGACAACAGTGGTAAAAAATAAAATAAAAATCCACTGGACAGGCTGTGGAGCAGCACAGGTAACGCACGACAACAGTGCTAAAAAATAAAATAAAAATCCACTGGACAGGCTGTGGAGCAGCACAGGTAACGCACGACAACAGTGCTAAAAAAAAAATAAATAAATAAATAAATAAAATAAAATAATAAAATAAAAATCCACTGGACAGGCTGCGGAGCAGCACAGGTAACACACGACAACAGTGGTAAAAAATAAAATAAAAATCCACTAGACAGGCTGTGGAGCAGCACAGGTAACACACGACAACAGTGCCAAAAAAAATAAAATCAAAATCAAAATCCACTGGACAGGCTGTGGAGCAGCACAGGCAACGCACGACAACAGTGCTAAAACAAAATAAAAATCCACTAGACAGGCTGTGGAGCAGCACAGGTAACGCACGACAACAGTGCTAAAATAAAATAAAAATCCACTAGACAGGCTGTGGAGCAGCACAGGTAACGCACAACAACAGTGCTAAAAAATAAAATAAAATAAAAATAAAAATCCACTGGACAGGCTGTGGAGCAGCACAGGTAACGCACAACAACAGTGCTAAAAAATAAAATAAAATAAAAATCCACTGGACAGGCTGTGGAGCAGCACAGGCAACGCACGACAACAGTGCTAAAACAAAATAAAAATCCACTAGACAGGCTGTGGAGCAGCACAGGTAACGCACGACAACAGCGCTAAATAAAAATCCACTGGACAGGCTGTGGAGCAGCACAGGTAACGCACGACAACAGCGCCCAAAAAAATAAAATCAAAATCAAAATCCACTGGACAGGCTGTGGAGCAGCACAGGTAACGCACGACAACAGTGCTAAAAAAAAAAAAAATAAATAAATAAATAAAAAAATAAAATAAATAAATAAATAAATAAAATAAAAATCCACTGGACAGGCTGCGGAGCAGCACAGGTAACACACGACAACAGTGGTAAAAAATAAAATAAAAATCCACTGTACAGGCTGTGGAGCAGCACAGGTAACACACGACAACAGTGCAAAAAACAAAACAAAAATCCACTGAACAGGCTGTGGAGCAGCACAGGTAACACACGACAACAGTGGTAAAAAATAAAATAAAAATCCACTGGACAGGCTGTGGAACAGCACAGGTAACGCACGACAACAGTGCTAAAAAATAAAATAAAAATCCACTGAACAGGCTGTGGAGCAGCACAGGTAACAAACGACAACAGTGGTAAAAAATAAAATAAAAATCCACTGTACAGGCTGTGGAGCAGCACAGGTAACACACGACAACAGTGCAAAAAACAAAACAAAAATCCACTGAACAGGCTGTGGAGCAGCACAGGTAACACACGACAACAGTGGTAAAAATAAAATAAAAATCCACTGGACAGGCTGTGGAACAGCACAGGTAACGCACGACAACAGTGCTAAAAAATAAAATAAAAATCCACTGAACAGGCTGTGGAGCAGCACAGGTAACACACGACAACAGTGGTAAAAAATAAAATAAAAATCCACTGGACAGGCTGTGGAGCAGCACAGGCAACGCACGACAACAGTGCTAAAAATAAAATAAAAATCCACTGGACAGGCTGTGGAGCAGCACAGGTAACGCACGACAACAGTGCTAAAATAAAATAAAAATCCACTAGGCAGGCTGTGGAGCAGCACGACAACAGTGCTAAAAAATAAAATAAAAATAAAAACGAAAGCGTTAGCAAGCTAGTTAGCTTGCCAACGCTGATGAAGGTTAGCTGATAAAAGAGCTCCGTCGCGATGCTTCGACCGTTAGAGGTCTTCTTTAGGCGTTGGAGCACGGTGAAAAAGTAAAAAAAAGTAAAAAAGTCTTGAAAAAGACTGTTAATTCAAAGAACTCAAACAGCTCAGTTCAAACAGCTAACAGATACAGCAGAACACCGCTGTGCTCCGGAACCAGAAAAAAGTCCACCCTCCACCACAATAAGGTGGCAATTCAGGAAGGGGGCAATAATAAGAGTGGAAAATCTGGAATACTAAAAAAAAAAGGGCACCAAAAATCATGCTAGATCAGCTTGTGGAGTAACAACTTGAAACCTGCAACTTCAAATTTATCAGGAGAGCCCACTTTAACAGAAATGAGCAGTGACAGACATTTTCAATATGTTGATCAATTATTATATCATTTACTAACAGGGACTTAGAAGAGAGAGACCTAATGTTTAATAGACCACATTTAACTGTTTTAGTCTGTGGTGCAGTTGAAGGTGCTATATTATTTTTTCTTTTTTAATTTTTATGCTTAAATAGATTTTTGCTGGTTATTGGTGGTCTGGGAGCAGGCACCGTCTCTACGGGGATGGGGTAATGAGGGGATGGCAGGCGGAGAGAAGCTGCAGAGAGGTGTGTAAGACTACAACTCTGCTTCCTGGTCCCAACCCTGGATAGTCACGGTTTGGAGGATTTAAGAAAATTGGCCAGATTTCTAGAAATGAGAGCTGCTCCATCCAAAGTGGGATGGATGCCGTCTCTCCTAACAAGACCAGGTTTTCCCCAGAAGCTTTGCCAATTATCTATGAAGCCCACCTCATTTTTTGGACACCACTCAGCCAGCCAGCAATTCAAGGAGAACATGCGGCTAAACATGTCACTCCCGGTCCGATTGGGGAGGGGCCCATATTCCAGAAACAGCCAAGAGGGGGCAGGTTTTCTGCCCCCTCTGATGAACTTGTCCCATCAGTGAAATCACCTGTGGGAGTCAGTGGCTGCAAAGAAAACCTGCCCCATCTGGACCCTTTCTGGAATACGTTGCACACCACTGGACTAGGAGATACAGAGGCATTCCCAAGCCAGTGTGGAGATATAATCTCTCCACCTAGAATTTTGTCCTAAAAAGAAAAAAGAACGAAATTAGGGATTTATGGCCCGGTCACACGGCACATGATGATTCCTGAACGAAGAGAAAAAAGCAAAAAAAGTCACAAATCATCAAGAAAAGGCGGACGAACGAGGTTTATCACTGAATAGCCTGCAAATCAAGAGCGCAAAAAAGAACAAAATGAAACTGAAGCGAATGTTGATCTTGACACTTCAAACGAAATGTGCCTGGAGCCACTGCTGCAGCAGTGTGTGTCTGCATCTCTGAGTTCCAGGACTCAGCGTGTGGACGGAGCTCTGTAGCACCTGAGTCCTGAAGAAACTGCAAACAGAAGCATGTGATCTGACCCACTGTGGAGATCTGTGTGCACGACGGTGGATCCACCTGCTCTGGTTACTCATCCAGAACAACAGAGGGATCATCTCCTCATCAGAATCCTCACTGTTTGGTTCAGACTGACGGCATGCTCTGCGCTCCATGTTGCCCCAATTAAAAAAAAAAAAAAAACTCTGGTGTTCCGTGGTGGCTGTTTTTTCGCTGTACAACCCCTGGCAAAAATTATGGAATCACCGGCCTCGGAGGATGTTCATTCAGTTGTTTAATTTTGTAGAAAAAAAGCAGATCACAGACATGACACAAAACTAAAGTCATTTCAAATGGCAACTTTTTGGCTTTAAGAAACACTATAAGAAATCAGGAAAAAAAAAATTGTGGAATCATGAAAAACAAAAGAACGCTCCAACACATCACTAGTATTTTGTTGCACCACCTCTGGCTTTTATAACAGGTTGCAGTCTCTGAGGCATGGACTTAATGAGTGACAAACAGTACTCTTCATCAATCTGGCTCCAACTTTCTCTGATTGCTGTTGCCAGATCAGCTTTGCAGGTTGGAGCCTTGTCACAGACCATTTTCTTCAACTTCCACCAAAGATTTTCAATTGGATTAAGATCCGAACTATTTGCAGGCCATGACATTGACCCTATGTGTCTTTTTGCAAGGAATGTTTTCACAGTTTTTGCTCTATGGCAAGATGCATTATCATCTTGAAAAATGATTTCATCATCCCCAAACATCCTTTCAATTGATGGGATAAGAAAAGTGTCCAAAATATCAACGTAAACTTGTGCATTTATTGATGATGTAATGACAGCCATCTCCCCAGTGCCTTTACCTGACATGCAGCCCCATATCATCAATGACTGTGGAAATTTACATGTTCTCTTCAGGCAGTCATCTTTATAAATCTCATTGGAACGGCACCAAACAAAAGTTCCAGCATCATCACCTTGCCCAATGCAGATTCGAGATTCATCACTGAATATGATTTTCATCCAGTCATCCACAGTCCACGATTGCTTTTCCTTAGCCCATTGTAACCTTGTTTTTTCCTGTTTAGGTGTTAATGATGCTTTCGTTTAGCTTTTATGTATGAAAATCCCATTTCCTTTAGGTGGTTTCTTACAGTTCGGTCACAGACGTTGACTCCAGTTTCCTCCCATTCGTTCCTCATTTGTTTTGTTGTGCATTTTCGATTTTTGAGACATATTGCTTTAAGTTTTCGTTTGATGTCTTCCTGTGTCTACCAGTATGTTTGCCTTTAACAACCTTCCCATGTTGTCTGTATTTGGTCCAGAGTTTAGACACAGCTGACTGTGAACAACCAACATCTTCTGCAACATTGCGTGATGATTTACCCTCTTTTAAGAGTTTGATAATCCTCTCCTTTGTTTCAATTAACATCTCTCGTGTTGGAGCCATGATTCATGTCAGTCCACTTGGTGCAACAGCTCTCCAAGGTGTGATCACTCCTTTTTAGATGCAGACTAATGAGCAGATCTGATTTGATGCAGGTGTTAGTTTTGGGGATGAAAATTTACAGGGTGATTCCATAATTTTTTCCTCAGAATTGAGTGATTCCATATTTTTTTTCCCTCTGCTTGGTCTAAAAAAGTAACTATTACTGACTGCCACAATTTTTTTTCTTGATTTCTTATAGTGTTTCTTAAAGCCAGAAAGTACCATTTGAAATGACTTTAGTTTTGTGTCATGTCTTCTACAAAATTAAACAACTGAATGAACTTTCTCCGAGGCCGGTGATTCCATAATTTTTGCCAGGGGTTGTATTACCTTACTAAGCCATATACGAGGTCTGTTAGAAAACTATCCGACCTTTTTATTTTTTTTAAAAACTATATGGATTTGAATCATGTGTGATTGCATCAGCCAAGCTTGAACCTTCGTGCGCATGCGTGAGTTTTTTCACGCCTGTTGGTTGCGTCATTTGCCTGTGGGCAAGCTTTGAGTGAGCACTGGTCCACCCCCCTCGTCGGATTTTCATTGTCAGGGAAATGGCTGAGCGACTGGAGCAGCGCTGAATCAAATTTTTCCAGAAACTGCGAGAGACAGCCAGGTGAAAACCATTCAGAAGATTCAGACGGCTTTCGGTGAGGATACTCTGGGCATCACACAGATTAAGGAGCATTACAACCGGATTAAAGACAGCCCACAGCGATGGAGGGCGCGCCCCACTCCGAGTGGCCATCGACAGGCTGAAACGACCAGATCATTTCCAAAGTGAACGCTGTGTTGATCCGGGACGTCGTCTGACTACCAGAGAAATTGCAGAAGAGGTGGACATCAGCACTTTTGCGGCACATTCCACTGTTACAGGAGATTTTGTAATGAAAGACGTGCTGAGGAATTCGCGTGTCGGGACGGAGCCGCGTAATGGCGCACAACAAAAAGCACGTCCGTGTTGGAAACCATTCGGAAGATTCAGATGGCTTTCGGTGGCTTTTCAGTCGAGTGAGTATCTGAGAAATTGTGTAACAGCTGGGCATGTCGCAACTTGTCCTGTGAGACTTCCAACTGTCACTGGTTAGCGTTCAAGGCTCACAACCAATATAACAAAACACACAGTAAGACCAGGAGCCTGGAGACACAGACCTTCATTCTCCTGTAACTTCTTATTTAACCTTTATTTAACCAGGAAAATCCCACTGAACTTAAGAACCTCTTTTTCAAGGGAGACCTGGATAAGACAGGCAGCAGAAAATACAAAAACACAGCTACACAATTACACAGACACCAACAAACAACAAATAAAAAGATGGAAAAAACATAAAAATTACAAGCATATTATAATTAAAAAAAACAAGTGCATGTTGGCCCCAAGTACTCTCGATGTGGATTTAACAGCTCTCTATTTTAAACATGTAAAGGTAAAAGATTATTTTTAACTTTATACATGATTTGTATCATGATATAATCAACCAAGTCCCAGAATTTCAAAATATGTAAACAGGCAAATTGTGGGTTTGTTGGCTCAAAATATGGTTTATTACTGATAATTCTTGTAGCTTTCTTTTGTAATAAAATTACTGGATTTATTTGGATTTCCCCAAACCTCAATGCAACAGGTCACATATGGAGCAAGTAATGAATGATGTAAAGTAACTAATGGGAGAGGACGTCTTGTGCTTTACACAGAAATGTTATGATATCCATCCCCAGACTACACTCACATCTTGATTATTCAATTTTAACTCCATTATGGTCATCACAGAATATCCGGTACAGTTCCACACTGGGATTTGGCACAAGATTTACACCGGTTGATGTAACTCCAGTTCTACTTGATGATCTTCTCATGCGGCCTCCCATTTAAATACTAATCAGGACCTACTCTGCTTCCCATCTGAGACCAGAGGAGATCAGGACTTATTGTTTTTGAGTAATAATGTTAACTACCTGGATGGATTGGACTCAATTCATCTATCTAATCATTTTGTCACTGCATTTTACAGGGTACACGTCCAGGCTTTTGCTGAACAATGCCACCTACTGGACATGTCTGTGCTCGTTGCAGGTAACAATCTGATATGTGTGACAGATGTTAGAAGCAGGCACAGCTGAAGTTGTGTGCTCCAATTATATTTTGCACCTCACACACTGGTCCAAAGGTTTTTTGTTTTTTCTTTTTTTTGCAGTCAAGGTTTGTACATTTAATAATATTTTGAAAAGTGTAAATAAGATCCTGCATTATATAATTAGTATCCCTGAGCTCAGCAGACACTGGGTGAGGACCCGATTCTGTTCAGGCAGGGTCTGACCCTGATCATCTCCTCTGATCAATACAGTCTCTCTGTCTCGAGATGCTTCGTCAATCACCCGCAACTAAAAATACACACTGCTGGAATTAGCAGACGGGCGGCAGCAACATGCAGCCTGATCACATACATTACTTTCACATACATACAAACAACTTCATTACCGTCAACATCCAACCAGGCTGTTCACAACGTGCAATAACCAGAGAGGGAACGAGCCGTTTGATGTTCCAACTGAGGCCCACAAACGCACAAGACAACAGGAAAATGGAGACAATTTGTAGGTGGTGTATTTTTCATGCAGATACACTGATGGAACATCTTAATGACTAGTGCTTGATCAAATACGACAATTATTATTTCTTAAACCACGGCAAGACCTTTTTTTTTCTTTTTCAACCTTTTCACAGCCCGTATATGCGGTGCCAGTCCCAAGCCCAGTTAAATGAGGAGGGCCAAATCTTAGCCCAGGGGTGGGCAATCATGTGCCATGAAGGGCCAAGACACTGTAGATTGTCCTTACTACCAATCACCTCAGCAGGTGATTTCATTGATGATCAGGTGAGAAGCTCATCAGCAAACAAACCTGCTAAGGTGATTGATTGCAAGGAAAACCTGCACTGTCTTGGCCCTCGTTGCCCAACTTGTCTTAGCCACATTGGGGAACAAGCCTCAGCACTCGGAGTGCCAGTCCCTAGGCCAAATAATCAAAAGGGTTGCATCAGGAAGGGCATCAGCTGTACGTTTTTCCAAACCAACCACACACATCACAAATCTAAATTCATACCGGTGTCACAGACCAAACGGTCCACCCCTAACAATTGGGCCGCCTTTTGCATCTGTGCATGTGTCATTTGGGACCACAGCAGCTCGTCTGAGACGGAGTCTGTTCACCCAAAGTGATCAAATGGATTAATTGGATTATTAACCATCAGATGATAAAGGTAAAACCTCTTAAATCATTCTAAAGTCAGTTTTAAGCAGAAACGAGATGAAATTCTGTGACGCTTTGAAATGTCCGACATGCAGTCAACGCATCAGCTAGCGGCTCGTTTAGCTGCGGCACTCTGATTGCTTCTGCCGCCTTTTATGATGAAATAATGCTGAATATATGTGGGAGTAATTGTACAAAAGCTTCAGCTATCTGTCGCTGAGACAGATGATGACTGGAGGCAGTTTGAAGCAGAAACAAGGTGTTAATCCGTGAACCGCATCATCGGGGGGGGACACCAATTTTTAGGGGGACAGTTCAGTCTGCAACACCGGATTGGCTGAGACCCAGGTGAGCAACGACTGCCACCGGTGCCACTGCCCACCAGGGTGCTGACGGAAATTGGGCTGCTCTCAGGTGAAAAGGAAGAGGCCAAGAATGTGTCTGGAAACCAAGTGGAAGGGAAGTCAGGCGAAGAGTGTCAGAGGTGGGTTCGTTTTAACTCTTCCTAATTAAAAAGATGATGGTTGCCATGTAGAGGAGTGCAGAATCAGTACAAGCAGCTCTACAGATAAGATGATGATGAATTTAACAGAGCGGGCATGAAAATGAACAAAGACAGTGGCAAAACAGAAATTCTATTCTTCGGAAGGAAACAGATGCTGAAATCACAGTGAGTGGCGACACCATCGGAAAAGTAGAGCAAGCTAAATACCTCGGGGCAACTGTATCGAAAGAAGCTGGACATGGTGTCGAGATTACAAGAAGGAATTAACAAGTTTAGGGAGTAGGCAGCAACGTTTACCCAACACCATTCTAAAACTAATTCTGTTGTATGGTTCAGAATCATGAATACGAACAAAAAAGGACATGAGTACATTAGAGGCAGCAGAAATGAAAGTTGTCTGTACAATACTATGAAAAAGCAGACTGAACAAAATCCATAACACCCATACAAGGAAAATGATGGGCATAGCATCAGTTGCTGAAGACACTGAAAGAGCGTCCCTTTGTGGGTTGGGCATGTGGAAAGAACGAAGGAGGACAAGAATTCCCAAAATTGCTTTTTCCATTAGACCAGAAGGGAAACGCCCACCAGGCAGACCTAGGAAAAGATGGCATGACAAAATATCCAAGAAATTCTCACAAAATACAGAAATGGCAAACTGAACAAATTAGAAGTTGTCATCCTGGACCGTGATATGTGGAGAAGAAGATGTTCCTGACAATCAATCAATCAATTTTTTTTTTTTATATAGCGCCAAATCACAACAAACAGTTGCCCCAAGGCGCTTTATATTGTAAGGCAAGGCCATACAATAATTATGTAAAACCCCAACAGTCAAAACGACCCCCTGTGAGCAAGCACTTGGCTACAGTGGGAAGGAAAAACTCCCTTTTAACAGGAAGAAACCTCCAGCAGAACCAGGCTCAGGGAGGGGCAGTCTTCTGCTGGGACTGGTTGGGGCTGAGGGAGAGAACCAGGAAAAAGACATGCTGTGGAGGGGAGCAGAGATCGATCACTAATGATTAAATGCAGAGTGGTGCATACAGAGCAAAAAGAGAAAGATACAGTGCATCATGGGAACCCCCCAGCAGTCTACGTCTATAGCAGCATAACTAAGGGATGGTTCAGGGTCACCTGATCCAGCCCTAACTATAAGCTTTAGCAAAAAGGAAAGTTTTAAGCCTAATCTTAAAAGTAGAGAGGGTGTCTGTCTCCCTGATCTGAATTGGGAGCTGGTTCCACAGGAGAGGAGCCTGAAAGCTGAAGGCTCTGCCTCCCATTCTACTCTTACAAACCCTAGGAACTACAAGTAAGCCTGCAGTCTGAGAGCGAAGCACTCTATTGGCGTGATATGGTACTATGAGGTCCCTAAGATAAGATGGGACCTGATTATTCAAAACCTTATAAGTAAGAAGAAGAATTTTAAATTCTATTCTAGAATTAACAGGAAGCTAATGAAGAGAGGCCAATATGGGTGAGATATGTTCTCTCCTTCTAGTCCCCGTTAGTACTCTAGCTGCAGCATTTTGAATTAACTGAAGGCTTTTTAGGGAACTTTTAGGACAACCTGATAATAATGAATTACAATAGTCCAGCCTAGAGGAAATAAATGCATGAATTAGTTTTTCAGCATCACTCTGAGACAAGACCTTTCTAATTTTAGAGATATTGCGTAAATGCAAAAAAGCAGTCCTACATATTTGTTTAATATGCGCTTTGAATGACAAGTCCTGATCAAAAATGACTCCAAGATTTCTCACAGTATTACTAGAGGTCAGGGTAATGCCATCCAGAGTAAGGATCTGGTTAGACATCATGTTTCTAAGATTTGTGGGGCCAAGTACAATAACTTCAGTTTTATCTGAGTTTAAAAGCAGGAAATTAGAGGTCATCCATGTCTTTATGTCTGTAAGACAATCCTGCAGTTTAGCTAATTGGTGTGTGTCCTCTGGCTTCATGGATAGATAAAGCTGGGTATCATCTGCATAACAATGAAAATTTAAGCAATACCGTCTAATAATACTGCTTAAGGGAAGCATGTATAAAGTGAATAAAATTGGTCCTAGCACAGAACCTTGTGGAACTCCATAATTAACTTTAGTCTGTGAAGAAGATTCCCCATTTACATGAACAAATTGTAATCTATTAGACAAATATGATTCAAACCACCGCAGCGCAGTGCCTTTAATACCTATGGCAGGCAACAACGCCCAGCTGGGGAAGACCTAAGATGCCGGTAAGATTTTAAAAAAGGAGGAGGAGGGAAAGGAGGAAAAAAACCTCTGGTTGTCTGCATCTAACTGCATATGTGCTCATAATGTTTTTAATGACTTGTTTTTGATGGACTTCGTTTCTCAGTCTTTTCTCAACGGCAGTGGTTCGTCTGTTTTCATGCTCCTTTGTTCATCGTATCGTTTGATAATCTCCCTGCCAGTTGACGGTCCAGAGTGGATATTTATACGCTTCTGTTGTGTGACAAAGTCGACTTTTCAGGCAAAGACACTTTTTTCCCTCCTTCCTCTGACATATTAATATTAATCCACTCTTGTCCCAGGCCTCTCACTGTCACTGTATATATTTCTGTTACAAATGTTCCACCTCACCTCACACAAGGGATTTAAAAAGGTTCACTCTGTGTGTTTATAGTTTTCGTTACAGTGTTATGTTTAGATCAAGTTGTGCTGTTCAGTGTGGATCAGAGTGTCACCCACTGGTGTCTCTTCCCAGCAGCAGGGTTTGCGGGGTGTTGTGTGGTTAATGTTTGTTTTTGTTCTGTGTCTCTAGAACTCGTAAGAATGTTTTACAAAAGTCGAAAGACCTGGACAGTTTGCATTGGCTAACTTTTTATTTTATTATTGGGCTGCAAATGTTCGTAGTTTATTGTAATGGTGCCACCTGAAGAGTCAACTGCCTCCATGGCTGCAGACTGAGGGAATGTCTTGTAAACCCTTCTCCCTAGTGTCCCTCTTACAAAACCCCTCCACCTGGTAGGCAGTACTCTCAATAATAATCCCCATCTCAAAGGTAATATCTCAGAACTATACAACATGATCATCATGTGGGACTCACCCACTGAGGACCAGATCATCTCACCCACTGAGGACCAGTTCATCTCACCCACATGTTTTGGTCCTGTCCTGCTTGTCTCTGTTTTAGAAGTCTGTCTTCCAAATATATCTTCTCAGCAATCAATCACACCCACCAACATCCAACCCTAACCCTTAGTTGCACCCATTAGTTCATTAACCATTAACGTGCACTTCTTAGCTGAGTTCCCCTTCTTCGCCCCTTGCCCTCTTCTTTTTTTTTTTTAAATATGTGACTCTCTATATGCCATCGTTGATGTTTCATCTCTCAGTTACTTTTTAAATGTCTTACCAGACGTTATTAACATATAGACTGATTTATTTGCAAGCAACTCATATCGGCATTCATTTTCTTGTCGGCCCTCGTGACCAGGTGGTGATTGGGATCTACTTCTAACTCGGTTGCAAGAGTCACAGAGGTTACGTGTGAATTCATCCAAGATTCGCCCAGAGTGAAGGTGATTCAGCTGGAGGTGTACAAAGAGTACTTACAGGTACATGAACCAGAGTTTGAACCTAAATGGTTGAATGTGCTACTGCTGCACATTTATGACTTCAACTACATGTTTCAGATGAACATTTAAAGGTTTTGTTTACCCCACATACAGCTAGAGATCGGTAGTTTACATTTGCAAAGTTGAATTCTTGTATCTACATAAAAGTCCAGTCATGTTATCACTGTCTCTGCACTGCACAGAAATTTGTAAAATTTCTTGGCAAATATGTGCAGGCAGCGACTGCAGGAGTATGATGGTGTGTGTGTTGGGGGGGGCATTACTACCTCATTAATATAATTACACTCCAATCTAAAACATTCTAGTTGTAATGGTTCACTTGTCTAAATGTTAGATAACACAAGACAACAAATGTGAAATTAAGCAGTTTGATGGCAAAGATAGAAGCTAATGCATCCAGTTTATTTTCCTGATTATTCAGTAAGACCTGGTTACAAGTGATTTTCAACTTAACATGAACGGACTGTCAAACATCGAGCCTGTTTTAATAACTGTCAGGAAGATAATGGTCACTGGGCTTTGTTTGTCTGCTTTTCATCCATGTGAGAAAATATTGGAGGGGTTTTTTTGGAACATCATGTTGAAGTATGAAACTACTACCTGCATTACTTTCTTTTTTTTATGTATATTTTTATTCAAGAAAGCACAAAGTAAGATGCATTTAAATACAATATCTTGAATTGGATTTTCTTTTTAACAAACAAAACCCACCCACCCACAACACCCATATACTGCTATAAAGGGAGAAAAAAAAACAAAAACAAAAAAAAACCAAACCACATATAAGCATAGATAGCAAAGTTAAATAAATGAACAATACAATAAATAATAAATAGATTAAATAAATAACTAAAGGGAAAAACAATAATAATGATAATAGCAATGCTAGTAAGAGTTGAATTGTCCATACAGTGATAAAGTTGAGGGATAAAAAAAATTAATGACAGACAATGGGGGCATTACATATTCAAGTACATGTCAATAATTGGGCAAGATCAAATATATATCTCAGGGCTCCATAGGCTTATGGAAGGGTCTTGAGATTTTTAAAGTACTCAATCAGAGGGTCCCACATCTTGTGAAATTGTCTTGTTGAGCCTCTAGTAACGTATTTAATTTTCTCTAATTTAAAAAAAAAAAACATTAATTCAGTGAGCCAGACAGACACTTTGGGTGATTCAGGGGATTTCCAATGTAAAACTATATTTCTACGGGCTATCAAAAATGCAAAGGCAAAAGCGTTCATCTTGTCAATGGGTAGCATGTGCTCATCAACCAACACTCCAAAGATGGCCATATCAATCAATCAATCAATCAATTTTTTTATATAGCGCCAAATCACAACAAACAGTTGCCCCAAGGCGCTTTATATTGTAAGGCAAGGCCATACAATAATTATGTAAAACCCCAACGGTCAAAACGACCCCCTGTGAGCAAGCACTTGGCTACAGTGGGAAGGAAAAACTCCCTTTTAACAGGAAGAAACCTCCAGCAGAACCAGGCTCAGGGAGGGGCAGTCTTCTGCTGGGACTGGTTGGGGCTGAGGGAGAGAACCAGGAAAAAGACATGCTGTGGAGGGAAGCAGAGATCGATCACTAATGATATAATCATTAAAACTTATGGAAAATCGAATTGCAGAACTTGAACAACAGACTAGGTCAAATGACCTTCTCATTACAGGTTTGGACATTAAGCCTCGAAGTTATGCAAGAGCGGTGGCTTCAGGAAGGAAGCCCTCTGAAATGGACAACCTCTCTGTAGAGGAACAGGTGATTTCACTTTTGAAGGACAAAGGAATTTTAATAAACCCTAATGATATCGATAGTAGTCACCTTTTACCGCGGAGAGGTCAAAATCAACCTAAAGTCATATTATTGAGGCTTACAAACAGGAAACAGAAGTTTGCAATTCTAAAACAAGCAAAGAATTTAAAAGGAACGAATGTATATATAAATGAATACTTGACCAAGAAAAATTCAGATTTAGCAAGACAGGCACGATTTTTAAGAAAACAAAACAAGATACAGGCTACATGGACATTTAACTGTAAAGTTTATATTAAATTAAATGGAACACCTGAAGAAGCTAAAACCTTATGGATTAAAGATGAACATGATCTTAGTAAGTTTAACTGATGTAAGTTGTGAAGTAATACATAAAGAAATGTACTGGTTGATTGTGATGATGGAGGAAAATCTGTATATAATATAATGAACACGGTTAATCAGTTTATTTCTGCCAAGGAGCTCTGTTTGGAAACATTTAATTATAGTCATCCTGCCTCTCGCCATTTTGAACTTGAATCAGATCCAGATTCTTTTTTAGTGACAATATCGAGTGACAATGTAATTATTTTACAGAAGAACAATTTAATGATTATAAAATTAAAGATGGAGATTTTTCAATAATACATTTTAATAGTAGAAGTCTTTCTCGGAATTTTTCAAGGATAAATGATTGTTTAGATACATTTAGAAAAAGTTTTTCAGTGATTGCTATATCAGAAACATGGTTAACTGATGTCAATCAAGATCTTGTACAGTTGGAAGGTTATCAATTGTTTCAGGTAAATCGACAGAAGAGAAGAGGCGGGGGTGTGGCATTATATGTAAGGTCTGATTACAACTGTAAATTAGTTCACAATATGTCATTCACAGTTGATAATATCATGGAATGTGTTACGGTTAAAATTACATCCATAAATTCAAAAAATACGGTTGTTAGTTGTTTATACAGAGCTCCCGGAGCAAATATTGATACTTTTGAACAAGTAATTATGGGAATGTACAACAAAATAAATAAGAATTCACATTTATTTATCTGTGGTGATTTTAATATCGATTTTCTAAATCCTCACAATCATCCACAAACCACTTCATTTATAAATTCTTTATATTGTTTGGGAGTATTTCCGACCATCATTCATCCAAGTAGAATAACTGTGAATTCAACAACCCTTATTGACAATATTTTAACTAATGTCATATCTGGTAATCTCAGTGCGGGATTGCTGGTAAATGATATTAGTGATCACCTGCCAGTATTTACTGTTTTTGCATCACATGATCGAGTGTTTCAAAAGTATTGTAATAGATTGAGTAGAAATGTCACACCAATAACTGTTGATAATTTAAGGGTGGATTTATTATGCCAGAATTGGAATGATGTTTATGTTGATGATGTTGATGAATCTTAGGATGGTTTTATTTCTATCATTTCTAAGTTATACGATAAACACTGTCCTCTTGTTAACAAGATATATACTAACCGATACAGCAATAAACCATGGATAACCAAGGGTCTTCAGAGGGCATGTAAAAAGAAGAACTTACTGTATAAACAATTTATAAAATCGAGATCAAAGGAAGCTGAAAGTAAATATAAAATATATAAGAATAAATTAATTCATATTATGAGATTTAGTAAGAAAAGATATTATAGTGACTTACTTGTTAAAAATAAGAATAATATAAAAAATACATGGAATATTTTAAATGAAGTAATAAAAAAGAACAAAAATGGTAGAGATTATCCTTCTTTTTTTCTTTCCAATAATACTGTGATAGAAGATAATGAGACTATTGCTGACCATTTTAATGAATATTTTGTCAATGTAGGTAAAACTCTTGCCAGTAATATTGATTCATTGAGCGTTAAATCTTTTGAAAATAAGATAACATTTAATAAATCTGTGTCAATGTTTGTTGGTGGAACAAATGAAAAAGAAATAATTGATCTGGTGCAGAATTCTAAAAGTAAGAAATCAAAGGACTTCAATAATTTGGATATGGCTTTGTTGAAAAAAATCATTGATTGTATAGTAAAACCTTTTACTTATATTTGTAATATATCATTAAGTTTTGGTAAATTCCCTTCACAGATGAAGATAGCCAAAGTAATACCTTTGTTTAAAACTGGTGACAAACACACTTTTTCAAATTATAGACCTATTTCACTTTTACCCCAATTTTCTAAAATACTAGAAAAATTTTTTGTAAAAAGACTGGATAATTACTTACTAAAGTATGAGATACTCTGTGAAGAACAATATGGATTTAGAAAATCTAGGACTATTTCACATGCATTGATGGATTTCGTGGAAAATATAGCGACTGCAGTCGATAACAAGCAATATACAGTAGGTATTTTTTTTTATTTACAGAAAGCGTTTGACACTGTAAATCATGAAATATTGCTAACTAAATTACAGAAATATGGAATCAGAGGATTAGCATATGACTGGATAAATAGTTATTTACATGGTCGGTATCAGTATGTTCAATACAATAACATTGATTCTGAACTTCGGGAAATTACGTGTGGGGTGCCCCAGGGTTCGGTCTTAGGTCCTTTGTTATTTATTTTATATATAAATGATATATGTTATGTGTCACGGGTACTGAGGTGTATTCTTTTTGCAGATGACACAACTGTATTTTGCAGTGGTGATAATCTTGAACAGCTTCTTGACACGGTGGTAAACGAACTGGATAAATTTAAGGCTTGGTTTGATGCTAATAAATTGTCACTTCATCTTGGGAAAACCAAATGTATGATTTTTGGAAATAAATTTGTGCCTAAATGTAAAAGTGTAACCATTAACAATATGGAAATACAGATAGTAACTGAGAACAAATTTCTAGGTGTTATAATTGACAATAAACTCAGCTGGAAACCTCATATAAATTATATAAAATTTAAAATGTCAAAATCTATCGCTATCATGTACAGGGTCAAGGACATATTGTCCCAGGATGGGCTACTTAGATTATATTATTCTTTAATTGTACCATACATGACATATTGTATCGAACTCTGGGGTAATACTTACAAATCAAATACCAATCATGTATTTCTTTTACAAAAACATGCCATCAGAATCATCTGTAATAAACCTTATCTTGAGCCAACGCATTCTCTGTTTATGACTTTAAATTTACTGAAATTTAGAGATTTAGTGGATTATATCACCATACAAACTTTGTACAAAGCTAATAACAAGGCCTTGCCACTTTATGTCCAGAGCCTGTTCAAGATCAGGAAATCTGAATACAGTTTACGAGGATGCATGGTTTTTAAGAAGCCTCCCGTACGTACTAATGTCAAGGGTTTTTGTGTTTCAGTTAAAGGGGTGAAGATTTGGAACAAATGTCCTGTGGAAATTAGATTATGTAGTTCTTTTGTCTGTTTTAAGAAACATTATAAGAAATTAATAATTTCTGGATATAAAGAAAATCATAAAAAAAAAAGATGTATAAATTTGTGGATGTATGTATTTAATTTGCTTATTTGTATATATAGGAGTGTGAGCATAAGTGTAATTATATGTTGGACTTGGACTTTTGGGATGGGGTATGAGGGGTGGGTAATTTATAAGCTTTGCTTCTTCCCACCCCCTTTTCAGGCACACGGTGTTTAATTTGGTCTTGTTTTTTTTATTTGTTTGATATGTTGTCTTTATGCTGCTGTGTTGTTGCTGAAATAAATTCTACTCTATTCTATTCTAATGATTAAATGCAGAGTGGTGCATACAGAGCAAAAAGAGAAAGAAACAGTGCATCATGGGAACCCCCCAGCAGTCTACGTCTATAGCAGCATAACTAAGGGATGGTTCAGGGTCACCTGATCCAGCCCTAACTATAAGCTTTAGCAAAAAGGAAAGTTTTAAGCCTAATCTTAAAAGTAGAGAGGGTGTCTGTCTCCCTGATCTGAATTGGGAGCTGGTTCCACAGGAGAGGAGCCTGAAAGCTGAAGGCTCTGCCTCCCATTCTACTCTTACAAACCCTAGGAACTACAAGTAAGCCTGCAGTCTGAGAGCGAAGCGCTCTATTGGGGTGATATGGTACTACGAGGTCCCTAAGATAAGATGGGACCTGATTATTCAAAACCTTATAAGTAAGAAGAAGAATTTTAAATTCTATTCTAGAATTAACAGGAAGCCAATGAAGAGAGGCCAATATGGGTGAGATATGCTCTCTCCTTCTAGTCCCCGTCAGTACTCTAGCTGCAGCATTTTGAATTAACTGAAGGCTTTTTAGGGAACTTTTAGGACAACCTGATAATAATGAATTACAATAGTCCAGCCTAGAGGAAATAAATGCATGAATTAGTTTTTCAGCATCACTCTGAGACAAGACCTTTCTGATTTTAGAGATATTGCGTAAATGCAAAAAAGCAGTCCTACATATTTGTTTAATATGCACTTTGAATGATATATCCTGATCAAAAATGACTCCAAGATTTCTCACAGTATTACTAGAGGTCAGGGTAATGCCATCCAGAGTAAGGATCTGGTTAGACACCATGTTTCTAAGATTTGTGGGGCCAAGTACAATAACTTCAGTTTTATCTGAGCTTAAAAGCAGGAAATTAGAGGTCATCCATGTCTTTATGTCTGTAAGACAATCCTGCAGTTTAGCTAATTGCTGTGTGTCCTCTGGCTTCATGGATAGATAAAGCTGGGTATCATCTGCGTAACAATGAAAATTTAAGCAATACCGTCTAATAATACTGCCTAAGGGAAGCATGTATAAAGTGAATAAAATTGGTCCTAGCACAGAACCTTGTGGAACTCCATAATTAACTTTAGTCTGTGAAGAAGATTCCTCATTTACATGAACAAATTGTAATCTATTAGACAAATATGATTCAAACCACCGCAGCGCAGTGCCTTTAATACCTATGGCATGCTCTAATCTCTGTAATAAAATTTTATGGTCAACAGTATCAAAAGCAGCACTTAGGTCTAACAGAACAAGCACAGAGATGAGTCCACTGTCCGAGGCCATAAGAAGATCATTTGTAACCTTCACTAATGCTGTTTCTGTACTATGATGAATTCTAAAACCTGACTGAAACTCTTCAAATAGACCATTCCTCTGCAGATGATCAGTTAGCTGTTTTACAACTACCCTTTCAAGAATTTTTGAGAGAAAAGGAAGGTTGGAGATTGGCCTATAATTAGCTAAGATAGCTGGGTCAAGTGATGGCTTTTTAAGTAATGGTTTAATTACTGCCACCTTAAAAGCCTGTGGTACATAGCCAACTAACAAAGATAGATTGATCATATTTAAGATGGAAGCATTAAATAATGGTAGGGCTTCCTTGAGCAGCCTGGTAGGAATGGGGTCTAATAAACATGTTGATGGTTTGGATGAAGTAACTAATGAAAATAACTCAGACAGAACAATCGGAGAGAAAGAGTCTAACCAAATACTGGCATCACTGAAAGCAGCCAAAGATAACGATACGTCTTTGGGATGGTTATGAGTAATTTTTTCTCTAATAGTTAAAATTTTGTTAGCAAAGAAAGTCATGAAGTCATTACTAGTTAAAGTTAATGGAATACTCAGCTCAATAGAGCTCTGACTCTTTGTCAGCCTGGCTACAGTGCTGAAAAGAAACCTGGGGTTGTTCTTATTTTCTTCAATTAGTGATGAGTAGAAAGATGTCCTAGCTTTACGGAGGGCTTTTTTATAGAGCAACAGACTCTTTTTCCAGGCTAAGTGAAGATCTTCTAAATCAGTGAGACGCCATTTCCTCTCCAACTTACGGGTTATCTGCTTTAAGCTACGAGTTTGTGAGTTATACCACGGAGTCAGGCACTTCTGATTTAAAGCTCTCTTTTTTAGAGGAGCTACAGCATCCAAAGTTGTCTTCAATGAGGATGTAAAACTATTGACGAGATACTCTATCTCACTTACAGAGTTTAGGTAGCTACTCTGCACTGTGTTGGTATATGGCATTAGAGAACATAAAGAAGGAATCATATCCTTAAACCTAGTTACAGCGCTTTCTGAAAGACTTCTAGTGTAATGAAACTTATTCCCCACTGCTGGGTAGTCCATCAGAGTAAATGTAAATGTTATTAAGAAATGATCAGACAGAAGGGAGTTTTCAGGGAATACTGTTAAGTCTTCTATTTCCATACCATAAGTCAGAACAAGATCTAAGGTATGATTAAAGTGGTGGGTGGACTCATTTACTTTTTGAGCTAAGCCAATAGAGTCTAATAATAGATTAAATGCAGTGTTGAGGCTGTCATTCTCAGCATCTGTGTGGATGTTAAAATCGCCCACTATAATTATCTTATCTGAGCTAAGCACTAAGTCAGACAAAAGGTCTGAAAATTCACAGAGAAACTCACAGTAACGACCAGGTGGACGATAGATAACAACAAATAAAACTGGTTTTTGGGACTTCCAGTTTGGATGGACAAGACTAAGAGTCAAGCTTTCAAATGAATTAAATCTCTGTCTGGGTTTTTGATTAATTAATAAGCTGGAATGGAAGATTGCTGCTAATCCTCTGCCCCGGCCCGTCCTACGAGCATTCTGACAGTTAGTGTGACTCGGGGGTGTTGACTCATTTAAACTAACATATTCATCCTGCTGTAACCAGGTTTCTGTAAGGCAGAATAAATCAATATGTTGATCAATTATTATATCATTTACCAACAGGGACTTAGAAGAGAGAGACCTAATGTTTAATAGACCACATTTAACTGTTTTAGTCTGTGGTGCAGTTGAAGGTGCTATATTATTTTTTCTTTTTGAATTTTTATGCTTAAATAGATTTTGCTGGTTATTGGTAGTCTGGGAGCAGGCACCGTCTCTACAGGGGATGGGTAATGAGGGGATGGCAGGGGGAGAGAAGCTGCAGAGAGGTGTGTAAGACTACAACTCTGCTTCCTGGTCCCAACCCTGGATAGTCACGGTTTGGAGGATTTAAGAAAATTGGCCAGATTTCTAGAAATGAGAGCTGCTCCATCCAAAGTGGGATGGATGCCGTCTCTCCTAACAAGACCAGGTTTTCCCCAGAAGCTTTGCCAATTATCTATGAAGCCCACCTCATTTTTTGGACACCACTCAGCCAGCCAGCAATTCAAGGAGAACATGCGGCTAAACATGTCACTCCCGGTCTGATTGGGGAGGGGCCCAGAGAAAACTACAGAGTCCGACATTGTTTTTGCAAAGTTACACACCGATTCAATATTCATTTTAGTGACCTCCGATTGGTGTAACCGGGTGTCATTACTGCCGACGTGAATTACAATCTTACCAAATTTACGCTTAGCCTTAGCCAGCAGTTTCAAATTTCCTTCAATGTCGCCTGCTCTGGCCCCCGGAAGACAATTGACTATGGTTGCTGGTGTCGCTAACTTCACATTTCACAAAACAGAGTCGCCAATAACCAGAGTTTGATCCTCGGCGGGTGTGTCGTCGAGTGGGGAAAAACGGTTAGAGATGTGAACGGGTTGGCGGTGTACACGGGGCTTCTGTTTAGGGCTACGCTTCCTCCTCACAGTCACCCAGTCAGCCTGCTTTCCCGGCTGCTCGGGATCTGCCAGGGGGTAACTAACGGCGGCTAAGCTACCTTGGTCCGCACCGACTACAGGGGCCTGGCTAGCTGTAGAATTTTCCACGGTGCTGAGCCGAGTCTCCAATTCGCCCAGCCTGGCCTCCAAAGCTATGAATAAGCTACACTTATTACAAGTACCGTTACTGCTAAAGGAGGCCGAGGAATAACTAAACATTTCACACCCAGAGCAGAAAAGTGCGGGAGAGACAGGAGAAGCCGCCATGCTAAATCGGCTAAGAGCTAGTAGCTACGCTAAGCTAGCGGATTCCTAAAAACACGCAAAGTGAATAATGTGTAAATAATTTAGAGGTGATTCAGCAGAAGGAGTGCTTTAGTTAAGGCACGTAAAGATGACACTGGGAAACAAATCGTAATCTGGATAACTAGATCAATCTAACTGCGCAGATTAAACAGCTAACAGATACAGAAAAACACCGCAGTGCTCGGGAACAGGAAGTGATAAAATACCGCAGTGAGAGCCAACCACCAGTAGAGGCAAGCAAGAGCAGACGGTTTGACTTTGGTGTTAAATGCATCATCATTTAGTGTTTTACAGATAGATGACCAAAATTCAGTTAACTTAGGGCAATTCCAAAACATATGGGTCATATTTGCTGGAGCAGAATTGCAGCGCTCACACCTGTCATCAATGTTGTCATAAATTCTTGAGAGTTTAGATTTAGTGTAGTAAGTTCTATGAAAGACTTTGAACTGTATCAGGGCACAAGATGATGTTCCATTACCTGTATTACTTTTACAGGGGAAAAAGAATTATATCTGCACAAATCCACAATTTAACAGGTCATTATGCGTCCGACCCTCTTAACTTAATTTGAGGTTAAGTGGCAAGAATTTGATGAATACAAATCCAATTTCCCATAGTTATTTTATAGCAATAAAAACTGCTTTTATTAGTTATTGCTAGGGGTGTGTATCTCTCATAAAATGATACGTATCTGGATACATTGGCTACAAACTGATTCAAGATGGGTATATTTCATTATGTAATGATTCTATTTAATGCAATATGATGTGATCAATACAATTCTTTAACAGAGACATTAATTTTCCATGAAAAATTAGACTAAGCCACAACTGGTGTTGCTTACCTTTAAATATACAAAAACGGGAACCTTTTCCAGATTTTTTACTACTGTGATGCAGCATTGTGGCACTACTGCTGCAAACCTATTGCTCACCACTGGGAGGAGCAGCACATACAGCAGCAGAGAACACAGCACAACAGAAGCCCAAAAGAAGAACCCAGCTGTCATTAGCATATAATAAATAGCACAGTACACATTTCCACTTCTGAACTGGTATGAATACCTTCTGCAGAATTAAACATTCCTATGATAAATCTTGTGAGTGCACCACACCCACCTTTCAACTTTTATAAGAGCTTGAAGATGTTAAAGTAGCAGTGAAACAAGCTTAACCGATTCCTAATGTTAAAAATTGAGCCACTGACTGGTTCTTAGAACATTTAGATCAATTCAGGTGTCCATGTATCGATCCAGTCAAAGCTATAACTGTAAAATTGATTCATGATTCATATAATTTAACTGTAAAACCCTAGCAACTGCCACTGTTATTATACTATATTACTTTCATACCAAAAATACCTTGCCTTCAGAACTGCCTTGATTCTTTGTGGCATAAATTCAACAAGGTGTTGGAAACATTCCTCAGAGATGTTGGTCCATACTGACATGATGACATCACACAGTCTGTCTATTCAACCAGTCTGTCCATTCTCCTCTGACATCAACAAGGCATTTTCATCCACACAACAGCTGCTCACTGGATATCGTCTCTGTTTTGGTCCATTCTCTGTAAACCCTAGAGATGGTTGTGTGTGTAAATCCCAGTAGATCAGCAGTTTGTGAAACACTTAAACCAGCCACCAACAACCATGCCATGGTCAAAGTCACTTAAATCCTCTTTCTTCCCCATTCTGATGTTCAGCAATTTGTGTTAAAGAACTGAACAGGTGTACATAATAAAGTGGCCAGTGTGTGGATGCATACAGATGATCGTCTGGAAATCTGACATCATATGAAATAACTTCATACAGAAGTAGATGTTCTCAGTGACTTGGCACATAGCTTGATAAAACGTAACATGTGCAGTATTTAAAACTGAGTGTCAAAGACTTTAGCCGAGGTGTGTATACACATAAAAGCACGCAAACAATGTAAGTTATCAGTGCAGCCATAATTTAATGTCTACAACTAACATATTCAAATCACTTCTCACTGCAAAATAAAGCTTCACAATTGGAGCTTTGAATATTCAGGAAAAGGCAGCCAAATAAAACGTGTAACAAAAAAGGATTAAGAGCAAACCCCCTGTAAGGGCAATTCCCAGGAAAAACATACTGTACGCCTCCAGAGTCTATGTTCGCCGGGCGCAGACGCGCACAAACTAATTATAGTAGGATTATCTAAAGACGCAATCCTGGCTTTTTGCTCATAATTGAGTCAGACGACGGGCAGACATAAAAACGGACACAGAGTACTTTAATGAATTCAGAGTCTGTGGCCTTAAGTCATTAAATTGATCCTCAGTGCTTGTTTAGGATGCACCAGGGAACCAGGCGTCAGCCAGGGAAGCCATTTCATCACCCAGTGGCTTCTGCAGAGGTAAAGGAAACTGGAAAATGACTTCAGGGCATTCAGATGGAGTGGTGCCGGGGCGAGCTCTCCCGTGTCCACCTGCTGTCAGTCATCCAGGCAATCAGTTAAGCACCCCGGGGTTCTAACCGGCCATCACAGCCAACCACGGGGAGGCGGTGTGAAGGAAGCCAGCACTCTCAATAGAGTGTTAACTCCACAGCAAGTATGATAATTCCAAATCCAATATTGAGCACGACAAAGTTTCCTGCTGTCTCCCTAAAACAGCATTAAAACAATTTCCCCTGTGGATGTGTTCATGAGTGGAGGCGTGCGGTAACCTGCTAACGGCACAAAACACAGCTCGCCCCATGACACGGACAGACATCACTGTGCAACATTTACCTCATCCATCAATAACCAACATCATCCTTTAGCCGGTTCAGGGTCCATCTTTTGTTTTACTTGGAAGGAAGCCGTCTTGTTGTATTTGCGGCTCCGTTATGCTTGAAGGCAGCTCACGATGACAGTTCTACTGAACTGCTCCATCAGTTCTGCGATGTGATGACTCAACGGCAATCAACGCATGACGCTGGTCGACGGTTTTATCAACATGGCCGATAGAGGTTATAGCACGTGAGGCTGTTCTATAACACCAAAACTGAAGGTAAACCACAACGCCTGTACAGAGGAAAAGGTTTTTCTTCTTAAGGTCAAAGTGTCCAAATGATGATCCTGACATTTCTGCCAACAGCGTTTACGTATAATGTCACACTCTGCATCCCCTCGCAGTCGGGGTTGAGCTCTGAGGTGGCAATTAGATGGGAGAGGTTTTGTAGAGGCAACTGGCAAAACTGAGAGGAATCTGTGACAAAACACACCGCAGGATGTCAAGAACAAGGGACCAGAGACGGTAATGTGTGAGAAAGATATTGACACATCATGTGACACATCAAGAGCGTTTGTCTGACTACTCAAATTCCCA
This sequence comes from Thalassophryne amazonica, assembly GCF_902500255.1. NCBI lineage: Eukaryota > Metazoa > Chordata > Actinopteri > Batrachoidiformes > Batrachoididae > Thalassophryne > Thalassophryne amazonica. The sequence goes on from NC_047122.1 coordinate 66,157,587, forward strand.
TCTGTGGAGGCATTACAGACTTAATCTGTCAAATCTGTCACTGTGGAATTTCATAGTAAGAGGACACAGTGGTTCTCAGATTTTTGTTTTTTTTGGGGGGTTTTTGGGTTTTTTTTTTTTTTTTATCAAAAAGCAGTCATGCTGCAGTGGAAAGAACTCCATAAGAGAAGTAAGAATGGAAGATCTGTTGAAACTATAGATACAACTTAGTTACGTTTAAACCCAAATGATTCAACAAAACCTAATTAACATTTTCACTGGCAAATTAACAAATTAGGACTGAATTTGTGGAGTGATTCAGTCTTTACAGTGATGCTCATGTCTGCGGGTACTCAGCCTTTGAGATCGACAGTCACATGGGAAAAGCTTCTGAAATCACGAGGTCCTTGGACCAGTGGTGGGAACAGTTCAGCTAACCCGATAGCAGATAATTATCAAAGCTAATGTTTTTGCTTGCGGATTATCTTTTCAGATAAGTTTTAAAGCCATCATCAGACCATTATCTTCCGATAAATGTAATTCTGATAACTTTCAGTTCAATAACATTTTTTTTTGGCTGGTAAAGTGAGCAAAGTTTAAGTCAAAAACATTTGTAAACCCTAAAATCAAACATTTTAGTCCATCTGTTTTGTGTTTGTGGCAGACTGGCTGCCTGTTGCTTGCTGATGACATCATCATTAAGCGCAAAACGTGATTGGTTGGTCGATGCAGGGAGCATTGTGGGGAGTGTAATTCAGGTTCACTTTGGACGTTACACTGTTACCGTCCGCTCGACACAAAAACAAAACAGACTCATTTTAAGATTTTATTTTATTTCTTTGTGGCTGACAGGATACTTTAATCGCCAAGACTCGGTGAGGGAGTGGAGCTGTCACGGCGCAGGGGACTTTTCTTCACCGTTTAGACACTGTTTTGGATTTTTTTTTTTTAAAAGGACGCTTTATGTGGATTATTTATTCAGATGAATCCCACTGAAACTAACAGGTAAGAATTTATATTTACTACATGTCTTTTACTCTGCCAATCAATGCATTAATGGACATAATGGCACTTTTTAGTTCGTAAATGACAGTGTATCTGAGTAGGGGGGCAAAGCTCTTGATTTACCGATCAATCTACATTCCGATCCTCACCTATGGTCATGAGATTTGGCTCATGACCGAAAGAACAAGATCGCGAGTACAAGCGGTAGAGATGAGTTTCCTCCACAGGGTGGCTGGGCGCTCCCTTAGAGATAGGGTGAGGAGCTCGGTCACTTGGGAGGAGCTCGGAATCGAGCCGCTGCTCCTCCATGTCAAAAGGAGCCAGTTGAGGTGGCTCGGGCATCTTTTCCGGATGCCCCCTGGACGCCTCGCTGGAGAGGTGTTCCCGGCACGTCCCATCGAGAGGAGGTCCCAGGGAAGACCCAGGACATGCTGGAGGGACTACCTTTCTCGGCTGGCTTGGGAACGCCTTGGGGTTCCCCCAGAGAAGCTGGGGGAGGTGTGTGTGGATCGGGAGGTCTGGGCGGCTTTGCTTGAGCTGCTGCCCCCATGACCTGACTCCGGATAAAGCGGAAGAAAATGGATGGATGGATGGATGATGGTGTATCTAATACCGAGATAAACTGTGACTTCAAATACTGTGTTTTACTGCTTTTGAAAGATGATGACATTGTTTGGGGTTTTATTTTTTTATTCATTCATTTATCGTGTGTTCTTATGTGTTTGTGATCCTTGAATTTACCCAGCAGCGAAAAGTGAAAGTGAAACTGGTTTATCAGAAGCCGACAGTGTAACCTGATGTGACCGCTTCCGAATCAATACTAAATGTTATCAGTTATCTGTAATAAAGATACATTTTTTTTTTTGGCAGCTTATCAGTTTAGCGTCATAAAAGATAACTTTTCAGTTATGGGATTAATGGTTATGAAAGCTAACTTTTTGGTTTGCTGTGTCCACCACTGCCTTGGACAGAGGTGTTTGGTGATGCCAATACCTCTGCAGGAGAGTAAAGGACTGTGTCTTTAGGGTCCTAGTGGTTTCAGTCCTACCAAACAGTTGACACCTCAATGCTAACCAATGACGTAAGGCAACAACTGTCTTTGCAGTTGTTTGGAGAAATCCTTGAGTAATGCACACAGGTGCCTTAGTGTTGAGTACCACAGAAAAAGGTCAAAGGGAAGTCCACGTTTCACCTGGCCGTGACAGAGACCTGGCTAATTTCAGTGATTCTCCCTACCCCATATAGGAATAATCAACCCAACATCCATCAGCGTCCATCCCACCCCAGTATGCTATAATGCTTACTGTCCAATAATAATGCTTGCTGTCCACGTTGCATTTTTACATGCATCTACAAGAAAGCCATGCAAGTGTATCCGCTTTAGCAAGTGTGTGACATCGGGTTCGTGACCTCAACAGGACAGCTGAGGTGTGGACATGGGACGTTGAAGCAGTTAGCACTGCTAGTTGTTACCAGTGTCTAAACGTACCAGCTTACTGACTGTGGCTGGACAAATGAAAGAATCAAACAATACAAAGGTGACGATGGCAATCAGATGTTGAATGAGTGTCATTATGGAACTTCTGGCATTCTGAAATATCGACGATGACGAAGCCCTGTCCAGACTGAAGCAGCATCATACGGCAGGGTGATATTCTCAATGACTGCTATGCACCAGTCTGGTTTATACTTACTGGATGTATTTTTCATGCTGGTGGCACCAGTTGGAGAAAAGACCAGGCGTCTACTGTATAATGCAGTGAACTGATGGACAGGTGAATCCATTGTATCCCATTGGTTAACACAATAACTCAAAAACAATAAATACTATCATCTTGTAACTCACCAAATTAAAAGGACATAAAGTCAGGTACATAAATACTTGTGCAGAGACAATTTTTGTAATTTTGCCTCTGCTACCTGGAACCATCTCCATACTGGGTTGTTACGAGTCAAGAACTGTGCTCTTTGAGGTGAGTCACTCTGTTTTTCTCTCTTCCATTTTCTGCCCCTGGGGAGGGAAATGGCATCTCACAAAATGAGGGCATTTGGAGTCATGCCACCATAAAGAAATGTGCCACCTACCACTAATGACCAGCTGGTTTTGGAGTCCCTGAATGGAGTCCGGTATGGGGCTCCGGTGGGGGACTCCATTGTTCTGCTGGGGGACTTCAACTCACACATGGACAATGACAGAGACAACTGGAGAGGTGTGATTGGGAGGAACGGCCTAACTGATCGAAACCCGAATGGTCGTTTGTTACTGGACTTCTGTGCTAGTCACGGACTGTCCATAACGAACACTATGTTCGAACATAAAGATGCTCATAAGTGTAGATGGTACCAGAGCAGCCTAGGCCGACGATTGATAATCGATTTTGTGATCGTATAATCTGATTTGAGGACGCATGTTCTGGACACTCAGGTGAAGAGAGGGGCAGAGCTGTCAACTGATCACCACAGGGTGGTGAGTAGGATCAGTGGGTGGGGGAGGACTTTGGACAGACCTGGTAAGCCTAAACGGATAGTGCGGGTGAACTGGAAGCATCTAGAGAAGCCCACTGTCCAACAGATCTTCAACTCAATCCTCCGGCAGAGCTTCTCTAGCATCCCTGTGGAGATTGGGGGCATTGAACCAGAATGGGCAATGTTCAAAGCTTCCACTGCTGACGCTGCAGCCGGGAGCTGTGGCCTGAAGGTCTTAGGTGCCTAAAGGGGCGGCAACGCTCGAACACCGTGGTGGACACAGGTGGTCAACGAAGCCGTCAGACTGAAGAAGGAGTCCTTCCGGGATATGTTACTTGGAGGACTCCAGAGACAGTTGCAAGGTAAATCAAATCAAATCAAATCAATTTTAATTATATAGCGCCAAATCACAACAAAGAGTTGCCCCAAGGTGCTTTATATTGTAAGGCAAAGCCATACAATAATTACGGAAAAACCCCAACGGTCAAAACGACCCCCTGTGAGCAAGCACTTGGCGACAGTGGGAAGGAAAAACTCCCTTTTAACAGGAAGAAACCTCCAGCAGAACCAGGCTCAGGGAGGGGCAGTCTTCTGCTGGGACTGGTTGGGGCTGAGGGAGAGAACCAGGAAAAAGACATGCTGTGGAGGGGAGCAGAGATCGATCACTAATGATTAAATGCAGAGTGGTGCATACAGAGCAAAAGGAGAAAGAAACACTCAGTGCATCATGGGAACCCCCCAGCAGTCTAACTAAGGGATGGTTCAGGGTCACCTGATCCAGCCCTAACTATAAGCTTTAGCAAAAAGGAAAGCTTTAAGCCTAATCTTAAAAGTAGAGAGGGTGTCTGTCTCCCTGATCTGAATTGGGAGCTGGTTCCACAGGAGAGGAGCCTGAAAGCTGAAGGCTCTGCCTCCCATTCTACTCTTACAAACCCTAGGAACTACAAGTAAGCCTGCAGTCTGACAGCGAAGCGCTCTATTGGGGTGATATGGTACTATGAGGTCCCTAAGATAAGATGGGACCTGATTATTCAAAACCTTATAAGTAAGAAGAAGAATTTGAAATTCTGTTCTAGAATTAACAGGAAGCCAATGAAGAGAGGCCAATATGGGTGAGATATGCTGTCTCCTTCTAGTCCCCGTTAGTACTCCAGCTGCAGCATTTTGAATTAACTGAAGACTTTTCAGGGAACTTTTAGGACAACCTGATAATAATGAATTACAATAGTCCAGCCTAGAGGAAATAAATGCATGAATTAGTTTTTAGTTTTTCAGCATCACTCTGAGACAAGACCTTTCTCATTTTAGAGATATTGCCTAAATGCAAAAAAGCAGTCCTACATATTTGTTTAATATGCGCTTTGAATGACATATCCTGATCAAAAATGACTCCAGGATTTCTCACAGTATTACTAGAGGTCAGGGTAATGCCATCCAGAGTAAGGATCTGGTTAGACACCATGTTTCTAAGATTTGTGGGGCCAAGTACTATAACTTCAGTTTTATCTGAGTTTAAAAGCAGGAAATTAGAGGTCATCCATGTCTTTATGTCTGTAAGACAATCCTGCAATTTAGCTAATTGGTGTGTGTCCTCTGGCTTCATGGATAGATAAAGCTGGGTATCATCTGCGTAACAATGAAAATTTAAGCAATGCTTTCTAATAATACTGCCTAAGGGAAGCATGTATAAAGTGAATAAAATTGGTCCTAGCACAGAACCTTGTGGAACTCCATAATTAACCTTAGTCTGTGAAGAAGATTCCCCATTTACATGAACAAACTGTAATCTATTAGATAAATATGATTCAAACCACTGCAGTGCAGTGCCTTTAATACCTATGGCATGCTCTAATCTCTGTAATAAAATTTTATGGTCAACAGTATCAAAAGCAGCACTGAGGTCTAACAGAACAAGCAAAGAGATGAGTCCACTGTCTGAGGCCATAAGAAGATCATTTGTAACCTTCACTAATGCTGTTTCTGTACTATGATGAATTCTAAACCCTGACTGAAACTCTTCAAATAGACCATTCCTGTGCAGATGATCAGTTAGCTGTTTTACAACTACCCTTTCAAGAATTTTTGAGAGAAAAGGAAGGTTGGAGATTGGCCTATAATTAGCTAAGATAGGTGGGTCAAGTGATGGCTAATAACGATAGATTGATCATATTTAAGATCGAAGCATTAATTAATGGTAGGGCTTCCTTGAGCAGCCTGGTAGGAATGGGGTCTAACAGACATGTTGATGGTTTGGAGGAAGTAACTAATGAAAATAACTCAGACAGAACAATCGGAGAGAAAGAGTCTAACCAAATACCGGCATCACTGAAAGCAGCCAAAGATAACGATATGTCTTTGGGATGGTTATGAGTAATTTTTTCTCTAATAGTTAAAATTTTATTAGCAAAAAAAGTCATAAAGTCATTACTAGTTAAAGTTAAAGGAATACTCTGACTCTTTGTCAGCCTGGCTACAGTGCTGAAAAGAAACCTGGGGTTGTTCTTATTTTCTTCAATTAGTGATGAGTAGTAAGATGTCCTAGCTTTACGGAGGGCTTTTTAAAGAGCAACAGACTCTTTTTCCAGGCTAAGTGAAGATCTTGGTGTACCTGGAGAACCGTGTTGCGGAGTTGGAACAGTACACAAGGATGAACGACGTTATTATTACAGGAATTCATATTAAACCTCGATCCTACGCACGGGCGGTGTCAGAAGACAGCGGAGGGGAGGCCAACGAGCAGGAGGCCAGCTCAGTGGAACAACAGGTGGCTGACTTCCTGCAATCTAAAGGTACTCAAATGGACTGTAATAACATTGAAGCGTGCCACCCCTGCCCAGGAGAGAGGATGGAGACAAGCGAGCAGTTATAATGAGGTTTGTCAACAGAAAACATAAAATGGCATTGTTAAAACAGGGACGGAAACTCAAAGGAACAAACGTATTGAAACATTCACTGACTGTATGGGAAAAATGTTCTCAAAAACTAATCAAAAAACTGTGTTCATTTGTGGTGACTTAAATATCGATCTGCTCAATCCAAATAAGCATAAAATAACAGATGAATTTATCAGTATAATGTACAGTATGAGTTTATATCCAAAAATCACCAGGCCAAGCAGAATTACATCCCATAGTGCTACCTTAATTGATAATATATTCAGCAATGATATTGAGAATAACACTGTGAGTGGATTATTAATCAATGACATTAGTGATCATCTACCAGTTTTCATCGTTTATAATAGAAACCATCGGCGGAATCAGCCAGAGGAGAAAATAAAATACAGGCGAGTGCGGACAGAGGAAAACATGAACACACTAAAGAAGGATTTACAGGAGCAAAACTGGGAAAAGGTATACAGTGAAAGTGATGTTGATAGTGCATATGAAACTTTTTTACAAATATTTACATCATTATATGATAAAAATTGTCCAATTAAACAAGACTACAGAAAACAAAAAATCCAAGCTCGACCATGGATGACGAAAGGGTTACGAAATGCATGTAATAAGAAAAATACACTGTATAGAGAATTCATAAAACTAAAGACTAAAGAGGCAGAAAATAGATATAAGAAATACAAAAATAGATTAACTAATATTATACGGGTATGTAGGAAGGAATATTATAGTAACATATTATATAATAACAAAAACAGTATTAAAGGAATATGGGATATATTAAATAGCATTATCAAAAATGGTAATAAAAAACAGTTACCCTCAGTATTTCATTGATAATAATGTCAAGAAGGAAAATAAGGATGAGGTAGTCAACGGTTTTAATAATTTTTTTGTAAATATTGGACCAAGCTTGGCAGAAAAAATTCACGATTCCCAACCTGAGGATTGGGATAATAATCTCATAGAAAGAAATCCCTGTTCAATGTTCCTCACAGCAGTGGATGGAAAAGAAATTATAGACATTGTGAATAATTGTAAATATAAAACATCTACCGATTTAAATGAAATTGATATGGTGGTGGTAAAACAGGTCATTGAATGGATTGTAGAACCATTAACATACATCTGTAACTTATCATTTCAAACCGGTAAATTTCCCAATCAAATGAAAATAGCTAAGGTTGTGCCGCTGTATAAGATTGGGGATAGACACCACTTCACAAATTATAGACCTGTTTCTTTGCTTCCACAATTTTCCAAATTATTAGAAAAGTTATTCAATAATAGATTAGACAAATTCATAAATAAACATAAATTACTTACTGATAGTCAATATGGATTCAGAGCACATAGTTCAACATCACTTGCATTAATAGAATCAGTTGAGGAGATTACAAACGCCATAGACCACAAATTACATTCAGTTGGAATATTTATAGACCTTAAAAAGGCTTTTGATACAATCAATCATGACATATTAATCAATAAACTTGAACAGTATGGGATTAGGGGGTTGGTGTTGCACTGGGTGAGAAGCTACTTAAGTAACAGAAAACAGTTTGTGAAGTTGGGGGAATATACATCATCATGCTTGGACAATCCTTGTGGTGTCCCACAGGGGTCAGTATTGGGTCCAAAACTGTTTCTAATTTATATAAATGATATTGTCAATGTTTCCAAAATATTAAAATTAGTATTATTTGCAGATGACACAAGCATTTTTTGTTCAGGGGGGGATTTGCAGGAGTTACTGAGGAGGATCAGTATAGAAATGGGAAAATTGAAAATATGGTTTGACAGAAACAAATTATCATTAAACTTAAGTAAAACAAAATACATGTTATTTGGCTATTGTAATACAGACATACAGGTTCAGTTACAAGTCGAGGGGGTAGATATTGAAAGGGTACATGAAAATAAGTTTCTGGGGGTGATAATAGATGATAAGATAAACTGGAAGACTCATATAAAACATATACAAAGTAAACTGTCAAGAAGCATTTCAGTTCTAAACAAAGCGAAACATATTCTGGACCACAACTCACTCCGCATTCTTTACTGCTCACTGGTTTTACCATATTTACAGTACTGTGCAGAGGTATGGGGTAATACTTATAAAGGTACAACACAATCACTATCAGTAATGCAGAAAAGAGCTATAAGAATTATTCATAATACTGGCTATAGAGATCATACAAATCCACTATTTTTACAATCCAAATTCTTAAAATTCACAGACTTGGTTCATTTTCAAACAGTACAAATTGTGTATAAAGCAATAAACAATTTACTTTCAGCAAATATTAAAAATATGTTTTTTAACAGATCAGGGGATTACAGTCTGAGGGGGAAATTTAATTTAAAGCATCAGTGGGCACGAACAACATTAAAAGGTTTCTGTATTTCTGTCTGTGGGGTGAGGATGTGGAACAGATTGGGAGTGGGGCTCAAGCAATGTCCAAGCATGAACCAGTTCAAACAGTGGTACAAAAATATGGTTTTTTCTAGGTATAGGGAGGAGGAAGGGTAATGAGGGTTAGGGTGTTTTTGTTTTTTGCTTCGGCTTGTAAATATATAGTATTTTGTATGTAAGTAGGTATGTGTAGGTGTATATTTATGTTTGTGTATATATATGTGTATATATATGTGTATATATGTGTATGTATATATATATATATATATATATATATATATATATATATATATATATATAGATAGATATCGGTTTAGGTGTGTAGGAATCTATGTGTATATGTGGCAAAGGGTATTACTGGTTGTGGGGAAGAAGGGGTAGGGATAAATAAGCTGATGCTTCACCCTACCCCTTTTTGGACATGTTGGGTAAACAGTAGGAACTTTTTTGTTGTTGTCTTTACTGATCTATCTTCTAATTGTTGTTGTATCAAATGTTCGAAATAAACAGTTTTCATTCATTCATTCATTCATTCATTCATTTATTCATTCATTCATCTTCTAAATTAGTGAGACGCCATTTCCTCTCCAACTTACGGGTTATCTGCTTTAGGGCTGCAAGTTTGTGAGTTATACCACGGAGTCAGGCACTTCTGATTTAAGGCTCTCTTTTTCAGAGGAGCTACAGCATCCAAAGTTGTCTTCAATGAGGATGTAAAACTATTGACAAGATAATCTATCTCACTCACAGAGTTTAGGTAGCTACTCTGCCCTGTGTTGGTATATGGCATTGGAGAACATGAAGGAATCATATCCTTGGAGAACATGAAGGAATCATATCCTTAAACCTAGTTACAGCGCTTTCTGAAAGACTTCTACTGTAATGAAACTTATTCCCCACTGCTGGGTAGTCCATCAGAGTAAATGTAAATGTTATTAAGAAATGATCAGACAGAAGGGGGTTTTCAGGGAATACTGTTAAGTCTTCAATTTCCATACCATAAGTCAGAACAAGATCTAAGGTATGATTAAAGTGGTGGGTGGACTCATTTACATTTTGAGCAAAGCCAATCGAGTCTAACAATAGATTAAATGCAGTGTTGAGGCTGTCATTCTCAGCATCTGTGTGGATGTTAAAATCGCCCACTATAATTATCTTATCTGAGCTAAGCACTAAGTCAGACAAAAGGTCTGAAAATTCACAGAGAAACTCACAGTAACGACCAGGTGGACGATAGATAACAACAAATAAAACTGGTTTTTGGGACTTCCAGTTTGGATGGACAAGACTAAGAGTCAAGCTTTCAAATGAATTAAAGCTCTGTCTGGGTTTTTGATTAATTAATAAGCTGGAGTGGAAGATTGCTTCTAATCCTCCGCCTCGGCCCGTGCTACGAGCGCTCTGGCAGTTAGTGTGACTCGGGGGTGTTGACTCATTTAAACTAACATATTCATCCTGCTGTAACCAGGTTTCTGTAAGGCAGAATAAATCAATATGTTGATCAATTATTATATAATTTACTAACAGGGACTTAGAAGAGAGAGACCTAATGTTTAACAGACCACAACTGTTAAAACTGTTAACTGTTTTAGTCTGTGGTGCAGTTGAAGGTGCTATATTATTTTTTCTTTTTGAATTTTTATGCTTAAATAGATTTTTGCTGGTTATTGGGGGTCTGGGAGCAGGCACCGTCTCTACGGGGATGGGGTAATGAGGGGATGGCAGGGGGAGAGAAGCTGCAGAGAGGTGTGGAAGACTACAACTCTGCTTCCTGGTCCCAACCCTGGGTAGTCACGGTTTGGAGGATTTAACAAAATTGGCTAGATTTCTAGAAATGAGAGCTGCTCCATCCAAAGTGGGATGGATGCCGTCTCTCCTAACAAGACCAGGTTTTCCCCAGAAGCTTTGCCAATTATCTATGAAGCCCACCTCATTTTTTGGACACCACTCAGACAGCCAGCAATTCAAGGAGACCATGCGGCTAAACATGTCACTCCCGGTCCGATTGGGGAGGGGCCCAGAGAAAACTACAGAGTCCGACATTGTTTTTGCAAAGTTACACACCGATTCAATATTCATTTTAGTGACCTCCGATTGGCGTAACCGGGTGTCATTACTGCCGACGTGAATTACAATGTTACCAAATTTACACTTAGCCTTAGCCAGCAGTTTCAAATTTCCTTCAATGTCGCCTGCTCTGGCCCCCGGAAGACAACTGACTATGGCTGCTGGTGTTGCTAACTTCACATTAATCAAAACAGAGTCGCCAATAACCAGAGTTTGTTCCTCGGCGGGTGTGTCGCCGAGAGGGGAAAAACGGTTAGAAATGTGAACGGGTTGGCGGTGTACACGGGGCTTCTGTTTAGAACTAAGCTTCCTCCTCACAGTCACCCAGTTGGCCTGCTTTCCCGGCTGCTCGGGATCTGCTGGAGGGGAACTAACGGTGGCTAAGCTACCTTGGTCCGCACCGACTACAGGGGCCTGGCTAGCTGTAGGATTTTCCAAGGTGCGGAGCCGAGTCTCCAATTCGCCCAGCTTGGCCTCCAAAGCTACAAATAAGCTACACTTATTACAAGTACCATTACTGCTAAAGGAGGCCGAGGAATAACTAAACATTTCACACCCAGAGCAGAAAAGTGCGGGAGAGACAGGAGAAGCCGCCATGCTAAACCAGCTAAGAGCTAGTAGCTGCGCTAAGCTAGCAGATTCCTAAAAACACACAAAGTGAATAATGTGTAAATAATTTAGAGGTGATTCAGCAGAGGGAGTGATTTAGTTAAGGCATGTGAAGATTACACTGTGAAACAAATCGTTATCTAGTTAACTAGATCAATCTAACTGCGCAGATTAAACAGCTAACAGATACAGCAAAACACTGCTATGCTCCGGAACAGGAAGTGATACAATACCGCAGTGAGAGCCAACCACCAGTAGAGGCCACTGGTGGCCTCTTCTGGCTAGGTACTGAAAGGCCCGAAGGGCAGCAGCCTCTGTTGTGGGGGAGGAGTTCGAAGCAACCATGGAGAAGGACTTTCAGTCAGCACCAAAGTACTTCTGGCGGACCGTGAGGCACCTCAGGAGGGGAAAACGGGGAACCATCCAAGCTACAAGTCTACAGTAATGATGGGACTCTGTTGACCTCAACTGAGGATGTAATCCGGCGCTGGAAGGAACACTTTGAGGAACTTCTGCATCAGACCGGAGCAACCTCTATAGTAGAGGCAGAACTGGAAGCTGATGGAGGATTTTCATCAATTTCCCTGGTGGAAGTCATTGGGGTAGTCAAACAACTCCGCAGTGGCAAGGCCCTGGAGGTTGATGAGATCCGTCCAGAGATGCTGAAGGCTCTGGGTGTGGAGGGATTGTCTTGGATGAGACGTCTCTTCAACACTGCGTTGAGGTCTGGGACAGTGCCTAAGGAGTGGCAAACTGGGGTGGTGGTCCCCATATTTAAAAAGGGGGACCAGAGAGTGTATGCCAACTACAGGGGCATCACACTACTCAGCCTCTCTGGTAAAGTCTACTCCAGGGTGCTGGAAAGGAGTGTTCAGCCGATAGTCGAAGCTCTGACTGAAGAGGAACAATGCGGGTTCCGTCCTGGTCATGGAACAACCGACCAGCTCTTTACTCTCACAAGGATCCTGGAGGGTGCCTGGGAGTATGCCCACCCAGGTTGGCCACTGCCAGGGCTGCGCCTTGTCACAATCCTGTTTGTGATATTCATGGACAGGATATCGAGGCAGTCGGGGGAAGGAGGGTTTCCGGTTTGGTGGGCTCAGGGTCTCATCACTGCTTTTTGCAGATGATGTGGTCCTGTTGGCTTCATCGGCCAGTGACCTCCAACACTCCCTGGAGCGGTTCGCAGCCGAATTTAAAGTGGCCGGGATGAGGATCAGCACCTCTAAATCTGAGGCCATGGTTCTCAGCAGGAAACCGATGGATTGCCTACTCCGGGTAGGGAATACGGCCTTGCCCCAAATGAAGGAGTTCAAGTACCTCGGGGTCTTGTTCACGAGTGAGGGGACGATGGAGCGTGAGATTGGCCGGAGAATCGGCACAGCAGGGGCACTACTGAATTCGCTGTACCGTACTGTTGTGACAAAAAGGGAGCTGACCCAAAAGGAGAAGCTCTCGATCTAGTGGTCAATCTTCGTTCCTACTCTCACCTATGGTCATGAGTGTTGGGTCATGACCAAAAGAACTAGATCGCGCGTACAAGTGGCTGAAATGGGCTTCCTCAGGAGGGTGGCTGGTGTCTCCCTTAGAGATAAGGTGCGATGTTTGGGCATCCGTGGGAGGCTCGTTGTAGCGTCGCTGCTCTTTCGCCTTGAAAGGAGCCAGCTTAGGTGGTTTGGGCATCTGGTAAGGATGCCACTTGGGCGCCTCCCAAGGGAGGTGTTCCAGGCACGTCCATTGGGGAGGAGACCCTGGGGAAGACCCAGGACTAGGTGGAGAGATTATATCTCCACATTGGCCTGGGAACGCCTCAGGATCCCCCAATCAGAGGTGGTCAATGTGGCACAGGAAAGGGAAGTCTGGGGTCCCCTGCTGGAGCTGTTGCCCCTGCGACCTGAACCCGGAAAAGCGGTTGAAGATGAGTAATGAGTAATGAGTATTGTTATCTCTGTGGATTGTGTCCTTTATGCTGAATAGTTTTAAGTGGTTGAAAATGAGAGTGGGAATAGATGGGTTTTTTACTTCCCCTCACTCCTTTTGGACTAGAAAATTTTATTTTTGGTTAAAGGGGTAGGTGTTTGCTTCTGCCTATGCCCTTTCAGTCACACGGATGCATTGTTAATCCATTTTCTTTCTTTGTTGTAAGTTTGTTGTTGTTGTTGTTGTTGTTTTGGACTGTGTGTGCTGAATAAATTGATTGATTGATTCATTCATTCAAAAAAAAAAAAAAAAAAAACAAGTCTGACACAATTCCAAAATCATTCACGGACTAGCGCCTTCCTACCTGGCCGATCTAATTAAACCTTATGTACTGGTCCGTGTTCTGTGTTCTCAGGATGCAGGATTACTATGTGTCCCTAAGGTTAAAAAGAAGTCAGCAGGCCATAGAACGTTCTCTTTATCGTGCACCTGTTCTATGGAACAATCTGCCTGCTCAGATAAAACAGTCTGATTCTATGGATTCTTTCAAATCTAGACTACAAACTCACCTGTTTTCCCTTTCATATGACTAACATATGTGAGTAGCATCTAACCAGCTTTCTCCTTCTTTTTCTGCAGGTCTCGGCCTCATTATATCTAAATTCTGGGTTCATGAGTGAAGCATTGGGGTCAGCTGCTGTTGACCACATTAGTACCCTCTCTACTTCTCTGTTGATTTACTGTTAGTGATACTAATACCTTCGGTGCTGGTACTTCCATCCGATTGATTCTGCTCTCTTTCACTCTCTGCTTGAGGCATTTTTGTCGAGAACAGGGCCTTGGCTTGAGTAAGCATGCTGAATGAATGAATGGGGTCATACCCACACCATGCAGATGAGAACGAGAACCGGGGCAACACAGAATATTGTTGTCTGTAAAATCTGAAGATTTGGCCTTTGTTGGAATGATGTAATTATTAACTTTTAATTGACATTGATACGATGGCGCCAGCTGCACCCTATTAATTTTTTTGTGTGTATTTCTTTTTGGGGGTTTTTTATTGTCTGTGAATTGATAGAACAGACTAAGCAGTGGGTCACTCCTCTGTGTCTGTCTGCTTGAGGTTTCTTCCTCAAAAATGCCAGAAGGAGTTTTTCCTCACTGCTAACAAAATTTGGAAGGTCTTTTGGGAAATCACTGTGTGTGTGTGACCTTTTACTGAAGATGTTAACTCACCAGACATTGCCTCATGCTATCACAAAACGTCATTGACATCAGCAGTTCGATACATTTGTCAGTCCCAGTAGCGCAGAGGTCTATGCAGAAAACCATGTTTCAACATCTCATCTCAACCTCAGATAAAGTTACTCATATATTTTAGACTATGTGATCCAATTTAACATTGACCTTTGACATCAACGTAACCAGTGTTGCAAGAGGACAGTCCATAGTCCAGTTCTGACTGAAACTGCTTTTAAGAGTTTTGAGGATTACAGCAGTGGGCTGTGAATTATCACCTCCAATGAACCTTAACGTGACCCGTGTGTTGACGCTGTTCTTGGCATTCTGAACGTATCACTGCAGACAGTAGGAGATCGTCTTTGATTATACCTTGAGCTTTGACCTACGAGGTTGATATGATCTGTGCTGTGAGAGGAAGGTTCCCTGAATTCAGCCAACAACTTTGAAAGTCTGTTTGGGTTTTTGAAGATTATACCAGTGGGCTGAAAATTATGACCGCTGACAAACTTTGACATTTGACCTTGACAAGATCTGTGTTCCAAGAAAACACTCCACTGAGTATACCCAGCAATTCTGAATGAAATTAATCTTTCCAAATTAAAGATATCACCGCAGGCGATTCTTCAGATTGTGTTTTGCAGATACGGCCAAAAAGACAAAAACACAGACTTCCTGTCAAGGCTAAAAAATAATAATAAATCCATATATTTACTTTTCAGATAACTGCTAAAAAGCTGAAGCCAAGTTGACCTGTTTCTATAGTCTATACCACGACTACAGACAAACATCGGTAGAAATCTCACTGTATCTGAAAGAACCAAGAGGCAAACAAGTCCAGTGGTTGCGCTCTTGATCTGTCTGTCTCACTGCAGCTCATAAAAAGCTGCCTGGGAGCTCAGACAAAGTCTGCATTTTACATGAACGATAATTAGAAAGCCGAATACAAATCGTGCTGTGCCTGGGGTTAGGTTCATAATGGAGCAGGTGATTTGAGATGGAAGGACTGCAGGGGCACATCAGAGCGCTGACAGCAGCAACAGGTCATCAGGGACGGACTTATCTCCTTCGTCTCTTGTGTAAGTGGATCCAGGAAACAGGTACTAAATGCTCAAGGCAGATCTGCAGTTTCTGCTGTGTCTCAAAGGAAATAAAGCGTGTACTTCCCAAAATGTCTGACAGCGTGACTAATGCATGAGTAATGTATACCCAGCAGCAAGCTGCTAATCAGAAGACAAATAATCAAAGGCTCAGACGTAAATCATACCGCTCAACGTTTGTGGCAGACTTCCAGGAAGAAAACGCAGAGGATCCTACGCGCTTATTGATGACTGGAACGACACCCTTCTGTCAAATAACCATTTGGGATTAACAAAACACTACCAGGGGGCGAGATGAGCCAGCAGGCTTGACTGCATCTCTGCCGGAGCATGATGTGATGAGGAACGGGAGCGGACGCAGCCTCCACAAGGTCGCCAGGACTCAGTTCTGATACGTGACTTGCACATATCTAATAGTGATCCACAGATCCCCGTGGGGGTTCCATCCAAAAATCCATGCCCCTTCTCAGGTACACATTCCCCACATAAACCTCATCCATCTTCCTCCTCCTCACTCTTGTTTCCTCCGTGCACCTATCACCAAGACACAGAGCGCGTCACCTGGAGGCACAGCGGGTGTGTGTACGCAGATAAACTCAGACGTGCACAGCGCACTGCTGCGCTTTAAAGTCCGGGGTTCCTCTGCAGCAGCAAATCCCTGTCTGAAAGTATCGTTGGTACAATAAGTAAACCTCCAGCAAAGGTGAACACACTAAAAAGCTTGGAGGAGCAGGGACATGGCGAGCGTGTGGAGGAGCCTGCCAAACGTTGACACCGACCTTTATTATCAATATTATCTCACCTTCCAACCAAACGACAGACACAGCGCAGCAGAGAACGTCCCACGACCTGCTGCCAAAGATTAAACTAAAGTATACAAACACAGACTGACACTTACAATTAGTACCTACATACGACAGAACACACAACTCCGCCATTTGGCGCCTGTCGACAGTTGTGTTAAATAGTCCAAAGAGTCAAATTAAAGGAGATTAAAGCCTTAAAACAACTGACAGTAGGCATAAAAAAAAGCACCAGCAAAAGCCAAGATGTTTTGATACACTTTAAGTCTAATCGCAGGCTGATCACTGCTTTTACTCCAACTTGACTCCTTTTGGCTCAATAAGAATCAACAGAAATAAATTATGACCAACTTGTTTGTAGCCAAAGTGGCGTTCGACTTCAACAGCCAATCCAATAAATTATACCCACAAATTGTAGTGTTAGCCACCAAAGTGGACGTTTACTCCACATTTTCACCAAATATAAGTCATTCTGTGGTGGAACTAAAGACCAACAGCCTGATTTACTACAGGTTTTGCACATGCAAATGCACTCGCAAGTCACCTGCATGTTTTGTTACGAACAACGCACAACAAGATCGCAAAATAGCACGTAGTGTCAACTTAGCATGCTCGCCTTCATGAATATTCAACTTGGGGTTTGTCCAGCCGAGCGCACAAAGTTGTGAGAGGAAACAAGACAACACAACACAATTTATCAAGGTCAAAAGGAAATCTAACTAAAGGTCAAACTGTACAACACCATCATAAGACCAGTACTACTGTATGGAGTGGAGGTCTGGACCATGGGAGAAAAGGAAGAGAGAATCCTAGAGTCAACTGAGATGAGAATGCTTAGGAGAATCAAGGGGGTGACATTGAGAGATCGAGAGAGGAGTGAAGACATCAGAAGAGAGCTACAAACAAACACCATAAATGAGAAAGTTAGAGAGATACAGTTAAGGTGGCCATGTAGCCAGGACGAAAGAGGAGAACCCAGTTAAGAAGGTATGGGAAGCAAGCATACCGGGAAGGAGACCCCGAGGACGACCTCGTAAGAGATGGATGGATTGCATCAAGGAAGATATGACCCACTTCGGAGTGAGACCGGAGGAGGCCCAGGACAGGAAAACCGCAAAAGCGGGAATACAGGCTTAGGAAAAGAAGAAGAAGAAAAGGAAATCTAACAGGTGCTGCTAGTGTCAGTAGTTTGCAAGATTGAAACGTTGGCGTTAACTGATTGTGCGTGACAGCACTGACGTGACAGCACTTACGTTGCACAGAATCTAAAAACAAATGAAAAATAAAATAAATAAAGAAAACTTCATTGTACACATGATAACAGGATCATGATACATATGCTAAGGGATTCATTTTGAATTACTCGGTGTGATTTAAAATGGTTCATGTCGTACTTGGCTGAGTGATCTTTTACCGTTTGTGTGAATATGGTCATGTATGACCTTTTTTCTACATATAATCCCACTTGGATAGACTGTTAAATGTTACATTAATATTTTTTATCTCTATGCTGATAACATTCAGCTGTATTGTTCTTTTAAGGTTTCTGAGTTTCATAAATTGTCTAGTTTAACTGATTGCCAGACTGAAATCAAGCAATGGTTAAATGATAGTTTTCTGAAGTTAAACGCAGAAAGAAACAAGCGCAAAGACACATTTCTTCAAGAGTTTCAGTCAGGTTTTAGAATTCATCATAGTACAGAAACAGCATTAGTGAAGGTTATAAATGATCTTCTTATGGCCTCGGACAGTGGACTCATCTCTGTGCTTGTTCTGTTAGACCTCAGTGCTGCTTTTGATACAGTTGACCATAAAATTTTATTACAGAGATTAGAGCATGCCATAGGTATTAAAGGCACTGCGCTGCGGTGGTTTGAATCATATTTGTCTAATAGATTACAATTTGTTCATGTAAATGGGGAATCTTCTTCACAGACTAAAGTTAATTATGGAGTTCCACAAGGTTCTGTGCTAGGACCAATTTTATTCACTTTATACATGCTTCCCTTAGGCAGTATTATTAGATGGTATTGCTTAAATTTTCATTGTTACGCAGATGATACCCAGCTTTATCTATCCATGAAGCCAGAGGACACACACCAATTAGCTAAACTGCAGGATTGTCTTACAGACATAAAGACATGGATGACCTCTAATTTCCTGCTTTTAAACTCAGATAAAACTGAAGTTATTGTACTTGGCCCCACAAATCTTAGAAACATGGTGTCTAACCAGATCCTTACTCTGGATGGCATTACCCTGACCTCTAGTAATACTGTGAGAAATCTTGGAGTCATTTTTGATCAGGATATGTCATTCAAAGCGCATATTAAACAAATATGTAGGACTGCTTTTTTGCATTTACGCAATATCTCTAAAATCAGAAAGGTCTTGTCTCAGAGTGATGCTGAAAAACTAATTCATGCATTTATTTCCTCTAGGCTGGACTATTGTAATTCATTATTATCAGGTTGTCCTAAAAGTTCTCTAAAAAGCCTTCAGTTAATTCAAAATGCTGCAGCTAGAGTACTGACGGGGACTAGAAGGAGAGAGCATATCTCACCCATATTGGCCTCTCTTCATTGGCTTCCTGTTAATTCTAGAATAGAATTTAAAATTCTTCTTCTTACTTATAAGGTTTTGAATAATCAGGTCCCATCTTATCTTAGGGACCTCGTAGTACCATATCACCCCAATAGAGCGCTTCGCTCTCAGACTGCAGGCTTACTTGTAGTTCCTAGGGTTTGTAAGAGTAGAATGGGAGGCAGAGCCTTCAGCTTTCAGGCTCCTCTCCTGTGGAACCAGCTCCCAATTCAGATCAGGGAGACAGACACCCTCTCTACTTTTAAGATTAGGCTTAAAACTTTCCTTTTTGCTAAAGCTTATAGTTAGGGCTGGATCAGGTGACCCTGAACCATCCCTTAGTTATGCTGCTATAGACGTAGACTGCTGGGGGGTTCCCATGATGCACTGTATCTTTCTCTTTTTGCTCTGTATGCACCACTCTGCATTTAATCATTAGTGATCGATCTCTGCTCCCCTCCACAGCATGTCTTTTTCCTGGTTCTCTCCCTCAGCCCCAACCAGTCCCAGCAGAAGACTGCCCCTCCCTGAGCCTGGTTCTGCTGGAGGTTTCTTACTGTTAAAAGGGAGTTTTTCCTTCCCACTGTAGCCAAGTGCTTGCTCACAGGGGGTCGTTTTGACCGTTGGGGTTTTACATAATTATTGTATGGCCTTGCCTTACAATATAAAGCGCCTTGGGGCAACTGTTTGTTGTGATTTGGCGCTATATAAAAAAAAATGATTGATTGATTGATTTCTGACGTCTGCCAATCCGGATCCAGACCACCTCCAAAATTCAGTGGAGTCTTCCATGACCGAAAATCTATCTGTGGTGCAAATTTCATCAAAATCCACACAGTACGTAGTTTTGAGGTAATCCTGCTAACTAACAGACAGACAGACAAATAAATAAATAAATAAATGCTTCTTTTTTTTATGTCCTTGGCGGACATGAAAAAAGAAAGGAAACTGATTTAGCATTCCCTAACCCTAACTCAACAACATTCCTGAAATTAAGTAACACATTAGCTTCTTAGGCTCCTCTGTTCAGTCGACTCTTAGAAACCTGGATGTTGTCTTTGACAGTTCAGTGTCCCTCAAGCATCATTCAAACAGCTGGTTTTAAATTGTTCTTTTCCATTAAGGAATATTTCAAAACTCAGCCTGCTGGTGTAAAAGACTGAATTGGACATGATTATTCATGTTTTTGTCTCTTCTTGTTTGGATTATTGTAACTTTTTTTAAGTTGTCTTAACAAATCAGGTTTGGAACAGTTTCACACTGTACAGAATGTTGCTGTCAGACTTTTAACTGGCACAAACAGAAGAGCTCACATCACTCTCGATTGACTGGCAGTAAATTTCAGAATTATTTTTCGTTTGAACTTTGAGGGCCCTACATGGACGAGCTCCCCAGTACATCACAGACCTACTGAAACCTTGTTCTTCTTCCTGGGCCCTGAGGTCATCAGGTCAGAGGTTGCTGACGGTCCCAAACATTTGTTTTAAAACTTGGTGGGGATTGATTGTTTCAAGCAGTTGCACCAAGACTCTGGAATGCTCACCCTCTGTCTTCATGATGCATGGACTCCACTGACTTTTGAAAAGCAGTTAAAGACATTTTTATACAGACAAGCTTTTAGCTAAACTGTTTTTTAATGCATTTTCTATGTTTATTGTGTTTTATATAGCGTCTGAGTGCATTCTTTGTGCAGATTCTGGTAAGTGTGCCTGTTTTTGCTCTGCCCATTATACATGGACACATTTATTCTGAAAGAAACAAGCACAAAATAAAGTTAAGTACAACCAACATTCATAATGAATGATTTACTCATTTATTTTATTCTGTGCAGCCTCTGTGCTGGAACAGCAATCTGTCAAATACAATCACTTAACGCCAAAGTTTCAAACTCGCAAACTGCAGACGCCATCAGCAGCAGAGATTGTTTTTTTCTTTCCTTCTTTCTCTTTAGCTGCCAGCACATGAATGCAGTTATGTGTCAGAGTTTGTGTGCAATGAAGTGCAAGTGAACGTGCTCCTGATCTAAGAAATTATTTAAAAGGTCATGTCTGGATTAGAGGATAAGAGTGGTGGATCCATGGAACAACAGCCTCCCAGAGGAGTTACTGACAGCACAGAGTGTACCTGGTATCAGGGATACTGGCACACTAAATCAGGCCCTAGGGGCTCTATTTTGTCATTTTGTCATGTCTGTCTGTGAAAGATCCAGGATGGAGGTGCCTCAGTGTTGAGGACCTCAGCAACTGGAGATAAAAGACTAAAGTGCCATCTGGGATGCAAGGTGGTTCTGTGGTGTGATGGATGCAGCAATGTGCGACACATCAGTGTACGCATCCAGACCTGACCCGTCCTATCTGGATCGTGTATGGCACAGGGTCTGAAACACAAAGTGCAGGTGCATCTGAGATGTGTCCATCCACACCCTATTTACGTAGGGTTAAATCTCAGCACAGAACAGGGCAAGGGGACTAGACTTAGTCACGGACCTGGACTCTACACGGGACTTGATAAGCACGTGTCCACCGCACCCTTTTTGGAACCTCTTTCAGGGCCCAGGTAAGTCCTTGCTGCAAGTTATGTGCTTTTGAGCACCCCTGAAATGCTGTTGGGCACGACTCAAAGCTGACTAGTCAGAATTGCGCACGCAAAGGCGACAACACCACCGAGCAGCATATGTTAAAGTGAAAGTACACACGAGCAGAAGAGCTGCAAAAAGGAGAAAAGCTGATGGACTGACAGAAATGAATGAAGTTCAGCGAGGATCCAAATCATCGAGGATGAATAAGAAAATCTATGTCGCAGCACCTGGATCACAAAACCAATAGAATACCACGCCACAGACCTTCATGTCGTGGTGACACGCGTGACAAAAGACTTGCTGCTTTCTTGTTTGATGGCAGACATCACATTAGAAAAGACACAAGTCAAGAAGTCTGCAGTTAAACAACTCATGAAATGTAGATGTTTTAAGAGTTTACCTTTCCCAGCTATCTAGTGTGTGTGTGTGTGTGTGGGGGGGGGATAAATTACTCCTGTTGTTGCCTTATGGCAATGCAATAATGTTGGCTCCTAACGAAAGCTATCAAACAAACTTTATGTTGCCATTCATCTAATGTTAAGGTTAAAGGTTGTTTGCTGTCTGGGGTGTTCCTGCGATGGAAATCAATTTGACCAGCTAACATTTAGCCAATGATTGTGTGTCCTTTGACCTCCACATTAGAGATATTACTAGGACTGCTTTCTTCCACCTGTGAAATCTAGCGAAGATCCGTCCCATCCTGTCTATGGCTGATGCTGAGACCCTGATCCATGTATTTATCTCTTCCAGATTGGACTACTGCAATGTTCTATTTTCTGGTTTACCACAGTCCAGCATTAGGGCTCTCCAACTGGTTCAGAATGCTGCAGTCAGACTTGTGACAGGAAGCAGAACGTTTGACCACATTACACCCATTTTGGCGTCTCTTCACTGGCTTCCTGTCCCAGTGAGATCAGATTTTAAGGTTCTGCTACTAATCTATAAAACTGTTCATGGACTGGCACCTCCCTGCTTAGCTGACCTAATTAAACCCTATGTACCGGCCCGGGCTTTGCGTTCTCAAGGTGCAGGACTACTTTGTCTCTTGGTGAATAAGAAGTCTGCAGGTCACAGAACTTTCTGTTATCATGCCCCTGTTCTGTGGAATGATCTCTCTGCATCAATAAAACAGTCAGATTCTGTGGAGACTTTCAAGTCCAGACTTAAGACGCACTTGAGGTTTCTTCGTCAAATCATGAGAGGAAGTTTTTTTCTTACCACTGTCACCCGTGTTCTTGCTCTAGGGGTTCCAAAGGTTAGACCTTACTTGTGTGAAGTGCCTTGAGGCAACTTTGTTGTGATTTGGTGTTATATAAATCAAATAAATTGATGGAAACTGGCCTCATGGCACAAGTTGGCTCAGTGTGGCACACTGGTGCCAGTCAGTGAGAGACTGCACTCTGACTGGCTGTTCAGCTTTAGAGAATTACTAGATGAGAAGAGAAAATGTGATGAAACCAAAGGGTAGGGCAGGGATCTCCATCTTTTGCATTCTGAGAAACCAAACAAACAAACAAAAAACTCAATCATGGACACTTGCACAGCACGACTAGGAGTGTGTGATGTATTTCATCTATATCGCAGTTGTTGTTTTAACAATGCAATCTGCCGTTACTGAGTATTTGAGCCCCTGGCTACAGCAGAATAATGTCACATTGGGTAGTTTTAAATTATAATTGTAACTGAAGGTGGTTATTGAACAGCTTTCAGACTGGAAATCAGCAACTGTATCTGGCAACATTGCAGAGCAGAGATTCACAGCCACATGATCTCTCATTAGCATCATCAACACAGGTTAGCTCTTAGGTTGATTGAAGGGAAAAAAGTGTGGGGGAGACCATGCAGACACCTCCAGCCTCCTAATCTACCTGAGGAGATTAAATTGCTTGATATGGATCAACCTCATTAGTGAGGGTGGTCATTAGTAAGTAACAACTGCTGCCAAAGAGTACTAAGAGTCTTACAAACACACTTCTAAAGAATATAGCAGAGAAGCTTGAATCTCTAACTAGACTGGGTTGCTTGACGCGAGGACATTTCGCTTCAAATCGCAAAAGCTTCCTCAGCTAAAATTCTTGCTCTGGTAGTCTGACTTCTGTCTTGACCCTTGTAGAGAAGAACCAATTTTGGATAGAGAAGAATAGAGAGGAACCAGTCCAATTTTAAAGAATATCTAATTATCATCATTGTCCAAGTCACAAAAATATTGAGCTATCATTTCTGAGAAATAGGTTGTGACATATATGAAGAGATATGCTCATGTTAAAGCTCCCTGAGCGCTGTATGATCACACATAAGAAGAAAAGAAAGAAAGAAAGAAAGAAAGAAAGAAAGAAAGAAAGAAAGAAAGAAAGAAAGAAAGAAAGAAAGCTTTATCTACCTCTGACACATTGAGAGAGAGAGAGATAGAGAGAGAGACACATACTCAAATTTTTACTCTGGTTCACTCTCACATACAGAAACTCAGGCAGGGAGGACCCCCGCCCTCCCCTTTGTCCCTGTGACTGGACCTCCAGCAGAAGGCCCTGATGAGCCGAGTGTCTGGAGGATGGTGCTGAGGAAGGCCACAGACACCGTGTCGGCACTTACTGCTCCCCGGGTGCCAACCTGCGTCACAGCTGCTGGCAGAAAACATGCAAAGAAGGTGCTTATGACCTAATGACCCCACACGAGATCAGACAGAACACTTGGATGGTGTAAGACAAAGGGCAGGGCGTGGGTCTCCTCAATGTTGCACCCAGTGAGTCAAAACTTCACACATTCTTGAGAAATGTTGTTTTCTCAGAATGCAGAAGACGGAGACCCACGCCCTTTTTCTGAATCAGGCTCAAATCCTTTCAGTTGCCCCTTGTATGTTAGAAAGTCAGGTGGCATTCTGCAGAGGATTACAGAGAAGCCACACATCTGGACATCTGGTGAAGGGAGACCGTTTCTACGCTTGGTTACAAATGCACCCTCAGAAAATGCTGCATAGTTTTATTTCAGGTAAGTGCAACTGGGAAAAGTGCTGATACACGAGCAAATAAAACTTTAAATACGACAGTGAGAACGCACCAGAAATCACCAGACACACCCATTACGTCCACATTTTTCGGGGTGGGGGGGGCACGGTCAGACCCCCATCGTCACTCTGCCACCTCATCACTGGGGCCGGCCTCCTCTTTTTATTTTTTTCAGTAATAGTGGAGTGCTCGGTGTCGTTTGTGTGTGTCCATATATACATGTATCTGTATCAGATAAGGAGCTGACCCTGTGACCACAGACAATCATTTAGTTGTCCAGCTGGAGACTGGTACTCGGGTAGACAGCAGTGGCAGTTATAAATATCTTTATCATGAGCTGGAATCTGTATCCGTATGGAGAGCTGAACTGCCACCGGCAGGGCTGGCATCTAAAAATAGCAGGCAGGCAGTCGACACTGCCTCCGTCTCAACTGGATTTGATTAGCCCCGAGAAACTCTGCCCACTGTGTGTGTGTGTGTGTGTCTTGCTTGGACGCCTGCGCTCTTCTCAGTGCAATCCAACCAAACAGCTACTCTTCAACATACTTAGAATGTGAAGGTCTTTCATTTGTGGCAAACTGAAATTAAATTAAATTGTGACAGATTCTGCATTTCTGGACCTGAAAACAGACGAGAACATAAAACCTGCAGACGTGGAATCTTAACAGCAGTAACACTTGAATATGCTGAGAGAAAGTATTGTATTTTTACATCACAACGCGTTGTGTTGGCAGAACAGACTGTTCTGTTTCAGGAGCCGAACATATAACCTTCTGATCAAGCTGATAAGCTGCACTGGATTTAATGGAGCCTTACTTGAGTCGTGTGCTGTGTGCACGTGTCTGTGTGTGACAGCAGCTCTTGTGCCATCATTCATGTATTTTACTCATCAAATCTTTTTCCAACTCAATGAGTAAATATTCCGTTAACCTTCCTTTAATGCCTTCACCTAAAATGCTCGATCTCAGACTGTTGAGTGTCACTCCAAACATTTTAACAGCAGATGTGCTCGCGAACTTAAGTTGCACATTTTGTGAAAGGTAAAAATAGCTTAATTTCTTGGTAAAGCTCATTCTAACAAGCTCCAGAGAAACAACCATCAACGATGTCCAGAAACAATCATAATCACCAGTGATCCGGATCTGGATTGGCAAATGTCAGAAATCCCTGACTGCTCTTGTTTTATTTTATTATTACTTCTATTTTGTCATTTGATTTTTAAATGGACCACAATGGAAATAAGTGTTTTCAGTTTCTTGAGTCATCCATGTATTTTCAACCTATTTACAATTACATTATGTACTTACACTGAACTTATTAAATAAAATGACGCACGCACTCACACCGCTAATATAAAGATGATATATGGCCCCTGTTGGAATGGCATGTTAGTCCAGAATGTAGTTAGCAACATCCATCGTTCAGTGTTAGCTAATATCCGTAGTTTTTCCAGAAATATTAGTCCTATTAATGTTCCATTTTGGCAGCATTAAGCACCGCAAACAGCAAATATCAGCTCTCCCTCATTTGTCCATCATCAAAGTTATACACACACGCAGAGCTTTTTGTCTTCTCTGTATTCTGCCACAAGCAAGTGGTTTTAATTTTACACACCCACAAACAGAGACGGTGGCAAAAGACATTAAATGCAGTACAGTTTTCAATCATGGTATTGGCAACATGACACTTAACTAAACTGACTAAACCAATTGAACCACAAAGACAATAAATCAACAACACTAACACCACTGTTTAACATGAACCATAACATTTAAAACCTCAAAACCAAAAACTCCCACGGTGCATTGTACCACGATGTCCATTGTTCACTGTTGTTAGCTAATATTACTAATTTCTCCAAAAATATTAGTCTTATCAACTGTTTTCGCAGCGTTCATACCTGACCCAAAATACATAAGCATACCAAACAGCTACTGTCAGGTCTCTCCAGTTTCTCAGTGATCAAAGCCAAACACACACACAGAGCTCACTTGGCAATTATACTATAGACAATAATAATAAGAGCTATATAGCAGAGATAAAGACATACCGCACTTTACATTGGAAATTGTTACATTCCCATGGTATATTTCATTACGGATGGGATGTATTAAAAACACTGCGGTTAGCGTCACTACATGTGAACATGTGTTTGCAGTTAGCTTTAGCATAAGCAGTTACCATTAACCTTGAGTAACACTACCATGACTTCTGGTAACTGTTAGCATTAGCCATAGTTATAAATGCATATGCTACAGCTACACACAGGTAGCAATTCAACTCAAACTTTATTTCTAAAGCACATTTAAAATGACAGCCGTCAACCAAAGTGCCGTTACAAAGGGGCCACCAGGTTGTGCCAATAATAAGTATATATATATATATATATGGATGGATGGATGGATGGATAAAATTACAGCAGGCAATAAAAACAATAAAACACATAGATGCATTTGCTCATTTAGGAAACGCCAGGGAGATGTGGGTTTTTAGGGAGGATTTAAAGGTATCTGGGGTCAGGGTTGATCTAATATGGAAGGGGAGAATGTAGCAAAGGCCCTGTTACCTCTAGTCTTTTGTCTAGTTTTTGGCAGCTCCAGCAACAGTTGGTCAGAAGACCTTAAGGCTCTGGTTGGGATGTAATGAAGCAGGTTGCACTGTCTTTACTGTTTAAATGCCCCAACCTATGGTAGGTCTCAAAGGCATGTTTTCTTAAAAACAAACAAACAAACAAAAAAGTGTTAGGAGATACCCCCACCACCACCACCACCAAAACATCTTGGGGTGTTGATGGTTAATAGGAGCAGTCTGCATTCAGAGACACCACAGCAAGAAAATCCCGAATAAAAAACAGCAAGATCCACGTGGTTCCTTTCAAGATGTACTCGTCTGCTTGGGTGTTTGCCTACCAGGGACCAGGGACACTCTGTGGTGTGGTGGATCTGGCAACATGCAGTGATGCACTGCACCAGCGCAGGTTCCCACACTAAACTTGAACTTGATGTTTCTGTGAACTGGAACACCCCCCCCCCCCCTTTTTTTCAACCACTCAAAACTGAGTTCATTTTGTGACCCCAACCCATTGTAAAAAGCAAAAATAATGAGTTTTAATGAGGTTTTTCCCCTTCGTTTCCACGCCTTACCTGTGACTACATCATCAGTGTTCACTGGTCTTTCCCAAGTTCTGTAAATGTACCGGATGACCCAACAATAACTTTTGTTTTACATGACAATTAAAAAAAAAAAAAAATTATTTATTAATTGTACAAATGCACATAGTTTGCAAAAGGTTGAATGGATCTTGCGTCGCCCGGCACTAAATGGTGAATTATCTGTGATTCTGCCATTTTATTGAAACATACGGTGCACTGTGTGCTCAATCATCCCTCACCCCTTCCCCTCACTGGCTCCCTGAGAACTTTCGCAAATTTTGCCAGTGTACTTGTTGGACTGATTTTGAATTCAGGTTGAGCTGACCTCACCGTCTACAGTGTGATGACTTTCATATGAATTATTTAAATGATAAGAATTCAAACAAAAATAACTATTCCTCAATTTGCCAAGAAACGTCATACGTTGGAGCCCCTCTGGGCATCCGTGAAACTTAATCCAAAAGTGACTCTCAAAGATATTCTGGCAGTGAACACTGCAGTAATATCTTCCAAATGGCTACCTGTAATGGAATGATTTCATTTCATATTTTGCTGGGTTAAGAGGTGCAAGTCATATAGAAAACTGTGCACTCCAAGACCACCGATGCTGGTAGCAGAACTGCACAAAGACTCTGCTCAGCCTCACTTCTTTTTCTTTTTGCAATAACCCATCAGAAATATACATATATCTATATACTATCAACAATCTCTATAATGCAACAAAATGGCATGACAGCAAGTCAATGCAGCGCGGGACACAGCGCTTCGATACCCCAGACATTTGGTTCTGTTGAAGATAATGGGTTAGCGTTTGTGGAATGGCCTCAGTGCCATCTGTTTGGTGGAGATAGGCTGACAGGACGACTGAATGAACTCTGAATCACAGCAGTCAGCACTGCAGCAACTCACCGACAAACACCAAGGTGAGGCTGCTGTAACCCACCATGTCACTCAGCTCACCTCTCACCTAAATCCCCAGCAGATGGAGTCTGGGGGTCCAAATCCCCAGGAAAATAAAAATATACAATCCCTGCTCTATTACAGTCCCACCTTCATAGCAATTCTCCAAACGTTTCAATGCCAGAGGTCCAACACTACAGGCAAAGAATAAGAAAGCTGGAAGAGGTCAGCAGATGACAAACACTCAGAAAGTGTAGGTGATTTCAGTGAGATAAGTACCTGAGAAAACAGGTCTGTGAGGTGAATCCAACTACAACCACAGCACATTTTTGAAGTCTACAGGTGCCAGCATTTGGCTGGAGGACTGGGACGCAGTTAAGATTGAGATTTAAGTAGGCGGTAAGATACAGATTCCTATCCTCTGAAAATATTACATCCCTGTGTGACTGAGCTTTACTGACCGTGGTGGATTTGGTAGTTTGTGGCTGGTAACTGATTACTGACTCCCACCGAGCCGTGCAACGGCTCTCTGCACTAATCTGCTCACAAAAGTAGTTAAACATGTCCCAGTCATTTATTAACATCTCCACTCAACTATTTCAAAGCAAAATATAAGTCACCCTATCCACGTGGATTACTGTGAAAACACACTTACCAGCCACTTTATTAGATACACCTGTTCAACTGCTTATTAACATTAATAAGTAATCAGCCAATCACATCGCAGCAACTCAATGCATTTAGTCATCTAGACGTGGCGAAAACGACTTGCTGAAGTTCAAACTGAGCATCCGAATGGGGAAGAAAGAGGAATTAAGTGACTGAGCAGCAGCTGTGTGGATGAAAATGCCTTGTTGATGTCAGAGGTCAGAGGAGAATGGCCAGACTGGTTGAATGGGTGAACGCGTGATATCATCGTGTTGATATGGACCAACATCTCTGAGGAACGTTTCCAACACCTTGTTAAATCTATGGAATGAAAAATTAAGGCAGTTCTGAAGGCAAACGTGGGTCCAACTGCTACTAGAAAGGTGTACCTAATAAAGTGGCTAGTGAGTGTATGTCACATATGATGGGGGGGGGGGGGGGAGTGCAAGGCTGAATTTACCGTCCATCCTGTCCACTCTGGCTCCGGGACAAAAATAGATAAACTAACTCTGCCATACTGTCACAGCCTCACAATAACAAGACGTGCATTGACAAGATGCATTTAACTGTCTGTTCCAGTAGATGCCAAAACTCTTCTGCAGAAAATAAAGAAAAATAAAAACCCTCTTACCGCACTCTCCACACATCTGAATGTTATTCCGCTGTTAATGTCGACTACTGAGCAAGCATCAAACATCTCACAAAAACTTGAATATATGATTGGTAAAAACTAAAGATCTGTGAGTAAACTCAGAAAAATCATACACCATCACTGGACAAAGTAAACATAAGGATTATTAAAACAAATCGTTGATTTTACAGCCAGTTTCAGTCATGAACCCTGAACGTGTCTTGAATTTCAGGTTCATCAATTATGAAGCTGGACCTGAAATTTCATGACTTTTGTTGAAGAAAATATTTCTAATACTCGGAAAAATCTGCACAAAGTTCGAGGTACTTTCAGAGGCATCCATGCGAAAAATGTCCTCCTCACTAAACAGAGTTGGTTGAATATTTTGCCTGGTGATCAACACAGAACACAGATTAGCAAAAAAGAACAAATTAACTTCTTGCTTATAACGGCAAAGAAATTCACTCTTGGCACTAATGTCCAGGGAGGTTTCCATGAAACATTAAAGCTCGAGGGCCTTTCAAATTTCACAAAACTGAGAAAATTTAGTTTCTACTGAAATCCAAGCATTAGAATGTAGGTTTACTTTTGTAACATGATGAAAAATTACAGCTCATTTTAATGAAGAGGACATAATGTCATGGTTCGTGGTGGCTTGACCCTGAAAGTTATAGGAGGCAAATGCAGACTCACAGATACAGTTGTTGGAGTAAGGAAAAAGTAACTTTATCTGGTAAACTGGCAATTGGTTCGGTACACAGGAAATCAGTCAACGTAGTGGAGGTACAGGCAGGTAGCAAGCTGAGGCGGAGTCCAAAAAACAAGCACAGTTCCAAATACACGGCAACAGGAGTTCACAGGGCTGAGGCAGAGGCAAACTCAAAAAACGAGCAGAGTTCAGGGATAAGACGAGGTGGAAGCCCGTAACACAGGCAAAGTCAGAAATATTACAAGGCAAAACAAGACAAAGGCGTGAGGCTGGAAAGTGCAACATGCAACAATCTGGTGAGGGACTGTGAGACTGTGAGGGCTTAAATACTAGTGGAAGAATCAGAGTGGGAAATGAGGAACAGGTGTGCAGAGAGTGCTGGAAGGGGGCGTGACCAGGGAAGACAAAGGTAAGTGCAAGAGAGTGCAGTAAGGCAAAAGCAACATGAACTGGGGCAAGATAATTAAATGACAGAAAAACCAACGGTGCAAAATGTGACATGCTTGATTAATCATAATAAACACGAACAAAACAGAGGGGCAAAACTAAAACTAAGGTGGCAAGTCGAGGAGTGACAGACCAGTGATAACTAAAAAGAGAGGACGTGACACAGGAAGTGAATACACTAAACATGACAAAACAAACGATTGACAAAATAGGAAATAAATGATGAACAAATCAAAACCAGGGCCTAGGTATAGTAGAGAAGCTTGAATCGTTGACTGGACTGGGTTGCTTGACGCGAGGACGTTTCGCTTCAAATCACAGAAGCTTCCTCAGCTAAAATTCTTGCTCTGGAAGTCTGACTTCTGTCTGACTCTTGTAGAGAAGAATAAAACAACATCAAGCAACCCAGTCCAGTCGAAGATTCAAGCTTCTCTACTATGGAAACCACCTGGACAACTGAGAGCCTACACAGAAACAGGGACTAGGTAATACAATGAATGACTAAACCATAAATAAATGATGCATGGAATAAAACCGGTAACAGAAGCATTACACAAAGTACAGAAATGAACAGAACCAAACCAAGATTTACACATGACCACATATAATAATATGAAAAGTAAAACTATAAAACCCTCAGTGGAAGCCTAGACCAAATAAGGGGAAAACCCAGACATGAACTCCAGGCTAGGGCAGGTCCTGACATCACTCCCCCACCAAGGCAGCCGGCACCGACGGCTGTCAGAAACACCACCCCAAAACCCAGAGAGCGGCCACCAGGCACCCATCCAACCAGGGGCGGGCAGGTGGGGGATTGGAGGAGGGACACAAAACCATGGGAAACCGGCAGAAAAACCTGAGGCAGGAGGCGGCATGATGGACAACCAACAACCCTCAACACGGGGAACAGAGTGCCTGAGCCCGAACGGGTGACCAAACCCAGAGAGACCCCCAAATGGACGACAACAGGGCTGAACTAGGGACCAAGGAACCCCAAGAGTCCAGTCCTGGGGTACACAGCAGCCCACGGGAGAGTCAGGAGGGCGACCATTATGCCCAACAAGAGGCAAGCGTGCGACAGGAGGTTCCCCGAGGGATGGACGGGAACAGAGATGAAACCAGAACCTGGGACAGGGCAGGGCATGGAAGTGGGACAAAATTTCCCCGGCATCACAGCAGTGAGCAAACGGGAGAGACCAACAAACCTGAGCAATGAACGAAGGGGACGGAGGACCTGCGTGGCCACTCTCCGCACAATCCCAAGAATACAACAAGAAGAAAAAGCAGTCAGTAACAACCAGACAAACCAAGGAAAGAATGGAGGTGTTGTGTGGGCCGCCGAAGAGGAGGTACTGCTGGCCCACCACCACAAGATGGCGCCCTGCTTGAAGTGCGGGCTTCAAGCACGAGAGGGCGTCGGAGCGACCAGGAGTGACAGCTGTCACACATCATCCGTACCAGCTGTCACTCATCCACTACTCATCACCACCACCATAAAGGCCGGACTGCAACTCCACCTCCCCGCCGAGAAATCAACTACCAATCAGGTAATTTTCTCTGCTGACTCAAAACATTGAGTAATAATCTGAACTTCTTTGCAGCCGTTTTCCTGTGGTGTGTCCTTATCTGTGGGATTGGCGTTTGGTGTGATCAGCGACGGCTTCGCTTCACACCCCAACCAGATAAGTGGTTAGACAGGAGCTGCACGAGTGTGTGATTGGAGGTGGAGGTGCTCCCTCCTAACTGAATACAGACTGTGGGATTACTGAGTGTGCGACCTCACACTCATCAGGACTGTCTCTGTTCTCTGCCAGCAGTACCGGGTCTGACTGCTGAAGACAGCGGCCACCTGGGGCGCAGTGCTTGGCGGCTCCGGTGTTCTTCAGCTCCGTTGGCAGTGGAAGCTGTGTGGATCTGGCTCTTCTCTCGCCAGGCGTCTTCTATCGTCGAGCCTGCCCACACGTCACCTGGTGTATGATTGACAGTCACTATATTGTTATTGTCTGTACATTGTTGTGTGATTCCCAACATTAAATTGTTTCTTTTGGCTTATCCATTGTCCGTTCATTTACGCCCCCTGTTGTGGGTCCGTGTCACGACACTTTCACAACAGGAGGGAGAGAAAAACAGATGACGGACACCAAAAATAGAACCCAAATACCACCAATAACAACTATGCTGGAAAACCAAAACCACAAAATGGAAGGATTGCCAAAAGTGAAAATCCTGACAAAAAAAATGAAGGGAGGAACAAAATAAAAAGAAAAGCCACTGAACAAAACTTCTACACGGACCAAGGAAAGTGGGGGAACCAAGAAGGGAACTACATGTAGAGGAACACTGTGAAATAAGGACAAACAACACATGAAACAACCATCAGACAGAAATTTTATGGGAACTGTGGAGAGGATACAAACACAAAATACTGCTACATAAATAAATAAAAGGTAAAAGGTACAAAAAGGAACCAAACTGACATAGAGGGTAATCAAAAATTGAACCTTGATGAATAGAACAGAGAGTGGTATTCAATGCAAAGGGACCTGGAGGGATGACCCATGTCAAACGAGAACCGAGTGGGGACCAGGGAGACATGAGTTCCAGAAACCACCACAAAAATAGCATGTTTGCTACTAGCAGGGTAATGTTAGCAAATAGGGACCAATCCGGAACGAGATTCAAAACACAAAACTGTTTACCAAACCAAAACAACCAGAAGAGCATTACTTGCCAGAAAAGGGAACCTAATGAACAGAGAAACTTGCCAAAAATACACTCAACAAAAATATAAATGCAACACTTTTGGTTTTGCTCCCATTTTGTATGAGATGAACTCAAAGATCTAAAACTTTTTCCACATACACAATATCACCATTTCCCTCAAATATTGTTCACAAACCAGTCTAAATCTGTGATAGTGAGCACTTCTCCTTTGCTGAGATAAGCCA
This sequence comes from Thalassophryne amazonica, assembly GCF_902500255.1. Taxonomy (NCBI): domain Eukaryota; kingdom Metazoa; phylum Chordata; class Actinopteri; order Batrachoidiformes; family Batrachoididae; genus Thalassophryne; species Thalassophryne amazonica. The sequence continues at coordinate 66,191,689 of NC_047122.1, forward strand.
TCCCACCTCACAGGTGTGCCATATCAAGATGCTGATTAGACACCACGATTAGTGCACAGGTGTGCCTTAGACTGCCCACAATAAAAGGCCACTCTGAAAGGTGCAGTTTTGTTTTATTGGGGGGGGGGATACCAGTCAGTATCTGGTGTGACCACCATTTGCCTCATGCAGTGCAACACTTCTCTTTCGCATAGAGTTGATCAGGTTGTCAATTGTGGCCTGTGGAATGTTGGTCCACTCCTCTTCAATGGCTGTGCGAAGTTGCTGGATATTGGCAGGAACTGGTACACGCTGTCATATACGCCGGTCCAGAGCATCCCAAACATGCTCAATGGGTGACATGTCCGGTGAGTATGCCGGCCATGCAAGAACTGGGACATTTTCAGCTTCCAAGAATTGTGTACAGATCCTTGCAACATGGGGCCGTGCATTATCCTGCTGCAACATGAGGTGATGTTCTTGGATGTATGGCACAACAATGGGCCTCAGGATCTCGTCCCGGTATCTCTGTGCATTAAAAATGCCATCAATAAAATGCACCTGTGTTCTTCATCCATAACAGACGCCTGCCCATACCATAACCCCACCGCCACCATGGGCCACTCGATCCACAACATTGACATCAGAAAACCGCTCACCCACACGACGCCACACACGCTGTCTGCCATCTGCCCTGAACAGTGTGAACCGGGATTCATTCTTTGCTTATGCAAACTGATTGTTTCAGCAGCTGTCCGAGTGGCTGGTCTCAGACGATCTTGGAGGTGAACATGCTGGATGTGGAGGTCCTGGGCTGGTGTGGTTACACGTGGTCTGCGGTTGTGAGGCTGGTTGGATGTACTGCCAAATTCTCTGAAACGCCTTTGGAGACGGCTAATGGTAGAGAAATGAACATTCAATACACGAGCAACAGCTCTGGTTGACATTCCTGCTGTCAGCATGCCAATTGCATGCTCCCTCAAATCTTGCAACATCTGTGGCATTGTGCTGTGTGATAAAACTGCACCTTTCAGAGTGGCCTTTTATTGTGGGCAGTCTAAGGCACACCTGTGCACTAATCATGGTGTCTAATCAGCATCTTGATATGGCACACCTGTGAGGTGGGATGGATTATCTCAGCAAAGGAGAAGTGCTCACTATCACAGATTTAGACTGGTTTGTGAACAATATTTGAGGGAAATGGTGATATTGTGTATGTGGAAAAAGTTTTAGATCTTTGAGTTCATCTCATACAAAATGGGAGCAAAACCAAAAGTGTTGCGTTTATATTTTTGTTGAGTATAGCAAAAAGTGGAACCATGAAAAAGTGACAGTAAAGCAGATTCACGTGGGGAGTTAACCCAGTTCAATACCACTTTATGGATCCAGAAAGAGAACTTCAGTAAATCAAGTCGTGGGATGCTAACCAATTCCCAACAGAAATACAGATATTGAGAGAACTCATGTTTTAAGCAAATTATGAAACAAATGACAACTGATAAGCCAAGAACTAGCTGAGCACCAAAGAAATGCAGGAGCCGCATGTTGTCCAGAACCGAGACACTAAGCAGTCCTCCTAACGGGCCCTGAAAATGGGAAAGCATGATTAGGAAAAATAAAAGACTCACAGTTCCGCTGATTACGGCAGCAACAGTTCTTGTTGTGAAGACCTCCGAAGATCTGAATAGCAATGGAGGTGATGAAGGGATGTCCTGCGTGGGACGCGCCATTGTCGACCCGGCTGGCTCTGCAGTTGTGCGTGGAAAAGCGCACAACTTGTCAGATGCAGCTGGCTTCGCTGAAAGCTGAGAAGCTGTGCGCGCTGCTGCATGTTGGACTGATGGGACTGGAGATCGTGGCCTGGCACGCATGGCGGCAGAATCAGCTGTTTTCGCTGAAGGCTGAGAAGCTGTGCGCGCTGCTGCATGCTGGACTGACGGGACTGGACAACGTGGCCTGGTGCGCACGGCGGCAGAATCAGCTGTTTTTGCTGAAGGCTGAGGAATAGGGTGTACTGCTGCTTCCTGGAGAAACGTGGCCGTTGATGGTGGCAGCGAGCGCACCGTGAAAACTTCGGACGTCGCTGGTTGAGTCTGGAGCAGAGTGCGCGCCATATTTGACGCCAGTGATGTTGGCACAATTGTTTGAAACTGAGGCGTGACGAGCTGTGGTGACGCGGGTTGTTCAGCAGGCTTCTGGAGTGTGTGCATCAGAGAAACTGGGGGCGTGTGTCTCTCCGCTTGCTCCGGTGAAGTCACGACTGGTGCGGCCGAGGGCTGAGGTGATGTGGTCTTGCCCGATGGCTCTGTGGGCACCAGGAGAAACATGTCCTCACCAGAGAGGTCGGGCAAGATGGGAACCTTCATTCCCGTGGGCGAGGAAGTCGTGGTGGCAACAGGCACGCGCGATGGCACCGGGAGCTTCCGAGGTGCGGGCACGTGGGCCAGATGAGGCGGGAACGGAACTGGTGCCGCATAAAATCGCGGATCTGGTTCTTTGGATAGATTCATCTCCGTGGGTTCCCGTCTGAACAGCCTTCGTGGAGCAGGAACTGGAGGCAGGCAGGACGAGGAAGGCGTGGACGGCTGAGGAGGCGTGACTGCTTCGGCCGACAGTGTGATGAAGCGGGGCGTGTCCAGACAGGAGTCATAGATCTCTGATTCAAACAAGTAGTCCATCGGATCTTCGACACAGGTAGGAAGCCGACCTTGCTTAAAAAGAGTTTTGATATGTTTTAACTCTGGGAAGGCAGTTACCATTTCGGGTGCAGTGTGTAGAAGGAGTTCTAAAGCAGAAAGAATATGCTGCTTGTTCCGCTCACCTGAACTGTCTCTGAATTCAAAAAATAAGTCCTGTATCTTGAAGAGAAATTCTGCCATCTGCTGGAGTGATGACTCCTCTGTCTCAGATGAAGAATCCTCATCCAAGTCAACCCACTCAGTGTCGTCATCATCGCATGGCAGGCAAGTGGACTGCAGATATAGCTCAGGTTGCTTCACCCAGTCAGGCAGCCTCTCTGCAGAAAACAAATTGTCCAGATCTTCTAAGTCAGGGAAGAAGCTGTAGAGCCAGGAATTTGCTTCTATGATTTCCCAAGCTTGCTCCAGGTAGTCAAACTTCTCCCACAAGGTGTAGGTGTGACGGAAACAGGTGAAAAAAAATCTTATATCAGCGAAGATCTCTTTAATTCTGGTTAAGTTCAGCTCAAGATCTGAGTCCGCTGCCTACTGGTACTGGCCAGATTGTTCTGTCATGGTTCGTGGTGGCTTGACCCTGAAAGTTGTAGGAGGCAAATGCAGACTCACAGATACAGGTGTTGGAGTAAGGAAAAAGTAACTTTATCTGGTAAACTGGCAATTGGTTCGGTACACAGGAAATCAGTCAACGTAGTGGAGGTACAGGCAGGTAGCAAGCTGAGGCGGAGTCCAAAAAACAAGCACAGTTCCAAATACACGGCAACAGGAGTTCACAGGCCTGAGGCAGAGGCAAAGTCAAAAAACAAGCAGAGTTCAGGGATAAGACGAGGCGGAAGTCCGTAACACAGGCAAGGTCAGAAATATTACAAGGCAAAACAGGACAAAGGCGTGAGGCTGGAAAGTGCAACATGCAACAATCTGGCGAGGGACTGTGAGACTGTGAGGGCTTAAATACTAGTGGAAGAATCAGAGTGTGAAATGAGGAACAGGTGTGCAGAGAGTGCTGGAAGGGGGCGTGACCAGGGAAGACAAAGGTAAGTGCAAGAGAGTGCAGTAAGGCAAAAGCAACATGAACTGGGGCAAGATAATTAAATGACAGAAAAACCAACGGTGCAAAATGTGACATGCTTGATTAACCATAATAAAGACGAACAAAACAGAGGGGCAAAACTAAAACTAAGGTGGCAAGTCGAGGAGTGACAGACCAGTGATAACTAAAAAGAGAGGACGTGACACAGGAAGTGAATACACTAAACATGACAAAACAAACTATTGACAAAATAGGAAATAAATGATGAACAAATCAAAACCAGGGACTAGGTAATACAATGAATGACTAAACCATAAATAAATGATGCACGGAATAAAACCGGTAACAGAAGCATTACACAAAGTACAGAAACGAACAGAACCAAACCAAGACTTACACATGACCACATATAATAATATGAAAAGTAAAACTACGTATAAAACCCTCAGTGGAAGCCTAGACCAAATAAGGGGAAAACCCATACATGAACCCCAGGCTGGGGCAGGTCCTGACACATATTTATCTTGGGGAAAATTCCACAATGAACATTGTCTTTTCCTTCATCGCCGTTATGCAGACTAACTACAGGAGGAAGCGCGTTTGTGTATGTGTGAGGTTTTGTGATCACCTCTGACCCATCTTACGTTAACACCCATAAGATTTCTTGCAAATCACTTCCAAATGTACCAAATGTTGGTCATAGCATCTGATCCCTTGAATTTATCCCCCTCAGGGGTTGAAATTCTACATTGTTTCTAGATAGCATGAATTCTGTTCATATTGGCATCATATTATGAGCTAAATGCTAAAGAACAAAATTATAGTGGTGCCAAAAATTTCTTTCTATAACTCAAATCTTTAAAAAAAAACAAAAAAAACTGTGGCACTATACCTTTAAGTAATCACCGTCACACTGACAACTTATATTTGCAATCATAGAAGTCCAAATCTGTATTGAATCTATAATAATAAAACCGAGTGTTCAAACACTAAACTGACATCAACACTCTATCAGTAAAGGTCCTTATCTGTACTGTTTTATGAATATAGACCAAATCATTTCTTCACACTGCATCGACAGAAATAGTCTCCAAATTACAATGTAGAGCATGTTCGGATTCATTTACATCCACTGTTTATACTTGAACATATGTCAAATGCTTGCTGGGCACTAAGAGTTTGAGTAAAACTAAAGAAAACAATATTGCCCACAGAGAATGAGTCATGCTGCAAACCAGAATACATTTTCTACAGCGTGCAGGCCAAACTGTGAAAAGTAATGCATCATGCTGGGTATGTATTATGTATCCACTGCTATATCTGCAAAATTAATTGTCCTGACAACCGGCTTCATGGTAACTTCCAGCGAAACAAAAATCTATACACAGCGTGCAACAGGATTACTTAAGCAGAGTATTTGAGTAGAATCCTCCAAGGAATACAGACTGCTAACAGGTTTATTCACTGATTAAAATGCTTTTCTACAAATGTAAAACAATACAATGCCGACTACCCAATACCACTCATATCAGGCTTTATGGAGTTGTTTATGCCATAAAAAGTACAGGATTCAATTTATGATTTGAAATTCTGGAGACCCTGGGAGTCCATGGGGTAAAAACATGGGGAGCCCCCTTGACACTTGAATCAATGAATTATAGTGTTGAAATGTGATGTACAATTGAACACAACCCATTTACCTTTCCTGCATGTTATGCACAACTTATTATTTTTCCACTTCTTTGCTTCTTTTTACAATAAGATGCTGCAATGTCTTAGTATGTTATGTCATGGCAGCTTTTCTAAAAAAAAATAAAAATAAAATGCAATTTTTCAATTTATTTCATTTATGTAGCGCCAAATCACAACAAAGTTGCCTCAAGGCGCTTACACAAGTAAGGTCTAACCTTACCAACCCCCAGAGCAAGAACACAGGTGACAGTGGTAAGGAAAAACTGCCTTTGATGATTTGAGGAAGAAACCTCAAGCAGACCAGACTCAAAGGGGCGACCCTCTGCTTGGGCCATGATACAGACACAACTGACAATACGGTTTCAGCTTCCCAAAAAATCCCTATCATTCGTGCTCTACTGCACACACACACTCCACTCACATGGCCAGCCACAGAAAGGAACAAACTTTAGTTGCCCCTTCATCAAGTTTGTTTGCATTTTTTGTTTGCACACCTTAATCACTGCAAAACAAACAAGAAATAACATTTGTCTGATTAACAGTTTTGTATGAGTGAAGACGGTCACACCGTCTGATCGCTGCACTCCGTGTCTCAACGCTCCTTCAATCGCTCTGACTGAAACATTTTCTCTGCAGTTGTGGGAAAAAAATGTAGGCAAACTCCTGTGATGAAATTATGCTCCATGAGATGGTCTTACAGTAACGACTTAAACATGACAAGACGGTACGTGTTTGTAAAATCTGCATCATTTTTTTTTATTTGTTGTGCTTTTTGTATAGAGTGATGACATTAAATCAAACCCAGGAAGTAGACATTTTGCAGTATGATGTCAGTAAAGAAAAAAACAAAAAACAAAACAAGATACGGAGTCTAGGAGCTTTTATTTGTGCAGCGTGTCACTGAATCCACTACCCTGTGGAATCAACCTGGGTCCTGGTCCACAGTCACCGAGGGAGACAACTTGTCCATTTCTACCTTCCCAAAAACATCCATCTATTTGCTGCAGCCTGGTTAAATGTGGGAGTCTCTTTTGTCTTTAGTAGTTGTATTGGTCTTCAGTAGTAAAACATCCTCATGCTGGATCAGTCTCAGGGTAGCATGCCACATGGTCATGATCTCACAGTTGAAAGCACCCTCAAAAGGCAAGCAGTACACTTCAGAGTGTCAACTATCTGACACAAAGTCCTTCCAGCGGCACCCAAGGACTCGCTGGACAGACCTTGGACCAAAGACATCTAGTTCAACTCAACTTACTTTATTTATATGATGCCAAATTACAATATAAGTCGCTCCAAGGTGCTTCACAAGGAATAGATCTAACCTTACCCACCCAGCTGTCACCTCAGGTGACTGGTAAGAGTCCAGGTCTCACAATCATACAGTAAAGTCAGATGCATCAGGACCCCAGAGACTTGGACCTTCATTCTGCTGTAAAGCATCTCCCAATTTCAAAGGCCCAAAGTCCCGGAGACACCGTCCAGATAAGCAGCTCATGTTTGATACATTTATTACGTACAGACGGATGTCTGACGGCCGACTCCAGTAAGTCACTGAAAGCTTAATTCTTCATCCTGATTCAAGACAATCACAAACTCAGCCAGTTTCAAGAGTGGCCAACAAAGGTGGACCATAGGACTGGGGACTGTGTGGGTTTGGCAGAGGTACACATTCTCTGGGTGCTCTTCTAGTCATCAGAGTGTAAAACACTGAAGCCCAGAGCTGCTAAAACTGCTCAACCCTACATGAACGTGTGAAAGATTTGAACAGAATTTTTCTGTGTAGGCTCTCAGTTGTCCAGGTGGTTTCCATAGTAGAGAAGCTTGAATCTTCGACTGGACTGGGTTGCTTGACGCAAGGACATTTCGCTTCAAATCGCAGAAGCTTCCTCAGCTAAAATTCTTGCTCTGGTGGTCTGACTTCTGTCTTGACTCTTGTCGAGAAGAAATTCTTCTCGACAAGAGCCGAGTCATTCTTCTCGACGAGAGTCAAGACAGAAGTCAGACCACCAGAGCAAGAATTTTAGCTGAGGAAACTTCTGCGATTTGAAGCGAAACGTCCTCACGTCAAGCAACCCAGTCCAGTCGAAGATTCAAGCTTCTCTACTATTTGAACAGAATTGACAGAGGAATAAATTAAAGAAGAAAATGAAAAATGTTGGACAGTTTTTACATGTTTTCAACTTTGGGGTTCATACATACAGGAAACAAAAAAGCATCCAATCTACTTCGTCAGCAGCTGACCCCCATCACACCTCATAAACTGAAGCAAATTACAATCTGATAATCAGACAGTTATTTTACATGAGTAATTTGAGTTTCAGGTCCCGTTCACACAGAGATGGGTTCAGGCATATCCACAAAAGTTGAAGAAAAAAAAAAGAAATCATACTGGTGTTTCATCCACATGGAACCGGCATTTTCAGAGCCCAAAAACTGCTACTTTTTCAAAATAGGTCCCAGAGTGGATAAATCTGAAAACGCCAGATTCATGTGGACAAGCAATACAGAACTTTTCTATAACGATGATGTCAGCCCCGCCTATCTAAGCTCAGGCACTCATGATGAATGACATGTTGTTGTTGTTAACAGTGTAATTTAACACTTTTTTTTTGTCTTCGTGGATCACTAATGGGATTTATTTTCCTCATGAGCAGGATGCTGAAGAGATGAATGATAGCTGTGGTGAACGCTGAGCATGAATAAATGAAACTAACACTAATACAATAAATTCAGAAAGGACTTTCAGCTTTTAAAATAAGTTATTTTTCTTCTTGTCTGTGGTGGGACAAAGCGACGGTGTCCTCCGGCTGAGACACTGACACAAGGCAAACACCAAGGGACATCCTTAATAAATGCTGCCATTTATTGACAAGCAACTTCCACGATAAGGAATTAAGGCATTTCTAGACATCACGTCTTATGTGGACAACAGTTTTTGGCTGTGATAACACTATGTAACAAATTTTTATTTTTGTTTTGTTCCTGGGTACACAGTGTGTTTTCCTAACCTGTTATGCCTTAAATAAATAGAAAATAGCTGTTATTCCACAGAAACTTTGCTTCTGTGATCAGGACAATGATATTTTGAAATTTGTCTGTTTTCAAGAATATTCTCAATTCGCCTTCATTACTACTGAGTGGTCTTCTAGAATATACTTTAACTGCTAGAACTGTCCAGAATTTTCTAGAAGTTTTCAGAATTATCTAGAAATTTCAAGAAACTTTTAGAACTTTCTAGAACATTAAAAAAATAAAATCAAAGTTTGTGCTGAATGTAGTCATTTTTCCATAGACTTTAGACATAAGCAGTTGAAATATAACACTTAGAAGCCAGGAACAAAACTGTGTTACATATTATAATCGATCCAGCTTAAATATAAAAGACTTTATATTTACTCTCTTGCTGCTTTGTAAAGGTCTCACTTCTGCTGATGAATTGATTAGTTCTGTACACCGGTTATGCGCATGTTCCACATCTTCTTCTCTGTTTTTGTGGAAGCCTTACAACACCACCTACAGGCCTGGCATATGTACTACAGCATTTTCAGAAGTTTCAGCGGCTTCGTGTGGAGGCAATCCTGAAACGGTGCCGTATTTAAAGAACACGACAAAGAAAACGACAAAGGAAAAAGATCGTATAAGAAAAGTGATGTTTCTGTGTGGACAAGGCCTCAGGTCACTGGACTGAAGCTGATTCTCTTTCCACACAAACCTTTTAACCCCCTGTTCCTGGTAGATTGGCTATTTTCTGTCTATGCTACTGACGACAACACCTGCAGCAAAACTTAACCCAGCCATTCAAACTCAATCATACTTCCATATAAACTATTTATGCTCCCGACATACAGTACAGTGCCGGAAGGCAGTTTGGTGGCAATTAATGCTATATAGGCAGGAGTAAAAATCTGCAAAGTCATGCACATTCCCCATGCATGACTGAAAAGTAAGGCAAAATAAGTGTCACATAAGGAAAAAAAAAACTGCAGAAAAAGTTTTATTATGAATGGCAGAAAAAAAAATACTTTCTTTGTGAAATCTGAAATAAACCAGTTTTATCTGCAGGAAAACTTTTCCCACCTTAATAATGGCAGGAAACTGTTTTGACAAACTTTAGGAAGGACTTGATTCACCTTAATGTGGCTGTACTCCGTCTTGCCCGATTCACCGCTGACAGTCTTGTTCTCAGACCTGGGTTTGAGGACTTGGCGAAGCGGACTGGAGATTGGCAGACCTGTCACACTGATCCCATCTGAAACGACATCATATCGCCAAATATTCAGCAGATGGACAAAAACACCACAGATTTGTTTAAAAACTCTGTCAAACCTGAATACCCTGGAATAATAACCTGATTTTGTTTCCTCACACTGGAGAGGCCATATTAAGCAACATTCATCTAATTTCAATGTAAATGTGCTGAGGTTAATTAAAATAATAAAAAAGAGGCCAAAAAGGATGAAGCAAACCTCAATTTATTTCAGTTTATCTACGAAACAAGATCTAATTCAAACAATAAAACTGATTCTTAAAAGTCCAACTCTATTTTTTGTCATGTTTCTATAAATAGATGAGTGACAGAACAAAACTGCAGCAAATCACAGCTGAAACAATTGTGAAACAGAAGAAAACTGAAGTTTCAGGCCAGTCCGGTCCATAAATAGTTGGACAGTGACAATTCCTAATTTTGGCTCTATGCGTCACCATAATGGAGGTGAAGTGACACCATGAAGGTGTGCTTATAATGTGGTGGCTTCCCTCAATGTTCTCCTTCTTGTACATTCACTCACTTTTTGAGAACTGGCTACTACTCCACAGAGTACATACTGTTTGTATTTATGAATGACTGATGTTCAGTGAAGTCCAGAACAAACTCACTGACTTTGAAAGTTCATGCACCCAAACCCTGACGCGTCTAAACACAACTGGCTGAAAATTTGATGATTTGCATGAACAATTGTGGCACAATTAGGCTGGGAGATAGATATATTTTACAAGGAGATATGTAGATGGGACAACCCTGTAATACCAATAAATCTTTTGCTGCGTTATGACCCCCTGACCCCTTAAAGGTGACTGGCTCTTCTCGAGTCCATAGAAATTAGGCAGGCAGCCCTCACCCGCTCCACACTGCCCGCTACCTGCATCTGCATACAGAGCTCTTCCTCAAACAACGAGGTGGCAGAGTTTGAATTAAGACCATCTCTCTGCGCACAAACGTGCAATCAATATAAAAAAGGTGGATTTTAAATACACAGTAAATACACAGCTGTAAACACAAACGAGCGGTGGCAGCCTTCCACATACTTACTATTTTGTTATTTGCACAGCTGTGCTTTGCTGGGCAAAGCACAGTAAAGGTAACATCACATGTGTGGCATCGAGGTAAAATCAATCAATCAATCAACTTTTTTCTTATATAGCACCAGATCACAACAAACAGTTGCCCCAAGGCGCTCCATATTGCAAGGCAAGGCCATACAATAACCATGAAAAACCCCAACGGTCAAAACGACCCCCTATGAGCAAGCACTTGGCCACAGTGGGAAGGAAAAACTCCCTTTTAACAGGAAGAAACCTCCAGCAGAACCAGGCTCAGGGAGGGGCAGTCTTCTGCTGAGACTGGTTGGGGCTGAGGGAAAGAACCAGGAAAAAGACATGCCGAGAAGGGGGGCAGAGATCGATCACTAATGATTAAATGCAGAGTGATGCATACGGAGCAAAAAAAGAAAGAAACAGTGCATCATGGGAACCCCCCCACTGTCTACGTCTAAAGCAACATAACTAAGGGATGGTCCAGGGTCACCCGATCCAGCCCTAACTATAAGCCTTAGCGAAAAGGAAAGTTTTAAGCCTAATCTTAAAAGTAGAGAGGGTATCTGTCTCCCTGATCTGAATTGGGAGCTGGTTCCACAGGAGAGGAGCCTGAAAGCTAAAGGCTCTGCCTCCCATTCTACTCTTACAAACCCTAGGAACTACAAGTAAGCCCGCAGTCTGAGAGCGAAGCGCTCTAATGGGGTAATATGGTACTACGAGGTCCCTAAGATAGGATGGGACCTGATTATTCAAAACCTTATAAGTAAGAAGAAGAATTTTAAATTCTATTCTAGAATTAACAGGAAGCCAATGAAGAGAGGCCAACACGGGTGAGATATGCTCTCTCCTGCTAGTCCCCGTCAGTACTCTAGCTGCAGCATTCTGAACCAACTGAAGGCTTTTTAGGGAACTTTTAGGACAACCTGATAATAATGAATTACAATAAAACTGAATATTTAACTCTTTTCATATAAAATATCGATACTTAAAAATAGCACATTAAGATTGTTGCTCCATATTAACCCTACCTAATGAACAATAATCTTTAAGTTTAGCTTATCTAATTATTATGAAAATAAAGGGGTTGGGTATAGAAATAGGAGTCATATCAAAATGGTTAACACATATTTTTGGTTAAAAACCTTAAAATATAGAGAACAATCTACACTACAAGCATGTTAGCTGCTTTATTTCAACTCCGTTGTGGAGATGTGTTGAGGCAAAATTACAAAAATTGTGTCACTGTCTAAACACACCTGGACATGACTGCATGGACTCAGCTTTCATTGTATCACAGTAAGCAAATAAGTCCCTTCAGCTTCTCCCTTGTTTCATTCGGGGTCCCCACAGCAGGTCTGAGGGGGAACTGTGTGTTGATTCACGCCGGAAACCAACATTTCTTCAACACTGCAACCAGCGAGTCAAAACTTCACACATTCTTGAGAAATGTTGGTGTCTCAAAATGTAGACGACAGAGAACCAATGCTTGACTTTTACTGAGTCAAGCTCAAAAACTCTCAATCACCCCTCATAATTATTTTGTGATTAAATATTTAAATAAATGGAGTGCATTTACATAACGCTTTTCCATCTGAATCAGAAGGTCGGCGCGCTTTACACTGATGCTTCACATTCACCCACCCACACCAATGTCAGGGCGCAAACATGTAAGGCACTCAACTGCACAACAGGAGCAGATTGAGGATTAAGGACCTTGCCCAAGGGCCCTTACTGATTTTCCAGTCTGGCAGGGTTTGAACAAAGAATCCTCTGGTCTCAAGCCCACTACTTAACCACTAGACCATCACCTCCATGAATGAACAAGGTCAACATTTGTATATGCAACTGACATATACATAATACAATACATAATACAACATGGATACTGACACTGTTGTTGTATATGTGCTACATTTATCTGTATCTAGGGACTGCAGATGCAAATTAGCCTAAGGCTAACTCTGGTGCAATGCATAAAATGGTAATATTTATCGACTGTTGCCGATGTGCTTGCTCAGGGGCGGGTAAGGTTAGACCTTACGCTTGTGAGGCGCCTTGGGGCGACTTGTATTGTGATTTGCCTGAGGAGGCTTGGCACTTACAAAGTCAATGTACACTATGATAGATCAATTAAACACAAAAGATCAATTATGTCTCCTTGAAGATATCAGAATAGAATTATGTTCCTTCATGCACATCTGCTTATGGTGTACTGCTATTGTGTGAAGTTCAATTAAAATCTGCTAAATGGTTTCTGAAGAGCTGTGCCTACAAGTTCGATACTGTGAGATGCATCAATTAAACAGAAAAGTCCAATTATCTCCCTCTGAAGATGCACACCTTAAAAAAAAGTTTAAACAAAATTTAATACCAGAAACCCTCACACTGGTGGGGCTGACTGTGTTTGCATGAGCATGGTTACAAAAAAACACAATAAAACTCCATCTCCGACCTTGACAGCAACATTCCAGACACACAGGAGCAGCTGCACGATCAGCAGCACCACGGGGCCAGCAGCTTTCAACCCACTCAGACAGCACTCAAACATGACGCCCTGAGCCCACGTGCTGACGTCAAAGGAGCCGTCTCATGCTCTGACGTCAGTCCAATCCAAACCAATTCCCCCACAGAAAGGAGAAATTACTGGGCTCTGCAGCAGCTCGGGCTGTTGGGTTCACAACACACTCAGCGCGCAAAGGCGTAACTATAACAACAGCATTCCCTTTTTCCAACTGTGCAATTGTTCAAGATGGTATCTGACTTTAAACTGATAAAAATGACTGAATAAGGACTTGGGAGAAAAATGACAGCGCTTTGCTGTCTGCACCCACTGATAAGCAAAACTGCTTTATTCAATTAAAGCACAAATGTGTTTGTATCCAGAAATACAAATTAATGAGCTGGTTTCTTCCCTCAGGCAAAAACAAGCTGCTAACAACTGTCATTTATTAGCATTTGTATCCGATAAGATGCATGAGATTTTGTAGGTCAGTATTCAAGAATTGTGATCATAATTCTGTTTATTTTAATTGAAAATGTCAGGAATTGGATGCAAACTCCTGTGTGTGGAAAAATAAAGCAATTACAGGCAGTTCAAGTCTGTAGCTACAGTAACTCATGAAGACGATATTTATGGACAAACATTCCACTCGCAATCAATTTCTTCATTAACTTCTTCAAACAACATCTGCCTTGTTAATTCTTTCCACTGAGAAGTGATTTCTTAATGTGTGAGAATACATTACAGGTGCAAACTGAGACTACAAAATGGATTATATTCAGGAATCTGCTTTACACTTTTCATAAATCAAGCTAAACTGAGATTCTTTTTTTATTATTAGTATTTTTCAAATTTCTCACAGTGAACAATCTGAATTTTGTGTGTGTTACTGATGGGCATCTTAAAAACAGTCGTGTCTTCCGTGTTTGACACATACTCATGCAAATTATTTCCTTGGGATGCAGTGACACTGGAATATATTTAAATAATCAGTTCATAATTCATGATGCCAAAGCACAACAATAAGCTGTTTAAGGCTGCATAAGCAGATGTACATAATTCAATAAAAAAAATTTTTTTTAAAAAAATCTTTAATATGGTCAACATATCTGTGATGATTTTTAAATGGTTTCACTGCAGCAATTTTTGAGCCATCACATGTTAAAGTTGTACACAACATGCAGCATATGACTTCAAAAATTGAAAACCCTCACAGAAGAGCTTGGACGGGTGGAAATCGCTTTCTGTGGAAGACAGCAGACTAATCTAACAGAGTAAATTTAAGACGAGCTCTCAGATTCACATTCTAGGTCCATACAGTGTCGAGGAGAGGAACACGGAGGGTGGATGGTGATTGAATTTGTGAAAAGGATTGAAATGGCTGTGGTGAATATGTATTTTAAGAAGGATGAAGAGGAGGAGCACAGCTGATGTGTAAGACTGGAGGAAGATGCTCCTGTGCAGGAGATGCAGTTACAAAGTGTTGGATGTGCGTCACACCAGATGTGTTGCAGTGTTTCTGCAGTCACATCCACAGGAGCCTAAAGGACAATGTATGCAAATGGCTGTTTCTAAAAGGGAGGTGTGCCCATCTGTCACTTACAAAACAATATGACACCTGTCTAGATGCACAGGCGACAAGGATTATTTTATTATGGAATGAGTCGCTTCAATACGATTTGATTTTGAATGATACGATGCAATCAGATACAAATCTTTGTTTAACGCAAACATTCATTTTCCAAGACAAAAGTGCCACCGTTTACTTTCAAATACATATTTCATACAAAAATAGAGTCCTTCTACAGGTTTTTCTACTTTGTACAGGTGTTACTACTGTGCTGCACCGCTTTTTGTTCACCACTGGGGGCAGCACCACATACAATAGCAAACCGTGCAGTGCACCAAAGAAGAAGCCCAGAAGAAGAAGCCAACCGTTATTAGCGTAGATTAAATAGTACAGTAGAACTTTTCAATTCTGAATGCGTATTATGAATCAAACGTAAAGTTCACACGGGGACAGCATACTCCCTATGGCTATTGGCCATGTTGATTTAGTTTTGACAGCAAATTTAAAGAAAGAAAAAAATGGACCTTTTTTGATTCTGTTCAATGAATGCTGCAGACTACATGCCGTATAGAACTCTGTGAATGTTTTGACTTCTCCTGTGAAAAATTCGTCCCCATCCGAGCAGAAATACAGAGGTGGACGGCATCCTCCATCATGGTGCCGGGTGTTGTGCGCTACGACATACAGACTGAGTAACGAGCGGAGTGACTAATACTGGCATCGCTCACAGTCGGTCTCTCTTTTACACTCGACTTTCAATCAGAATCTCTCTAATTATATGTCTGAAGGCCTCAGAGACAATCAGTCAAATCAGCATTCTTTAATCACCGGCTACCTCACTCCCTTTTGATTAAAGTGCAAACAGTGAGTGCGTCTCTCTTGAAATAAGTGTAATTGTGTTTGTGATAATATGAGCAGACATGTCATTCACATATGGCCAATATAATCACTGTCAGTTAAACTTTACATGAGCCCCCTACCGGGAAAATAGGTGCATCTATTAAACATGGAAAATGTGATGCGTTAGTGTGTAAACATTAAAAACTCACTTCAATATCCTGCTGAAGAAACATAAAAATGGGGATAAAAATACCAGGCAAACAAACGCTGCTAAAGCTGCAGCTCATTTATCATATGACTACGTACACAGCAGCTCTACCGCATAAATATGGTTTGTCTGTGATATTCCACAGAAGAAAATGCACTTTTTAAAAAAAAGCTGGATTTCAAGTTGAAGCAAATATTTTAAATTTGTGGAAAATCAAAAGGAACAACACATTTAAAGCTAGTTTATAGTGTAGTTACAAGAGAATATATGAATCAGTCGCTCCGGATTCATTTCCCGAAGGGAAGTCGTCTTTTTTTTCATGACAAATGTAGCTTTTTAGCCCATGTTGTAACACCAAATCAAATGTGGACGTTGTAGCTTTAAGAAGGTGAAGTAAAATTTAAGCAGAGTGAGGTCAGCGGGTTTTAACAGCCCGATTCATGATTTCAAAAAGACAACAGAGAGAGAATAATACTCAATAAATAATGAACTTTATTACAATAATAAAAAAAATGGGGAGTTCACCAAAAATTATTTGGTTTTTAAGCTAAATGGGAGTCACACAAAATATTTTATCTTGTTTAATGCTGAGCACTTTTTATTGGGAATAATTTGGCATTTAGAAACATTTAATCGTTTTGGCACACTCTGGGGCAGCACCATGACTTAGCGGCCTCTCTGTGTGGAGTCTGCATGTTCTCCCCGCGTTTGTGTGGGTTCTCTCCGGAGCCTCCAGCTTCCTCCCACATCCAAAGACATGCAGGTTAGATGGACTGGAAACTTTAAATTGATTATAAGTGTGTATGTGGGTGTGAATGTGTTTGTTTGTCTATATGTGGCCTGAAACACACTGGCGTCCTGTCCAGGGTGAACCCCGCCTCACACCCTGTGACTGCTGGGATACTTGGAGTTAACAGCTCTAAAAAAAATGAATGGATGCCAAAATCTGATTGATGTGTTCTGTCATGCATAACATCTGTGCCCATTATAGCACATGAGACAAATATGCCATGAAAGTAACCATGAGGAACCAGCACACTGTCTAACCCCCTCACCAGCACCCCCAGCCTGGGTCAGGACAAACATCTCATCACTGGTTACATTATAATTCCTCTTTAAAGAAAAGAAACAAATAAATAAATGAAGCTGTGATTCTGAGTCGACATGCAAGACTGACCGTGTAAGATCATCTTCAGCGCTCTATCAGTCTTTCAGACAAGTGCAAAGACTGAAAAAGTGCAACAGGACAGTGATGAGCAGAAATCTGTCAAATAAATCTGCATGAGACAGAGAAGGATCTGAACAAGGGATTACCATCTGCCTGGATGCTCCATTAGAAACAAAAGGAACAGCCGCTCTGTTTTACCACATTAGTAACAAATGAAGTGATTCTCACTGTGTTCAACTAGAAATATAACTACTATTTATTTTAAGATTATGGGATAAACCCTGAGAGATTAAACCATTACATTTTAGTTTTCTGTGAACTATAGCATTTCCTATTTTTTAATGCTCATTAGGACAATTCTTCAGGTAATTTAAACAGCCCACAAGGAAACATCAGCCTCCTAAACGTTCTGCAGTGCTCACCTCGACCTCAGCCACGTGTACAGGGCCGAGTGCTGTGATTTTTTCTGAACCATATTCAGGGTCAAGCAAGTCCCTGCAGTGTCAGGGTACAAAATGCTGAGCCAGCAGTGGTGGGCACAGTTCCGATAATCCGATAACAGATAATTATCGAAGATAATGTTTTCATTATCGGATTATCTTTTTAGATAAATTTAAAAACCATCATCGGACTAATTATCTTCCGATGAATTACCGTCCGATAACTTTTAGACCGATAACGTACTAAACTAAGCTGAACAGTGAAAAATATTTTTAAAACTGTTAAAGCTGTTGAGATGTACCTGTTAAAAGTTTCCTAATAGGCATGTTGTTCTACCCTCTGCAAACAGAAACCACTCTATCGTCTGTAAGCAAAGGAGAACTGGTGACCAAAAAAAAGTCATTTCCTTTAACACCATACTAATATAATAACAATGTCACCAAGTCATCCAGAGGCATACATGTTTAACTTATGGTTCAAATTTTAACCACTCATTTTAGACAAGTTATTTAAAATTATTGTCATGTCTGAAGTTTATAAAGTGAAAATATCAGATATATGTTTTCGTTTTAAAGCAATGTGCTAATTTTTAAGGTTTTGTGAGCACATGCTGTGCCAGGCAGCAATGCATTATGGGTAGCATAAGGTAATCTCAGACGTTCACGACAGGACAAATGCATTTCAGACACTCTGTTCAGGGTCCACAGATAACAGCATTAAACTCTAGTGCCTAAAACTCTCGTGAATATATTCTCTGGGTTTATAGACATTAGTGTATTTGCGTTTGTTCAATTCCACGCATCTTAAATGTAGCAGACACGGATTATCTGGAATTTTGTTGGACATTTTTTCAAGGCCGCTACTGCCATCTACTGGCCAGGAGTGTTCATGGCAGTATTAAACGTCTGGGTACATGGCTGCTCTCAAAGTGTTGGTATTGTCCATTGTCCAGGCGCTTTTTGTGTGCATATATTTGTTAACTTTGTATTCTAAAACTACGGTTAGAAGTAATTCCGACTCCTTATCGGTCCACACGAACGAGGTTGGCGCCATGTTTTTAGTTTTTGTGGAAGTGATGACAAGAGAATAAGGCTCCTGATTGGATAGAATTTTAATCAGTACCGCCACCCAAAGGTTTGGCAGACTAATTACAACACATTTATACAGTTAGATGTGGATGGATGTTTTTTTTTAAACGACGTAGTGTGGATGAAGTTTTTTCCCCAAACTGAAAGGGTAAGATATTCGGTTTTACAAATACCCGACAACGTGCGTACATGGCCTTATGTCTGTGAAAGGCACTATATAAATAAATTTACTTACTTACTTACTAATATTGAGTGCATGTTTTACAACATCATAACAGTTTTAAAACATGCAACTGCGATGACACTTCCAGGGCTCCGTAAAAATGCCTGTTTTTACAAATAAAAATGGAATATTTTACAAAAGCACATTTATCTTTAAACCAACACACGACACACGTCACATTAACGTGTTGGTTTACATAATGGATTACTGAACCAATCACTGTTTAGCACTTTTACCCAGAATGCTTTGCGGTCTGTGTTTGTTACAAAACCTCAGAATTAGTGCCTTATTCAACATTAAAAGATATATGTTATATTTTAACTTTGTACAAATGACAGAATTGACATTAATGGAGTTATTCTATCAGTATTTTCAAAAAACCATAAGTTAGTATGACTTTATTTTTCAAGACCTCCGCCTGACCGGAGTGTTGGAATTGATAGGGAGCTGGCCTTATGGCTGTTCTCAGTGTGTCTCTGTGGTGAGAGCGCTGTTGTAAACAAGAGCTTCCAGCAGGGGCAGAATGTTGAAAGAAAAATGATTATGATTAGCAAAGAGTTGATTTCGTGGGTGCTCTCAGGATTTGTCTGTGCTGCTTCCTGCAGGGGGCAGCATGGTCAAACATTCTTGCTTATTCTTTAGGTCTTTTACCGCTTTTGATGCTTTCAAAAGCGATCGTGTTAAAAATCAATTTCAGCTCTTTAGTAACTGCAAATGTCCCATAGACAACACCGGAATTTATCGGTTATCGATTATCTGTAACTTCCGATACATTTTTGGGTGGTTTATCGGTTTATCTTTATCAAAAATAACTTTTCAGTTATCTTATTATCTGTTATCAAAGTTAATTTTTTGGTTATCTGTGCCCACCACTGTGAGCCAGGGTACAAACACTGGCCTGGTGCTCAATGCTGACTGGTCGAATTCGTGCACGAGAAGGTGACAACACCACAAGAGGCTTCTGGGAAACTGAAGAGCTGAACTGATAAGGACCTACAGGTGAAGGATGAGGTCCTGCAATGATCTAAACTCTCGAGGAGGAGAGAGAAAATCTGTCAGGACCCGAATACCCACAGAATTAAACCACCACGAAACAGTGCAGTTTTAGCAGGACAAGCATTAAAAACCGGCACAAAAAGAAAAGCTGACACGGGACATCAAGCATCAACAACAACAGTGGCTCAGACTGCCAAAAGCAATGAATACTATACTACACCCGCGACTCGGGGACAAAAGATTCACTGAATTGTTGTTTGAAGACAGACGTCATATTGGAAAGAACGTTGCAATCAAAAATTTTATGAAATACAGCTATATTAATAATCCTTTCCCTCCAAACTCTTCTGTACTTTGCTGCACGGTGAAACCGTCTGATAAGACCAATGATTAAGTTGTGCACATATCATTCATCACAGAACCTACTGTGGACAAACTGTATCTGCATCAATTACAGACCAATTCCCAAGTCAAAATGGGAGCCTTGCTACTGTCAAGACATGAAGATTGTAAAATGTGTAAAGAAAAAAAATTATAATTTTGCCTGGGCTGAAGAGGCTTAAGAGTTTGTATTACCATGCATTACATGTCCTCACGGTCCTCGGGGTCCTGGTACGCATTCCAGGATACCGTAATGTGAAGTGGATCAGAGTGTACGACACCCTCTGGACAACATTCTTTCAGGATATAATGAATCTGAATAACATACTGTCCCGTGTAGCCGTCCTGTTTGTGTGCAGACCGGATTTGTGTGCAACTTGTACTTAAATTAAAGCATATTTACTCTTCTCAATGAGGGGTGGTGGCCAAGTGGTTAATGCACTTGGTTTCAGTGCGGAAGGTTCCCGGTTCGAATCCCACCCCTACCACATTTCTCCATGTAATGTGGAGTTGCGTCAGGAAGGGCATCCAGCGTAAAATTTGTGCCAATTCAACATGCAGATCCACCTTGGATTTGCTGTGGCAACCCTGAGTACAAAACAAGGGAGCAGCCGAAGGGACTTACTATTTAGTCTTCTCAACACTGCAATCCTACAATTAAATAACAAATAAAGACAATGGGTGTTGGGGAAGTAACCTTTGTCGAATTGAGTTGGCTAAGTTGTAAGTCAAACCTGCTTCATGCTACACAATCTGGAGATAAACTCTGGCACAAACAGGCCTCAAAGCCTGTACAGGAGTCTGTGAAGACTAAAGAGTACAAACACCAGACACTTGCTGAACTTCAAAGTAAGATTATTTTGAAATTAGTTGGGTAGGGAGTTGCTGCGTTGGTGAAATAAACACATTTTCACCAACGAGGCAGATAAAATGGCTAATTAGCGAGCTAACATCAGCGCGGTCTCCCCGTCACTCACTTTGGTCACAACTCAAAGCAAAACACCCCAAAACCAGCAAATTGTATGAGGCTTTTGAATGATGAAAGGATTCCTCTAATCTGAAGGTGGAAAATTATTTCTGTCTGATGAACAAGTGTGATTTTTTTTCCCTTAAAGAAAAAAACAAACATAATTAATTAACAATTTGTAAGGTGATGCTTTTCTTTGAACTCCAACACACTACAGTTTTTAGCTCCGTCAGTCGGTGTAATCGTTAATGGAACAAATAAGTGAATAAAAATGATGGGTTTCACCAGAGCCACAAATTGTGGATGTGCTGGTGGGGGGACCATCAACTTCACAATTAAAGACAGCAGCTTGACCTTTTAACTGCAGTGTGCAGATAACGCTAAGAACATATGAGTGATATGCAGATGTCGCTGGCCATCCTTAACATTCTTCAACACATTTTACTAACAGCTCACATCTCCTTCATATGCTGAAATACACCGTGAACTGCTGCAGAACCTAAACCTTGTTCATAAGCGTGTTCTGACACCTCTGAGCTTCAAGATACACTTAATAAACAGGTTAGCCGAGGTTAACAAATACACAGGCGGCTTCCAACGTGCTCCAGAAGCTGTGAGCCAGCATCTGTCCTCAGGCTGGACCAGGAAAGAAAGAAGACAAAGAAGAAGGCAGCAACGTGGGAGACAGGGTGGAAGTCTAAGGGCTGACACATCATCACCTACACAGAGTGCAGAAATTCATTCATTTCTAATTGATCCATTTTGTGACGGGGTGTAAAGTTGCGATTATTACTTTGATTCATTAATGAGGTATTAGTATTAACACAAACTGCACGCTACCTCCTGCAGAACAATGAATATTCAATTTTAATAAAAATCTGAACCACCAGGTGGCGGTCAAGTGGTTAAATCAGTGGGCTCCTCAGAGGATCCTCAGTTCAAATGCCTGTCAGAGTGGAAAATCACTCAGGGGCTCTCGGTCAAGATCCTTAATCCTGAAGTTGTTCCTGGTACGTAGTGAGCACCGTGCATGGCAACACCCTGACACTGGTGTGTGGGTGAATATGGGGAATCACAAATTTGCAAGTTGCCCTTCCTGATACAGCTCCAGAGCCACTGCCCTTCTCCAGGGATGCTGATACCACTCTTACCATCAGCTGATATCCGTCTTACCATCAGCTACTGACAAATTCTGACACTGAATAACTCATGAATACAACCCTGGCAAAAATTATGGAATCACCGGCCTCGGAGGATGTTCATTCAGTTGTTTAATTTTGTAGAAAAAAAGCAGATCACACACATGACACAAAACTAAAGTCATTTCAAATGGCAACTTTCTGGCTTTAAGAAACACTATAAGAAATCAAGAAAAAAAATCGTGGCAGTCAGTAACGGTTACTTTTTTAGACCAAGCAGAGGGAAAAAATCCGGAATCACTCAATTCTGAGGAAAAAATTATGGAATCATGAAAAACAAAAGAACGCTCCAACACATCACTAGTATTTTGTTGCACCACCTCTGGCTTTTATAACAGCTTGCAGTCTCTGAGGCATGGACTTAATGAGTGACAAACAGTACTCTTCATCAATCTGGCTCCAACTTTCTCTGATTGCTGTTGCCAGATCAGCTTTGCAGGTTGGAGCCTTGTCATGGACCATTTTCTTCAACTTCCACCAAAGATTTTCAATTGGATTAAGATCCGGACTATTTGCAGGCCATGACATTGACCCTATGTGTCTTTTTGCAAGGAATGTTTTCACAGTTTTTGCTCTATGGCAAGATGCATTATCATCTTGAAAAATGATTTCATCATCCCCAAACATCCTTTCAATTGATGGGATAAGAAAAGTGTCCAAAATATCAACGTAAACTTGTGCATTTACTGATGATGTAATGACAGCCATCTCCCCAGTGCCTTTACCTGACATGCAGCCCCATATCATCAATGACTGTGGAAATTTACATGTTCTCTTCAGGCAGTCATCTTTATAAATCTCATTGGAACGGCACCAAAAGTTCCAGCATCATCACCTTGCCCAATGCAGATTCGAGATTCATCACTGAATATGACTTTCATCCAGTCATCCACAGTCCATGATTGCTTTTCCTTAGCCCATTGTAACCTTGTTTTTTTCTGTTTAGGTGTTAATGATGGCTTTCGTTTAGCTTTTCTGTATGTAAATCCCATTTCCTTTAGGCGGTTTCTTACAGTTCGGTCACAGACGTTGACTCCAGTTTCCTCCCATTCGTTCCTCATTTGTTTTGTTGTGCATTTTCCATTTTTGAGACATACTGCTTTAAGTTTTCTGTCTTGACGCTCTGATGTCTTCCTTGGTCTACCAGTATGTTTGCCTTTAACAACCTTCCCATGTTGTTTGTATTTGGTCCATAGATTAGACACAGCTGACTGTGAACAACCAACATCTTTTGCAACATTGCGTGATGATTTACTCTCTTTTAAGAGTTTGATAATCCTCTCCTTTGTTTCAATTGACATCTCTCGTGTTGGAGCCATGATTCATGTCAGTCCACTTGGTGCAACAGCTCTCCAAGGTGTGTTCACTCCTTTTTAGATGCAGACTAACGAGCAGATCTGATTTGATGCAGGTGTTAATTTTGGGGATGAAAATTTACAGGGTGATTCCATAATTTATTCCTCAGAATTGAGTGAGTCCATATTTTTTTCCCTCTGCTTGGTCTAAAAAAGTAACCGTTACTGACTGCCACAATTATTTTTCCTGATTTCTTATAGTGTTTCTTAAAGCCAGAAAGTTGCCATTTGAAATGACTTTAGTTTTGTGTCATGTCTGTGATCTGCTTTTTTTTCTACAAAATTAAACAACTGAATGAACATCCTCTGAGGCCGGTGATTCCATAATTATTGCCAGGGGTTGTATAAGAAGTCTTGGTTAGTACGTATGGTTGCTCAAATCTGTAAAATTCCTTATCTGAGCATAAAGGATGGATGGAATGTGAATTCTCCATCTGTATTCAGACCCAATGAATTCAGAAAGGTGACTTTCAAAGTCAAACATTTCAGCAAAATAAATTCAGACACTAAAATTCCAACATGAAATATTTAGTTGTGATAATATTTCAAAACGTGCTGTTCAGCTGCCAATACAATTCAGGTGATTACGGTATTGATTTGCTTTCCCAGTTGTTAGCAGCACTTCTAAAATTTTCTGAGCAGATGGTGTGAAATGATGTTCAGAAACAGTTAAAAGTCTGTTGTAGTAAATCAGATTTGTACAGGTTCAAATCAGAAGATGTGAAGTTCTCAAAGTTTCCACAAGTTACAGACTTCTCTCTGTTAAAACCCAAAATCATTCTTCCAACTTCAATATGAACACGCATCATTTCACTATCACAGAAAACATAAAAGGCTTTGAATTTCTTCAATGAATGACCTTCCTTCCCCTCAACGTTCACACTCACCATTCTGAGAACCTGTGCTGAAATATTTTAAATTATTGACAAGAAGTGTGGATTGAGCAGTCTGAAGCAGCTCTCAGAAGTGTCAAGACCAAAAACCTGCCTCAATGGCTCATAGCTGGAAAACCCAATGTTCACAGAGATGAGTGACAGCCAATGTCATGATACTGGATCCCCAGCATCACTGGTGTTAGTCTGAAGAAACCAGGTAACCCCAAAAGACACGGCGACATCAGGAAACCAGCTAGCAATACGAAGGTTGGCTGCTAGTGACGTTATATTTTCTTGACTCACGCTGAACAAATTCTGAAATATTAAACTCTAATAAAACACACAACATGCTGCCCATAAAACTCTGGTGACATTAGCTGGAAGAACAAAGAATGACGCAGGTTCAGTTTTCTTGGCAAATACCATGTCACAAAGACAATCAACACCACGAGAGCTGCTGTTTTACTCAGACACAGTCAGTCGTCCTCAGGAACCGTGTCACCAAACACATAGTCCCTGAGAATCCACAAGAGGCACAACTGGAGAAGACTCCTTCTGATTAAGAGACGGTGTGCTGCAGTCCATTCCACAACAGTGGGTGGTTTGTTGAAAGCATGTCCTGGCGCCGCACCACCAGGTATCCCACAGGCCTCTACCGGTTGACTTGGTCCGCCCTCTTGCACACCGGCCTGGCAGCTGGACTTGCTGTAGGTGGTCCACTGCTGTGGTAGGAGTCACAACACTACATAAATGGACTGCATTTATATAGCGCTCTTCCATCTCCATCAGACGCTCAAAGCGCTTTACAATAATGCCTCACATTCACCCCGATGTCAGGCTGCTGCCATACAATGTACTCACTACACACAGAGAGCAACTGGGGGATTAAGGACCTTGCCCAAGGGCCCTTAGTGATTTTCCGATCAGGCTGGGATTTAAACCGAGGATCCTCTGCTCTCAAGCCCAAGACCTTAACCACTAGACCATCACTTCCCCAACTAGACCATCATCTCCCCAAGTGTGAAGCTCCACATTTTGCTGACAGCCAGGACATCAGAACATTCATCTGAGATGGAGGAGCATCTTGTGAAGTGGTGCTTGGAAAGATGTTAGTCTGCACCAGGGTAATGGGGTTGGAGCCTGGAGCAATGGTCACCTCATTGCAACACTTCACCCTCATCTCCTTACTGGCTGTTTGACCTTTTTTTGTACTTTCAGCAGTGGTGGGCTATGTATTCAGGCTCATCACACCATTAACAGTTGTCCGTTAGCTGGGATGGATGTCATGGGACGGTGGAGGCTGGTGTTGCAACAGATGGAGTTCTTCTAACCCTTCCTACAACACCTTTCCCCTGCAATGTCAGGGTGAGATGAATGGTAGCTTTCGTATTGTTCCAGCTGCAAGAAGTACAGCTCGAGCTTTGTTGTCCCATTGCATTTGGGCAGTTTGACTATTTTTCTATTTGCTGCTGCAGGATGTGACAGACTGGAGGTGAAGAGTGACAGTCTGTCATGGCAGATATTAGGATGTGAGTTTGGCTTCTTCCTCTAGGATTGCCACAGCAGATCTGGCATGAATCTGCATGTTGATTTGGCACAATCTTAACACCACATGACCTTCTCGACACACCTCCACATTACATGGAGAATGGACACAGGTAGAGTTGAACCAGGAACCTTCTGTTTTGTAAACAAGTGCACTTGCCTCTTGCAGGTTTGGTCTTCTACCATGTTGGGTTTGGTGATGGCTCACTCCAGCTCCTGAATCTCTTTTTCCATTCTTCAGGGAACCCCCCCAACAGCTGCCATCAATGTGGCATTGCTGCATCCACAACACCACAGAACCATGGATGGCCACAAACTAGGCCGACAACTGGTCCACCTCCACACCTCCAACGTAACCATCTATCTGCCACAGCCAGATGAAGCGTGGGCTTCCCGCAGTCCTCAACACTCAAGCACATAGCTGATGAATCATCCATAGAAGAATGCACCAAAGTCCAAAATGTCAAAGCTGAGGCTTTCTCACAATGCAAGCGATACCCTTCATCTTAGTCTCCCTTTTTATAAGGATTCTCTGATCAGACCAAGTACAAAAGACATCTGTCACTTTAGCAAACTGGTTTCTATGCAACTCTCACATCTATACAGTAAGACAGGTAGCACTCGAACCATAAAGACTTGAAGCTTCATTCTCGTGTAAAGATATCATCATCACTAAACCAGTGGTAGGGACAGCTAGCCAAAATGTTAGCTTCAATAACCGCTAATCAGCAAACTGAAAAGTTATCTTTGATAACGCAAAACCAATAAACCACCAAAAAATTTATCAGAAGCTACAGCTAACTGATAACTTTCAGTATTGTCTCCGGTACACTCTCAGCTACTTACAAGCCAATTTTGAGTTTAAATATCGCCAAAGCTTCTGATAGAATCAAAGGCGATCACAAACCCAAACACAGCCAATGAGTCAGCACTTATGTCTTGATGCACCCTGCCCACTGCTGTAGGGAAGAGTCATTATCCTTCACAGCATGCAGCAGTCCAGCCATGAGGCAGACATTTTGAAAAGGAAAGCAGGTTTGACTTATGGTTTTGATTTATAAATCAAACTAATACGGACAGAATAACTATATTAATGTCAACTCTGTAATTTGGACAAAGTGAAAATATAACACAGATCTGTGAATTTTGAAATAATGCACTAATTCTGAAATTTTGAACATTAACAGACACAGATTCCCAAAGGGATTATGGGTAAACTGTGCCTCCGCTCACACTGATTGGTTGACTCATTCATTCTATGTAAAAAGCAAAACAAGTTAATGTAATGTGTGTGTTGGTGTTTACTAATAAATGTGCTTTTGTAAAATATGCCATATTTTTAATTTGTTAAAAAAAAATTGCAAAACCAAAACGTTTGTTTGTTAAGTTTAGTCCATGAGCCAAGCAGGTTTGTGGTACCACTTTTGGGGAATAAAGAAAACTTTGAATCCAGCCTCAGTGTGTCATGGCCTACACAAAAATGTATGATAGCCATCCCAGGGTGGTAGCTGTAGCCAGGTAGGGGTCAGTGAAGAATTACACAGAGGTCAAACTTTCAAAATCAGGTTGAAAACTATATCACATTACTTGTCTGGTCATAACGATTCCAAAAAGGTATAGTTGGGACTATCTGTGATGGAATGTTTTGGAGTTATGGGGTAAAAACAGCACAAATGGTGACAAAGGTCAGTTTCAGCTTGTACAGGGGTCAAAAGCTAAAGTTGCTCCAATTTCAGTACAAAATGATGTAAATTATTGGTTGAAATAAAAGGATTAATAAATGGAATAGTTTTGACGGTGTTGAATGTTTGGTCTCCAAGGTAAAGGTCAAACAAGTTTAACATCTATTGGATTCTATGACGTGTGACATATATTGCCCTGTAACATGAAACTAAGCATGACAGATGGTGTAAACTATTCCTTATTAGAACCCTATTAACCCAAACAATAATTTGCATCATTTTTTAATGAATTTTAGCAACTTAAACTTTTGACTCCTGTACAAACTGAAACTGACCTTTGTCACCATTTTTGCTGTTTTTACCCCGTAACTCCAGACCATTCCATCACAGATAGTCCAAACGATACCTTTTTGGAATCGTTATGATCAGACAAGTAATGTCATATAGTTTTCAGCATGACTGGAGCATTTTTAAAGTTTGACTTCTGTGTAATTCTTCATTGACCCCTACCTGGCTAGAGCTACCACCCTGGGATGGCTATCATGCATTTTTGTGTAGGCCATGATACACTGAGGCTGGATTCAAAGTGTTGTTTATTCCCCTTAAATGGTACCGATTTGGTCAAAATTGATGAGTGGCTCATGGACTAGTTGTGATTCAACAACCATGTGATATAACGGGGTCCCAGTAGATGGCAGTGTTCTATGCATTTTGACCCATCTACTGAATGGCAGTGGGAATGGAGTTATTACACGGTTATCGACCTGAATCATAACTTAAACAGACTTTTCTAATGGACCTACAAATGAAACTTTAAGCATTACCATAGCAGCTAACAAGCGTTTCGAATGCAAAGGTGTAGTCATATCCTGCACAGAGAATGAAGAATTAACATCTTTGAAATATCATGTTGAGCTGGAGGCGATGGACTCATCTCTCTAGTTAGCTGTGTATCCAAAAGAACTCACTGTTATTTTACTGGGTACATTCCTCAGGCCAAAGAAAATTCTTATAGCTGTGTGTATATCAAATAAATGCCAGTTGTAAAGCAGCTACAGGAAAAACAAAAACAAAATGTTCCGATGTTTAACCCTCTGGGGTCGACGCCGTCGTACACGACGGCTAAGACCAAGCTTTACTAAATTATAAATCATTTTTGAATGATATGAGATAGAAACTTGCTTTTTTTTTTTTTGCTGAAAAGTTAACTCCGCGGACTTTCGAGCCAGCCATCGGCCATCTTTGTACTCCTTATAGAAGCTGTGTGATGACGTGCGCAATGTGAGTGTCCAATCGGAATTGGTTCACCGTCACATGGTTTTCCAAAATCCAATCGTAGGGCAGATTTACCTCACGTGAAACGCCAAAGATCGTTTTCAGGAGTGATGTGTTACTAGTTGGCCCGTTTGAATAGCCCCCTGGGTGCTGCAATGAGTACATACTATTAGTACATACTCAGTGTGCCCTGCACCATTACGCACAGCGATCAGTGAAAGCAGGAGCACATGGAGAGCCTCTGATGACAATCTCCCGTGCTCAAACAAAGAGTGTGTAACTATCAGGATTGCTCCACTAGTTTGCATGTGAATGTTACTGGATAACTCTGTTGCTTTCTCTGCGTAAAGCACTGTTTACCATATCAATGGACAACAAAACGCATAGACCATTTTGTATATATTGTTCAAAATGCGCATTTCTGTTTATTGTTTGAACCTTTTGGTTGTACAGTCCAACCTCAAATTACCTTTATAAAGTGTCAAAACACTTGTTTATTTTAGTTGCTATGTGTTTTGAATAAATGTGTGTGGAAAATTATTTTTCGCTTAATTTTTTGCTTGCCTATTTTTGATTGTAAACCTTTATTACACTTATAAGACACAACAAAAACATATATATTCTGAAAAAAGAGACATAAAACTTGATTGTGGGATGCAGGGAGAGCTGTTAACAGCAATAATAAAACATTTATGCCACGCGAGTGAACTGTCCACAAAATGTCCTCAGACCCCAGAGGGTTAATATGCCTTAAGAATCCCGCTTCCCTCAAAACCCCTTTAAATTAGAAATTAAATTAGTAAAGATAGAAGAAATGCAACACAAACACGAGTACACAAAACAAACCTAATGTCAACATTTATGCAAATAGACTCATACATGCATGAGACAACATTATGAATGTGTTGACATTGTGTTACAGTGCAAGATAGCGTCACGTGTGCAGTGAAACCACATTCCATAATGTCACCATAATAACTCCATCAGGGGCTGTTGTTTGTATGCAAAAATATATTATCTCCTCAATTCGGGGCCTCAACTACTGTTCAACTAATTATAGCATTCAAATAAAACTGCTGAAATGACCTCACCACCACAGCGGTACTGCAGCCCAAACAAACACGAAGACCTGCTCGTCTTCACTTGGTCACCCCCCCCCCCCCCCCCCCCGACATAAACACATAATGTCTGTGCACACGCCCACTTCAAGGGTTCATTAATATTTATCACGTTACGTGTAAATGATGGAGATTCTTAAACGTATGAACAAGTCAATAACAGCGGGGGAGCAGGAACTAACGAAAAATACTTCAATTAATGAACTTCAAAGTAAGTGAGAGGTTTAAGAGCGAGGAAAGCAGAAGCTACAAGGAAAAAAAGGTTTTGTAATTTCAACCCCCCCCCATTACTGTTGAATCTTAAATTAAAGCCGCTACAACACCTGGAACAGTGTGAGAACTCTGCATCCAAAATGTGTACAGGATCCGTTGTAATGTAACAACATGAATACATCCAAAAAATTGCACTTCTGACCAAAAGAAGAGAGAAAAAGTACTATATAAAGATAAATTATATAATCAGCTTTTTCATTTGCTATCATTTTCCAAATCCTGGACATTTTCTCTCTGTTAAAATGCTCTTTGTGAAAATGCCACTGAAATAGAGCCATTTTAAACTCATGAGTCCGCGATCACCGTCATATACCGGGCTCATTATTAACAACTGTCAGACGGCTCCGAGGCAGAGAAGTTGGACATTTGGGTAGGAAATTTCCATAACTGTTCTGACTGTTGGACAAGCAAAGATATTTGACAGCTGCTCTTCAGACTGAGGGACGAACTATTTTTAAAATCAAAATAGCAATCAATTTTAACTTGCAAACACAGTGATTAACGGTAATTTTCATGCTGTCCGAAGAAGCTCTGCTGATTTAGTTTAAGCTTCTAGAAGTAATCTGATGTGATGCTGCAGTGCTATCAGGTTAAACGCACATCAAATAAAACTGTAAATCTCAACCAAAACAGAAAAGGGTTTGTTTTAATCATCAGTCGCTGTGACAGGCGGGTATCCCTTTTGTTTTGCTGTAGGGTTTAAAAAACACACACAAAAACAAAGTTATTATTAAATTTGAATGTAATAAGATTTTTATAGTGTTGAAAAAAGGGGTGTGACAGGAACAAGTCTGGAACCACTAATCTAAAAAGAGCCATTTTGTATTTATTCCTTTCCCAAAGTCAAAGACTAAGCGTAAGGAACAGCTGCAGTGGTGTGGATCAGGCTGTGTGGAAGACGGAGAACCGCATCTTCCACTTGGGACAAAGTTGTCGTGAGTTTACAATGGACACTGTTCTCATTTTATTGCCCTGCATTGATGTCCTGTACGGTAATTGCCCTCATTTGTGCACCCATGGGTGTGTTTGTCTTAAAACGAGGTGTGGCCAAACACTGTACCTACACGCTGCTATCGCAAGGCAGAACACAACCGTCACAAAAGACGAACAAAGTGTTTGGAATTCAAGTTTGTCTGGTTTTCAACATTCAAATTAAGCACACATCTCCTTGAATTGTACTCACAGAAACAACCACTAACACAAACTACAGCTAAAATTTACGGAGGAGGAGCTGACTCTCTCTACACCGGCGGGTGCGGTATGAAGGAGATTGGTTAGTCGGAGGAGGGAGGTGTTGTGAAACAAGGTGCTCAAATGCTTCACCTCAGGGAGCTGGGGTGGATGACCCCTCTTCTCATAAATGATCCACCTGCATGCTTTGACACTTTATGTGCAGGTTTGTTTCAGTGCTAGAAAAATTACTTCCGAGTTCACCATCTAAAAAGCAAAGCAGCAGACACTAGCGCCTTAAAGGGAAAGACACATGACAACCTGCTTTCTTTATTTCATGTTAAGCCCAAAACCCACCCATGACTATTAAAAAGACGAAAGTCGATCGCTTTGCACCACCCACCCGTGTCCTCTGATTGTGCACCGTGAAGACAGTAAAGTGGGGCTGGTACAGCAATACAGCAAAAAATATCATGATATTTTTTCACCACAGTGATCATTATCAATGTTTATGAAGACAGAATTTAATGTTGCCCATTTGAAGAGGATCCTATTAATGAGTGAAAGATGAGGAAACTAGAGTCTTCAAGAATAAAATTTGTCTTTTACTGTAATTTATTTTGGGATGCACTTTGTGTCCTGCATGTGGTTAAGAAAGTGCTACATAAATAAATATTATGACGACAGTATGTCTGTGGTAGTAGCACTGTATGTGTGGAGCTTTTATTGTGAAAGGCCAGGGCAGACGTTGCTTCACTGTGATTTTGCGAATCTCAATTCTCACATCGGAGAGTCTACACCTCTAGTTTGTCATCCTGCTGTTAAGTATCACACACAACGATAACCTTCTGTTAGATCTTGCATTTCAGACTTATTTATAAGGAAACTAAAATGTTTTGCGGTAACAGATTTTAACATGTGCAGTGTCAGTGCTGTGACTTTCCACTCGCTCTCTGGTGTTGTGTCATGGAAGCAGCGATATGAATGCTCTGGTGATGGTATGAACGCCTCTGCAGAGCAGCTACTCGTGGCATCATTCAGACCTCCAGGCTGTGGATGTTGACTGGGATTATGATGAGCATGTCGGTGTGCTCTCACCGTCATTCAGGTCCTGGAGCAGGTTCTCCTGGCCAGAGAAGTCCAGGTTAACTCTAATAGTGAGCGTCAGTGTCACAGACTGACCAGGCCTCAGAGGCAGCTGAGACAAAACGCTGTCCAGCTCCCAGCTCAGAAACTCTCCAAACACTTTTTCTGCACACAAAAGGGACACGACAGCAAGTTTAAACACAAATTAGATTCTTAAAAAGCGCAATAAGCTGATATCGAGTGGTGACGGTGCACGCCACAGACATTGGCTGAATCCTCGGTCTACGCAAGCCAACAAGTACACCTGCTCGAACAGACCGCCGGAACAGAATTCGGGCTGCTTTTATCCACCGTGAACCTGCTCGATCCATAATTTAAAATCTTCAATGTCGATGGCATTAAATAAAGAGCCTGTGAATAAAGATCCACTTAAGGAGTCATAAACCTGGAGCTACCTTCAGTGAATTCAAGGACAGACTGTGTGGATGGTAGTATCACACAGCTTAACAAGAGCAATCCCAGATCACAGTTTAACAGCCAGGGAAACAAAATTCATTGAGCAGAAATGTGGGTCGAGGAGGGGAGAGAAAAACCAACTGTGATATTCAGAAAACCCAAAGGGTGGGGCATGAGACAAAAAAGAACCAATTTGAAAGTAAATCCAATATTTTTCCTCAACTTTAACACTGTAAAAATACGGCGGCGGGGGGGGGGGGGGGGGGGGTGTCTGTCATCGGGATGTTATCTATGAATGTGTAGCAGATTCAGATAAACATTTATGACCAAGTGTGGCAAACTGGATAGACTCCACATTCTGTAGCATGAAGCAGGTGAGAATCTACAATCATGGAACAAATAACTTCAATTTTACAGCGATATCTTTCGAATGCTGGCACAAACACCAAATTTGCCATGATGATTCCCAAAAGTAGTACGTACCGAATCTGGTTGACTGGCCACTTGAAAATCTAAGAGGGCTGCCAAAATAACCTACTAAAATTACGTTTTGCACACAAAACGCTCTGATCACAATGTATCTCTTTTACAGCACCACTGAAATCCAAGATAGTGTCTAATTTCAGGGTGGCTGCCAAATTAACCCAAAAGTCTTTTGTTTCCTCACCCCACTAAAATGCCGTTACTTATTTGATTTGTGTGATCTTGGTGTGAAATTGTAGATTTTCAGGCATGCTGGATGTAATTTTCCATGTTCCAAGAACATTATGACACTCTTAGTGCCATAAATTGCTGTTTGACCATGTTGACTGCAGATATTAAACATTACAACACAATATATTCAGCACTAAACATCTTTTAATTGGCCGACGTGCAGCAGTTTCAAGAGATGAACACTTTCAAAACATGATGGGTGGAAACAATTAATACTAAATGTAATAAACCTCACTCTAATTTGGCACATAAGTAAATTAAAATATAAATACCATGAATAGCAAATAAAATAAAACAATCAATATTTTTAATCTATTAAATAGGAGCATTTCTATGCAAGCAGTGATTTTCAAGAGGTCACCATCTTGGAAACTGGTCACCATCTTAAATTTTCAAGTGGCCAATTGACTAGATATGCTGAGTAATATCATGAGAATCACTGTGCCAAATTTGGTGCTTGCACCACCAAAGGCACAGGTTTTCCATTATCCGCTTCACTACACGTTCCTCTGGATGGGGCACCAGTCATTCCTAAGTTCCTGCCCTGCTGAGGTCAGTACCAACTTACAGGTGGGTGGACTGGGTGCAGATGAGGAGTCTTGTTGAAGGACAACAGACACGGGTACTCTGAAGTACGTACCTGGTATATCGAACCCCAGGTCTATAAGTTAACAGATCCACTCCTACTTACGCCACAGAACGAAATGCTCTGCAGCGCACTTCGGCCTTGGGCCGATCTGCACTCGCCGATTGCCCTTAAACACATTTGTTGGTGTTGTCATTCAACTGGTTTGCACATTCAGACATGCTTTTTTAATACTTCATTGGTATGCATGCTGTAACTAGTGTCTACGGTGCAGTTTCATACCACTGCCCCTGAAGGGATGAATAAAGCTGAATTTAACTGACACGGAAAAACCAGACCGCTCAGAAGAGCGTGTTCTTGCCCTAGGGTGGTGTGACAGCAATTAGTCACAATAAAATGGCAAACGCAGTGACTGTTTGGATTTCTCGCTCTCTGTGTTGGAACAAATTCTGCCCATCCAGTTGTTTGTTTATTTATTTGCTGTGCTCAAAGGAAGTAACACAAACTCGCCACTGTCATACTGCTGCAATCACACAATTTTTGCTCATTTTTACATCATCTCCCTAAGCATTTCCATTGGTATACACTATAATTTGGTGACTCCGGTTCATAATAATAAAAACCTAATGAAGCTTCAATGTTAACAAACCATCTTCCTGGCAAATATATGCAGTAGCTGCATGAAATGTGTTCCCATCAATATCATCTGCAGGGAGCACTTACGCCCGAGGCTGAGCAATGACCTCAACTACCACCCATCCAGGATATTTTCTCTGCAAAGTCATTTTAAAAAGTACCATCAAATTACTGCTTTAGTCTAATTAAATAATTGTATACAATCTCCTAAATGTCTATGGGGCTGTTGCATGCATTAGTGATAGCAATACCTTTATTCATCTAAAACTGACACTAACAATGAAAAAGGCTCAGTCTTTGTTGTGATCAACTATAATTTTTTTTCCTAGAATTTATAGATACTGTACATCACAAAGTATTGACTTGTTTTGGGTTGGTAGTCTTTCAGGCCATGGTGATGGAGCGATAGAGTGCTCAAATAAGTGGACAATGTTACATTTGTATCTTATGCCACCAATGCCATCAATCCTTCAGCTGTGATTCTGAAGTTCTGGTGGACCTTTGAAACAAAAGATTGTTCATTTCTGAGTGTTAGTTTGGGCCACAATCATCAATGTATGAAGGGTTATACAGTTGCCAATGGTACCATGATTGCTTTAGACACCGTTCCTAAGAGGGAACCTGACTTGTGAGACCCAGAATTGTGTTCTGGAAGCCTTGCCTTAATTTTTCAGGGTTTTATGATTGACCTGCTCTTAAACATAAGACACTGGTTGCTCAGGTATATCCATAAACACAGCCCAAGTTTCCCCAATGAACCCCAATGCCAATAAAAGTGCAAATAAACAGGAAAAAATTATAATTATTTTATTAATTTTTAGCTGTTATTCTTAAAACAGCTTTATGCAGGGAAAAAATTAGCAATCGAACTGATTTAACATTGAATGATAAAATGGAAAATATGCATTTGGTTGAAATTGGGCTTTAAAGGTTTTTAGACAAATTGCCCGCAAATTCATGTTTGCAACTGTTGATACCTGTAAGAACTCTAAAAATATCATTATCCAGGGTCTTTTAAAAAAAATTAGGCAGGTGGCAAAATCACATGTCAGTCCATTTTGAACCAGGCTTCTACTAAAATAAGAAGGAAAAAGTGAATTAGAGTTGTTTGTAGTTATTATATTTTACGGGTCATAAGTTGCACGAGAGTACAAGTTTTTTTCTTTTTATTTTTTATATTGTCTGCTCTTTAATTGGGATTTTTTTTGCATTGTTGCAATGTACTGTATTTGTTGGCATTCATTTTATTATTACATCCACCAAGGACATAATAAAATCATTGTTCATTTATTTATTTATCTGTCTGTTAGCAAGATTACATCAAAACTACTGCACGGATTTTGCCGAAATTTTCACAACAGATAGATGTTAGAACATGAAAGTGATCCGAATCTGGATCCGGATTCTGGATCAAGTTTCACTTTGTATAGGCTTTGAAGGATTACTGTTAGCTGGATTATGTCAAAACTACTTTACGGATTCTCACCAAATTTGCCCTACAGATGGATATTAGGGCCTGGAAGACTCCACTGAATTTTGGAGGTGATCTGGATCCAGATTATTGGATGTCAGAAATCTCTGACTGCTCTTGTTGGAGTTTATTTTGTTTTGTGCTTTGATTCCTGGAAAAGCCCAACATAAATAGATATTTTCAGGATATAAATCACATTTGTATACCAGAGTATAAGCCTGACTGGAGTATAAGTCACATGGCATCCCAAACTACTAAAAACAAACTAACCAAAAACATATTCCAGAAAATACATCTGGTGAAGGACTGTACGAGTATATACACCCTATACTGTCCCGCTACTACAGCATACAGTGAAATGTGTAAAGCTGATTGCTGTTCTTACCCTGGATGTACACGAACCACAGAGGTGGTCTTTGTCGCTGAGGTTACGTGGTAATGGGCAGCTGCACCTGTGAGAACAGGTTCCCACCCAGCTCATTAGCTCCGTGCAGTAGCTAATTTGGTATTTGAACTTGTGATACTGTGTAAATAATATATTCCTTTGAATAAAATATAGCTGTGTAACAATCTGTCAGAGCTGTGAGTGAGAAGGATAGTACTCATGAGTGTAATATCTGGAACAACTGCATAATGAGAAAAAGTAAATTGAACTGGATGTGAATAAATTAAAATTTATGTGTGTCCCATAATACAGAGTAGCAGAGGTTAGATTTATTCCAAATCTAAGTGTTTCAAAAATGACAGAAGGGATTTCAAGTATAAGTGAAATTACTCAAAGGAATGTTTTATTTTCATTTAAGTTTTAACTTTTATTTATAAAACGTGCTGACTTTATCTGTGAGAACTGACCAAAGAGCTGTCTGCACACTGTGCAATGTGTGGCGGGTCAGTGGGAGAAAGAGACAGAATGCCCAATTTCTACATCCCTCACCACTGGCAGTGCCCAAATTTTTGTCTGAGGAAAAAAAAAATCCTGGAACATAAAGTAAATCAATCAATCAATTCAATCAATTTTATTTATATAGCGCCAAATCACAACAAACAGTTGCCCCAAGGCGCTTTATATTGTAAGGCAAGGCCATACAATAATTACGTAAAAACCCCAACGGTCAAAACGACCCCCTGTGAGCAAGCACTTGGCGACAGTGGGAAGGAAAAACTCCCTTTTAACAGGAAGAAACCTCCAGCAGAACCAGGCTCAGGGAGGGGCAGTCTTCTGCTGAGACTGGTTGGGGCTGAGGGAGAGAACCAGGAAAAAGACATGCTGTGGAGGGGAGCAGAGATCAATCACTAATGATTAAATGCAGAGTGGTGCATACAGAGGAAAAAGAGAAAGAAACACTCAGTGCATCATGGGAACCCCCCAGCAGTCTAAGTCTATAGCAGCATAACTAAGGGATGGTTCAGGGTCACCTGATCCAGCCCTAACTATAAGCTTTAGCAAAAACGAAAGTTTTAAGCCTAATCTTAAAAGTAGAGAGGGTGTCTGTCTCCCTGATCTGAATTGGGAGCTGGTTCCACAGGACAGGAGCCTGAAAGCTGAAGGCTCTGCCTCCCATTCTACTCTTACAAACCCTAGGAACTACAAGTAAGCCTGCAGTCTGAGAGCGAAGCGCTCTATTGGGGTGATATGGTACTATGAGGTCCCTAAGATAAGATGGGACCTGATTATTCAAAACCTTATAAGAAGAAGAATTTTAAATTCTATTCTAGAATTAACAGGAAGCCAATGAAGAGAGGACAATATGGGTGAGATATGCTCTCACCCATAAAGAGTGCAATAAAATGAAAATGGCACACGGTTAAATGCAACTAAATGCTCCATACTGTCATGATCAGGCCCTTTAGGGCCAGTTGTTACAGTTCTGGACTCTTTTCCACTTCCGAGTCTTCTGTGTTTTATTCATGTCATGTCTTCTTGGTCATGCTTACTCTATTATTGGTTTTGTTTCATTTATCTTCTGTTTATCTCATTTTGCCATTTGTGCAGTTCTGCCTTAGTTTCAGTAGTTGTTTATCATATTCTTTCACTCTTGGTCCTTTAAGTTACTTTAGTTTTTGTTTAGTTCTGTTTATCACATTTATTGTATTAAGCTTTAGTCACAGGTTTTGGTTATTATTTATCTTCAACATTTCTTAACTGATTATGTTCCGTTTGTTATTTATTGCATTCTCTGTTTATCCGTTATTTTGTTTTATTTACTGCATTATTCTGTAGTCTCTTGTTTTGTCGTTCTGTTCATTTATTTTCGGTGTAGTGATATATATATATATATATATATATATATATATATATATATATAATATATATATATATATATATATATATATAAACAAACTTTATTTACAGACTCAGGGTCCAGATCATTTATCTTGGTGTTGATAATTTATCTTATTATCGGTTACTACATTTACTTTTAGACTTCAATCAGTATCAGTTCTGTTCTTGTTTCGATTATAATCATTGATCTTCTTGTTTCCAAATTTTTAGATTAGTCACGTTATTTCCTAGTTTTTCCCCCTTTTTTTTGTTCGTGTTAATTATTGTTTGTCGAGAACGTCACGTTTTGCACCATTGGTTTTTCTGACACTTTTTTTTTTTATCTTGCACCAGTTTGCTTTGCTTTTGTCTCACTGCACTCTCTTGCACTTACCTTGTCATCCCAGGTCACGCCCCCTTCCACACACCTGCCCCTCATTACACCTTGATTAACCCGCTTCCTATTTAAGCCCTCACAGTGCCACTGCTCACTTCCAGATTGTTGATTTTGCTTCACTTTCCAGCCTTCGTACCTTGCTCCGTTTTGCCCTGTTATTGTCTGCCTGCATTCTGACTGCTTTGTTTTTGACCCCGAGTTTGCCTTTACATTCGACAGCCCATACGCCGTGTTTTTTGACCTGTGCCTGTTTACTGAGCTACATCTCAGCCTCTCACCTTTGCCTTGCTGCTTGGCTACCCGTGTACCAACCCCCTGCCTGTTGCACTTATTAAACCTTTTTGAACTCTATCAGTCATGTGAGCTTGCATTTGTGGCCACGATTGATACATACAGCCCAATCTCACATTAAGTCAAAAACTAATTAGAGAACAAAGTGCTGTGGTTGAAACCCACTGAGGTAATGAATACTGAATCAACAGTCTGCATTAATTAATATGCAGCTGGGCTCAATACTTTACCACAAGTGTTTTGGATTTCAGCTCTGTAAATACATGAGAAAGGTGCCCCTTTAAAACGATTTCCACAGGAGGATCAGGAAAATATTCAATCTGCAGTCACATCACCTATTTGAAGTTAACGCTACAGCGTGGATAACTGTGTAGGATTTAGTAACATCGAGCAGTGTATGAATGAAGTGGACATCCAAGGTTTTCAAGAACAAGCAAAATTATTAAATCATGCTCTCACACTGGAAAAAACACTGTAGAATAATGAGGGGAATGATTAGCATGTGTTCTTCAATAAAGAGAGGGGATACCCTTCATACTCAGGATTCTAATTGTTTCCATTTTGTGGGATAGCCAGAGGACAAAGAGGAGGATGGACAGGATAAGGTAAGGCTAACAACAGTGTCATGTTTAAAAAAGCATGATCAACTATGTTTTATTTACATTTACTGAGGTAAATGTGTACACGCTTATCTTCACTTTGACTGCTTGGTATTATAGCAACACTTTCTGGACAGGTGGTAGCCTTGTGGAGAGCTTAAATTCAGCACTCTCAAGTCTATTAGATTTCACTTAAATTTTTTATGTAGCACCAAATCACAACAAAGTTGCCTCAAGGTGCTTCACACAAGTAAGGTCTAACCTTACCAACTCCTAGAACAAGAACACAGGCGACAGTGGTAAGGAAAACTCCCTCTGATGATTTGAGGAAGAAACCTCAAGCAGACCAGACTCAAGGGGGCGACACTCTGCGACACAATAGACAAATCTTGTCACCCTAGACTGCACACACCTTGGTTTAATGATTATCTACGTGATCTCAAGCATGCATAAGTGCAGGAGTCTTGAGAGTACATTGAGTAGCTTGAAACCAGAGGTTTTTCATCTTGCTTGGTGCAACGCTATTCTTGAATATAAGCATACATTACTGGCTACAAAGACGGCCTACTACTCTGACTTAACTACCAAAAACAAGCACAATTTAAAATTTCTGTTTGACACTGTGGCGACATTTATTCCAGGGCAACCACTTCTAAATCCTGTAACTAATGCAGGAACCATCTCTGCTCAGAAGCCGAAACGTACTAATTTTGACACTATTTCCCTGGTTATGCCGTGACAACTTGTGAATTCTGCTGAAAGCACAACTTGTCTACTTGCCCTGATACCAACTAAACGGTTTGAGGACCTATGGGCTACACTTGGGCCCACTATGCTGTATATTATTGATCTGTCACTATGATTGGGTTGTTTCTACGTTTTAAATCTGCAGGGACCAAAGCTATTTTTAAGAAGCCAAACATAGATCAGAGTTCAGTCTTCATCTATCAAAGTCACAAACTCAAACACTGCAACTCCTCAGCATCACGAGTACTAACGCATATGCTGGCTCCATAAAAATCACAGCAAAAAGGTCAAAATGAAACATTCCACAACCATAAATGCACTCCAGAGACTCCAAAACACTCCACAACACCAGTGTAAGTAAGGTGCCATGACACATTCTGCACAGCTCCAACAGTACCTGTGTGTGGGGCATTATGTCCAGCAAACTTCTCAAAGTATGCAGTAAAATTGGGAAAATATATTAAAATATTCAAATGTCCACTAAAATAATGCACTGTTGTTGCATTGGTTCCCAAACAATTGGGGATTGGGGGGGGCAAAAAGAGAATGATCAATTACACTGCAAAGCAATTAGCAAGAGGGATTGCACTGTATTGTGCACCCTGACGGGGCCGTTCTTCTTTTCAAACTATGCACGTTTTGGGTGCACTGTTCATTTTTCCCCCCAATAATATATCTTATTGACTTTGTATAAACAAAACAAACACAGCACAGATCTTAACAAATTACACAAGAGTAATAATGTACATGGTTACGTCAAGGCACATTTGGCTCACAGACATGACTGACTGCATAAGGATCATGTCAAAGGTAGAAATTTAACAGCCTGTGACTTATTGATGAAGACAAATTGCAGGCGCCCTTTCTGCAACAGATTGACAAGATCAGCGGGAAGACAATCAAGGAGGGGCTGCCATATTTTATAAAAGGCGCCGCTGCTACCCTTTAAAACAGCATTCTTGTTTGTGACCAGTGGAAAGACAAAGAAAACTTCACGACCATTTTTGTACTTTCATGAACGCGAGAGATGTGAGAACAGAATCAAAGTAGAAATCAGTTTGCAGTGTGCAAAGATGTACATGAGTATGCACAGATTACCTTCATCTTAAACTCAAAACAATCGCTTGCAATTAGAATATGATTCACTGGCACTTAGTGCAGCCTGTATGGCAAACTGTGATTTGCATAAAACAGATCCTGCTATGAAGATATGAGAAACAGAAATTATATATGATTTGAACATGATCGCAATTACAGGATATTAGGTTTGAAAGGAAATAATGGGCATGAGCTCAGTGTCAAATGTCTACAATGACACCAAATTAGGTAAATGGTGCCATAATGACAGCAGTTTTTGAGTGCTGTCCACCATTTTAAAGGGCAAAAAAATGATTGGACAGTTGCTGATACGCTCATCATACTAAAGGCCAAATGAGCCGAATGAGCACATTCAGGAAGTGTCAAGGTGCATTCACAGCCATCGGACAGCATTTTGAGCACAGTCTGAACAGTCGGATACAGTCATGAGGCCACCCTGAATGTTTTGCCCATGTTCAAAACAATCGCGGCGCAGTCAAAGTCTAAATATATCGAACGGCAGTCAAAGTGCCGTCTGACCGCAATCTGACTGCATCCTCAAAACATTCTCAGTGTCAAAACAGCATTCGGAACAGACAGATCATGCTCGCGAGACGTTCGCCATGATCAGGCAAGTCAAATCCTGCTGGCATGTCCTGATTGTGCCACGGATGAGCCATACACTGTCATCCACCCCACCCCACCCCCACACGGGTTGAGACAATGTAGGTTAAATAATATGATCATCATAGCTGTAACACCTTGAGCAGATGCACCGTGCCGCTGCCCCAGGGCAAATCAATGCGTCTTCAGCCTGTGATAAGATCCCTGTCATCTTGGGAAGACCAGGAGACAGTCACATCAGCCAAGTGCCGACGGCACATGCTTCATCCACCACAAAATATATATCCTATATGACACACTATCCAGCCAGACAGTGGGATGCCTGCTGCTCATCAGGGCTTGTGACACGCAATCACAAAGTCCAGATGGTATGTCATGTGAGGCATTAACTGATTGGCAGGACACACGTGTGAACCATGGTGCGTCCATCTCATGGACCTAATCCTGGAGAAAAGAAAGGCATGAGGCTGAATCATCTGATCGTCCCACCGCGCATGTGTGAGATCATTTCATCTGATCACCCTACTGAGCGTGCGTGATGCTGGGTCATCTGATCGCTGTGCCCCACTGCATGTGCATGTTCAATGGATCCCATTTGGGGTGTGCAATCTCCAGCTGATTTTCTGGGGAGGGGGAGAGAGAGCGAGAGAGCGAGAGCACGTGTGCAAGGCGGGGCGTGCAGCTGTTGTGTAATGCTTTACTGTCAAGACCTGCCTTACCTCCCATCTGGATCATGTACGTCATCCAATATCTGCGCTGATATATGTCATCCAGGGTCCCCTGAGATTGTGGGTTTGTTGTAATACATCGCGGACTGGTGTCTATTACTGGTGGCTGCAGCGGTAATAATGGTTTTGGGTGTGCACGTTGGTGTTCTGATGGCCATAATACTCTTAATACATGAGGTTATATGCACTACAGGTATGCGATTGTCATCGTCCGACATCCAGCAGATAGCAGACCACAGTGCTCAATCAGCCACGCCCCTCCCCTTGCTTGACTTCCACCCAGACTTCTGGTGGCGATCGGACCTCACCCGCATGGCATTCAAGTGCATTCTTGTTATTTTTACTTTACTCTGACAGCATTCTGGGTATTGTACTGTGTTCCAACTACAGTTGATCTGCAATCATAAGCATATGCACAGGATGTGCACGAATTAGTCAAAGTAGGATCCGCCCACATTCTAAGTAGTGGAATGGTATTTGTACGCGGCTGTACGAATGTCTGTCCCTCCCGACTGCAACTCAAAGTTTGGCTTTTTTTCCCCCCATTCTGGCTGATTTGACTTGATTCCTGCTCATTCATGCTAAGTGTGACGGGGTCCTGAGAGTTGCCACTGTTTAGAGTCTAAGTTAGCAGAAAATGTCTGAAGTTGATTTCAAGTGTTATATATCCCTTAGAATTCAACTAACTCAGTCATTACAAAAATGAAAACAGCTTGGTGCAGTACAGTGAATACATCTAGATGACATTCTCAACGAGTCACCACGATGTCCCTCACAACTCTGAAGGAGTTAAAAGCTTCACTTACTGTGATTGGAGAGACTGAGCATAGAGTACATTCTACAAGTGGGACCACTAATTTACCTTAAACATCTTCTCCCCTCAGTGTGGGCATTTGCCCTGATCCACTGCCCGTAGAATAACAGCATCCCACACTTAGCTACCCCATGTGAGAGAGGGAAGTGTGGAATGAG
This sequence comes from Thalassophryne amazonica, assembly GCF_902500255.1. NCBI lineage: Eukaryota > Metazoa > Chordata > Actinopteri > Batrachoidiformes > Batrachoididae > Thalassophryne > Thalassophryne amazonica. Next base: position 66,235,920 of record NC_047122.1, read on the forward strand.
CTGCTTGGTGTACTGCCACCATGACATGGACCCAGACAAGTGGTACAAAACTAATGAATGAATGAACAAATCTTTTCTTCTTCCTCAGGTCCCTGGACCTTCTCACGCTCTGTCTGATGTTTTGATCCACATCCACCACAACTGATATTTTCAGTTCCTTCTCAGCCACCACTATGTATGCTTGGGTGGCCAGCATCTTCTTATCTTAGCACCTTGATCTGCTCGACTCAACAGCCTTTGGCGGTGTTCCCCACGTGGACTTTACTACTTTCAATTCGGGCTGAAACGATTAGTCGAGTAACTCATTAAAATTGGATTACAATAAATGTTGTAGTCCATATGCCAGGCCTGTGTGTGGCGCTGTAACGTCCCCAGAAAAAAAAGCAGAAGACTAGACCAATTTAGCACTAAAAGCTACTTCTTTCCAACGCGACACAGAGTAAAATAAAGCCTTTTAAGAGAAAGACTGGTGGCCAAGTGGTTAATGCGCTTGGTTTCAGCGCAGAAGGTTCCAGGTTCAAATCCCACCCCTGCCACATTTCTCCATGTAATGTGGAGTTGCGTCAGGAAGGGCATCCAGCGTAAAACCTGTGCCAATTCAACATGCAGATCCACCTTGGATTTGCTGTGGCCGCCCCGAGTGCAAAAAAGGGAGCAGCCGAAGGGACTTACTAAGAGAAAGACTGATCATCTGAAATAGACTTACTGTGTATTTAAAGAGAAGCAGTGTGTTTGTCTATTTTTAAAAAACACACGGTCTGCTCTACATGGGGGTAACTATTCACCTGGCGGCTGGCTGCTGTCTCTCTCTGCCCGGTGTGAGGGGTCAGCACTCCACCCACAGCTCCGTCCGGCCACACTGAAGAACAGTCTCTGAAAGAAGATCCTCTCAGCAGAAGTCCACTCTTTCGTCTGTGTTTTGCTCAGACTCACAGTGAGTGTTTCGCTTTTTAATTTCACTTTTTTGGGAAACACTTCACAAACACGGTAAATTAAAAAAAAAAAACTGACTGCAAGGCTTCCATGTTCAACCTCCAGCTGAAATGCATCTGCTGAATCGCAGAGAAAGATGGATAAATAAATAAATTACGCAGGGACCCAGTCCACAAACCTTTAAGAAAAACAAACAAACCAAAAAATGGTTAAATTCTACAAGCTGGGGGGAAAAAAATCAAAACAAAGCCACATCCCATCACCAGTTCACCAAAATGTCAAGGCTTCGGTGCAGTGACATTGTGCCATTGCTTAGGGAGAGCCCTGGACTATTGATGATTAAAAACGCAAAAGTACTTTTCATCCGATTACTCGATTAATCACCAGAATAATCGATAGAATACTCAATTACTCAAATAATCGATAGCTGCAGTCCTATTTTCATTCCGTATTCAGCAGATGTTCCTGTGCGCCACTGTAATGACCTGGTTGTGTGTCTCAGTGTACAGTGCCTGCATGCTGCACTCTCCCACTAAGTGCTGGGCTGTCTCAGGTAGTGGAGTAATGGATCACAGTTGATCCCTGATCCATATGGCCCACCCCACCATGGTTCAGGATGCATGTGAACTGCTGAATAATGACAAAATTCACATCAGTGTGATTTCATGTCATGGGTCTTGCCCATAAATGTATTTGTTTTGTTACCCACATAATGTCATGGGTCACATTTTTGGAATATGTTTCCAATCACCACACAATTCTAAATCTGGTATTGTTCTCTGCGTATCAACTCTCCATGTTCTCTGGTTATTTCTCTCCCATATTAGACTATGCCTGGTGCTTTTACTTTGAAGTCTCTTCTGTGTTCCCTCCATAGAGCATCGCTTCCTGTTTCTGATCATCAAAGTTCAAGGGTTTTGGCACTTCTTTGTGGAATTGTTTGGTTGCCTTTCTAACTACTGTCAATATTACCCCATCGCCAGATTGTCTAGGCTCATTCTTGCTCTCTTGCATTACTTCCGTTGTAGACCCACAGTGCCATTCCGAGGAAACTGAGTTTGCTTGTCATTTCTGGATTGGATTTGCTTGCTATGATCGAATTCTGCACTGACTTTCTGCTTAAATTTTGGATAACCCTTCTGGTGCTCCTGCTGAAAGACTGTTGCATGTTGAACTGATTACCCGTGTGCTTGACCTCAGCCTGTAGTAACAACCATGCCTTTGGCCTTATGTTTACAAACCGTTGCCAAAGAGCCTGTCGGACAATAAACCAGCTTTGTCCAATCATTGCCGTGGTTCTCTACGTTGGGGTTCACTGGATACGCCATTATACATAAACACATAATGTCACTCAAGCAATTTACAGTACAGGCTGTAATGTGTAGGCTGTTATTCTGTGGGTCTTTTGCGATGTGCTTCTGCGCTCTGTGGATGCATCTATTATATGGCAGCATCACATCGTACCATCTTAATGCAGTGATTCCCGAAGTGTGCCTGTGTGGGGTTTGTTTTTAATGCCCCAATGCACAGCATTAAAATGGAAATGCACAGCGTCATTAGTGAGCTGGAGAGCTCACAAAACATTTGAAGAGCACGTAAGAGTGACAGTGTGGAGTATATCTGTATGCATTTTATACATGAAAGGAGGGCTGGTTTAACAAAGAGAGAGAAGCTGTGTTAAAAAAAATGTGTACACAAACCCACAGGATAAAACTGCTGCTGATCAGCACCAACAGACACAAAGGCACCGTTCTGCAGCAAACATGCAGTAGGTGTGTTGTCCTTGAGAGGGCACTGCGCAGTTTCCTCTGGTCTCTATCGACTCCGACTGTTGGGAAGTTTTATTTTTGCTGCTGAATATTTCACCTATAAAGATGATGTTACGGTAAAAACTGTAAGACAAACAAATCTGTCTCAGAAATATTAATGTTAAAAACCGATCAAAAGAAGTGATAAATTATATAAAACAGCTCCAATATATAGCTTTTGTTAAAATCAGACCATTCATAATCACTAGAAACACCACCATGACATTATTATTATTTTGCAGTTCACTTTTGATGTGGTACAGAACCATCTGGAGAAAGTCAAACTCGTCTTGAATGCTGAAAAATCCAAAATAATGTTTTTCTCAAAATCACCTGTTTCCTTGGAGAACGTACCATCAATTAAAGAAGTTACAAGTATTTGGGATTAGCTATTGACATGGCACTTTCTTTCAAAGTTCACCTTACACACTTGATCTCCAAACTGAGGGTGAAGCTCGGCTTCCTCTACAGAGATAAGTCACGTTTTTTCCGAAAGTGCTCAGAAGCCCCTCATAATTGCCCTTACTGGACTATGGCGATGTCGTGTATATGTGCACTTCCACCAGTTGTCTACAGTCCGTAACCCGGCTGTATCACTGCGCCATGAGATTCATCACTGGTTGTAGCCGCCTCACCCACCACTGTGAGTTGGATGCCAAAGCTGGCGTGACCTCTTTGACAGTTAGACCATATACACATTGGATGACTCTGGTTTACAAAACTCTTATTGGTCTGGTTCTGACCTATTTATCCAGTTTACTTCGGAGATCTGAAAGCTGTTATGCTTTGCGCTTAAATGACATGTTGTGCTTTTGTGTACCTCATGTCCGCACTTGAAGCGGGAAAGAAATCTTTTCGTTTTTCTGCTCCATCTGACTGGAATGTTCTCCAATCCCATTTGAAACTGTCTGGGTTGACGTCATTGAACATCTTCCGCTCCATATTAAGAGATCGGGAATGGAATTCTTTTGCACAATGCTCGTGTTTCTAAATTCAAATTTATGTTAGACGATCCATCGTTCCTCTTTCCTGTGACCAAGCTGATTGTATTTTTGCAGTTTATTTGTCATTAATGTTCTCATGATGACGTGTGCTGCTGTCTTTCTTGGCCAGGTCACGTTGTAAAAGAGGTTTTAATCTCAATGGGCTATCTGGTTAAATAAAGTTTATTACCTCCGCCGAGGAGGTTATGTTTTCACTGGTGTTTGTCTGTCTGCTTGACTTTTAACAAGATAACTCAAAAAGTTTTGAACGCATTTGAATCAAATTTGGTGGAATGATGAGGAATATGTCCAGGATCAATTGATTAAAATTTGGTGATGATCCGGATTAAACTCTGGAATATAGCATAATGTATTAGTTTGCCCTTTTGTGTATCCGCATCCTTCGATATTGATATCAATCAATCAATCAATCAATCAATTTTTTTTTATATAGCGCCAAATCACAACAAACAGTTGCCCCAAGGCAACTCTATGTGGTGTGGTGGAGGAATGCGCTCTACCGAGTGCCCTTCTAGTTATTATGATCAAGCACAGCTGCTGCCATTATGACCCAGACCCCGAAAAGTGGCAGAAAATGAATGAATGAAAGCAAAAGCATTATAGTGTCAACTGACAATGTTTTTTTTATTGGAAAAAATTATGAAAAAGACACTATTCAATTCTGAAGCTGATTTGAACAAGAACTTTTTTTTTTCTTTCTCATTCAAACATCACACAAATATAAAGGCAGCTAAAAAGTAAAAAAAAAAAAAAAAAAAATGCAGTTGTACAAAAATCCAGGTTTATCTAAATATTTGGTTTTGGCTCTCGACACGACCTCAATGGAGCTGAAATTATACAATGAAGATGTGATTGAAGTGCAGGGACTGTACGGGTGCTCATCAGTGAAACAAATTCCCCAGAGTCCCCAGGCAAAGGACGCCAGTCCACTGCAGGTTACTTCCCCAAACAAGGCTGGTACTTATTAAAGCCCGGGTGAGCTGGCACAATGTAGATGAAGAGTGGCACACAACTGGACTTGAACATCGGTCTAAATATGTATAATATGTACATCTTTTCCAATGTTTGCACATCTGACAAAGAAATAGCTTTTATCAAAGCAAGTTTGTACCCACCACTGATGAATGCGTGTGTATGAGAGCGTGTGCACGTGAGAGCACAGAGTGCAGGTGTCTGAAAATATGATTTGTATATATGATGTAAGCGTGAGAATATAGTGTGATGATGTTTGAAAAGTGTGACTGTGTATGTGTGCATGTATGTATATATATATATATATATATATATATATATATATATATATATATATATATATATGTGTGTGTGTGTGTGTGTGTGTGTGTGTGTGTGTGTGTGTGTGTGTGTATATATATGTATATATGATGAGTGTGAGTGTGAACAAAGTAGTATCTTTTGTATATGTTTTTGAATTGATAAAATGTTGAAAGTTTTTATGAATGGTATACTTGAGGGGTGAGGTATTATATGTTTACAGTATCAATAGTCTTTGTGCCAAATGGATTTTCTTTTCATTTACAAATGCTGTTATTTATAATTAGACATCAACCTGTCCAAGGACTACAGGTGGAAATTAGTATTTTTTGCTATAACCTGGCACAATGCATCTTTCCTGTTTTTTAGGTCAATGTATTATTGTGCACTGTCCCTGAGAAATAAAATCATACCATACCATATTGGGGCCACTCAGTCAGATAAAAACCTTAAAACAAACAAAAGTGCACCTTAAAAGGTCCCCTATGGAAATAACAGTGTCACATACTTCTGATAACGATTAGTTTAATGTGCATTTTTTTTTTTTATTTCAAGTTTGTTTGTTTTATTGCTTACTTATTGTAATTGCATCTTTTTTCACAATCTGTAATGTTAAAACTAAATTAAGTTCAAAGGCACTATGCATCGTTTCTCCTGCTACAGAAGCCTGTAACTGAGTTGTGTGGGTCTCTTGGTGGCTTCCCTCACTAATCTCCTGCATGCACAGTCACTCAGGTTTTGATTTACCACACAGTAACACGCTGCTTGTATTTCTTAGTGACTGATGTAAATCACATCAAAGACATATTCAGTGACTTTGAAATGTTCATGTATCCATCCCGACTTGTCACAAGACAACTGGCTGTAAAAGTGATTATTTGTATTGACAATAATTTTGATATTTTGTTTGTCCTCGTGTCTTCTGTAAGTGTTGGGACTGTGTATAAAACTGGCTGTAACTCCTAAATGATTAATGCGATCATGTGTTAAACTCCTTGAACTAACAATGACAATCTGCAGCATGAGCACACATTAATCCTTTCATTTCAACGGCAATGTGGTGTTGTACAGAAGGGGAAAAACAAATTTAAATTGTGTCAGTGTCCAAATTCTTATGTACCACAGACTGGGATCATAAAACCTGGTTGAGTGATCGAATAAAAAAAATCAGATGTTTGTTTTAGTCACTGATAGAAACAGAGATTAAGGGTTGTTGCAAAGACTGAAATAAAAGAGAGAGAGAAAAACAGAAACATCCTGAGTGTGAAGCTTTTCACAGATCTGTAATGAAAATATATGGGCTAACCTTTTGTGCTGACAACTTTAGAGGTAAGCTCCAGCGTCTCGATATCTTCTGAGCCAATGTTGGCCAAGGTGAGCATCAGCTGCTGGGTTTCGCCGTTGAAAAGCTGAAGGGACACAGCGCTGGACAGCTCCTCTTTGGACATGGGCTGTGGCGTGTGGGCCGATCTGTGCAGGAATGCAGAAACGGGACATTTACTTTAAGACATTTTCTTTTGTGAGTAAAAAAGATCAAGACATAGTGCTGGCTGTGTTTTGTTGTCCCATTAATGACCTCTGCCTAGGACAGGTCTTTGATGGTCTCCGACCTGGACAGTTTCATTGTCTGATAGCTGAAAAACAAAAAATATCAGCACATAAGTTAATGAACCAGTTTTCACAAACTCTGTGAAGTTAGAGGTTGAACTTCAGACAGATGTTCAGAGATGTTCCTGGTCATGAGGAGTCCCAGATGTGGAAGAGTGGCTTTAACACGTCGCTTTCACAAAAAAACGATCCAATTAATTCCTGCACTGTGCACCTGGACAGGAATTATATCAAATCCAGAGTTAAATGCATCACTGCATCTCTAATTTTGTGTGTGGGAGAAAAAAGAGTGACAGAAAGGGTCTCAGCCTCACTATATCTACATTCTGGGTCTGAAGCACAGGTCCAGCTGCTGGCATCCACTTCAGTAACCTCTCTGCTTCCCTGTTGAGTTACTGCTGGTGAGCTAAAGTCTTAGTAGGTGCCGTTATCTCCAGCCAACTGATTCCACTCTTAGTCTCTCTGGCCGGGGCGCTGTCCCTGGGTTTCCAGAAGACCTGGAATCTGGGATCAGCATTTGAGTTCTGCTAGCAGAAGTATTCAAGAGCTGAAACTAGAGACTCTGCACCAAGATGGACCATTTGAACTTTAATAACTGACTCTGTTTTGTTTCATTTTTAAATTCATCTTTTATTTAAAAAAAACCCTTGGAAGTGTTAGAATGGCCTAAGCAGTGGGTCACCCCGCTGAGTCTGGACTGCTTGAGGTTTCTTCCTTATTATAAATAAAATAAATTGAAACTCAATTAATGTTGACCCAGTGCTACAAAAAACAATGGCAAACAAAAACGAGCACTGTGATGTAGACTGATGTCTAGAGAGGTCTACAGAACCAGTGTTTTGATCTCTGCCTGAGATAAATGTAGTATTTCCACAGAACAGAGTCAGAGTCAGAGCTGTGTCAGTCACAGTCAGTCAGAGCTGCGTGTCGTCAGAGCGAGCTGCAAAAAGTTTGTACCTGAGTTTTCAGAGGTGGTGTTTGTAGTTGCCATCTGCCACGCCGGTGTTTGCCAACCCGGACAGTGGGAATACCACCTCAACCGGCAACTTAGCCCCGCGACTGGACAGCAACAACGTCCGAGGCCCGCCCAACGTGGTGAATTCACTGAGGCCGCCCGCTGCGTCATTAGAGCCGCGCGTCACGAGTGCCGCTTCCCCGAGGCCTCGTGCAGCCACCGCGGATCCATCAGCGCGGAAACACCGAGGCCGCGCGGCACCAGCGCAGTGCAGATCCATCCCGGTGACAAACAACGCAGGCTGTTAACATCGGCGATCGACAAGCTGCTCATAAGCCGACCATGGGGCCTAAGAAGGTTCTGACAGCGGAGGAAGGTGACGATATTAAAAAATCTCTGGACTTTCTATCAGAGGAGATTTCTGTTGTGAAGCAGCAACAGAAATCAATTATGGATCTGGTGGAGGAGGTGAAGGCATTACAGCTCCAGAATGCCGAGAAAGACCGGCATCTGGTGCAGCTGGAAAATAGAGTGGCTGAATTGGAGCAGTACACCAGAATTAACTACGTCATCATCACAGGTCTTCATATCAAACCACGGTCCTACGCACGGGCGGTAACAGATGAGAGCGGAGGGGAGCCCAGTGAACAGGAGGTCAGCTCTGTGGAAAAACAGGTTGCTGATTTCCTCCTATCTAAAGGTATAGAAATGGATTTAAATAACATTGAAGCGTGCCACCCTCTGCCCCGGAGAAATGACGGTAATAAACGAACCGTCATCATGAGATTCATCAACAGAAAACACAAAACAGCACTGTTAAAACAAGGAAGAAAACTGAAAGGGACAAACGTATTCATCAATGAACATCTCACCAAACGGAATGCCGACATCGCCAGGAAAGCACGCTTCTTGAAGAAACAGGGAAAAATCCAGCACACATGGACTTAAAACTGTAAAATATTCATCAAACTGAACGGATCACCAGAACAAGCAAAGGTCATGGCAATAAGGAACATCGAGGAGCTGGACAAATATGAACAATAGTGTTTCTTAAAGCGAGGATCTGGACAAATATGACCAATAAGGTATGAGGACACAAACACATCACAACACCATGACACAGACCAGAGGAACCTATTCATCTACTACCTATTCATCTACATCTGGAGACAAGAAGGATATAACTCAAAGGATTGCTGATCATGGAAAAGTAGAACTGAGAACATTTAAATACACAGACCACAATGTACTGGACTTGGAGCACGATATAGACCCGGACAATAATTTCTTCTCAAATATCAATGACAGTTGTTGCTATTATACAGATGAACAGTTTAATCGGATCATTAGAACGGATAACAAATTATCAATAATCCATTTCAACAGCAGAAGTCTATATGCAAACTTTAACAACATTAAAGAATATTTAAGTCAGTTTAAAAAAATATTTAACATAATTGCTATATCAGAAACATGGATCAATGAAGATAAAGGAATGGATTTTGAACTGGATGGATATGAATTTAATTGTGTAAACAGAAAAAATAAGAGTGGAGGAGGAGTGGCTGTGTATGTGGATAAGAACATGGATTATAAAATAGTAGACAATATGACAACTGTGATTGATAACTTATTAGAATGTATAACTATTGAAATATGTGAAGAAAAAAGCAAAAATGTATTAGTCAGCTGTATATATAGAGCACCAGGATCTAGTATTGAAACATTCACTGACTGTATGGAAAAAATGTTCTCAAAAACTAATCAAAAAACTGTGTTCATTTGTGGTGACTTAAATATTGATCTGCTCAATCCAAATAAGCATAAAATAACAGATGAATTTATCAGTATAATGTACAGTATGAGTTTATATCCAAAAATCACCAGGCCAAGCAGAATTACATCCCATAGTGCCACCTTAATTGATAATATATTCAGCAATGATATTGAGAATAACACTGTGAGTGGATTATTAATCAATGACATTAGTGATCATCTACCAGTTTTCATTGTTTATAATAGAAACCATCGGCGGAATCAGCCAGAGGAGAAAATAAAATACAGGCGAATGCGGACAGAGGAAAACATGAACACACTAAAGAAGGATTTACAGGAGCAAAACTGGGAAAAGGTATACAGTGAAAGTGATGTTGATAGTGCATATGAAACTTTTTTACAAATATTTACATCATTATATGATAAAAATTGTCCAATTAAACAAGACTACAGAAAACAAAAAATCCAAGCTCGACCATGGATGACGAAAGGGTTACGAAATGCATGTAATAAGAAAAATACACTGTATAGAGAATTCATAAAACTAAAGACTAAAGAGGCAGAAAATAGATATAAGAAATACAAAAATAGATTAACTAATATTATACGGGTATGTAGGAAGGAATATTATAGTAACATATTATATAATAACAAAAACAATATTAAAGGAATATGGGATATATTAAATAGCATTATCAAAAATGGTAATAAAAAACAGAGTTACCCTCAGTATTTCATTGATAATAATGTCAAGAAGGAAAATAAGGATGAGGTAGTCAACGGTTTTAATAATTTTTTTGTAAATATTGGACCAAGCTTGGCAGAAAAAAATCACGATTCCCAACCTGAGGATTGGGATAATAATCTCATAGAAAGAAATCCCTGTTCAATGTTCCTCACAGCAGTGGATGGAAATGAAATTATAGACATTGTGAATAATTGTAAATATAAAACATCTACCGATTTAAATGAAATTGATATGGTGGTGGTAAAACAGGTCATTGAATGGATTGTAGAACCATTAACATACATCTGTAACTTATCATTTCAAACCGGTAAATTTCCCAATCAAATGAAAATAGCTAAGGTTGTGCCGCTGTATAAGATTGGGGATAGACACCACTTCACAAATTATAGACCTGTTTCTTTGCTTCCACAATTTTCCAAATTATTAGAAAAGTTATTCAATAATAGATTAGACAAATTCATAAATAAACATAAATTACTTACTGATAGTCAATATGGATTCAGAGCACATAGTTCAACATCACTTGCATTAATAGAATCAGTTGAGGAGATTACAAACGCCATAGACCACAAATTACATTCAGTTGGAATATTTATAGACCTTAAAAAGGCTTTTGATACAATCAATCATGACATATTAATCAATAAACTTGAACAGTATGGGATTAGGGGGTTGGTGTTGCACTGGGTGAGAAGCTACTTAAGTAACAGAAAACAGTTTGTGAAGTTGGGGGAATATACATCATCATGCTTGGACAATGCTTGTGGCGTCCCACAGGGGTCAGTATTGGGTCAAAAACTGTTTCTAATTTATATAAATGATATTGTCAATGTTTCCAAAATATTAAAATTAGTATTATTTGCAGATGACACAAGCATTTTTTGTTCAGGGGGGGATTTGCAGGAGTTACTGAGGAGGATCAGTATAAAAATGGGAAAATTGAAAATATGGTTTGACAGAAACAAATTATCATTAAACTTAAGTAAAACAAAATACATGTTATTTGGCTACTGTAATACAGACATACAGGTTCAGTTACAAGTCGAGGGGGTAGATATTGAAAGGGTACATGAAAATAAGTTTCTGGGGGTGATAATAGATGATAAGATAAACTGGAAGACTCATATAAAACATATACAAAGTAAACTGTCAAGAAGCATTTCAGTTCTAAACAAAGCGAAACATATTCTGGACCACAACTCACTCCGCATTCTTTACTGCTCACTGGTTTTACCATATTTACAGTACTGTGCAGAGGTATGGGGTAATACTTATAAAGGTACAACACAATCACTATCAGTAATGCAGAAAAGAGCTATAAGAATTATTCATAATACTGGATATAGAGATCATACAAATCCACTATTTTTACAATCCAAATTCTTAAAATTCACAGACTTGGTTAATTTTCAAACAGTACAAATTGTGTATAAAGCAATAAACAATTTACTTCCAGCAAATATTAAAAATATGTTTTTTAACAGATCAGGGGATTACAGTCTGAGGGGGAAATTTAATTTAAAGCATCAGTGGGCACGAACAACATTAAAAGGTTTCTGTATTTCTGTCTGTGGGGTGAGGATGTGGAACAGATTGGGAGTGGGGCTCAAGCAATGTCCAAGCATGAACCAGTTCAAACAGTGGTACAAAAATATGTTTTTTTCTGGGTATAGGGAGGAGGAAGGGTAATGAGGGTTAGGGTGTTTTTGTTTTTTGCTTCGGCTTGTAAATATATAGTATTTTGTATGTAAGTAGGTATGTGTAGGTGTATATTTATGTTTGTGTATATATATGTGTATATATGTATATGTGTATATATGAGTAAATGTGGAGATGTCTGGAGATATACTTGATGTGGACATGTCCTGTCTCTGGCAATCAGTCTGTGAGCAGGACTTATGTCCTTTTTTTTTTTAAACACAGTGATGAGAGAGTTTGAGTGGAGAGCAAGGAAACTAGCAGCCTGCAGCCAGACAGTTTTTTTCACATGCGCACGCAAACAAATCGTCACAGCAACTCGCTCCACGTATGAGAGTCATTAAACGCAGGGAAGACAAAGACAACACACTGGAAATTGTTTTTTCCTTATTTATTCCTTTATTGGTTCATTCTACTGGTGCTTATAGTTGATAAAACTTGGATAAAGTTACTTGCACCAGTGTTAGTGTAGTATAAAATTACGTGCACTGCTCGAATAATATGTGCACAAACTAGCACAAGCACGTACTATTTCGAGCTCTGCATTTTTTTAAGTAGAGTTACAGACTTACATTTTAAAAATAGCGATAACAGTTTGGTTTTCCTCTTCAATCCATCCATCCATCCATCCATTTTCTTCTGCTTTATCCAGAGTCGGGTCACGGGGGCAGCAGCTCAAGCAAAGCCGCCCAGACCTCCCAATCCACACACACCTCCCCCAGCTCCTCCGGGGGAACCCTGAGGCGTTCCCAAGCCAGTCGAGAGATGTAGTTCCTCCAGCGTGTCCTGGGTCTTCCCCGGGGCCTCGTCCCAATGGGACGTGCCCGGAACACCTCTCCAGCGAGGCGTCCAGGGGGCATCCGGAAAAGATGCCCGAGCCACCTCAACTGACTCCTTTCGACGTGGAGGAGCAGCCTCCCAAGTGACCGAGCTCCTCACCCAATCTCTAAGGGAGCGCCCAGCCACCCTGCGGAGAAAACTCAGCTCAGCCGCTTGTACTCGTGATCTCATTCTTTCGGTCATGAGCCAAATCTCATGACCATAGGTGAGGATTGGAACGTAGATCGATCAGTAAATCGAGAGCTTTGCCCCCTATTCAGCTCTCTCTTCACCACGACGGTCCGATACAGCGACCGCATCACAGCAGATGCTGCACCAGATGCTATATCTGGTGCACCAATCCGTCTATCGATCTCACGCTCCATCCGTCCCTCACTCATGAACAAGACCCCAAGATACTTAAACTCCTCCACTTGAGGCAAGGACACTCCACCAACCTGAAGAGGGCAAAGCACCTTTTTCTGGTCGAGAACCATGGCCTCGGATTTGGAGGTGCTGATTCTCATCCCAGACGCTTCACACTCGGCTGCAAACCGCCCCATTGCACGCTGAAGGTCCTGATTTGACGAAGCCAACAGAACCACATCGTCCGCAAACAGCAGAGACGAGATTCTGTGGTTCCCAAACCAGACCCCCTCTACACCCTGGCTGCGCCTAGAAATTCTGTCCATAAAAATAATGAACAGAACCGGTGACAAAGGGCAGCCCTGGCGGACGCCAATGTGCACAGGAAACAGGTTTGACTTACTACCAGCAATGCCGGTAGTAAGTCAATACAGGGACCGGATAGCCCTTAGCAAAGGGCCCCGGACCCCGTACTCCCGGAGCACCCCCCACAGGGTGCCCCGAGGGACACGGTCAAACGCCATCTCCAGATCCACAAAACACATGTGGACTGGTTGGGCGAACTCCCATGAACCCTCGAGCACCCGATGGAGCGTGTAGAGCTGGTCCAGTGTACCGTGACCAGGATGAAAACCACACTGCTCCTCCTGAATCCGAGGTTCGACCATCGTTCGAATTCTCCTCCCCAGTACTCTGGAATAGACCTTACCGGGGAGGCTGAGGAGTGTGATCCCCCTATAGTTGGAACACACCCTCCGGTCCCCCTTCTTTCCTCTTCAATATTTTGGTAAATAGTCTTGAAAACAGAACATAATAAAAAGTGATATCTTTATGCTAAACTATCACCCACCACTGGTTCAAAGTGACAACACACTAAAATACATCATGCTAAAATACATAATGCTCAGCCCAAATTCTCGTCATAGCAGCTCCTCTTTCTTGTTATCTCAGAACTCCTTTCGGACTTTCAGAATCAGAAGAATCAGAAGAAGTTTACTGCCATTGCTAGTGAACAGGATTCACAGACTAGGAATTTGCTTCGGTACAATGGTGCAACATTAAGAAGAGATAAAATGCTAGGATAAAATATAACATATGTGTCAAAATAAGATAAAATATAAGATTAAAAAAAAAGAAATATGAAATATGAAAGGCTGTGTGCAACAGAAAAATAGAGAAACAGAAAAAACAGTGCAGTGGGAGGAGTGCAATTAAAAACCAAAGTACACTGTCTAAAGTGACCCGTGATAAAATGATAAAGTGACAGAGTTAAGCTTAAGGTGGCTGAGTTATGAGGAGTTCATGAGTCTAACGGCAGAGGGGAAGAAACTGTTCTTATGGCGGGCGGTTCTGGTCCAGATGGACCGTAGCCTCCTGCCCGAGGGGAGTGGTTTGAATAGACCATGTGCAGGGTGAGAAGGGTCAGCTGTGATCCGACCTGCTCGGCCCAGAGTCCTGGAGACGTGCAGGTCGTGGAGAGATGGAAGGCTACAGCCGATCACCTTCTCAGCAGAGGCCACAATGCGCTGCAGTCTGTGTCTGTCCCTGGCTGTGGCCCCGGAGTACCACACCGTGATGGAGGAGCAGAGGATGGACTCGATGATGGCCGTGTAGAACTGCACCATCAGCTGGACAGGCAGCTTGGCCTTCTTCAGCTGCCGCAAGAAGTACATCCTCTGCTAGGCCTTCTTGATGAGGGAGCTGATGGTTGACTCCCACTTGAGGTCCTGGGTGATGGTGGTGCCGAGGAAGCAGTGACAGACCACAGTGGTGATGGGGCTGTTGGTGGGGGCGTTCTGTGGCTTTCCTGAAGTCCACGATCATCTCCACTGTTTTCTGGGCGTTGAGCTCCAAGTTGTTGCTGCTGCACCAGGTCACCAGCTGGTCCACCTCCCTCCTGTAGGCAGACTCATCCCCATCCGAAATGAGTCCGATGAGGGTGGTGTCGTCCGCAAACTTAATGAGCTTTACAGAGTCGTGGCTGGAGGTGCAGCAGTTAGTGTACAGGGAGAAGAGCAGCGGGGAAAGGACACAGCCCTGTGGAGATCCTGTGCTGAGAGCCTGAGTGTTCGAGACATTTTTTCCCAGCCTCACATGCTGACTCCGGTCCGTCAGGAAGTCTGTGATCCACCTGCAGGTGGAATTGGGTACGTGGAGCAGAGAAAGCTTGTCCTGGAGTAAAGCTGGAAGGATGGTGTTGAATGCAGAGCTGAAGTCCACAAACAGGATCCTAGCATAGGTTCCTGGGGAGTTCAGGTGCTGCAGGATGGAGTGCAGGGCTAGGTTTATGGCGTCATCTACAGACCTGTTGGCTCTGTAGGCAAACTGCAGGGGGTCCAGGAGGGGGTCGGTGATGGACTTCAGGTGGGATAAAATCAGGCGTTCGAAGGTCTTCATGACTACAGACGTGAGAGCCACAGGACGGTAGTCATTAAGTCCAGTGATGCGTGGTTTCTTGGGGACTGGAACTATGATTGAGGACTTGAAACAGACTGGAACATGGCATGACTCCAGGGAGGTGTTGAAGATCCCCGTGAAGACTGGGGCCAGCTCATCAGCACAGTGTCTCAGGGTGGCAGGAGAGACACAGTCTGGGCCCGGGGTCTTACGTGGATTCAGCCTTTTGAAATGTCTCCTCACGTCCTCCTCTTGGACCGAGAGGGCAACAGGGGGAGTGGAGAGGGCAGCAGTGAGAGGGGGGAGGTCCAGAGTGTTTGAATATCCAGTTGTGTGGGGGGTGGGGAGGTGTGAGTCCTTGTCTTCAAAGCATGAATAGAAGACGTTCAGGTCGATGGCCAGCTTCAGGTCGTCAATAGAACGAGGTGCTTTGGGCTTGTAGTTGGTGATCTCTTTCAACCCCCTCCACACAGAGGCCGAGTCATTGGTAGAGAACCTTTGCTGCAGACGTGAACTGTACATGGATTTAGCCTTTGCCACCTCCTTGCTAAATCTGTACTTTGCACCTCTATAGCTGTCTCTGCCTCCTTCTCTGAAAGCCACCTCTTTCTGCTGACGGAGCTGCTGGAGTTTAGGTGTGAACCAGGGCTTGTCATTGTTATATCTCACCCTGGTACGCTGTGGGATGATGCTGTCTTCACAGAAATGAATATATGACGTCACAGTGTCCGTGTAGTCATCTAGACTGTCTGTTCCAATCCGTGGTGGCCAAGCACGCGTGTAGCTCCTCTACAGCTTCATTGCTCCACACTTTAGACGTCCTCACAACAGGTTTAGAGAGTTTAAGTCTCTGTCTGTACGTGGGGATCAAGTGGACCATCACGTGATCTGAGAGTCCCAAAGCTGCACGGGCCACCGCGTGGTAGGCGCCGCTCACTGTCGTGTAACAATGATCTAACGTGCTCCCTTCTGTGGTCAGGCATTTAACAAACTGTTTGTATTTTGGTAATTCCTGACTGAGATTCCCTTTGTTAAAATTACCAAGAATTATAACAAGAGAGTCCGGAAAGTCTCTCTCCACGCTCATAATCTGATCCGTGAGCGCGCGCTCGGCCTCGTGCACGTCTGCGCTCGGTGGAATATACACAGAGCAAAGTATGAAAGAGTTAAACTCGCGTGGAGAGTAGAACGGTCTGCAGTTTATGAAGAGATATTCCAGAGAGGGACAGCAGTGTTGTTGATATAGAACCAGAGTCCACCCCCTCTTGTTTTTCCACCAGAGAGTGCTCGGTCTCTGTCTGCACGGAGGAGTCGGAATCCCTCTAGTTGGAGCGCGCAGTCCGGTGTCTGTGCATTTAACCACGTCTCCGTGAAGCACAGTACACAAGATGAGGAGAAATCTCTATTCTTCTTCATCAGCAGTGCCAGCTCATCCATCTTGTTGTGGAGTGAGTGGACGTAGGAGAGAAATATCCCAGGTAGGGGCGTGCGAGTGCCCCTTCGTCTGAGGCGCACGAGAGCTCCAGCTCGTTTTCCTCTCCGCCGTCGTCTCACTTTTTTGGCCAAAAAGCGAACCAGTTCAGCTGCAGGCACTAAAAAACTGCCGTAATGTCCATGGGTGTTGATGATTTGATGTTTAGAAGCTCCTCGCGGGTGTAGGGACACAATGACACACGATTCACGCACAAAAACAGACAAAACAGGGAGCACCAGAATACCAGGGTGCCTTCACGTGGCGCCATCTTGGAAGGCGCCACGCCTTGTGCGTCTTGCACAGATCCAACTGCAAACATGACACTAAAAACCTTCAATCCATTTTTACACGGAATACAAAACTTCTGCCAGCAACAAACAACAAAAAGATCTTCATCAACTGTGTGTTTTGATGCTGACTGCTGATGGCTGCCGTCATCGTCCTTGTTAGGGTGACATGGTGTCTGTTACTCTGTCACTTAGAAACAGTAATTCATCCCCAACCTTTTAGTCTGGTCATTTCCTGAAAAGCTGAATCACCTTGAACTGTGCAAAACTTAAAAAGGAACTGAAAATAACTTGAATTTCAGGTGAATTTACATGATTGACTGTTTCTTTCATTGAGCTGTGATCAAGCATAAGGAACAACTATCCAAAGACACAGCAGATTAAATTCAGATGAGATGTTCCTGTAACTGTGTCAGACGGGTTCTCACCGGGGGAGTGAGGTGCTGAGCTGCAGACGAGGAAGGGCCGGGACCACCTCCACCAAACAGCCCCCAGTCTTCACAATCGGAAGGCTATCAAGGAGACACTCACTGGTCACGCCAAACACCGACGTGTGGTAACCTGGGGTTAAATGGAAGAAAGAGGAACGTACAAAAGACAAATCTAAAGTTTAGAAGCTTGTGAGGAATTTGACTTCACAAATCAACAAAGATTCAATATCATTTGGTGAAGGCCATAGAAATATCTTGTGAAACACTCATGGCTAAATATAAATGTAAGCAAATAACCAGGAAGAAAAAAAAATTGCCCCATATGAGTATTTATTAAAGGCTAATTAATAAATAAAATTATAGTGGTGCCAAAGAATTTTTTTTGATGACTTAAATCTTAACCTAAAGGTTGTACACTTTTATACCATTATAATTGTTTAATTTAAAAAGGAAATTGTAACAACAAACACTGTTAAATCTTTTACTGTAGTTTGTTGTATTAACATGTTTCCATGTTGAACTGCTGTTAAACAGACCATCTGACAGGAAGCATAAAGGAGACAGTAAAAAGAAAAACAAATGCTTTGGAACATTTTAAGAGGAAAAAGATAACAGACGCAGCTTCTGTTGTGTGGAACACGGTGACAGATGGTGAGTGTTAACACTTCGGCTCTGTGTTTGCATTTGGGTTTTAACTATATTTTTACATTCCGGTTAGGGCTGGTGATGCACACATTCCCATTATTCCTGCATCGTATCTCAGCTCCCAGCTTATGGGCCAAGTGTTAGCATTAACGTTTTAAATCGCCCGTGCTTCCAGTATAGTTGAGTTAACATTTTGTTGAGATGTGATGATGGTCGTGTTGCAGGGATGTGACTCAGTAACGGTGACATCAGAGGAAAAGTAAACCCTGAGGCCGGAGGCACAAAGGGTTCTGGATGCTATGAAATTTTCCAACACATTGGAGCAAGAAATTTAAGAAATTCCATGAGAATTTCATGAGGTGATTTTGAAAATTTTGTGAAATACAGCAGTCCGAGTCTTTATTAGAATTGGTGCACGTGGTGACAATCCAGTAAAGAATACACATCCGTCACCAACGGTAGGACGATTATGTGCACAGCAGTAAAAGTGTCCGTAGTACTTAAGATTTTTCAGGCACTAATTCAGGCTGCACTAATGGAAAACACAGTTTGACTTAGCAATTAAAACAGTTATAAGTCATGTTTCTACAGTAATGTTCAGTATTTGAACAGAGAAATAAAGTCGACATGAAATAATATCAGCACAAGTTAGTTATTCTGAGATATTGTACCGAGAATAAAGATGCCATTAACAATAACTTAATGAGTCATGAAAAAAATTAGGATCCTTTCTCTGCGGTCCTGAATGAGAACACTGTGTACAATGTTTTACAGAATATCATAAAATAATTAAAAGTTGGATTCAATTTCAACATGAACAGTATGAGTGAATAATAAAAATCCCTTTGTCAAAACCATGAAAAGTACAAAAAAAGAGAAAAGGAGCAAAACTGATCTGAGTTTATAACTTTTTCTTTCTTTCTTTTTTAAACAAGAGACGAGGATGTCCACATTGTCTAGTGAGAATGAGCACACACTCGGCAACTGTTGGAAATAACTTGTTTTCCAGAGCTGTGAACTTTCAGCCAGTTTGGCTACGTACACATTTTGAGACGACGGACACTTTGTCCTGAATGTTAATGGAGATTTTTTTTCTTTTCTTTTTTTTTTTTTTACTGCGAGTGCATGAACACAGTTGTAGCAGAGTTTGTATGTAACAAAGGCACATATCTTGAAGTGGACTTACAGCCGTTAACACACACAAAATCCTTGACATACTGCTGCCTACTGTTGTGTGGGCCGCCAGAAGAGGAGGTACTGCTGGCCCACCACCAGAGGGCGCCCTGCCTGAAGTGCGGGCTTCAGGCACGAGAGGGCGCTGCCGCCACGGACACAGCCGGGAGTGACAGCTGTTACTCATTACTTCCTGACAGCTGTCACTCATTCTTCATCACCTCACTCCATAAAACCCAGACGTCATCTCCACCTAATCGCCGAGATATCGTACTTCATTGAAGGTAATATCCTCAGCCGTTTTGTGTTACAATATATCTGTATATTGTGAGTGTTTGCAGGAGTACCGGTTCCTCTATCTGTGGAAGCTGAGTGAGTGCAGGACGGCACTCTTTTCCCCTGAGGAATCTCTGCGGTACTCATCACATACTGAGTGAGAGGTGGAGGTGGCATTCCCACCGTTGTTGTTACTGGGTGTACACACACCCACACTTGACTGTCTTTGTTCTCGCCAGCAGTACCAGATCCGACAGTCGGAGACGGTGATCACCTGGGAATTCGGGACTTGGCGGCTCCAGTATTTACCAGGTTCGGTGGTGGCAGAAATCGTGTGGTTCCGGCCCTTCTCAGGACAGACGTCTTCTATCCTCGAGCCTGCCCACACGTCACCTTTGTAATTTGACTGTAATCATATTCTGAGATTGTCTGTATATTCGTTGTGCACATTTCACAACATTAAATTGTTACTTTTTGGCTCATCTATTGACCGTTCATTTGCGCCCCCTGTTGTGGGTCCGTGTCACTACACTTTCACAACACCTACATCACGTTACCACCCACATTTAGTCTTAGTAAATAAATTCCAAAACTGTCTCTGCCCCAACATGCAAAAGTTTGGATTGCTCACACAATTCAGCGCTCATTATGTGTGATTTTTTAAGTTGAGCCAAATTAATTAATTTGCCATATGTGACATTTCAAGGACTTGGATTGGTAAGTGAATCGGCCCTGTACTGACACAGGATTGGATCAGGTCCCCTCCTACTTCTGAAATAACCAGCTTTTTGGTAAGTGAAATATTTTTTGCCATAATGCACACTAGGTGGCACAGCTATTTTAGAGACACCTAATATGAGTGACGAGTGGAAAAACATTATATAAACTGAACAGCTCTAAAATTATAGGACACAAATTAAACTGCATTGAGCAGAAATCACAACAGATTTGATTTATTGTTACAGCTGAGATCAGCATGACTGAATAAGTTCTCAGCAGGCCTCACCGTTGACAGTGATGTTGCCAGCTGTACGTGGGACACCGACCAGAGTGACGGGGTACAGGCCAGACTCTGCAGGCAGCGACAGCGCCGCAGGGAGGGATTCAAATTCTACTCCAGATGTCAGCAAACCCTGAACAGAAGATGGAACATTATCAGTAACACAGGAAGAAAACTGAAAAGAAAGTGCATTTCATATATTAAAAAAAAAATACTATTCCCAACCTCCAGCCTTCATTTTAAAAACAAAAAAGTCCTGATCATGTAAATTTGAAAAGACCAAAAATCAAGGAGGAGATGCATAAGTTAGATGATGTCACATTTTACTTTTATGTGATTTTATGATTTTATGTGATGTCACAGGCCGTTTATCAAAAGGAGAGAAATATATCCAATTGTATTTTTGAATTAATTATCAAAGTTCACGTGGTGGTGCTGCACTTCACCACACCCAGCAGACTACAGATCAGCTCCGGGTCCTGGGCTCCCTCAGATTGCAACTGGTACACCTCATCTTTGTTTCCACACCTTACAGATTGTAAGTTGTGGTCATTTTTATTTTATGAATTTTTTTTTTTTTTTTTTTTTTTACTTCTTTTGCTGGTCCTTTGATATATTTAAAAGTGATACAGCATATTTTCCAGAGTATGATGCGAGGTTTTGTTTTTTTTACTAGCTTTGAGGGTCCTACAACTTATATACTGAAAGAAAAAAAAAATTCACACACTTTATTTATTATTATTATTATCATAATAACCATTTAAAAACTGATAATAAAAGCATAAATCCCAATAATAAACATTACACTACAATAACGTCCAAACATCCCAAATTAAAGAGCTGATAATACAGAAAAAAGCTGCGACTTATACTCCAGTGCAATTTATATATGGGTCCTTTCTTTTCAATAGAGATTTTTAACAAGCACAACTTATACTATGGAAAATACAGCATTTATGTAGGGCTTTTCGAGGGCTTTTCAAAGCACGAAACAAAGTAAAGTCCAATAATAACAGAATAAATGGCAATAATAAAAAGTACTCTCCAACAAGGCAAAAAAAAAAAATCCTAAATTAAATATCTGATAATACAGAAAAAGGTGGGACTTATACTCCAGCAAATGTTTTTCCCCTTCAAGAGACATTTTTTGACAGGTGCAACACACACACTGAAAAACACACTTTACATGAAAGAAACATTATCATCTGTGGCCACAAGATGGCACCATCTACAAATATAACGAGCTGCTCCTGTATACTAACCTGAAAGAGGCACTGTGAAATGTAAACATGCACAACCTGAGCTCTGAACAGATGTCAGCGGCGACAAGAAGCAGTTTACTCGAGTTCTTGTTCCTCATGCAAATTAGCTTGTTAGCTTCCGCTCATTAACGAAGTATTTGCTTCATAACTAATGTGCTCTGTTTAAAAGATTGAATTACATTTAATGAGGTTAATAAATAATGTGCCAATTAAATTCTTATTGCATTAAGTAGTAGCACCACATTTAAAATAATGAATGTAACTTTTTGACTGGTGAGATGTGTGTTTTCTGAAACTTGGTGCAGAGACAGATCCAGTTGGCTTTCATCAACACTGCAGGTATCTTTTGTGCCTTAATGGAGAAATGTATTCCAAGTGCCCATCTAGTTTAAAACAAAATTAAAAGTGAATTTCTGCAATTGAGTCCTTCGGGTCTTATTTGACACTTTGCAGACGAGGCTTCAATTCATTTTCTGAAATGAAAAAAGAATAATGCCCAGCTGTCTGATTCACAGTTTGAGTTCCGTGTGAAGTCTCTTGCCAGCTGTGTCATCAATCCATCATTGTGATCCAGTCATGATGTTGTGAAATTTAAGAATGTCAGGATGACAGGAACATTTCCAGGGGAAAAAATGGTTCTACGCAGCATAAATGTTCTCGAGGGTCTCGAGTCGTGTTGAGCCGTGAACAGATTAAAACCAAATCACCCACAATCAAACACAGAAGAATGATCAGAAAGGGTTTAAACTCCCAAACAGCTTCATACAGACTCAGCATCAGTCTCACAAGTGATCTGAGGAACATATGCAAGACCACTGGTGAGTGTTAAAGTGTGCTAAACCAGACAACATGCTGTCAGTCTGACGGCCATCAAAAATATGAAAGCAAACCATTAGTGCACAGTTACTGAGAGAATAGCAGGACAGGTCACCTTGGACTCATCTGAGTCAGAAAAATCATCCACTTGGCTTCAGAGGTTTCATTAAATTCATAATCCTGCCCCCGATGACCAACTGTGTTTACATTCCCCGTACATAACGGCTGGTTGAGCGAGGCAGACTGAGGTGACGTAATGACTGCATCAATCCCCAAACTGCAGACGCTACCTCACTGGAGGGACGGCTGCCGAAGAGCTGAGCCGAGGTGCCAAGAACGTGATTTAAATTCTCCTTGGTCGCACTACAGCAGATTTACAGAAATATCAGTGTTCACCAACTGGAACGAGCTCATTTGCATTCAGCCTTGAAAAGGTTAACGAGGCCGTTACACTAGACGGCTGTGCAACACGGACCATTATGTTTAAGCTACTGTGCAGCCACTTCATTTTATATACTCGTACAAAGCTCTGTGTATTTAGCATTTTTCCCCACTTAGGTTATCTTTATATTGAAAAGCAAATAAAGCAGATTGGGTCGTGTAGAATGACACAAAGTTAAATTAGTAGTGCTCTGCAATGGGGTCTCAGCATCACTCAGAAAGGAGCATTTTAATTTTATTCTCGCCAGTGTGAGACGGTATATAAGTAAATGGCATCAGAAAGTGTTTCTGATTCAAGTTCACGAATGTGATGTACAGAGAAAAAAAAATACAATCAGTTAAAAATGAAAGTATGAAACCGAACAAGTTTCATACTCTGGACTTATGCAAAGAAAGTAACTGAATTTAAAGCCAAGCATCGTGCAGCAGCAGCTGTTTATATTTTTTCAACTACCCCAAAACACAAGAACACTGGAAACTTCAACTTCTCTAACTGGTTCAGAAATGTGTTATTTAACCAGTAAATTCCAGCTGAGATTAAGAACCTCTTTTTCAAGGGAGACCTGCTCAAGACAGGCTGCAGCAAACAGTTACCCAATTAGACAGACACAAATAAAAGACAAATAAAAATATAAAAAATATTATATATAAAAATTAAAAGTATATTGTAAAAACAGGTGCACATTGTGGAGTTGGCCTCAAGTACTCTTGCAACGTATTCCAAGCAGAGTGGACAAAAGTCCTTTTACCAAGTCACCCAATTAATTTAACTAATTAATCCCAGTCACACGGCATTTTATCTAACAGGCTGTAAGGTGAAGCCCATTCAGTTTAATTGGGACTCTACTGGAAAGAATTTTGATATTTGGTGATTTTATCTGTGTAAGAGAGCTGAGAGAGAAGTAACACTTTGCCATTGTGACATCACTACTGTACATGTCAAGGTGATTTTGGGGTAAAATGAAAATAAATAAATAATAATATGCTTTGCAGTATGATGTATTGGGCCAAATCAACTATGAAGGTTGACTGAAAGGTTTTGCATTCAACACAATTACACTCAACAAAAATATAAACGCAACACTTTTGGTTTTGCTCCCATTTTGTATGAGATGAACTCAAAGATCTAAAACTTTTTCCACATACACAATATCACCATTTCCCTCAAATATTGTTCACAAACCAGTCTAAATCTGTGATAGTGAGCACTTCTCCTTTGCTGAGATAATCCATCCCACCTCACAGGTGTGCCATATCAAGATGCTGATTAGACACCATGATTAGTGCACAGGTGTGCCTTAGACTGCCCACAATAAAAGGCCACTCTGAAAGGTGCAGTTTTGTTTTATTGGGGGGGGATACCAGTCAGTATCTGATGTGACCACCATTTGCCTCATGCAGTGCAACACATCTCCTTCACATAGAGTTGATCAGGTTGTCAATTGTGGCCTGTGGAATGTTGGTCCACTCCTCTTCAATGGCTGTGCGAAGTTGCTGGATATTGGCAGGAACTGGTACACGCTGTCGTATACGCCGGTCCAGAGCATCCCAAACATGCTCAATGGATGACATGTCCGGTGAGTATGCCGGCCATGCAAGAACTGGGACATTTTCAGCTTCCAAGAATTGTGTACAGATCCTTGCAACATGGGGCCGTGCATTATCCTGCTGCAACATGAGGTGATGTTCTTGGATGTATGGCACAACAATGGGCCTCAGGATCTCGTCACAGTATCTCTGTGCATTCAAAATACCATCAATAAAATGCACCTGTGTTCTTCATCCATAACAGACGCCTGCCCATACCATAACTCCACCGCCACCATGGGCCACTCGATCCACAACATTGACATCAGAAAACCTCTCACCCACACGACACCACACACGCTGTCTGCCATCTGCCCTGAACAGTGTGAACCGGGATTCATCCGTGAAGAGAACACCTCTCCAACGGGCCAAACGCCAGCGAATGTGAGCATTTGCCCACTCAAGTCGGTTACGATGACGAACTGGAGTCAGGTCGAGACCCCGATGAGGACGACGAGCATGCAGATGAGCTTCCCTGAGATGGTTTCTGACAGTTTGTGCAGAAATTCTTTGGTTATGCAAACCGATTGTTTCAGCAGCTGTCCGAGTGGCTGGTCTCAGACGATCTTGGAGGTGAACATGCTGGATGTGGAGGTCCTGGGCTGGTGTGGTTACACGTGGTCTGCGGTTGTGAGGCTGGTTGGATGTACTGCCAAATTCTCTGAAACGCCTTTGGAGACGGCTTATGGTAAAGAAATGAACATTCAGTACACGAGCAACAGCTCTGGTTGACATTCCTGCTGTCAGCATGCCAATTGCACGCTCCCTCAACTCTTGCGACATCTGTGGCATTGTGCTGTGTGATAAAACTGCACCTATCAGAGTGGCCTTTTATTGTGGACAGTCTAAGGCACACCTGTGCACTAATCATGGTGTCTAATCAGCATCTTGATATGGCACACCTGTGAGGTGGGATGGATTATCTCAGCAAAGGAGAAGTGCTCACTATCACAGACTTAGACTGGTTTGTGAACAATATTTGAGGGAAATGGTGATATTGTGTATGTGGAAAAAGTTTTAGATCTTTGAGTTCATCTCATACAAAATGGGAACAAAACCAAAAGTGTTGCATTTATATTTTTGTTGAGTGTATTTCATTAACAGCCAAAATATCGGAGTGAAAACTGATACGGGAATAATAATTTACTTATCGACTATCACAGTTTTAAGCATGTGCAGAATCGTAATATCATGCACACAGTAATTGGTAAAAAAAAAAAAAAAGTGGCGACGTAGATGGACGTGCGTTTGAAACGATTTTCTGTGAATGAATTTCTCACGGTGGGGGGCTGTTCATCTGGGGACATTCAACAGGAAATGAGTGCTGCTTCTGGTGATGCCTGTGTGGGTGTCAGTACAGTCAGGCCGTGGAGCGGAGTTTGAAGGGCGAAAATTCAGCCACGACGAGTCTGCGTGAGCAGGCCCATAGGGGGCGCTCCACAACATCCAGATAAGCTCTGACCAATATGTGGACACTTTGCAAAAGGCCTGTGCATACGTGAAGGTGGTTTATCTTGGAAAAGAAGCAAAACACGAGTTGACAAGCACAGGATGCACTGCAGCGGCTCAAATCTTACCACACACACACACACACAGACACACACACACACACACACACACACACAGAGCACAGTTTGGATTTCGCGCCCTTCAACTTTTTCCTTGTTCTCCAGCTGAAAGAACACCTGAGGGGACACGTCACACTAACGATGCAGAGGTACAAGCAGCTGTGTGTTGCTGGTTGTCAGAGAAGATACCAGATTTCTACACTGACGGGATGCAAAAACTTGTGCAGCATTGGAAAAGAAGGGTGACTATGTGAGGACACCGCCGGATAGAGGACATCCCAAGCTTTAAGCTGATATGATTCATGTGAAGATGTTGCTTGTTACTGAAATAATTGTGTAGGAAGAAGAACTTTTCAGCCGACCCTTGTGCGTGTGTGTGTATGTGTGTTCTTCCCATTGAATATATACAGTGTATATGTAATGAATAAAGCACAAATTTTCACTACTTTTAAAACAATACGCCATTCGCCGGCCACTTTATTAGGTACACCTTGCTAGTACTGGGCTGCACCCCTTTTGTCTTCAGAACTGCTTTAATTCTTTGTGGCCTAGATTCAACAAGGTGTTGGAAACAATCCTCAGAGATACTGGGTGGTGAGGTGATGATCTAGTGGTTTAAGCGTTGGGCTTGAGACCAGAGGATCCTCAGTTCAAACCCCAGCCTGACTGGAAAATCACTAAGGGCCCTTGGGCAAGATCCTTAATCCCCTAGTTGCTGGCGGTGTGTAGTGAGCACCTTGCATAGCAGCACCCTGACATTGGTGGGCAAGTGTGTTTGCGTGAATGGTTGAATGTGAGGCATCATTGTAAAGTGCTTTGAGAGTCTGACGCAGACGGAAAAGTGCTATATAAATGCAGTCTATTTATTTACCATTCCTCAGAGATGTTGGTCCACAATGACATGATGACATCACACAGTCGCCCATTCACCCAGTCTGTCCATTCTCCTCTGACATCAACAAGGCATTTTCATCTCCACAACTGCTGCTCACTGGATATCTTCTCGTTTTCGGATCATTCTCTGTAAACCCTAGAGATGGTTGTGGGTGAAAATCCCAGTAGCTCAGCAGTTTGTGAAAAACTCAGACCAACCTGTCTGGAACCAACAATCATACCACGTTCAAAGTCACTTAAATCCACGTTCGTCCCCATTCTGATGCTCAGTTTGAAATTCAGCAAGTCGTCTGCATCCTTAAATTCATTGAATTGCTGCCATGTGATTGGCTGATTAGCCATTTGTGTTAACAAGCAGTTGAACAGGTGTACCTAATAAAGTGGCCGGTGAGGGTGGAGTAACACAGAATAAAGAGTATACCTCAGATTTAAAAACAGCCCACTGAGCAACGATAAAGAGAGCAGAAAATGGTACTTGTCTCTAGGATCCACATCCAGATCCTAACCATAGTCGTTTCAGTTCTTATCACAATCAATACTGCAATCAATTTTCATTTAAAATAATTAAAAAAAACAATCTGTTCCTTTTTTTTTTTTTTTAAGAGTAATCCTGTGAACTAACCACCAAAAGAGACCAAGCGTGTAATCTCCTTGGCAGAGGTAATCACAGGGTGGGGGTTAGGGAGCGGAGTAAAAAGTGACCTCTTCAACAGAAAATCAATAGGGCAAAGCAAAGTTGTGTACTAATGTGGAAACCGTGTGTTGACTATGAATGGGAGCCTGTCTCGCCAACTTACAAGGTCACCTCTTTTTGATGAAAGACAGCAAGGTGACCTTCTGTCTGAACGGTTGCTCGAGTTAACATCATCTTTCTATGTCTGGAGCTGGTTTATACGTCTTCCATTTAACAGCGTTCAGGTACAGATGAGCTCTGAAGTCACTGAGTGCATCTCCATCTACACGACACAACGCCACCACCTGAAGATCACAGCGTCCACATGGCACTGAGACTTCAGCCTCTTACCTGGACCTGATCAGCTCACCTGAGGTATGGAGGACGCCGATGATTTTCTCAGCGCAACGTGAACCCGTCTTATTTATTTATTTATTCATTGCAAACTGTCAATACCGATATGAAACCCTGATCAAGTACTTGTATTTTCTGAGATACTGTACTTGCACCGAGTACAATGTTAAAGTTAATCCAATGTGCAGTGACAGTGCAACATCTCTGCCATGCACTAAAAAAAGAACATCTTCAATCCAAAGTCCTCCTTTATTTGTTAGTTTATTTAGTTTAAAAAGTAATAAGTAAACAGATTTATGTTTTCATGGCTCATCAATTCCTTTTAGTGTAGTATTGTAGTGGTAAAAATAGGACACTCCGAGTAACAATGACTGAATGATGTTTTAGTTGTTAAAAATATATTCTCATTATTATGGAAAAAATGTCTTTAAAATGTTCTTAACAGTTAATCGTTACTCTGGCTACACACACCTGTACTGTCTGTGTGTGTGTGTTAAGCGCACCGTGTCACATGCACCATCTGTCAAGCCAAAGTCACATAGTGACCAACTGAGTAATGGGTATGAAATTGAGATATATGTTTGCATCCGGTTTTGTCCTGTACAAATCCTTGTGAAATGCATTTCTTGTCAGCAGATGTCTGATAAATCCGTCGGAAAGTTTTATGCACACCCAAAACTTTGACCAGACATCAGATGGAGAGCTTCCCTGGTGGCTGCATGTTTGTTTACGGTTTTGTCATGTGGTTCATTAGCTTAGCTTCATGATGTGGATTAAAGTGCTGCACTGGGTGCCAAGTCTTGAAAATTGGGACAGAGCCGATCCAATCCGATATCGGCATAAGGTTCCGATAGCAATGTAATTCACAAATAGGAAATTTCGGAAACAACCTGCGGCGTTTTCTGATCCAGGAGCAATATTCAATATGTTTCAGCACACGCGTGTCTGTGTGCTGAAACATATTGTTGGCTGCTCTGGTAACCAGGTGCAAAGTGCGTTTGGGGGGGGGGGGGGGGGGGGGGGGGGTGCCTGAATGGAGGCGTGTCTCAATGAGACACGGATTAATGAGATACACTTTGGTTTAGGAAATCCCTTTCCGCAGTTTGCAGCCAGCCAGCAGGCAACTGAGGAGTACTGTTGCTGTCCAACTTTTCATCACAACATGCTCGCTATGTGACAATATCTTACGCTAGAAACGCCACAAAGCACGGCAGCAACGTGCAAAGTTTGGAAAGCCGTTGTACCGAGAGGCGGAAGCTCCATGGTGACCTACAATACAGAAAACTTAAACATTTGAAAAAGCACCACATTAAAAGGCACAAGGATTTGTTTTAGCCAGGAACAGAAAGACGAAAGCAGCCGGCCGGGTGTGACGATTTACTAAGACTGACTCCAAATATGAGTAAATTAAGTGTTTTTATTTATTTTTGGTGGTTTCTTGTGCATTTTGGAAATGCAGACATGCGCTCCTACCTCAAAACAGTACATGTACTCGGGGCAGGTGTGCCATCTGGTGATCAAGAGATGAAACTTCAACCAGTGACCCAACAATGGCCCGCATGTATATAAACATGTATACTATTAATCAGATTTATTTTGTTCCTTTACATTTGTGTGTTTCAGAATTCTAAAGAGCAAATTTCTTGGAGAGAGAGAGAGAGAGAGAGAGAGAGAGAGAGAGAGAGAGAGAGATGTCTTTTCTCTACAAAGTCTATGCTTT
Organism: Thalassophryne amazonica; assembly: GCF_902500255.1. NCBI lineage: Eukaryota > Metazoa > Chordata > Actinopteri > Batrachoidiformes > Batrachoididae > Thalassophryne > Thalassophryne amazonica. The sequence continues at coordinate 66,265,905 of NC_047122.1, forward strand.
TTTTCCAAGACCTGCCATTTCTCATCAATCAAGATTTGATGGATTTGATTTGATTCTTTTCACAGGGGCATCCCAAAAATTGTGTCAAACTACATGTATCGTTTTGAGGAAGGAGTGCATTTCTGCATTTCCAAAACGCCACAAGAAACCACCAAAAAATAAATAAACTTAATTCACACTTAATTGTTTCACCAAAACATCAAATCTCGGCTTGTATCTTAGATGAACCTTATGACGAATTGTAGCTGAACTTTCAGGTCTTCTTTTTAAGAAAATCCTCCTCTACACCACTTCATCATGAAGCTGTATAACTGGGGATACAGAATATCCTCATATAAAATCAACAATCATAATAATAACAATATTAAAGCAAACAGAGCTGTGGTGTCAGAATAGTATCGTATCAGCAGATATTCAAATTCAAAAGGTTTTTGAAGTGAAAAAATGTGGATCAGTGCATCCCTACTTTAAAAAGATTGGCCTCACTCATGTGTCAGCAGTGGTTGGCTCTCACTGCGGTATTGTATCACTTCCTGTTCCGCAGCACAGCGGTGTTTTTCTGTATCTGTTAGCTGTTTAATCTGCGCAGTTAGATTGATCTAGTTAACTAGATAACGATTTGTTTCACAGTGTAATCTTCACGTGCCTTAACTAAAGCACTCCCTCTGCTGAATCACCTCTAAATTATTTACACATTATTCACTTTGTGTGTTTTTAGGAATCCGCTAGCTTAGCGCAGCTACTAGCTCTTAGCCGATTTAGCATGGCGGCTTCTCCTGTCTCTCCCGCACTTTTCTACTCTGGGTGTGAAATGTTTAGTTATTCCTCGGCCTCCTTTAGCAGTAATGGTACTTGTAATAAGTGTAGCTTATTCGTAGCTTTGGTGGCCAGGCTGGGCGAATTGGAGACTCGGCTCCGCACCGTGGAAAATTCTACAGCTAGCCAGGCCCCTGTAGTCGGTGCGGACCAAGGTAGCTTAGCTGCCGTTAGTTTCCCTCTGGCAGATCCCGAGCAGCCGGGAAAGCAGGCCGACTAGGTGACTGTGAGGAGGAAGCGTAGCCCTAAACAGAAGCCCCGTGTACACCGCCAACCCGTTCACATTTCTAACCGTTTTTCCCCACTCGGCGACACACCCGCCGAGGATCAAACTTGGCGACTCTGTTTTGAGAAATGTGAAGGTAGCGACACCAGCAACCATAGTCAATTGTCTTCCGGGGGCCAGAGCAGGCGACACTGAAGGAAATTTGAAACTGCTGGCTAAGGCTAAGCGTAAATTTGGTAAGACTGTAATTCACGTCGGCAGTAATGACACCCGGTTACGCCAATCGGAGGTCACTAAAATTAACATTGAATCGGTGTGTAACTTTGCAAAAACAACGTCGGACTCTGTAGTTTTCTCTGGGCCCCTCCCCAATCAGACCGGGAGTGACATGTTTAGCTGCATGTTCTCCCTGAATTGCTGGCTGTCTGAGTGGTGTCCAAAAAATGAGGTGGGCTTCATAGATAATTGGCAAAGCTTCTGGGGAAAACCTGGTCTTGTTAGGAGAGACGGCATCCATCCCACTTTGGATGGAGCAGCTCTCATTTCTAGAAATCTGGCCAATTTTCTTAAATCCTCCAAACCGTGACTATCCAGGGTTGGGACCAGGAAGCAGAGTTGTAGTCTTACACACCTCTCTGCAGCTTCTCTCCCCCTGCCATCCCCTCATTACCCCATCCCCGTAGAGACGGTGCCTGCTCCCAGACCACCAATAACCAGCAAAAATCTATTTAAGCATAAAAATTCAAAAAGAAAAAATAATATAGCACCTTCAACTGCACCACAGACTAAAACAGTTAAATGTGGTCTAATAAACATTAGGTCTCTCTCTTCTAAGTCCCTGTTAGTAAATGATATAATAATTGATCAACATATTGATTTATTCTGCCTTACAGAAACCTGGTTACAGCAGGATGAATATGTTAGTTTAAATGAGTCAACACCCCCGAGTCACACTAACTGCCATAACGCTCGTAGCACGGGGCCGAGGCGGAGGATTAGCAGCAATCTTCCATTCCAGCTTATTAATTAATCAAAAACCCAGAGAGAGCTTTAATTCATTTGAAAGCTTGACTCTTAGTCTTGTCCATCTAAACTGTAAGTCCCACAAACCAGTTTTATTTGTTGTTATCTATCGTCCTCCTGGTCGTTACTGTGAGTTTCTCTGTGAATTTTCAGAACTTTTGTCTGAGTTAGTGCTTAGCTCAGATAAGATAATTATAGTGGGCGATTTTAACATCCACACAGATGCTGAGAATGACAGCCTCAACACTGCATTTAATCTATTATTAGACTCAATTGACTTTGCTCAAAATGTAAATGAGTCCACCCACCACTTTAATCATATCTTAGATCTTGTTCTGACTTATGGTATGGAAATTGAAGACTTAACAGTATTCCCTGAAAACTCCCTTCTGTCTGATCATTTCTTAATAACATTTACATTTACTCTGATGATTCACCCAGCAGTAGGGAATAAGTTTCATTACACTAGAAGTCTTTCACAAAGCGCTGTAACTAGGTTTAAGGATATGATTCCTTCTTTATGTTCTCTAATGCCATATACCAACACAGTGCAGAGTAGCTACTAAACTCTGTAAGTGAGATAGAGTATCTCGTCAATAGTTTTACATCCTCATTGAAGACAACTTTGGACGCTATAGCTCCTCTGAAAAAGAGAGCTTTAAATCAGAAGTGCCTGACTCCGTGGTATAACTCACAAACTCGCAGCTTAAAGCAGATAACCCGTAAGTTGGAGAGGAAATGGTGTCTCACTAATTTAGAAGATCTTCACTTAGCCTGGAAAAAGAGTCTGTTGCTCTATAAAAAAGCCCTCCGTAAAGCTAGGACATCTTACTACTCATCACTGACTGAAGAAAATAGCCAGGCTGACAAAGAGTCAGAGCTCTATTGAGCTGAGTATTCCTTTAACTAGTAATGACTTCATGACTTTCTTTGCTAATAAAATTTTAACTATTAGAGAAAAAATTACTCATAATCATCCCAAAGACGTATCGTTATCTTTGAATGCTTTCAGTGATGCCGGTATTTGGTTAGACTCTTTCTCTCAGATTGTTCTGTCTGAGTTATTTTCATTAGTTACTTCATCCAAACCATCAACATGTCTATTAGACCCCATTCCTACCAGGCTGCTCAAGGAAGCCCTACCATTATTTAATGCTTCGATCTTAAATATGATCAATCTATCTTTATTAGTTGGCTATGTACCACAGGCTTTTAAGGTGGCAGTAATTAAACCATTACTTAAAAAGCCATCACTTGACCCAGCTATCTTAGCTAATTACAGGCCAATCTCCAACCTTCCTTTTCTCTCAAAAATTCTTGAAAGGGTAGTTGTAAAACAGCTAACTGATCATCTGCAGAGGAATGGTCTATTTGAAGAGTTTCAGTCAGGTTTTAGAATTCATCATAGTACAGAAACAGCATTAGTGAAGGTTACAAATGATCTTCTTATGGCCTCAGACAGTGGACTCATCTCTGTGCTTGTTCTGTTAGACCTCAGTGCTGCTTTTGATACTGCTGACCATAAAATTTTATTACAGAGTTTAGAGCATGCCATAGGTATTAAAGGCGCTGCGGTGGTTTGAATCATATTTATCTAATAGATTACAATTTGTTCATGTAAATGGGGAATCTTCTTCACAGACTAAGGTTAATTATGGAGTTCCACAAGGTTCTGTGCTAGGACCAATTTTATTCACTTTATACATGCTTCCCTTAGGCAGTATTATTAGATGGCACTGCTTAAATTTTCATTGTTACACAGATGATACCCAGCTTTATCTATCCATGAAGCCAGAGGACATGTTGGGAAAGTGTAGGAACACGGACCCACAACAGGGGGCGCAAATGAACGGACAATGGAGGAAGTCAAATAACAACACTTTACTGTTGTGAATAAGCACAACAAACACAACAGATTACAACAATAGACAAAGAAGTCAATTCACAAAATGTGTCACGTGGGCAGGCTCGAAGATAAGAGACGTCTGTCCAAAGCAGAACCGGAACCACACGATTTCCTCCGCCACCGAACCCCGGGAATACTGGAGCCGCCAAGTCCCGAACTCCCAGGTGGCCACTGCCTCCGCGTGTCGGATCTGGTACTGCTGGCGAGGAACAAAAACAGTTAAATGTGGGTGCGTTTGCACCCAGCAACCCGTATGGCGGGAAAACCACCTCCACCTCTCGTCGGAAGAATGTCTGCTATTTAACGCACAAAAGTAACAAAGTGTTAATGTCAAAAAGACAACACAGTCGGCTGAGTACTGTACCTCCTAGGTAGAGCGATATCTCGGCAAAGAGGTGGAGATGTCGTCTTGCTGATATACCACTGCTGATCAGATGATTGGTGACAGCTGTCGTAGGCGAGAAGTGACAGCTGTCACCCCGGCTGCTCCTGTGAGGCGGCAGCGCCCTCTGGTGCCTGGAGCCCGCACTCCAGACAGGGCGCCCTCTGGTGGTGGTGGGCCAGCAGTACCTCCTCTTCAGCGGCCCACACAACAGGACACACACCAATTAGCTAAACTGCAGGATTGTCTTACAGACATAAGGACATGGATGACCTCTAATTTCCTGCTTTTAAACTCAGATAAAACTGAAGTTATTGTACTTGGCCCCACAAATCTTAGAAACATGGTGTCTAACCAGATCCTTACTCTGGATGGCATTACCCTGACTTCTACTAATACTGTGAGAAATCTTGGAGTCATTTTTGATCAGGATATGTCATTCAAAGCGCATATTAAACAAATATGTAAGACTGCTTTTTTGCATTTATGCAATATCTCTAAAATTAGAAAGGTCTTGTCTCAGAGTGATGCTGAAAAACTAATTCATGCATTTATTTCCTCTAGGCTGGACTATTGTAATTCATTATTATCAGGTTGTCCTAAAAGTTCCCTGAAAAGCCTTCAGTTAATTCAAAATGCTGCAGCTAGAGTACTGACGGGGACTAGAAGGAGAGAGCATATCTCACCCATATTGGCCTCTCTTCATTGGCTTCCTGTTAATTCTAGAACAGAATTTAAAATTCTTCTTCTTACTTATAAGGTTTTGAATAATCAGGTCCCATCTTATCTTAGGGACCTCATAGTACCATATCACCCCAATAGAGCGCTTCGCTCTCAGACTGCAGGCTTATGTGTAGTTCCTAGGGTTTGTAAGAGTAGAATGGGAGGCAGAGCCTTCAGCTTTCAGGCTCCTGTCCTGTGGAACCAGCTCCCAATTCAGATCAGGGAGACAGACACCCTCTCTACTTTTAAGATTAGGCTTAAAACTTTCCTTTTTGCTAAAGCTTATAGTTAGGGCTGGATCGGGTGACCCTGAACCATCCATAGACTTAGACTGCTGGGGGGTTCCCATGATGCACTGAGTGTTTCTTTCTCTTTTTGCTCTGTATGCACCACTCTGCATTTAATCATTAGTGATTGATCTCTGCTCCCCTCCACAGCATGTCTTTTTCCTGGTTCTCTCCCTCAGCCCCAACCAGTCCCAGCAGAAGACTGCCCCTCCCTGAGCCTGGTTCTGCTGGAGGTTTCTTCCTGTTAAAAGGGAGTTTTTCCTTCCCACTGTCGCCAAGTGCTTGCTCACAGGGGGTCGTTTTGACCATTGGGGTTTTTACGTAATTATTGTATGGCCTTGCCTTACAATATAAAGCACCTTGGGGCAACTGTTTGTTGTGATTTGGCGCTATATAAATAAAAAATAAATTAATTGATTGACTTTGAAAAAGTAGTCCAATTACTGATTACTCCTTGAAAAAGTAACTGTTACTTCACTGATTACACAATTTTAAAAGGGACCAAGTTAGATTACTAGTTATTAGTTACTTTCAGCAGCTGCCATGAACAACCCCCCACCACCTCAACATGAAAATGATAACCCATTTTGCCAATACTCACTTTATAGCCTCCTTTCTTTCAATGAACATAAATACTTGTTTTTATAAAAAGTAAATAAAGACATCTTTCTTGACCTCATATTTAACTGGTGACAACAACATAACAGTAAAACGTACAATTTCTAACCAACATTGTATATAAATGTAACGATTAAATTCTTTAACACTTTTTTAACATTTAAATTATTTTTAAACATTTTAGTTGTTGAAATTATTATTATTATTATTATAAGTAGTAATAGTATGAAAAAATGTCTTCAAAAGTGGACCTTTAATCTAAGGCTGTTGTGGGAAGCCACCGTCCCCCCACCCACGTCGCCTTCCTGCGTGGATTCGCCCCTAACTTGCTGTCTAATCAGAAGAATGAATAACGTTTATTTATGCAGAAAACACGATCACATTGACAGGTAAAGTTTTATCAGCTTCTTTTTTTATATATATATATATCATGTCGTCCTCAGAAAGAGACTTTAAGCGCATTTGGGTTAGTACACTCAACAAAAATATAAATGCAACACTTTTGGTTTTGCTCCCATTTTGTATTAGATGAACTCAAAGATCTAAAACTTTTTCCACATACACAATATCACCATTTCCCTCAAATATTGTTCACAAACCAGTCTAAATCTGTGATAGTGAGCACTTCTCCTTTGCTGAGATAATCCATCCCACCTCACAGGTGTGCCATATCAAGATGCTGATTAGACACCATGATTAGTGCACAGGTGTGCCTTAGACTTCCCACAATAAAAGGCCACTCTGAAAGGTGCAGTTTTGTTTTATTGGGGGGGGGGGGGAGATACCAGTCAGTATCTGGTGTGACCACCATTTGCCTCATGCAGTGCAACACATCTCCTTCGCATAGAGTTGATCAGGTTGTCAATTGTGGCCTGTGGAATGTTGGTCCACTCCTCTTCAATGGCTGTGCGAAGTTGCTGGATATTGGCAGGAACTGGTACACGCTGTCGTATACGGCGGTCCAGAGTATCCCAAACATGCTCAATGGGTGACATGTCCGGTGAGTATGCCGGCCATGCAAGAACTGGGACATTTTCAGCTTCCAAGAATTGTGTACAGATCCTTGCAACATGGGGCCGTGCATTATCCTGCTGCAACATGAGGTGATGTTCTTGGATGTATGGCACAACAATGGGCCTCAGGATCTCGTCACGGTATCTCTGTGCATTCAAAATGCCATCAATAAAATGCACGTGTTCTTCGTCCATAACAGACGCCTGCCCATACCATAAACCCACCGCCACCATGGGCCACTCGATCCACAACATTGACATCAGAAAACCGCTCACCCACATGACGCCACACACGCTGTCTGCCATCTCCCCTGAACAGTGTGAACCGGGATTCATCCGTGAAGAGAACACCTCTCCAATGTGCCAAACGCCAGCGAATGTGAGCATTTGCCCACTCAAGTCGGTTACGATGACGAACTGGAGTCAGGCCGAGACCCCGATGAGGACGACGAGCATGCAGATGAGCTTCTCTGAGACGGTTTCTGACAGTTTGTGCAGAAATTCTTTGGTTATGCAAACCAATTGTTTCAGCAGCTGTCCGAGTGGCTGGTCTCAGACGATCTTGGAGGTGAACATGCTGGATGTGGAGGTCCTGGGCTGGTGTGGTTACACGTGGTCTGCGGTTGTGAGGCTGGTTGGATGTACTGCCAAATTCTCTGAAACGCCTTTGGAGACGGCTTATGGTAGAGAAATGAACATTCAATACACGAGCAACAGCTCTGGTTGACATTCCTGCTGTCAGCATGCAAATTGCACGCTCCCTCAAATCTTGCGACATCTATGGCATTGTGCTGTGTGATAAAACTGCACCTTTCAGAGTGGCCTTTTATTGTGGACAGTCTAAGGCACACCTGTGCACTAATCATGGTGTCTAATCAGCATCTTGATATGGCACACCTGTGAGGTGGGATGGATTATCTCAGCAAAGGAGAAGTGCTCACTATCACAGATTTAGACTGGTTTGTGAACAATATTTGAGGGAAATGGTGATATTGTGTATGTGGACAAAGGTTTAGATCTTTGAGTTCATCTCATACAAAATGGGAGCAAAACCAAAAGTGTTGCATTTATATTTTTGTTGAGTGTATTTGTAGATAACGTGTTGTGGATCAGCTGTTTTTAGCGAGGAGACACAGAGTGGCACAGAGTTTTAAATAAAAGGGGAAAAAAAAGCTTAAACATGTCTTTGTAAAGCCACAGCTCTGAACGCTTTGAGAGAAAACTGTTTCTCAACTCAGAGCACAGCGGAGGAAAAGCTCGCAGTTCACTGAAAGTGGGTAAAGTGGAGAGTTCAACCAAAGTCTCAACAGGATTCGGTGCCAGCTGCTTGCAAGTGAGCAACAAGAACAATATAAATATTGGTCAGGTATCTTTGTGGCAGATACCGACATTTGTTTTCCTGTGTTTAGTTACACTGAATGTTTCCTTCACCTATGTTCGTCTGAGTGGACGAAAGAAGCAGTTTACTTGCATTTTGTGCCTTGTACAATAACATTAAGTAGCTCATTAGCTTCTGTTCACCAACACAGTGTTTGCATTATACAAGTACATCAATTCATTTTGCATCTTGTTGCGTGAAGCTGTAGCACCATGTTTCAAAAATAAATGGTATTTATTAACTGGTACAACTTATGTTGTTCATCATGACAACTTCTAGTCCAGAATATGCAGTACTTGGATTGTGAAGGAACAGAAACTGACACTACAGCCACATGACATACCTCCCTGAACATGATCCAGCACACAGGTGCCTCAGATCTTTAGAGCCCAGTAAATGGAAAAGAACAAGGGGACACCAATTTGTCACCTGAATGCGGCAGAAAAATAGCTACTTTTGGGAGGTGGGGATGGACTGGTGGCCTGGCTGGAAGGTTGCTAATCAGGAGCTAGAGTAGTACCACACACACACACACACACACACACACACACACACACACACACACACACACACACACACACACACACACACACACACACACACACACACACACACACACACACAGTAAAACTGCCCTGACAAAACCCCACATCAGTATATTCATGAACATACAAATCAGCATGCAGGAAGAAAAGCAAAATATTTTGTAAGAAATAGAGAGGTAGTGGTGATGTAGTGTGTAGGAACATCGTGTTTCAATAAGGAAAAGTTCTGATCTTAAAAAGCTGCAGTTACCAGGGTTCTTGAACAATACACTGTAATGGTACTCACTGATGTCTGATGGCATCCGAGCTTTATTTTAGAGAGAAAAAAAGCAAGCAAATTGTCTCTCATTTATATCTGCAGAGACTCATCTGGTCTGACACAAAGGTAAGTGGAAACCATAAAATTTAATGGCAGCGGGTGTGTGTTCACCTTCCCCAGAGGCATGTTCTCACCAGCAGTAGACAGGAGTTTATTCTAACCATCCTATATGATCATTATGGCAGTAAACTGTCAAAAAAATGTTTTAAGCAGTCTTAATTGGCCTATCAAAGAACACTATCATTACAACGTTGTGTTCCTGAAGAGGTGCAGAGGGAAGAAAACCATGTCAGCAAACACACACTTTGAGAAAATGATGGCAAAATGTTCAAACTGCACAGTGCAAATTTTGTTTAAGCAAATATTGTACTAAGTGACTGTATATCAAAAACCTATACGTTAAAATAAATAAATAAATAAATGCAAAATCACCCACCATGTTCTCCACACGAAGTTCATAAGGCATTGGGTTGTAGACCATTAGCTGCACCTCACAAACATCTCCTTGAACCCACTGGAAATCTATTTTTTTAAAAAGGCACAGATTAAGAAGTCAGGAGTGCTACAATCACTAGAGTTTCATTTAAATGATACAGCAATAGTCAACATTAGTAATCAAAATGCATCATCTGGCTGTAAGGATGAAGCAGCTAAAAACAGAACAGCAGCACATTAACTGTGGGTTAAAAAAATATTAACACTTTGCTCTCTTTTCCCCAAACATGCACAAAGTCTCTCTGTGAGGATGGCATAAGAAAAAAGAACAGATAAAACCTTCTTGTCAATCAGGCGACACTTTCTACATAAATATATGAGTTCTTCATTCTTCCTGCTCAGACTGTACAGGTCAGGGACTTAGCCAGAGAAGAAAGAGGACGGAATGTCCACTTCTGACATTTTTTGGCACTACTACTGCTCATAATAATAACAACAACAACAACAATAATATTTTTAACAACTAAAATGTTTCCTATTACTCTATGTTTGAATACAGTTCTACACTGAGTGGAACTGATGAGTGTTCTTTTAAGATTAAGCTTAAAACTTTCCTTTTTGCTAAAGCTTATAGTTAGGGCTGGATCAGGTGACCCTGAACCATCCCTTAGTTATGCTGCTATAGACTTAGACTGCTGGGGGGTTCCCATGATGCACTGAGTGTTTCTTTCTCTTTTTGCTCTGTATGCACCACTCTGCATTTAATCATTAGTGATTGATCTCTGCTCTCTTCCACAGCATGTCTTTTTCCTGGTTCTCTCCCTCAGCCCCAACCAGCAGAAGACTGCCCCTCCCTGAGCCTGGTTCTGCTGGAGGTTTCTTCCTGTTAAAAGGGAGTTTTTCCTTCCCACTGTCGCCAAGTGCTTGCTCACAGGGGGTCGTTTTGACCGTTGGGGTTTTTACGTAATTATTGTATGGCCTTGCCTTACAATATAAAGCGTCTTGGGGCAACTGTATGTTGTGATTTGGCGCTATATAAATAAAATTGATTTGATTTGATTTGATGTAAGAATATGTTTATTTAATTGAACTTTTCTGCATAACTAAAATGGGATGTGAATATATCTTTAAGTGCTGTCTAAGGCACAACTGCATCTGTTTGGGGTTTTTAGCTATAAACTCAGATGAGCTAGGGTGAGGGAAGCCATAAATATGATAAATATGAAGATGATGACGGCTCTTGGTGTTAGTAATCTTATCAAACAAAGATGCAGGTTGTGATGTCAATTTGGGATAAAGGCAAAGAAAAGGTGAAAATGCGCAAAACAAAATTTTAATAAAACACACATTAAACAGTGAAGCTAAGGTATTAAAAAAAGGTGGGTGACACACTAACACCATACACTAAAATTTCTAATTCTAATTTAAACAAAATTTATATAAGCAGTATTAAGCACATGTACTGATATCATGAAACATACAAAGTATCGAAGGATACGTATTGCATTGAGTTTTGAGAAATTATAGAGAGATAGCTAATGAATCATGTATTCTACTGGCATAATGAATGGTGAATGTTCTGCTGCTCATCTACAGCCTGTGTTCATCAGTTGACCGTAGAGCATGTGTGGTATCCAAAGTGACACATCCACTCAACGGCATTGCAGATATACCCAAGAGATGGGAGAAATACTTTTTTTAATTAACTTTCTGCAAATAGTGTAGAAAACACTGACACCATCTCATGGATTTTCAGGGGGTATTCAGGAATAAGCAGGAATCATTGATGTGCTGAGGAAAAAACTTGGACTTTAACAGCACAATCCTACTCCTCCTTTTATTAATAAAGCAGCACATTGTAAATGGTAACGCGGCATTCATCATTTCTCAGTGAGTGTTGAATACTTTTGTTTCATTGAGAAGCTAATTCAGTGGCAATGCAGACATGCCTGCTTCTATTTTTGAAATGAAATACATTGCAGTCCATTTACAGAAACTATTGCTGGAAATAGGCTTGCAAAAAAAAAAAAAAAAAAAAAGGCCAGAAAATCCAAGCACAGGCCATGGAAGAGGGATTTATGGAAAGCAAACTCCAAGTCATGCACCTTGGGAAATTAAGTCAGTCAAAAGAATAATATCTATAAGGTGAAAGACTACAAAAGCCCAAACAACCTCCAGCCAGACTCTCATCCACACTCTGACAGCCACACAAATGTGTAACAGACCCCCCCAAAAAGCAGACTATTTTTATTTCATCTTGCCTCAATCCCACCTCCACTCACAGTGATAGGGACTACACTACATCCAGAGAGTATTCACAGCGCTTCACATTTTCCACACTTTATGTTACAGCCTTATTCCAAAATGGAGTAAATTCATTTTTTTTCCCCTCAAAATTCTACTCACAACACCCCATACTAACAACATGAAAAGGTTTTTGAAATTTTTGCATATTATTGAAAAATAAACAACTAAGAAATCACATGTACTACATAAGTATTCACAGCCTTTGCTCAATACTTTGTTGATGCATCTTTGGCAGCAATTACAGCCTCAAGTCTGCTTGAATATGATGCCACAAGCTTGGTGCACCTATCTTTGGGCAGTTTGGCCCATTCCTCTTTGCAGCATCCATCAAGTTGAATGGGGAGCATCAGTGCACAGCCATTTCCAGATCTCTCCAGAGATGTTCAATCGGATTCAGGTCTGGGCTCTGGCTGGACCACTCAAGGACATTCACAGAGTTGTCCTGAAGCCACTCCTTTGATATCTTGGCTGTGTGTTTAGGGTCATTGTCCTGCTGAAAGATGAACCGTCGCCCCAGTCTGAGGTCAAGAGCGCTCTGGAGCAGGTTTTCATCCAGGATGTCTCTGTGCATTGGTGCATTCATCTTTCCCTCAATCCTGACTAGTCTCCCAGTTCCTTGTGCTGAAAAACATCCCCACAGCATGATGCTGCCACCACCATGCTTCACTGTAGGGATGGTGCCTGGTTTCCTCCAAACATGACACCAAAGAGTTCAATCTTTGTCTGATCAGACCAAAGAATTTTGTTTCTCCTGGTCTGAGAGTCCTTCAGGTGTCTTTTGTCAAACTCCAGGTGGGCTGCCATGTGCCTTTTACTAAGGAGTGGCTTCCATCTGGCCACTCTATCATACAGGCTTGATTGGTGGATTGCTGCAGAGATGGTTGTCCTTCTGGAAGGTTCTCCTCTCTCCACAGAGGAATGCTGGATCTCTGACAGAGTGACCATCAGGTTCTTGGTCACCTCCCTGACTAAGGTCCTTCTCCCCCGATTGCTCAGTTTAGACGGGTGTCCAGCTCTAGGAAGAGTCCTGGTGGATCTGAACTTCTTCCATTTACAGATGTTGGAGGCCACTGTGCGCATTGGGACCTTCAAAGCAGCAGAAATGTTTCTGTACCTTTCCCCAGATTTGTGCCTCCAGACAATCCTGTCTCTCTCTCCCCATCCCTCTCTCTGTCCCCCCATCCCTCCATCCTGTCCCTCTCCCCATCATTACCCTGGCAGACACCCCCATCACCATAGTGGACACCTTCTGTTTCCTGGGAATCACTCTAACCCAGGACCTCAGGTGGGAGTCCACCATTATTTCTGTTGTCAAGAAGGCCCAGCAGAGGATGTACTTCCTGCGGCAGTTGAAGAAATTCAACCTGCCAGCAAGGATCATGGTGCAGTTTTACACTGCCATCATCGAGTCCATCCTCACCACCTCCATCACCGTATGGTATGCTGGAGCCACCACCAGGGACATACAGAGACTACAGCGCATTATACGCTCTGCCGAGAAAGTGACTGGCTGCAACCTTCCATCTCTTCAGGACCTGTACACCTCCAGGACACTGGGGCGTCCAGGTCGGATCAGAGCCGATCCTTCTCACCCTGGATATAGCCTTTTTGACCTCCTCCCCTCAGGTAGGAGGCTACGGTCCCTTCGGACCAGAACCTCCTGCCATAAGAACAGTTTTTTCCCCTCTGCTGTTAGCCTCATCAACAAGAACCTTTACAACTCTAGATTGTTGCTATCACCATTTATCATCACCATTTATTTATCTTAATTTCCTAATGTTGTGAACTTGTTCACTCATATGACAATAAAACTTTTCTGATTGTCTGATTCTGATTCTCAGAGGTCTACAGACAATTCCTTTGACTTCATGCTTGGTTTGTGCTCTGACTGTCAACTGTGGGACCTTATATGTAGACAGGTGTGTGTCTTTCCAAATCATGTCCAATCAACTGACTTTATCCCAGGTGGACTCCAATCAACCTGTAGAAACATCTCAATGATGAGAGCTCAATTTTGAGCTTCATGACAAAGGCTATGAATACGTGTGATTTTTTTATTTTTTTATTTAATAAGTTAGCAAAAAATATATATATATATATATATATATATATATATATATATATATATATATATATACACACACACACACACACACACACATTACTTTTCACATTATCATTATGGTGTATTGTATGTAAAAATCTGACCAAAAAATAATAATTTCATCCATTTTGAAATAAGGCTGTAACATAAAACGTGGAAAAAGTGAAGTAATGCAAGCACTCTCCGGATGCACAGTATGCAGAGAGGTCTTAAAAGTGCAATAAAATGCCATCATTCGATGAACTGCTGCACATTTAAACACTGCACACTGTTTTCCTAAATGGTAAATTATGTTGCTGAAATACATCTTGCCTGCACTGTTTTATTGCACTGAAGGACGCTTACTGACATTACAATGTACTATAGAGAAATTCTATAAAACTATCAGCAACATTTATCTGCCATACTGAATAACACATCTGGTCATCGGTGCACGACCCAGTGTATGAAAGCAACCACAGAGCAGGAGAGAATTTATTCCAACAGAGGTAAATCCAAGCTCTTGAGATTATGTTGTCATGCGTCACTGCATCCAAAGCACAACTGGGTTCTGGATGGCAACCACCCAGGCACAGCGCCCAATCTATCCACTCATGAATGTAGCCACCTGTCCGCACCAGTCAGGAAATACTTGGGCATCCCCCCCTTTATCCTTTTCCAATTGCTCGGGTCCAAAAAACACTGGACAAAATGTCAAAGCTGATGTTCCCTCGTAATGTAAGTAGTACAATTCAAATTAAATTAAGATGCTGTAGAACTTCGGATGTTGACTTCAAGTATATTCTTAGACATTTTAAGTTAAAATAAATAACTTATATTTGCCCAATTGAGGTTTAAATCTTGATTACTGTGAGTTCTGTCTGATGATCAGGTGTTAGTTTACACATGTCCTTCCTTGGTGATCTACTGCACACGCAGTAAAAAAGTTGAGTGCAAAGTGCATTGAGGGTGGACTAATCCTCATCACTGGTTCTGAGCATGTTCATGGTACAACATGAACTGAATCAGTCAGAGTGTGTGATATCAATCCCTCTGGAGTGCACCAGGTGCATAGCATGCTACACTTAAGAAAGTGGAAATAAGTGAAATATTCCATGGGCTAAGCAGGTTTTTGAAACCACATGAGGTGCACAAACCAGGCTTACAATCCAGCCTCAGTATACCATAGTCTCAGTGGTGGGCACAGATAACCAAAAAATTAACTTTGATAACAGATAATCAGATAACTGAAAAGTTACCTTTGATAAAGCTAAAACGATAAACCACCCAAAAATGTATCGGAAGTTACAGATAACCGATAAATTGCAGTATCGTCTCCGGTACACTTGCAACTACTAACAAGCTGATTTTGAGTTCTAATACCATGATCACTTCTGGAAGCATCAAAAGCGACAACAGACCCAAACAATGAGTCAGCACTTCTGTCTTTGAGCGTCCTGCCCCCTGCTGGAAGCTCCAGTTTACTACATGGCTTCCAGCACAGAAGCAAGCTGAGAGGAGCCACAAAGCCCAGCTCTCTACCCAATCACAATGCTGCTGTCAGGCAAAGGTCTTGGAAAATAAAGCAATGCTGAGTTATGGTTTGGCGTAAATAAAATGAATACTGATAGAATAACTCCATTAATGTCAATTCTGTCATTTGTGCAAAGTTAAGATATAACATATATCTTTTAACGTTGAATAATGCACTAAATCTGAAGTTTTGTAACAAACACAGACAGATGGCATTCTGGGTAAAATGTGCCTCGGCTAACACTGATTAGTTGACTCATTCATTCTATGTAAACCAACACGTTAATGCGAGGTGTGTCGTGTGTTGGTGTTTACAGATAAATTTGCTTTTGTAAAATATGCCATTTTTTATTTGTAAAAAAAAAAAAAAGGCATTTTCAAAAAAAAAAAAGCCAAGTTGTAATTAGATAACCACCTGATATAACAGGTGTCAAACTAAATAGAACAGTGCCATGATCTACTAGTGCCAGTGCGAGTTTTGGCCATTTTTCAGCTGATTTTTCATTCCTGCGAGAATTTTTTGGATCACACTGAGTTTCAGGTTAATTGCTCGTCCTGCATCATTTAGTATACATGGAGTAACGAGCTGCATTTAACATCTCACAACCACCTCCTGACTGGCGATCATATGTTCAGATGAAAATCAAACCTGTTTGATATTCTGGCTGGCCGTCGTGAGGGTATCTCGCTGCTGAAGCGCTACACACGTCCAACCTCTCGCACTGTGCCTGTGCAAACACAGCAGACCTGTCTTGTAATTATTTTTTTTTAAACTTTGATGTCTCCCATCAAGAGTTTTTGTAAATTAAGTTTGAAAAAAAGCTTCTGTTTATGTTTTGCTTCTGGAAACACGAGTCCGACGTGTGGTTTTTGAACGTACAATGTGTGTGAGAACATAAATGGTGTGCTCTGAACTTTTACACCGTGCGGTTCTGTGGTACAGTTTGAGCTGGAACCGAGTAGTTTTAGGCACTATAGTTTAATGCTGTTGTCCGTGGAGCCTGATCAGAGTGTCTCAAATGCATTTCTCATGTCGTGAACATACTGAGATTACCTACACACTATCCTACACATAATGCACCTGGACACAGCATGTCCACAATAAAACCTTAAAAATTAGCGCATTACTTTAAAACTAAAACATATATCTGATATTTTCACTCTATAAAACTTCAGATGTGACATTAATTTAAATAACTTGATTGAAATTAGTTTGGTTAAAATTTGAACCATAAGTTAAAAATGTATGCCTCTGGCTGACTTGGGTGATACTGCCCCCGTATCAGTATGGGGTTAAAATAAATTAGTTTTTTTTTTTTTGTGACCAGTTCCCCTTTGATTGCAGAGGATAGAGCGGTTTCTTCTCGAAGCAGCTCTCCTCTGCTACAAAACATTTAACAGGTAGGTGCTCAACTGATTTTAAATTTTATAAGTGTTTGTAGCTGTTCAGCTTTGTTTACCACGTTAACGGCCTAAAAATTATCAGACAAAAATTTATCGGAAGATAATTAGTCCGATAATGGTTTTCAAAGTTATCTGAAAAGATAATCCGATCATGATAACATTATCTTCGATAATTATCGGTTATCGGAACTGTGCCCACCACTGCATGGTCTATACAAAGATGTATGACAGCCCAACCCAGGGTGGCAGCTACAGCCAGCCCGGGGTCACTGTAGGATTACACACTGGTCAACATTTAAAAATGTGCCAGCCGTATTAAAAAACTAGACCACATTATTGTCTGACGGTAACAATGACAAAAACATAAAGTTTTGACTATCTATCACAAAATGTTATAGAGTTATTTGGTATGAACTGTAAAAATGGTGACCAAGGTCCATTTCTGTTTGTACAGGGGTCTAAAGTTAAAGTTTCTGCCATTCTGGTAAAAAGTGATGCCTGTTTAATGAATAAGGTTGTTAAAACAGAATAATTTGCACCATTTGCCATGCTTAGTTATCACATTACGGGGTAACACGACGGAGAGGGAACTACAGAGGTTTAAGGAATGGTTTGATTCTAACAAATTGTTGCATCACTTTGGTAAAACAAAGTACATCATAATTGGTAATAAGCCCAGGAACGCATGTAGAAATTTACGAATAAGATTGCTGCTGTAAAAAGTCATTGTATTTCTGTTAAAGGTGTAAATATTTGGAATAATTGCCCGGATAATATAAAATCACTTGGTAGTTTGGTTGGTTTCAAAAGGCTCTGTAAAAATGATTTGATTACTTGCTATGGCATGTTAAATTAGGTTTACTGATTCTGTTGTGACGTGATTGGTTGTGTTCTGATTTTGTTGTGCACTGCTGCTTGCATGTTTGTGTTTTCTTGTAATTCAAATTCATGGATCAATGTATACTTCGTGATTTTGGTTATATGTAGGCATTTACAAGCTTGTGTTTCTGCCTACACCCTTTCGGGCACATGGGTGCATTGTTGGACTATTTTATTATTTCTCTCTTTTGTTGCAAGTTTTTGTTGTTCTGGACCCGTGTGTGCTGAATAAAATTCATTCATTCATTCATTCATTAATATATATGAACAAAAGCTGCGTTGACAGCCTGAAGGTATGCCATATGCCAGATGACATGCCCCCTCTCTACCTTTTTTTGTAACTCTATACAGTTTTATGGTGCAGACCAAATTTGAACTCAATCAGTTTTAGAGGCCCCCCAGAGTGACACATTTTCCTCTCCCGCCACTGGCAAGGCAATGATACCCTAACGGGAGAAGACTCTGGTGCCATTATTTTTTTTTACAGGTACATGTGATGCTTCTAATAGCAAAAAGTGGTGGTTGATTGGTCACCCAGAGGAGAACATTACTGGAAGTTGTCTTCTCTTTTTGCTTGTTTGGGAAAATTGTTACTTTTTGGGGGACCCCTAAACAATGTCTGATTACAACAACATTTGTCACAGATCTTTTATTTTATTAATGGAACAAGAACAACATGTGGCTCAAAAGATTTTGTAACATTTTACATTCTGAACAGGTATATATATATATATATATAAAATTATTATATATATTTTAAGACAGGCAGGATGTAATTAGAGAACTAAGGTGGAAAATCCCTGTTTAAAGCAGTGTATAGATCCTTTTCTTATACAACCCCTGGCAGTAATTATGGAATCACCGGCCTCGGAGGATGTTCATTCAGTTGTTTAATTTTGTAGAAAAAAGCAGATCACAGACATGACACAACACTAAAGTCATTTCAAATGGCAACTTTCTGGCTTTAAGAAACACTTTAAGAAATCAAGAAAAAAAATTGTGCCAGTCAGTAACGGTTACTTTTTTAGACCAAGCAGAGGGAAAAAAATATGGACTCACTCAATTATAAGGAATAAATTATGGAATCACCCTGTAAATTTTCATCCCCAAAACTAACACCTGCATCAAATCAGATCTGCTCGTTAGTCTGCATCTAAAACTGACTGGACTGATATGAATCATGGCTCCAACACGAGAGATGTCAATTGAAACAAAGAAGAGGATTATCAAACTCTTAAAAGAGGGTAAATCATCACGCAATGTTGCAAAAGATGTTGGTTGTTCACAGTCAGCTGTGTCTAAACTCTGGACCAAATACAAACAACATGGGAAGGTTGTTAAAGGCAACATACTGGTAGACCAAGGAAGACATCAAAGCGTCAAGACAGAAACTTAAAGCACAACAAAACAAATGAGGAACGAATGGGAGGAAACTGGAGTCAACGTCTGTGACCGAACTGTAAGAAACCGCCTAAAGGAAATGGGATTTACATACAGAAAAACTAAACGAAAGCCATCATTAACACCTAAACAGAAAAAAACAAGGTTACAATGGGCTAAGAAAAGCAATCATGGACTGTGGATGACTGGATGAAAGTCATATTCAGTGATGAATCTCGATCTGCATTGGGCAAGGTGATGATGCTGGAACTTTGTTTGGTGCCGTTCCAATGAGATTTATAAAGATGACTGCCTGAAGAGAACATGTAAATTTCCACAGTCATTGATGATATGGGGCTGCATGTCAGGTAAAGGCACTGGGGAGATGGCTGTCATTACATCATCAATAAATGCACAAGTTTACGTGATATTTTGGACACTTTCTTATCCCGTCAATTGAAAGGATGTTTGGGGATGATGAAATCATTTTTCAAGATGATAATGCTCTGCCATAGAGCAAAAACTGTGAAAACATTCCTTGCAAAAAGACACATAGGGTCAATGTCATGGCCTGCAAATAGTCCGGATCTAATCCAATTGAAAATCTTTGGTGGAAGTTGAAGAAAATTGTCCATGACAAGGCTCCAACCTGCAAAGCTATCTGGCAACAGCAATCAGAGAAAGTTGGAGCCAGATTGATGAAGAGTACTGTTTGTCACTCATTAAGTCCATGCCCTCAGAGACTGCAAGCTGTTATAAAAGCCAGAGGTGGTGCAACAAAATACTGTGTTGGAGCGTTCTTTTGTTTTCATGATTCCATAATTTTTTCCTCAGAATTGAGTGATTCCATATTTTTTTCCCTCTGCTTGGTCTAAAAAAGTAACCGTGTTGGGAAAGTGTAGTGACACAGACCCACAACAGAGGGCGCAAATGAACGGTC
This sequence comes from Thalassophryne amazonica, assembly GCF_902500255.1. Taxonomy (NCBI): domain Eukaryota; kingdom Metazoa; phylum Chordata; class Actinopteri; order Batrachoidiformes; family Batrachoididae; genus Thalassophryne; species Thalassophryne amazonica. The sequence goes on from NC_047122.1 coordinate 66,286,102, forward strand.
AATAGATGAGCCAAAATAACAATTTAATGTTGTGAATGTGCACAACGAACATACAGACAATCTCAGAATATCACAACAGTCAATACACAAAGGTGACGTGTGGGCAGGCTCGAGGATAGAAGACGTCTGTCCTGAGGAGAGCCGAACCACACGATTTCCGCCGCCCCAGAACCTGGTGAATACTGGAGCCGCCAAGTCCCGAATTCCCAGGTGATCACCGTCCCGACTGTCGGATCTGGTACTGCTGGCGAAGAACAAAGACAGTCAAGTGTGGTGTGTGTACACCCAGTAACAATAACAGTGGGAATGCCACCTCCACCTCACACTCAGCACGTTGCAGCGGTCTCAGCTGAAAAGGAGCGCCGTATTGCACAGCCTCCTCAAAAACGACTGGTTCTCCTGCAAACACTCACAATAAACAGATTTACAAAAGGCTGAGGATATTACCTCCAATGAAGTATGATATCTCGGCAACGAGGTGGAGATGACGTCTGATCTTTATGGAGTGAGATGATGTTGAGTAGATGGGTGACAGCTGTCAAGAGGTAATGAGCGACAGCTGTCACCCCAGGCTGTGTCCATGGCGGCAGCGCCCTCTCGTGCCTGAAGCCCGCACTTCAGGCAGAGGCGCCCACTGGTGGTGGGCCAGCAGTACCTCCTCTTCTGGCGGCCCACACACAACAGGACCCCCCCCTCAACGGGCGCCTCCTGGAGCCCGACCCGGCTTGTTGGGGTGTCGACGGTAGAAGTCGGCCAGGAGGGCCGGATCCAGGATGAAGCTCCTCTTCACCCAGGAGCGTTCTTCGGGTCCATACCCCTCCCAGTCCACCAAGTACTGGTAACCCCCGACCCATCCGACGGACGTCCAGGAGCCGGCGCACCGTCCAAGCCGGCCCCCCATCGATGATCCGAGCAGGAGGGGGCGCCGTTCCGGGAGCACAGAGGGGTGAGGTGTGATGAGGTTTGATACGTGACACGTGGAAAACCGGATGGATCCGCAGTGAAGCCGGGAGTTGGAGCTTCACTGCGGCAGGACTGAGGACTTTGAGGATTTTGAAGGGGCCAATGTACCTGTCCTGAAGTTTCGGGGAGTCCACCTGGAGGGGGAGTCCTTCGTGGAAAGCCACACCTCCTGCCCGGGCTGGTAAGCAGGGGCCGGGGATTGCCGGCGGTCTGCATGGTCTTCGCCCTCGTCCGGGCCTTCAACAAGGCAGAACGGGCGTAGCGCCACACCCGACGGCACTTCCCGCAGGTGGGCCTGGACCGAGGGCACACCGACCTCTCCCTCCACCACGGGAAACAACGGGGGCTGATACCCCAAACACACCTCAAATGGGGAGAGGCCGGTGGCCGAAGATACCTGGCTGTTATGCGAATACTCGATCCAGGACAGATGGTTACTCCAGGCCGTCGGGTGCGCGGATGTGACGCAGCGGAGGGTCTGTTCCAGTTCCTGGTTGACCCGCTCTGCCTGTCCGTTCGTCTGTGGATGGTACCCGGACGAGAGGCTCACGGTGGCCCCCAGTTCCCTGCAGAAGCTCCTCAAGACGTGTGAGGAGAACTGGGGACCACGATCTGAGACGATGTCGGAGGGTATCCCATGCAGACGGACAACGTGGTGGACCAGGAGGTCTGCTGTCTCCTGGGCTGTTGGGAGCTTCAGGAGGGCCACGAAGTGGGCCGCCTTGGAGAAACGGTCCACTATCGTGAAGATGGTGGTGTTGCCCTGGGACGGCGGGAGGCCCGTGACGAAATCCAGGCCGATGTGGGACCAGGGGCGATGAGGCACCGGCAGCAGCTGGAGGAGTCCTTGGGCCTTCGTGTGTACTGCCTTGCCCCTGGCACAGGTGGTGCAGGCCTGGATATATTCCCGGACGTCTGCCTCCATAGACGCCCACCAGAAGCGCTGCCGGACAACTGCCACGGTCCTTCGCACCCCTGGATGACAGGAGAGCTTGGAACCGTGACAGAAGTCCAAGACTGCAGCTCTGGCCTCTGGTGGGACGTACAGACGGTTCTTTGGACCTGTTCTTGGGTCCGGGCTCCGTGCCAGGGCCTCCCGGACGGTCTTCTCCACGTCCCAGGTGAGGGTGGCCACGATAGTGGACTCAGGCAGGATGGGCTCCGGTGGATCCGACAGTGCAGTTTTGACCTCCTCTTTGTGTACCCGGGACAAGGCATCCGACCTCTGGTTCTTGGTCCCGGGGCGATAGGTGATCCGGAAGTCAAAACGCCCGAAGAACAGTGACCAGCGGGCTTGCCTGGGGTTCAGCCGCTTGGCGGTCCTGATATACTCCAGGTTCCGATGGTCAGTGAAAACCGTGAACGGCACAGGACGCTCCCTCCAACAGGTGTCTCCACTCCTCAAGAGCCTCTTTCACCGCAAGGAGTTCTCGATTGCCGACGTCATAGTTCCGTTCAGCCGGGGTCAACCTGCGTGAAAAGTAGGCACACGGGTGAAGAACCTTATCGGTCTCTCCGCTCTGGGAAAGCACGGCTCCTATCCCTGAGTCAGAGGCGTCCACTTCAAGCATGAACTGGCGGCTAGGGTCGGGCTGCACCAAAACTGGCGCAGTAGAGAACCGTCGTTTCAACTCCTTGAACGCGGCTTCGCACCGATCCGACCAGGTGAAGGGGACTTTTGGAGAGGTCAGGGCTGTCAGGGGGCTAACTACCTGACTGTAGCCCTTAACGAACCTCCTATAGAAATTAGCGAAACCGAGGAACTGTTGCAGCTTCCTACGGCTTGTTGGTTGGGGCCAATCTCTCACCGCCGCAACCTTGGCCGGATCAGGGGCGACGGAGTTGGAGGAGATTATAAACCCCAGGAAGGACAAAGACGTGCGGTGAAACTCGCACTTCTCGCCCTTCACAAACAGTCGGTTCTCTAACAACCGCTGCAGGATCTGACGTACATGCTGGACATGGGTCTCAGGATATGAGAAAAGATGAGAATATCGTCCAGATATACGAGACGAATCGGTGCAGGAAGTCCCGCAAGACGTCGTTAACCAAGGCTTGGAACGTCGCGGGGGCGTTGGGTGAGGCCGAACGGCATGACCAGGTACTCAAAGTGACCTAACGGGGTGTTAAATGCCGTCTTCCATTCGTCTCCCTTCCGGATCCGAACCAGGTGATACGCATTTCTAAGATCCAGGTAGTAAAAGATTTTGGCTCCATGCAGGGGGGTGAACACGGAATCTAACAATGGCAACGGGTATCGGTTGCGAACCGTAATCTCATTCAGCCCCTGTAATCAATGCATGGACGGAGTCCGCCATCTTTCTTGCCCACAAAAAAGAAACCTGCCCCCATCGGGGAGGGGGAGTTCCGGATCAGCCCGGCAGCTAATGAGTCCCGGATGTAGGTCTCCATTGATTCGCTGCTCAGGTCGTGAGAGGTTGTACAGCCGGCTGGACGGGAACTCAGCGCCTGGAACCAATCAATGGCACAATCGTACGGACGGTGCGGGGGAAAGGGTGAGTGCCAGATCCTTGCTGAGACGTCAGCAAGATCGTGGTACTCAACCGGCACTGCCGTCAGATTGGGAGGGACTTTGACCTCCTCCTTAGCCTGTGAACCGGGAGGAACCGAGGATCCTAAACACCCCCGATGGCAGGTTTCGCTCCACTGAACCACCACCCCAGACGGCCAATCATCCGGGATTGTGCTTCAACATCCATGGATGCCCAAAATCACGCGGGAGGTAGAAGGAGTTACAAAAAACTCAATCTCCTCCCGATGGTTTCCAGACACCACCAGAGTTACTGGTTGTGTCTTGTGTGTGAGTAAGGGAGGAGGGTGCCATCTAGTGCCCGCACCTGCAATGGCGAAGGAAGCGCCACCAGAGGGAGCCCTACCTCCCTTGCCCATCTGCTGTCTAGCAGATTCCCTTCTGACCCCGTGTCCACCAGTGCTCGGGCTTGAAGGTTAAATCCCCGCTCAGGATTGTGACTGGGAGTCGTGTGGCAATTTGTGGTTGTCTTACTTGAATGTTTTGACCCCCCCTTAGCCCAGTCTCTAAGGGCGAGTGTTGTCGTTTTGGCCGTTTGGGGCAGTTTCTCTGTGTGTGCTCAGTTGTGCTGCAGAGAAAACACTCTCCACGGATCAGCCTCCCCATTTTGGCCCTGTGCATTTCCCTAACAACGTCAGCAGGGGGAGCTGTTGCCCCACAAAGCGCTGCGGCTGTGGGAGCGTGGGGAGGGCAGCCCCTTTTCGAACCCGGAAGGGAGAGGGGCGGCGCGTATCCTGGTCACGTCCTTCGCCTCGCTCCCGGCGGCGTTCCTCCAACCGATGGTCTAACCGTATAACGAGATCGATAAGCCCATCTAAATCCCGCGGTTCCTCCTTAGCTACCAGCTGCTCCTTCAGAACCAACGACAGTCCGTTTATGAAGGCGGCGCGGAGCGCAACGTATTCCAGCCGGACCTCGCAGCCGCGATGCGGAAGTTGACTGCATAAGCGGCTGGGCTCTCGCGTCCCCTGTCTCATTGACAGCAGCACTGTTGAAGCGGTCTCTCCTCTGTTAGGGTGATCAAAACTGTTCTGAACTCCCCCACAAACCCAGTGTATGCTGATAACAACCGTGAGTTCTGTTCCCAGAGCGCCGTAGCCCAGGCGCGTACTTTACCCCGAAGCAGAGCAATCACATAAGCTATTTTACTAGCATCTGACGCGTACATGACGGGACGTTGTGCGGAAGACGAGCGAACACTGCATATAGAAAGTCCGCGCACGTCTCCACACAACCTCCGTACGGCTCAGGAGGGCTTATGTATGCTTCAGGGGGATGGTGGGAGGGTTGTTGAACCACCACTGGAACATTTATATCCTGCACAGGGTCGCAGGAGGACAAGCTGCAGCAGCGCCCTGAGCGCTCGCCGCCACCTGCGCGGAGAGAGCCTCACCCTGCGGTTCAGGAGGATGTTTTTGCTCAGTCCATTTGATCCAACCGAGCCGTAAAGGCGGTGAGAATGTGCTGCAGCTCACCAATCACATCTCCTGCAGACGCCTGCGCTCCTGCTCTCCCATTGGTCGTTCAACAGCCGGGTGACGCCCCTTGGAGTCCATGACGCTGGCCGAGATATCCTGTTGGGAAAGTGTAGTGACACGGACCCACAACAGGGGGCGCAAATGAACGGTCAATAGATGAGCCAAAATAACAATTTAATGTTGTGAATGTGCACAACGAACATACAGACAATCTCAGAATATCACAACAGTCAATACACAAAGGTGACGTGTGGGCAGGCTCGAGGACAGAAGACGTCTGTCCTGAGGAGAGTCGGAACCACACGATTTCCGCCGCCCCAGAACCTGGTGAATACTGGAGCCGCCAAGTCCGAATTCCCAGTGATCACCGTCCCCGACTGTCGGATCTGGTACTGCTGGCGAAGAACAAAGACAGTCAAGTGTGGGTGTGTGTACACCCAGTAACAATAACGGTGGGAATGCCACCTCCACCTCACACTCAGCGCGTTGCAGCGGTCTCAGCTGAAAAGGAGCGCCGTCTTGCACAGCCTCCTCAAAAACGACTGGTTCTCCTGCAAACACTCACAATAAACAGATTTACAAAAGGCTGAGGATATTACCTCCAATGAAGTATGATATCTCGGCAACGAGGTGGAGATGACGTCTGGTCTTTATGGAGTGAGATGATGTTGAGCAGATGGGTGACAGCTGTCAAGAGGTAATGAGCGACAGCTGTCACCCCCGGCTGTGTCCATGGCGGCAGCGCCCTCTCGTGCCTGAAGCCCGCACTTCAGGCAGAAAGCCCACTGGTGGTGGGCCAGCAGTACCTCCTCTTCTGGCAGCCCACACACAACAAACCGTTACTGACTGCCACAATTTTTTTTCTTGATTTCTATAGTGTTTCTTAAAGCCAGAAAGTTGCCATTTGAAATGACTTTAGTTTTAGGTCATGTCTGTGATCTGCTTTTTTTCTACAAAATTAAATAACGAACGAACACCTCCAAGGCCGGTGAGTCGATAATTTTTGCCAGGGGTTGTAGTAGACTATATATGAAAGGTAAATGGACAATTCATAGAACACACACCAACACAACACACACACATATATATTATATCTATTCTTTTAAGAAATATAGCATTCCTTGAGATTTTTTGGATATGACTACAATGAGAATAAACTCAGAATTTCATCTTTGCAGCCAGTGTTTCATTTCAAATACACTGAGAACATGAACAAAAAAAAGAGGTACTGCGGTCCACAACACAGACCAGACCACAATACCTAATTTCCCTGAGGATTCCTCCGAGTTAAATTCACCCTCTTAGATGATCATAACCACTGTAAGAGAACATCACTCACATCAGGGGGAGAGGACGGCGGCAAACAACAGACTTCCCAAAACAGTCTCACAGCTGTACAGAGAATATAAACCTCAGTGGACACCGCTGTACTTTATGGTCGCGTATCAATCTGCATGACAACACGTGACTTTAAAGAGCAGAAAACAGAGCTCGGTCGTAAATACAGTATAAAACACTGAACAGGATGGAATATGAGCTGTCCTGCCAAAGCACATCAGAGTTAAAGACAGTAATATGATTTCAAAGGGAACACTTTCAGCTTTCTTTCGTTGGTGCTTAAATCCAATTCGGGTAAACTGTGTGGGAGTTGCAGCATTTGTTACATTTGTTTAATTGTTATTGATACATAACAGTGAAGTACTGTGAAAGGTGTTACACAACAATATTTTATTTACATGGATCATAGACTATTTTGCTGCTTCTTCTTTTTTTTTTTTTGCATCCATCCTTGACGCTGTGAAGCACATGGCTGAATGTGAGACACCACAGCCCCGTACCCAGCAGAATGCACATACGCTGCTTTTGTTAGCAGTCACATCAATCATAAATACTCTCAAAACCGTTTTCATATGGCAGTCATACTGTCATGCCCACAACATAACTCTGTATCTCCGCCGTGCTTCAGAGATGTATTGTGAGCAGTTTCCTGACTATTTCATGCTGCTCTTTCCCCATCATTCCGGTAGTTGTTAACCTTTGTGTCCTCTGTCTATAACATGTTCCATCATTGTGTGGAACGTCAATGAAAGCAGCCAAGCTTGGTCAGACAAGGAGGTGCAGACTTTCCTGGTGATCGTTGTGGAAGAATAACAATATGACATCACGCTGCACATCTCAATGATGTGCATGTCGACGTCCACCATGCTCCTCTTCCAACAAAGAGTACTGCTGGCCATGGAAATGCAAGCCGTGCTGAACCATTCTGAACCGAACCGACTCGGACTGCTCAGTGAAATGAGGCTTTTGGTTTGGTCTGCGTTGGACCAAACTTCTGATGCGTTTCCACCACATGGCAACAGCTCAACTGAACTCTACTCGTTTCTGGTACAGGGTACTTCGTTCCCCTACTGCCGATGGTAGTACCCCAAACTCATCCTAGTGATGTAGCATGAAACTGGCATGACATAATCTTCAATGTGCACACCAAGCAGTGAATCAGAGGAACTTTCTTTCACCCAAAAACATCAAATCTAGGCTTGTATCTCAAATGTACCTTCTGCAACATAGAAGCTGAAGATTCAGGTCTTCTTTTTAATAAAACCCTCCTCTGTACGCTTTCATCATGAAGCTGTATAACTGGGGATACAAAATGCAAAACATGCACTGTGCACAATTTCTCCAATCACAGCCAAAGCCTGTAACTTCTCACTCTTCTCCTTCTTGCACAGTCACTCAGTTTTTGAGAACTGTCTCCTCCACAAAGATTTACCACAGAGTGTCATACTGTTTGTATTTCTACATAACTGATGTAAATAAAGTCCAAGACATATTCAGTGTCTTGGAAATGTTCATGTATCCATCCCCTGACTTGTCTGAAGAAAACTGGCAATAAAACTGATTATTTACAAGTATTATGCCAAAGGGGCCCATTACTTATGCTGGCTCATCTTGGCTTTTAGATTTTTAATTAATTTATATCAAGTTGTAGAGATTTACTTTGAGTTTAAGGGAGATGGTTTTAGAAGTCTGATTTACTTTTTGTATTTGAATTGGCACAAACAGATTAAAATGTGTGAAATACTAAGTAGTCCACTACTTTTGGAGGACACTGTAGTCCTAAAGCAGTTGCAAATATTGAAGGATTTGAGAGGCTTTGTCCTGAACTTTATATTTGCTGGCTACCCTCACACGTACTTTGCAAAATGTAGTTATCACCTTGGGTGTGTCAACAGTGCCAACAAGTTTACTCAAAACAAAAACCAACTCAGTCACTAAGCACACCAGGAATCCTACAGATGACAATCAGCATCATGACTCTAGCAGAGCATGAAGCAGAGTCGGCTTTGTTGACGAATGTGCATCTAACACCCAGACAGAATATTGAAACTGATGCACTCCAGAATGCCACAGCAGGAGGTGCTGTATCATGCACCAGATTCAGATAGCAGTGAGCGCAGCCTTCAGCCAGCTGCTGCAGTTTACACACTTAAGTTTCTGAGACATTCGGGCATTTCAACAGAAACGCACATCAAAATACAACCAACTAAAGATGAAGCTTTGTTTACAAGGGCATCCTGATGTAGTCAAGAATCAAGAGTCACTCTGTAAATCAATAATCTACAACCCCAATTCCAATGAAGTTGGGATGTTGTGTGAAATGTAAATAAAAACAGAATACGATTTACAAATCCTCTTCAACCTATATTCAATTGAATACACCACAAAGACAAGATATTTAATGTTCAAACTGATAAACTTTATTGGTTTTGTGCAAATATTTGCTCATTTTGAAATGGATGCCTGCAACACGTTTCAAAAAAGTTGGGACAGGGCAACAAAAGACTGGGAAAGTTGATGAATGAATAAAGAACACCTGTTTGGAACATTCCACAGGTGAACAGGTTAATTGGAAACAGATGAGTGTCATGATTGAGTATAAAAGGAGCATCCCCAAAAGGCTCAGCCATTCCCAAGCAAAGATGGGGTGAGGATCACCACTTTGTGAACAAGTGCATGAAAAAATAGTCCAACAGTTTAAGAACAATGTTTCTCAATGTTCAATTGCAAGGAATTTAGGGATTCCATCATCTACAGTCCATAATATAGTCAGAATATTTAGAGAATCTGGAGAACTTTCTACATGTAAGCGGCAAGGCCGAAAACCAACACTGAATACCCGTGACCTTTGATCCCTCAGGCGGCACTTGTCGGGGTCTGACGGGGGGGTTTGGTTTTCTGCTTAGCTTTGTTCATGTATGCTTTTCCTTGTGGAAGGTGTCTGCTGTTTTTTTTGCACTCCGTCTCTGGCCACGCCCTGTTTCCGGCTCGTTCCATGCACACCTGTCCTAGATTTCCTGATTAGGTCTCAGGAGTATATATGCTTACGGCTTGTGTCTGTTCCTCGCCAGACTGATGCGCCCTGTGCCTTCTATCCAGCTCTTGTGCCCATGTTTCCTTGTCCTGCCTGCTTTGTGTGTTCTCGACCTCCTGCCTGCCTGTTTTAACCACAATTAAGCCTGATGATTATTGTACTGCTGCTGTGTGTTCTGGACTGCCTTCCCATGTACCGACCTCTGCTTCTCTCATTAAAACCCGTCTGCAACAAGAGCTATCTTTGTGAGCCCTGCATTTGTGTCCAGCCATTCCAGCCTGTCAGATCAATCTGGCCAACAATGGACACAGCGGGCTCAGATCCGTTTCAGTTGGCGGTACGCCACCATAGTCAGCGGCTTGCCCACCAGGAAGACCAGCTTTCAACGCTCAGTGCCGGGTTGAGCGAACTAACAAAATGCCAGGACGCGTTTATGTCGTCAGTGAGCACCCAGATGAACCAAGTACTGTCCCGGCTGGATCCTCAGGCTGTGTCGGGCGCGGCTGCCGGGAGTTCTAATGCTCCGCCGGCACTGCCAGCCGCCGTGTCAGCTTCTGTAACCTCCCCTGTTGTCTGTAACCAGCTGTCGCGCCCTGAACACTTTTCAGGCGAATCAGGAGACGTAAGACCATTTATCACCCAGTGTGAGCTACATTTTGAATTAATGTCTGCCATGTTCTCGACCGACAGAACAAAGATCGCTTACATAATCACTCACCTGTCCTGGACGAGCCCTGCCTGGGGCCACAGCCAATGGGAACGTCATGCGCCATCCTGTTCATCCCTTCAGCGTTCACCACGGCCCTCAAACAGTATTCCAGCACACGGCTCCGGGACGTGAGGCGGTGCGCTCCTTGATGAAGCTGAGGCAGGGCAAAACCGCCGAGTTACTGACTTCGCCATAGACTTTCGATCCTGGCGGCAAAGAGTTGAATGGAATCCGGCAGCGGCTACTCGACGTGTTATTCCAGGGCCTTTCGCGGAGATCCAAGAACAATTGATCGCCGTCGACCTGCCGAAGATCTGGACGAATTGTCGCTCTAGCCATCCGCACCGACCGAAGACTGCAGGATCGTCCTCGCCGCGGATGTCGTCCTGATCACCGGACCAGCACCCCTACCAATCGCCCCACCTCCTTCACTCACTCCCGACCCGACCCTCCACCACACAGACGAGCCAATGCAGTTGGGGCGTATGCGCCTGACTCCAGCAGAGCAGCAGCGCCGCCGGGTGGACAACCTCTGTTATTACTGCGGACAGTCAGGACACTATCTTACTATCTGCTTTTGAATTATTAGAGGGTGCCGCCATCTTTACCAAGCTTGACCTCCGAAACGCGTATCATTTAGTCCGGATTAGGGAGGGGGACGAATGGAAAACAGCGTTTAATACGCCCACCGGACACTACGAATATCTAGTCATGCCGTTTGGACTGACTAATGCACCCGCTGTATTCCAAAACTTAATGTTAATGGCGTATTGCGGGGCTTTCTTAACAGGTTTGTGTATCTCGATGGCATTCTCATTTTTTCTCCAGATTTGGCCACTCACACCCAACATGTTCGCTCCATACTGCAGACACTGCTCCAGAATAATCTCTACGTGAAAGCTGAAAAATGTGAATTCCATAAATCCACAGTATCCTTTTTAGGTTTCATTCTTTCTAAAGGGGAAATCAGGATGGACCCAGAGAAGATTGTGGCAGTTCGGGACTGGGCTGTCCCCACATCCTGTAAGGCATTACAGTGATTTTTGGGTTTGCAAACTTTTATCGCAAGTTTGTTCGGAATTTCAGTACTATTGCGGCTCCTTTGCACAATGCCACCTCGTCCCACAGGCCATTCGCGTGGACACTGGAGTGTGACGAGGCATTCAATCTTCTAAAGAATCATTTTACCACGGCCCCCGTGCTGCTCCTCCCTGACCCCGCTCGACAGTTCGTGGTTGAGGTTGATGCCTCCAATGTGGGAGTAGGGGCGGTCCTGTCCCAGAGGGGTGCCTCGAATAATAGGCTTCATCCGTGTGCCTTCCTGTCTAAGAAGCTGTCCGCAGCTGAACGCAATTACAGCATCGGCGACCGCGAACTGTTGGCAGTAAAAGTGGCCCTGGAGGAGTGGCGGCACTGGTTGGAGGGGGCACAGCTACCTTTCATCGTTTATACTGACCATAAGAATCTAGAATACCTAAAAACAACTAGACGACTCAACTCACGTCAAGCTCGGTGGGCCATATTTTTTAGCCATTTTGATTTTACCCTGTCCTATCGTCCGGGCACAAAGAACGGTAAGCTGGATGCACTTTCCCGTCGGGAGGACACAGTAGAAGAGAGCGCAGATCAGGATACCATTCTTCCCAAATCATGTTTTGTGGTGGCGCTCACCTGGGATATCAAATCCAAATACGGTCCGCTTTAGGTGATGCACCGGTTCCCTCGGGTTGTCCTCATGACAAGCTCTTCGTTCCGGTATCCCTTAGGGGAGAGACAATTAAGTGGTGCCATGATAATCGTATTGTTTGCCATCCTGGTATTAAGAAGACCATATACTTAGTACAACAAAGATTCTGGTGGCCGGGGCTTGTGAGGGATGTCAAAGATTATGTCTCGGACTGCCAAGTATGCGCCATGCACAAATCGTCCAACCGTCCGCCGGCTGGGGCCTCATTTCCACTACCGATTCCAACTCGGCCCTGGACCCACATCACGTTAGATTTTGTGACAGGTTTTCCATCTTCTGAAGGGCACACTGTTGTGCTGACTGTAGTAGATCGTCTTTCCAAGATGGTTCATTTCATACCGTTGAAAAAATTACTATCTGCCAAGGAAACAGCTGAAGTTATGCTTGACCACGTTTTCAAGTTACACGGTTTGCCACAAGATATAGTGTCTGACCGGGGTCCACAGTTCATGGCTCATTTTTGGAGGGAGTTTTGCCGTCTCCTCGGGGTGTCAAGTAGTCTTACTTCGGGCTATCATCCACAAGCCAATGGGCAATCGGAAAGACTTAACCAGGACCTAGAGAAGGGACTCCGCATTCTTGCGTCTCGCCATCCCTCAACATGGTCGAAACAGCTTCCGTGGATCGAACTGGCACATAATTGTTTGCCTTCTAGTTCCACTGGTTTCGCCCCGTTCCATGTCGTTTTTGGTCACCAACCCACGCTGTTTCCCTCTGTTAGCCGTGATTCCACGGTTCCCTCTGCCCTTAGTTTGATCCTCCGTTGCCAGCGGACCTGGGATCGGGCTTGTGCTGCTTTGTTGCGTTCCGCTGCGGCGTACAAGTCCGCAGCTGATTGTCGTCGGTCTACAGCCCCGTCTTACTCTCCAGGCCAGAGGGTTTGGCTGTCAACGTGTCATCTTACCCTTAGGGGTGTACCGAAGAAGTTGGGGCCCAGGTTCATTGGTCCCTTTCCTGTGTCCAAGGTCGTTAATCCGGTTTCTGTTCGTCTCCGTCTCCCGCGGTCCATGCGTGTTCACCCCACGTTTCACGTCAGTCAGTTGAAGCCTGTGCGGTCTAGTGTGTTGTGCCCTCCTGCCGTCCTCCCGCCGCCCGCCCAGTTTGTGGATGGTGGTCCCGTTTTTTCGGTGCGCCGGCTTTTGGGTTCTCGCCGTCGCGGTTTTCAGCATCTGGTCGATTGGGAGGGGTATGGTCCCGAGGAGCGGTCGTGGGTTCCCTCCCGTTTTGTTTTGGACCCTGGTCTGATCCGCGACTTCCATGCTGCTCATCCCTCTTCCCCTGTGCCGCCGGGGGTCGCCGTGGCAGGGGGGTACTGTCGGGGTCTCACGGGGGGGTTTGGTTTTCTGCTTAGCTTTGTTCATGTATGCTTTTCCTTGTGGAAGGTGTCTGCTGTTTTTTTTGTTGCACTCTGTCTCTGGCCACACCCTGTTTCCGGCTCTTTCCATGCACACCTGTCCTAGATTTCCTGATTAGGTCTCAGGAGTATATATGCTCATGGCTTGTGTCTGTTCCTCGCCAGATTGATGCGCCCTGTGCCTTCTATCCAGCTCTTGTGCCCATGTTTCCTTGTCCTGCCTGCTTTGTGTGTTCTCGACCTCCTGCCTGCCTGTTTCGACCACGATTAAGCCTGATGATTATTGTACTGCTGCTGTGTGTTCTGGACTGCCTTCCCGTGTACCGACCTCTGCTTCTCTCATTAAAACCCGTCTGCAACAAGAGCTATCTTTGTGAGCCCTGCATTTGTGTCCAGCCATTCCAGCCTGTTAGCACTGCATTAAAAACTGACATCATTGTGTAAAGGATCTTACCGTGTGGGCTCAGGAACACTTCAGAAAACCACTGTCAGTTAACAGTCACAGTTCGTCGCTACATCTACAAGTGCAAGTTAAAACTCTACCGTGCAAAACGAAAGCCAAACATCAACATCTAGAAACGCCGCCACCTTCTCTGGGCCCGAGCTCATTTGAAATGGACAGACGCAAAGTGGAAAAGTGTGCTGTGGTCTGATGAGTCCACATTTCAAATTGTTTTTGGAAATCATGGATGTCGTGTCGTCTGGACAAAAGAGGAAAAAGATCATCCAGACTGTTAACAGCGCAAAGTTCAAAAGCCAACATCTGTGATGGTATGGGGGTGTGTTAGTGCCCATGGCATGGACAACTTACACATCTGTGATGGCACCATCAATGCTGAAAGGTACATCCAAGTTTTGGAGCAACACATGCTGCCATCCAAGCAACATCTTTTTCAGGGACGTCCCTGCTTATTTCAGCAAGACAATGCCAAGCCACATTCTGCACGTGTTACAACAGCGTGGCTTCGTAGTAAAAGAGTGTGGGTACTAGACTGGCCTGCCTGCAGTCCAGACCTGTCGCCCATTGAAAATGTGTGGCACATTATGAAGCGCAAAATACGACAATGGAGACCCCGGACTGTTGAACAACTGAAGTCATACATCAAGCAGGAAAGAATTCCACCTACAAAGCTTCAACAATTAGTGTCCTCAGTTCCCAAACGCTTATTGAGTGTTGTTAGAAGGAAAGGTGATGTAACACAGTGGTAAACATACCATTGTCCCAGCTTTTTGGAAACCTGTTGCAGGCATCCATTTCAAATGAGCAAATATTTGCACAAAAACAATAAAGTTTATCAGTTTGAACATTAATATCTTGTCTTTGTGGTGTATTCAGTTGAATATAGGTTGCAAGAGGAGTTGAAAATCATTGTATTCTCTTTTTATTTACATTTTACCAACGTCCCAACTTCTCTGGAATTGGGGTTGTAACAACAAGTGATTTTTCATTGACCGGCACGGTTTTCTTTTTACATGACGGCCATGGGAGGGAAAAAGCTGCACCTTTTAAAAGTTGCACCTTTTATTTATTGATGAATACGCGATCATCTTTAGTCGTGCGTAAAGTTGCACTGTCCTCAGAAAACCCTGCACATTACAATCACAGATTCAAACAGCCACCCTGCTGATCAGTTCCCCAGTTCATCACACAAGTGTGTGTTTAACAAATAAGAAAGCCTCCAGACAAGCATGTATTTCTGCTCATCTCTTGCAGATTAATCACTTCATCCAGATCATTTAATTTCAAGTACAACTTCTTTAAAAAAAGCCTTCAACTCATGAGGTGCACAGCCCAAAAAAAAAAAAAGCTGCCATAGTTCTGTAAAGATTGATACATTTTGTGAAGTGTATGACCTTTACCAGTGAGTATATGACAGAACAATCACAAAAGAATATTAAAGGACGTCCAGAGACTTGACTCCCATCAAAATTCAACATGCTGTCCAGCCAGCACTGCAAGGTCTCCGTGTGCACATGCACCCACTATTTTCTTGAACGTTTAAGTTCAGGTACCCTACGGAGGCCGGGCCTAATGTGGCCCACGGAGCACAAATTAGCTGCTGTCTGACAAAACCATCACACAGATCACATTAAACAATCGTAAAGTTTTAGAGCTTTTTTCATGACAATGACTTTAGTTATTCAGCTGTTTGGTGTGAACTAGGCATTAGGTGAGGTGTTTCAAAGGCACCTTATATCACACAAACAGTGAGAGCGTCTCATAGGAGGGGGAAAAAACATCACAAAATATAGTCCAGGATGTTCTGTCAATAGCAGTCAAAATCTGTGATGTAGATATCAGATTCTGACATTTGAGGTTTGAAAGGTCTCCAGAAAGGTCTGACTGGCAACTTTCATTGATGCTACACAGCACTTGATTTAACAGGAGTTCTTAAACACTGGAGTAGTCGGCTGACTGTTGGTAAAATCAGCTACATGTACTCCATGTACTGAAAGACTATACTCCCAAAGTCGAGCTGTGTCCTTGACCTCAACATTGACAAAGGATTAGGGTTGGGCACTCTAAAAGTTAAGGTGTTTAACTTTTCAGGGTTTACAACCTGAATATTATCAGCTTGTTATTTTAAAACAGGAGTGACTGCAAGCTCCGTGCCACGGTTACTGTACTGTTAGTATGAATCACACGTAACTAGCACAACTGCTACCAACTTAATTAAATGGGTGACATCTCTTTGTACTACCCAGTGTTGTCATTCAACTACCTGAAAATTATATATTAGACGAGTCTCTTTTTTACATAAATCACTGTCAGTCGACTATGCAGCTGAATCGTAAAAGCTATTCGCTGTCTGAAAAAAATCATGTGAAACTTACCTATCTTCTTACAGCGTTCATCTCTGTTGTGCATGATGATTGGCGAGTATATAAAAGGGCTGGCAGTGGACATACTCTGTCCCAGCAGGCCTTTCACTTTGTGGGGGGCGCAAACTGACAGGCAGAGGGAGGAGCGTCACCGACCTGTTTCACACATTACACAGGAAAGAACACGAGCGACATGACATTATCTTTATGTCGTAAACAGTGATACCCACAACAAGAATTCACTCATTATCTACTCGTAAAAAAAAAAAAAAAAGTAGCAATCAACAGGGTATTGTCTCTGCTATACAAAAAAAAAAAAAAAAAAAGCTGATTGAGAAGAAAACACATTCAACTGCTATGGACACATGAACTGCACAACATCTGAATGAAAAAAGGCAAAGTATGGGGTACCTCAAGGTTCGGTTTTATATCCACTGTTGTTTTCTTGGTATTTTGCACCTCTTGATCAGATTCTACATAACCATGGGGCTGGTTTTTACTGTTATGCTGATGATATGTCTGTTTCTGCAGAAAACTGGAGGATTGTCAGGTGGTGCTATAAAAAACTGGATTTCCTGCAGTTTTCTACTTTTCAACTCATAGAAGACATAGGTGACTGTGGTTGGTCTTGCTAGGCAGAGAGGTCTTCACGATCAATTAACACCATCACTGGGAGACTGTGTGCTTCGTCACAGATGAAGAATTAAAGATCTTGGTGTTGCTTTTGATTCAGCATGGCTTCAACACTGTTTTTTGAGGTGCCTAAGACCACCTACTGGCATCTGTGTAACATTACAATGAACAGACCCATCCTCTCTATGTAGTGCAGCAAATAACTGAAACAATACTTCACATGGTGATACAAACACCAAATCCAGCACAAATTCTCCTTAGACATTGCTCTTTTGAAAAAAATGATGGGCCACTTGAATTTTCAATAGGCGGCAACATAGGAGTCAATTGAAGAATTACACAGGGGTTAAAATATAAAAATCCTCCAATCATATTGAAAACTATATCACATTATTTGTCTGATCATAAAGATTCCTAAAAGGTATAGTTTGGACAATCTGTGACTGACTGTTATGGAGTTATGGGGTAAAAACCTTAAGAATGGTGACAAAGGACAATTTCAGTTTGTACAGGGGTCAAAAGTTAAAGTTGCTCTAATTCTAGTAAAAAATGGTGCAAATTGTTGATTGAGCTACTTGGATTAATAAATGGAATAGTTTTGACTGTGTTAAATGCTTGGTCTCTAAAGTAAAGGTCAAATAATGTTGACATCCATTGAATTCTATGACATGTGACATATGTTACCCCGTAACATGATAACTAAGCATGATACATGGTGCAAACTATTCCGTTATGAAACCCTATTAACTCAACCAATAATAGGCATCACCTTTGAACAAAATTGAATCAACTCTAACTTTTGACCCCTGTACAAACTGAACTTTGTCACCATTCTTGTTGTTTTTACCCCATAACTCTATAGCATTCAGTCATAGATAGTCCAAACTATACCTTTTTGGAATCTTTACAATCAGACAAATAATGTGGTATAATTTTCAATATGACTGGAGCATTTTTATATTTTGACCCCTATGTAAGTCTTCAACTGACCCGTACGTGGCCGCCTATTGAAATTCAAGTGGCCCGTCGTTTTTTTTTTCAAAAGAGTAATATCTAAGGTGTACTTTTGCCAAATTTGGTGCTTGTTTCACCATTTGAAGGATTCCTCTTAAATATTCTGTTATCTGCTGCACTAATGGCAGACACCAAAGTAATGATTCATGCTTTTGTATCCTGCAGAATTAACTTGTTTTTTTGTTGTTGTTTGTTTGTTTTGAATTGTCTTGTTTTATTTTCTGGTTCACCACAAAGAGTTTGAGATGTCTTCAGCTGATTCAACGTATAGCTGCTAAAGTTTAGACTAGAACCACAAAATCTGGTCAGGCCACACCCGTTGATGTAAATTAAGACACACCCCCCAGACTTATCTGAAGAAAGCTGGCTGCATAAACTATGATTCAGTTGCGTTATACTTCATGGTATGTACACTTATGCATGCCTTTGTTTAGGCTTTTACATTTTTATTTCATTGATGTCGTGTTGGCGAGATTATTTTTCAGTTCAACCGTGTAAAAACTCAAGGTACATCAGCAGCACTGGCACAGATATTATTAACAAAAGTAATAATTTAATGAAACTTCAGACGTACGGTGGCCTGGCTTCATAGGGTGAACAAATGGGGGGAACGTTCATTTCTTTTTGGTCACCCACCAGAGTGAAGGTAGCAAGAGACTGGAAAACAACAATAATACACTCCTGACTTACCGAACAATGGGAAGTTTTGTGAAGGGCACCGGAGGGAGCTTCAGGCCGTCAGGAAGTGTGATGACCTCCATTCCACCGGGGCACTTTGAGGTGTAGTTGTCCAGACTCTGAGTTACTTCTTTCTTCTCTGTTGAAAGCATACAAGAGAAGACAAGTACATGAGCACGTAGCCAGAAAAGAAACCGAAAGAGGCAATTAGTCAAAAAGAGCAAACAATTCTTTTACTCCATAATACTATTAATACTCCTAATTACTCCTGCATAAATTGCCGTTAATCTCTGCCACACGGGTTTTATTTTAGTGGAAAACATAAATTAACCAGACATTAATGAGCAGTGAGATGTCTGTCTCAGCCATAAAAGCCTCAGCCTTCACTTTAAATTGTAAGTTTTATAGTACCATCAATAGCTTCTGAGATAACATTACTGCTCATCCAGCTGTGGAAATTGTTTTGCTGCTGCAAACATCTCGAGTGCCCATCAAGCAGAGAGCGATATCAACCCACAAACATTCCATACATTCAGTTTTATGGAGCTCGTCTGAGTCCTACAAGCTTTTGTATTTATGTGAAATCTGCACTGATTTTCTCAAATTTATTGTAAACGCAACATGTTGCTTCGACAGACTTTTGCAATCGCACCACCTGGATTTTATAGCGCTCACAGAGACGGGGCTGAGTGAGTGCGAGTCCGTTCTGTTGGTTGAAATTTCTCCCCTGGATTCTAGATTTTTTTTTTTAAACACACCACAGAGAACAGGCAGGTGAGGAGCCATGTCCACCAGGGGTTAAAGTGGACTTTATCACTGTCCCATGTCCTCAAATATAATATGGCCCACCCTCATGTGTTTCTCTACCCAACTCATCTTCCTCGTACAACACCACAACTCCTCCCGCAGCTCCCTGTCATAAGTGTTCTTAAAAGCCACAATCACACAATGCAACTCTTCCAGCCTTACTTACACTTCATCAACACTCTCAAAGCAAACCCTACATCAGTGGCGCTCTCTCTCAACCTGACACCATACTGCTGCTCACAATTTTAACATCTGTACTAGGCCCCAAAATGCACTCCATACTATGTGAGTTTGGGGTAGGGGTGTGTCTATACTGGGTCCCATAATATCAAAGCACCAGTATGACATTTGGTACGTGTGGCCATGTGGTTAGTGTGCTCGGTTTCAATGCGGATGGCTCCCAGTTCAAACGCCACCCCTGCCATATTTCTCCATGTAATGTGGAGTTGCATCAGGAAGGGCATCCGGTGTAAAACCTGTGCCAATTCAACATGCAGATCCACCTTGGATTTGCTGTGGCGACCCAAGTGAAAACAAGGGAGCAGCTGGAGGAACTTTTTACCAGTAATCTCGTCCCCATGTTTTCAATCCATCAATGCTCGATGTGGTGAGCAGATAGTTCAGCAGCTCAGACTGCTTCAAGCTGCAAAAAGAGTTCACACTGTCTCACTGTGCCTCACAGCATGGAGGCAACACAATGAATAAGCACACCACACAAAGATTAGTTTAACATATTTGCATTTTGCGTTCCTTTCAAATACGCACAAAGTCTCTTTCTGAGGGCAGCACAAGATAAAATTAAGGATAAAACCTTCTGACTTGTCAATCAGGTAGCTCTTTCTACAAAAATGCACAGGTTCTCCATTGTTTCTTCACTGTGCAGGGCAGGGGCACAATCAGAGGGGAAAGAGGACTGAACAGGCATCGACAATACCATAGACATTACTTCTGAAGACATTTCTTGCAATAATATAATTAATAACAACCACACTAATAATAACAATACTACTACTATAATAATTTTAACAACGAAAATATTTATTCAGTTTTACTCTGTACCTTAGATTTATGACAACTGTGTACAGTGGCATGGTGAATTAGTGATTAGCACTGTTGCCTCACAGCAAGAAGGCCGTGGGATCATTTCCACCCCCTTTCTGTGTGGAGTTTGCATGTTCTTCCTGTGTCTGTCCGGGCACTCTGGTTTCCTCACACAATCAAAAACATGCTTATTTAGGGTCTGATCCTTTCTCTGCCCAAAGGCAGAGTCTCCCCATCTGGAGTTTGTCCCCGAGCATCAGACTGTGGCTGTACACTGCCCCTAGTGGTTGGACTGTGTCTAACTGTAATTAGGATGGTTAAATGCATAGGATAGATTTCGCTGCATGTACAATGACAAATAAAGGAAATTATTTTTATTATTATTAAGTGGAACTGATGACAGCTTTTTTATATTTTTTTTTATATAGAGAAGCGTGATTTACTTTTTGTATTTGAAATGGCATAAATAAACAAAGATGGACCAAGAACCTACTATGGTGCTTCAAAACATGCCCCCATTTGGTATTGAGGATTATTATCACTTACTGAGGCGTTGCTGGGCCGGTAGCACACATTTACATTTACGCTACCTGTCCAGTAGCGGGCAGGTATTGGGTAATGGGCGGGTATCCCAATACCCACCCATTACCCAATACCCGCCCGCTGTGCATAAAGTGATGATTTATGCACTCGAAGACTGTAGCTGTTTGTGGTGCAGGCACAGCTGTGACAACCTTTTTTTACTTCTTTCCCCATTTTAATGCTGTGTTGCTTACAAAAGATTACACACATCTCTACTGTGTGGCTTATGCTGCTCATCTCACACACACACACACACACACACACACACACACACACACACACACACACACACACATTAGGCATTTCTTCTGTCTGAACACAAAGACGCACTCCTGCTTAGAATAATCTGACTTCACTGTCCAATACAAACTATTACTCTGAACGTATTTTTCTCCTAATACCCAAACAGACAGCATGAATGTTGTCTGATGTTTGAGACGTGGACATGAAGCTGGACACGCTTCACAACGTCTACATGTTACAAAACAGAAAAAGCCTAATGGCATTTTCTTCAGCGTTTCCTGTGAGCTGACCTTGATCAGACAAGAAGTCCAGCATGGTCTGAAGAAGGAAGGACAGGTGGCGAACAGACAGGCCCGGGTTGCCCATACGACGGGACGCGTAGACCAGTTCATGTAGGAGACGCATCTGAACAGCAGCCCAGCCTCGATGTGTCCCTGAGAGAGAAACAAAGAAATTTATGCTCGATGGAGCAAGACTATGAACAAAATTATACTCTCTGAAACAACCACATTCATACAGAAAATCAATTTTAAAAAATAAACTTAAAACAGTTTCTTTTTTGTATTTTATCAGGCAAATTGTACCCGCTGACATGTTCTGTATTGGGGAGCCGTTCCAGTCCGCCTCCCTACACTAAAGCAATTATAGTGAACAGTGTCAGGGGTCTCTGTGAACAATCTTATTTAATTTTATTTATTTATTTTTTAATGAAACACTAAATATGGAAATAAATGAAAGCAAGGGTGTACATTTGCTGTGATTAGTCAGGTAATCATGGACATAATGGA
Source organism: Thalassophryne amazonica (assembly GCF_902500255.1). Lineage (NCBI taxonomy): Eukaryota > Metazoa > Chordata > Actinopteri > Batrachoidiformes > Batrachoididae > Thalassophryne > Thalassophryne amazonica. The sequence goes on from NC_047122.1 coordinate 66,307,885, forward strand.
CTCAGTGAGTGGGTCCACAAGATTTCTTTAAACAAAAACTACTACATATTCATCTCTGAGATTTCGGGCTCTGATATAAACAGGTGAGGACCAGCGAACCTCCTATTTTGGCTGATGTTGGCATTTTCAAAATGCAAAAAAAAAAATAAAGACAGACAGACCACTTCAGTGTCTTGTTACTACTCACAGTGTCTGGTATCTGTAAAGTAGGTCTTTTGTTTGTACGTTATTTATGAAGCCTTGTTGCCAATCACATGATCCTGAGGTTCATCTCTCTCTCTCTCTCTCTCTCTCTCTCTACACGAGATCTGTTAGAAAAGTATCCGACGTTATTATTTTTTTCAAAAACCATGTGGATTTGAATCACGTGTGATTGCGTCAGCCAAGCTTGAACCCTCGTGTGCATGCGTGAGTTTTTTCATGCCTGTCGGTTGCGTCATTCGCCTGTGAGCAGGCTTTGAGTGAGGTGTGGTCCACCCCTCTCGTCTATTTTTTATTGCGAATAAATGTCTTGCTGCTTTCTAGTTGTGTGAATATCCGATTGTGATTGTGCATGAGCTGGACATGCCAGAACATGTCCCGTAAGGCTTCATCATGGCGTTTCTTTGCGCCGAGCGGCTGCACCACGACGCGCCGAACTCCTCCGCACGTCTGTCTTAATGTGCCGGAAAAGTGCAGATGTCCACGTCTTTTCACAATTCCTGTGCTACTCAGAGGACATACCGGATCAAGACAGCATCCAGTTTAGAAATGAATGGCACATTTCACTGTTACAGGAGTTTTTGTCATGGAAAGAGGAACAAAGGCGGAGGAGTTCGGTGCGTCGTGGTGCAGCCGCTCAGCACAAAGAAACGCCATGATGAAGCCTCACGGGACATGTTCTGGCATGTCCAGCTCATGCACAATCACAATCGGATATTCACACGACTGGAAAGCAACCGGAATCCATCTGAAATCCACCTTTAAGCCGTCCTGTGAGACCAACAGTGAGGTGGTTTTGTCCCGCATATGGCTCCGTGGAGCATCCCTTGGCTTCTTTTTCCATGAAAAAAAAAACTCCTGTAATGGTGGAATGTGCCGGAAAAAGTGCTGATGTCCACATCTTCTGCCTTTTTGTGAAAGTCAGACGAGGTCCCGGATTAACAAAGCTTTCACGTTGGAAATGATCTGGTTGTGTGTGCGGGGTGTCAGCCTGTCCATCGACGCTGGGAGCGCGCTGCGCTCTCAGCAGTTGTGGGCGGTCTTTAAACCGTCTGGATCACTCCTTAATCTGTTTAATCCCCATAAAATCGTCCCTGAAAGCCATATTAATTTTTCGAACGGTGTCCACCTGGAGGTCTCTCACAGTTTCTGGAAAAAAATTGATGCAGCAAAGATCTAATCGTTCAGACATTTATTCGCAATAAAAAATAGACGAGAGGGGTGGACCACACCTCACTCAAAGCCTGCTCACAGGTGAATGAAGCAACCGACAGGCATGAAAAAACTCACGCATGCGCACGAGGGTTCAAGCTTGGCTGACGCAATCACACATGATTCAAATCCATATGGTTTTTGAAAAAAATAATAAGGTCAGATACTTTTCTAACAGACCTCGTATCTCTCTCTCTCTCTCTCTCTCTCTCTCTCTCCCTATATATATATATATATATATATATATATATATATATATGTGTGTGTGTGTGTGTGTGTGTGTGCATACACAGTGGGGAAATAAGTATTTGATCCACTGTCAGTTTTGCAGGTTTTCCCACCTATAAAGAATAGAGATCTGTATTTTTTAATCATAGGTACACTTCAACTGTGAGAGACAGAATCTAAAAAAAATGATCCAGAAAATCACATTATATGATTTTTAAATAATTAATTGGCATTTTATTGCATGAAATAAGTATTTGATGCCCTAGAAAAACAGACCTTAACAATTGGTACAGAAATATTCATCTGCCATTACAGAGCTCAGACGTTTCCTGTAGTTCCAGGTTTTCACACACTGCAGCAGGGATTTTGGTCCACTCCTCCATACAGATCTTCTCTAGATCTTTCAGGTTTGGAGTTTCAGCTCCCTCCAAAGATTTTCTATTGAGTTCAGGTCTGGAGACTGGCCAGGCCACTCCAGGACCTTGAAATGCTTCTTACGGAGCCCCTCCTTAGTTGCCCTGGCTGTGTGTTTGGGGTCATTGTCATGCTGGAAGACTCAGCCATGACCCATCTTCAATGCTCTCACTGAGGGAAGGAGGTTGTTGCCAAAATCTCGCAATACATGACCCCATCCATCCTCCCTTCAATACGGTGCAGTCATCCTGTCCCCTTTGCAGAAGAGCATCCCCAGAGTATGACATTTCCACCCCCATGCTTCACAGTTGGGATGATTTTCTTGGGGTTGTTCTCATCCTCTAAACATGGTAAGTGGAGTTGATTCCAAAAAGCTCTATTCTGGTCTCATCTGACCACATGACCTTCTCCCATGCCTCCTATGGATCATCCAGATGGTCAATGGTGAACTTCAAACGGGCCTGGACATGTGCTGGCTTGAGCAGTGGGACCTTGCTGTCCTGCAGGATTTTAAACCATGACAGCATCATGTGTTACTAATGTAATCTTTGTAACTGTGGTCCCAGCTCTCTTCAGGTCATTGACCACGTCCTCCTGTGTAGTTCTGAGCTTTCTCAGAATCATCCTTACCCCACAAAGTGAGATCTTGCATGGAATCCCAGACCAAGGGAGATTGACAGTCATCTTGTGTTTCTTCCACTTTCTAATAAATAATCATAACAGTTGTTGTCTTCTACCAAGCTGCTTGCCTGTTGTCCTGTAGTCCATCCCAGCCTTGTGCAGGTCTACAGTTTTGTCCCTGATGTCCTTAGACAGCTCTTTGGTCTTGGCCATGGTGGACAGGTTGGAGTGTGATTGATTGAGTGTGTGAACAGGTGTCTTTTATACAGGTAACAAGTTCAAACAGGTGCAATTAATACAGGTAAAGAGTGAAGAATAAGAGGGCTTCTTAAAGAAAAACTAACAGGTCTGTGAGAGACAGAATTCTTGCTGGTTGGTAGGTGTTCAAATACTATTTCATGCAATAAAATGCAAATTAATTATTTAAAAATCATACAATGTGATTTTCTTTTTTTTTTTTTTTTTTTTGATTCTGTCTCTCCCAGTTGAAGTGAACCTACGATAAAAATTACAGACCTCTACATTCTTTGTAGGTGGGAAAACCTGCAAAACTGAGAGTGGATCAAATACTTATTTCCCCCACTGTATGTACAGTAGTGTTCAGAATAATAGTAGTGCTATCTGACTAAAAAGATAAATCCAGGTTTTGAGTATATTTCTTATTGTTACATGGGAAACAAGGAACCAGCAGATTCAGTAGATTCTCACAAACCCAACAAGACCAAGCATTCATGATATGCACACTCTTAAGGTTATGAAATTGGGCTATTTGTAAAAAAAAAAAGTAGAAAAGGGGGTGTTCACAATAATAGTAGTGTGGCATTCAGTCAGTGAGTTTGTTAATTTTGTGGAACAAACAGGTGTGAATCAGGTGTCCCCTATTTAAGGATGAAGCCAGCACCTGTTGAACATGCTTTTCTCTTTGAAAGCCTGAGGAAAATGGGACGTTCAAGACATTGTTCAGAAGAACAGCGTAGTTTGATTAAAAAGTTGATTGGAGAGGGGAAAACTTATATGCAGGTGCAAAAAATTATAGGCTGTTCATCTACAATGATCTCCAATGCTTTAAAATAGACAAATAAAAAAAACAGAGACGCGTGGAAGAAAACGGACAACAACCATCAAAATGGATAGAAGAATAACCAGAATGGCAAAGGCTCACCCATTGATCAGCTCCAGGATGATCAAAGACAGTCTGGAGTTACCTGTAAGTGCTGTAACAGTTAGAAGATGCCTGTGTGAAGCTAATTTATTTGCAAGAATCCCCCGCAAAGTCCCTCTGTTAAATAAAAGACGTGCAGAAGAGGTTACAATTTGCCAAAGAACACATCAACTGGCCTAAACAGAAATGGAGGAATATTTTGTGGATTGATGAGAGTAAAATTGTTCTTTTTGGGTCCAAGGGCCGCAGACAGTTAGTGAGACGACCCCCAAACTCTGAATTCAAGCCACAGTTCACAGTGAAGACAGTGAAGCATGGTGGTGCAAGCATCATGATATGGGCATGTTTCTCCTACTATGGTGTTGGGCCTATATATCACATACCAGGTATCATGGAACAGTTTTGATATGTCAAAATACTTGAAGAGGTCATGTTGCCTTATGCTGAAGAGGACATGCCCTTGAAATGGGTGTTTCAACAAAACAATGACCCCAAGCACACTAGTAAACAAGCAAAATCTTGGTTCCAAACCAACAAAATTAATGCCTTGCAGATGTGACGAAATCATGAAAAACTGTGGTTATACAACTAAATACTAGTTTACTGATTCACAGGATTGCTAAAAAAGCAGTTTGAACATAATAGTTTTGAGTTTGTAGCGTCAACAGCAGATGCTACTATTATTGTGAACACCCCCTTTTCTACTTTTTTTTTTTTTTACTAATAGCCCAATTTCATAGGCTTAAGAGTGTGCATATCATGAATGCTTGGTCTTGTTGGATTTGTGAGAATCTACTGGTACCTTGTTTCCCATGTAACAATAAGAAATATGCTCCAAACCTGGATGAATCTTTTTAGTCACATAGCACTACTATTATTCTGAACACTACTGTTCATACATACACACACACACATTTTATATATATATATATATATATATATATATATATATATATACACACATACATATACATATATATATACATATAAGAGGTCTATTAGAAAAGTATCCTAGCTTTTTATTTTTAAAAAAACCTATATGGATTTGATTCATATGTTTTTACGTCAGCCAAGCTTGAACCTTCGTGCGCATGTGTGAGTTTTTCCACGCCTGTCGGTGACGTCATTCGCCTGTGAGCACGCCTTGTGGGAGGAGTGGTCCAGCCCCCTCGTCGGATTTTCATTGTCTGAGAAGTTGCTGAGAGACTGGCGCTGTGCTTCATCAAAATGTTTTCCAAAACTGTGAGGCACATCTGAGTGGATACCATTCGACAAATTAAGCTGGTTTTCGTTGAAAATTTTAACGGCTGATGAGAGATTTTGGATTGTTTCTATCGCTGTAAGGACTTCCCACGGAGCGGGACGCTGCGCAGTGCTCTGAGGCGACGTCGTCATCCTGTTTCAAGCTGAAAACCTCCAAATTTAAGCCTCTGTTGACCCAGGACGTTGTGAGAGAACAGAGAACTTTCAGAAGAGGTCGGAATCAGCAGTTTATCCGGACATTCCACTGTTAAAGGAGATTTTTTTTAATGAAAGATGTGCGGACGGATTGGCGCGTCACGCAGCACGCCCGCCACAGGAAAAACACCTCCGTGTTGATAACCATTTGTAAAATCCAGGCGGCTTTTGGTGGCTTTCAGTTGAGTGAGTATCTGAGAAATTGTTTAACAGCAGGGCATGTTCCAACTTGTCCTTAAGGCTTCCAACGGAGCTGCAGTAACTACAGAGGCATAAAGCTTATCAGCCACAGCATGAAGTTATGGGAAAGACTAGTAGAAGCTAGGCTTAGAAAACAGGTGAAGATCTGTGAGCAGCAATATGGTTTCATGCCGAGAAAGAGCACTACAGATGCAATGTTTGCTCTGAGAATACTGTTGGAAAAGTACAGAGAAGGACAGAAAGAGTTACATTGTGTGTTTGTGTACTTAGAAAAAACTTATGATAGGGTGCCAAGAGAAGAGTTGTGGTATTGTATGAGGAAGTCTGGAGTGGCAGAGAAGTATGTTAGGGTAGTGCAGGACATGTACAAGAATAGTGTGAGAGCGGTGAGATGCGCAGTCGGAATGACAGACTCATTCAAGGTGGAGGTGGGATTACACCAAGGATCAGCTCTGAGTCCTTTCTTGTTTGCAGTGGTGATGGACAGGTTGACAGATGAGATCAGACAGGAGTCCCCATGGACTATGACGTTTGCAGATGACATTGTGATCTGTAGTGAGAGTAGAGAGCAAGTTGAGTCTAGTCTGGAGAAGTGGAGATATGCTTTGGAGAGAAGGGGAATGAAAGTCAGTAGAAGCAAGACTGAGTACATGTGTGTGAATGAGAGGGAGCCCAGTGGAATAGTGCAGTTACAAGGAGTAGAAGTGGTGAAAGTAGATGAGTTTAAATATTTGGGGTCAACTGTTCAAAGTAATGGAGAGTGTGGTAGAGAGGTGAAGAAGAGAGTGCAGGCAGGGTGGAGTGGGTGGAGAAAGGTGGCAGGAGTGATTTGTGACCGAAGAATATCAGCAAGAGTGAAGGGGAAAGTTTACAAAACAGTAGTGAGACCAGCTATGTTGTATGGTTTACAGACAGTGGCACTAACAAAAAGACAGGAGGCAGAGCTGGAGGTGGCAGAGCTGAAGATGTTGAGATTCTCTTTGGGAGTGACAAGAATGGACAAGATTAGGAATGAACATATCAGAGGGACAGCTCAGGTGGGACGGTTTAGAGACAAAGTCAGAGAGGCGAGATTGAGATGGTTTGGACATGTGCAGAGGAGGGACCCAGGGTATATAGGGAGAAGGATGCTGAGGATGGAGCCACCAGGCAGGAGGAGAAGAGGGAGACCAAAGAGGAGGTTCATGGATGTGCTGAGAGACGACATGCAGGTGGTTGGTGTGACAGAGGAAGATACAGAGGACAGGGTGAGATGGAAACGATTGATCTGCTGTGGCGACTCCTAACGGGAACAGCCGAAAGACAAAGAAGAAGATAATTGCAGGAGTGGTTGCTCTGAGTGACAGCGGCTGAGCCCAGTGTCTCCGCCTCCCACTGTGACCGTAACTCAGATTTCACTCGATGCACCTGCTAGCTGTTGTGGAGGACTGCATTTTGTTTGGAGTGTTTTATGCCAAACACCTGGAATAATAGGGATTTTTGTGTGGTGAAACAGCATAACGGATCATCTAAGACACCCCTGCTGCAATATTCACACTGAGTGAAACTCAGCTTTAATGCTGTACGCTAGCAGTGTTAGCACTTTTAACAGCTATCGGTAGCCTAATCCATTAAGCCCTGTTAACCCATTGAAAAATTAAGCGGCTCATAACTTCAAAGGTCCACAAAAAGTACATCATTAGAACAACCACCGTGCAGTCATTTAAAAAACACCTGATCTAAGGTTAGCCTGTTAGCTTAGGTGGTTCAGTCTCAAAGAGAGAGGCATGTTCTGTATCAAGTGTATCAAGTAAGAAGAAGAAGAAAAAAAACATGCAAAAGTCGTTGCATATACAGTTCATCCAGCAACAGCCACTGAAGTCTGGCACTTCTTTGTGCACAGACACTCCTCTTTTCAGAATTTGCTCAAACCTGACTTACTGATTTCACTAAATTCTAATAAATAGATGTGGGGAAGTTTATCGTTTTTGTGTAAAGAAAAAGTTTTTAAGCCAGTGAAAATGAATAAAAGCTCAAGGGAGAAAAAGCCACAGTGGCATTCCATCAAATGATGACATACATAATTAAACAATTGCAGGATTCAATCCCGTAATGGTTTTATGATACAACAGCTGTCACAAAATGCCTTTCTAATGAGAGCCACTTGGAAATGGCTTTCAGCACCTTATCTTCAGAAACCAAAATGAGGCAGAACATTTGACATCGCAGTCAACCCTCAGTACAAACGCAGTCCAATTACACCTACGTAATTATGGCTTTGAGTGCATTTTCTAATAAAAATTACATATATATTGTTCAAACAGTTCAGCTATTATGTGAGGAACCGTCAGTAATTTGTACTGATTTTGGCATGTGTCAAACCATTCTCACACACACACACACACACACACACACACACACACACACACACACACACACACACACACACACACACACACATTTTCATTTTAGCATCCCCATTTGTAAATCCTCTTTCGTATTTACATGGCACAGTCTTGAGCGCAAAGTAGGATTCAGGGCAGAAAGGAGTTGTATTTATGACTTAAATGGTCATGGTTACGTTTTGGGCTTAGCATGAAAAAACAATGAGTGACATCTGTTATTGCCTTTAGTAAGAAACAATTCGAAGGCAAATTCAGAAGCGAGAGCCACAGCCACAGCCAACATTGTCCCAGAGGACACAACACCAGGACACATCATCCACAGTCATCACAGACGGACCAAGGCCTAATGAAGAAATAAGTATATATATAAGTGGTGTAATGGATCACAGTTTTACAGTAAACAAGAAGAGTCACAGTCTGAGTGGAAGAAATGCAGCTGCTCCGCGCTCACACAATCTGTTATATATATATAATAAAAAAAAAGCCTCACGGAGAGACTGGCGCTCCCGCTGTTGCTGCATGTTTTAACAGTCTTTAGCCTCATTGTCCACTAATGACAACCGAGTTGGTGCAAACACTTCTGGAAAAAAAAAAATAATAATAATCATTTTTAAAAACCTTCATTCTCATTAAAGGGTCTGAGGAGAAAGTATCCGTCGTCTCTTCCCTGTGCAACTGTGAGCACACTGAACCAAGCGTCGCACTTGAAGTGCATTCAAAGCCGAGGTGACAAAGTTGAGAGCTCTGGAAAAAACATGACCTTGTGGGTAGGATGAATGTATTTATATGAAAAGGGTGATGAATAAAATGATTACTGTTAACTTCCCGTTAGATAATACAGACATCCTTACTTTTTGTGACGGGAAAAAGTTATAAACTCAGATCAGTTTTGCTCCTTTTCATGATTTTGACAAAGGCTATTTTTATTCACTGATACAGTTCAAATTCAAAATTCAAATCACTTCATTTATCCCCAAGGGGCAATTTTAAAAAAGGCATGACAGCTTGAAGGACTTAAAAACAAACAAACAAACAAAAAAAAACATACACAGTACACAACCATCAAAAAGTTATGTGCTAGATTATAAAATGCTTTTTTAAATAAAGTGCTTTTAAATTAAATTGCAATTTAATACAAGAATTAAGTTATTTTATTTTAACATATTACGTAAAACATTGGACACCATGTTTTCATTCAGGACCAGGGTTCTAGCTATGGTGAGCAGCGCCAGGTAGTATCGCCCAGTACTGCAAATTTCCACCCGGCTCTAGAGTTCAAATTAGCTGTCCCACCCAGCACAGATTTTCCAAAAAAAATGAAGTGAAATGCTGCTGAAAAATCTACTAATTTGATCGAATTTCAAACTTATAGAGTCGTACTTTTGTTTTATTTTGCAATTTCAACCAAATAATTAAAGAAATATATTTCTCATTTATCTAAGCCACAAACAGCAAAGAGATCAGCAGTCAGCTGCTCTGCTGTGAAGCTGCTGGAGTCAGCTGCTGTGAAGCTCTATGGCTTCACAGAGTGCTGAAAGACACACTCCGCTCTGACTTAAAGGAAAAAAAAAATCCTCCAGAAAAATGTTTTATAATCCAGAGTTGCTTTTGTGTTGGCAGATGCTGATAATACACTCAGAAGTTTACGGTTTATTTTATAGTTTCAAGCTTGTTTCCAAAAAGATCGGAGACGGCGAGAGTGTGAGGGGGGCAGAGGAGGGAGAGCAAGAGGAGAGGAGTGGGGGAGAAGCCTCAGCGAATCAGAGAAAGTGAAAAACTGACAAATCAGTCTAGGTTCAGCTCTTGTTCAAACAAGACAATTCGAGGCTATATTGTTTAAAAAAGTAATGCTATCCCACTCAAACATGTTGAGAAAAAAAACAGTCATGACAGAAAAATTCTTCACAGGATTAAAAGGTACAGTGTGTCATTTTTCAAGAAGAGAGCAAATGCTATATGCACATCAAATATTAATGTGTTTTCAACCTTTTCCACATTATTTTTTTAACTTAAGACTTTGACAGAAACATTTAAAAAAGAACTTTGGTATTACGAATATTATAACATAAATGTCATTTTTATGTATATTGTTCTTTCAACGCATCTAAAACCACTCAAAATTAGTTAAAACAGGGCTCGCCAATGACGTTTTAGAGGTTTAAAACCCTATAGCTTCAAGGGGCTCTGACCCCTTGACCCCCACTATGGCAACTAGAACCCTGTTTGGGACCACGGGCAAAATGTCATTTTCATCACGCGTTATTCTTAAAAAATAAAAATAGTATGCATTTTTGTTATTTTTTTGGAGGGGGGCGGGGGGGGGGTGTTTATCTGCAAAATTGATCCGATCCATACATTTAAAAGAAAACATCCAATACAAACTGTGGTTTTGTGATCCGTGACATCCCTAATATTACAATATTTTACACACACAGAGAGAATTATTTTCTATTGTATTTTTATTTCACAAGGTGTGCTACATTAAATGAAACTGCACTGAAACAGACTGTAGAGTTTCTAAGGAATTTCACTTCGGGGACTTGTGAACAGATGGACAAACAGACAGGGCGATTCCTATATTACCACCAATCCACCCAAATTTCTGTTTGGAACAATAATGTTGATGATAGACATGAACATGATAGGGTGGAAGACAGGACCCTCTGTGTCATTTATTCTTCATATGTAGCACCATAAGACATCGCAATATCACTGTAGCGTGACACCAAGTGTTACTTAAGTCCCTCACCCCCCAAAAAAACAAGATCCTTTACTCCAGTCACAGCTGTCGACTGTTGACTCACTGTGTGGGAAACAACACTGGAGGAGAGATGTGCTGGAGAGGGGACCAAGGGATGAGGGGATTCAGTAAAGTTGTTTCTTCATTTTAGAAACTTCCTCCAGAAAGGTCATCTCAAGGGCACGACGCTTCTCACTTATCAGCATTTTTTCTGCCACGGTTATTATTCATTCTGACTTCTTCTACCTTCTGAAATAAAATGAAAATTCTATTCCTTCAAAAGCTGTTTTTCCCCTGCAATGAATGTGCACCCACTAAGCAGACTAAAAATAGCTGACTTCCACCTGTCTGCCAAAACCAGCACTTATCTGGAGGGCAGTAATCCAAAGAACACTTGGGATTTTCTGTGGATGTCACTGCAGCGCATTCAGGGAAGGAGGGAAAAAAGAAAAAATGGACTTCATTTGTGGTATTTTCAAGCAGGAAGTAGGGTCGAACACACCGCTAAGATAATGGCCGTGGCGCCAGGACTGAATAATCGCCCAGTCACGCAGACAGATGCTCAACAAAAACGCAGCGCGCTGCTCTGATGAAATAGGAGAAATGATACTACTGTGTAGGCTGCGGTGATGTTACACACGAGGGCTATTCTCATTTAAATTACCAGAAGAAAAGAAACACCCTCAATGTTTGAGACGGAAAAACAGCAGAGAACATGTTGAAAAGAGGTTGATGTGTCGAGGAAGAAAGAAGGCAACAGGAAGCAGTAAAAACAGACGGTAGTGAAATTTCTCAAACCTATCTGTAGCTCGATGAGCAACCACCTGATGCTGCCTGATCAAAGACTTGCCACAGCGAGTTCAGAGACCTCCCACCGCCTCTGCTGTGTCTGCTGCGGCCACACTGCTGCTGCTGTCGCTGAGGACTGCAGAGGCAGGGCGGCTGCTTTTCACAGGAACACACACGGCTTTTTCCCCACCGCTGCCCGAGCTGCCAGGCAGACAGCATTTCCAGCTGACTGCCACAGCAACCACACAAATCAGAGGAATAAAACACACAACTTTTAATCGAAAACAGCCTGAATGACACCAGCTGTTACTAGTGGTTTTTATTTAGGTTTTTTTTTTTTTGTGTCATACACTGAACAAAAATACAAATGCAACACTTTTGTTTTTGCCCCCATTTTTCATGAGCTGAACTCACACATCCAAAACATTTTCTATATACACAAAAGACGTATTTCTCTGAAATATTGTTCAAAAATCTGTCTACATCTGTGTTAGTGAGCACTACTCCTTTGCCGAGACAATCCATCACACCTCACAGGTGTGACATATCAAGATGCTGATCAGACAGCATGATTATAGCACAGGTGTGCCTTTGGCTGGCCGCAATAAAAGGCCACTCTGAAATGTTTTTGGGTTTTTTGGCCATTTTTTTAGAGCATATGAATGATAACAAAAACTTTTTTTTCCACTCATGGTTAGTGGTTGGGTGAAGCCATTTATTGTCAAACAACTGTGTTCACTCTTACCATAGAGTGCCATACTGTTTGTATTTCTTCGTAATTAATGTAAATAAAGTCCAAGACATACTCAGTGGCAGTATTACCATCAGAGAGCCTCATCCACAATGACCACAAAAGACTCCAAGCTGTCAGTGATGTTAAAGAGGGAAACACACATATTAAGAACAGGAGGATGTAAACTTTTGATCAGCGTCATTTGGGCAGTTTCTGTTGTCATTATGATTTAAAAGAGGAAACAGTTGTTTGACAATAAATGGCTTCACCCAACCACTAATCATGAGTGAAAAAAAGGTTTTGTGTTATCATTCATATTCTCAGAAAAATGGCCAAACAACCAAAATTTCTGTCGGGGTATGTAAACTTTTGAACATAACTGTACAAGTCCTGACCTGCTCATTTTTGAAGCACTAGGAAAATTACAGCTGTCACACTCGTGAGCCCCAGTCCCACATGACAACATGCCATCATTTTTGGATAGATCCCAGACTTTGTCTTGTCACAGGTGGAGCAAATGGCACTAGAGCCACAACAAAGTATTTTCAATCTTCAGTCTCCTTTTGTTTCATAGAATTTAAAAACAACCACCGCATTAAGTACATATATTTCTCACTTCCTGATGAACTGTGTGTGTGTCCTCTGTGACGGCTCCTAACTAACTGGGACAACATAGATTTTTTTTTTTTTTTTTTGCAAAGTGCATTCATCGTATTCAAGTATCTCAAATTCCAGTTAAACTACTTTTTACTGTTGAGAAAATCTATTCTGACATCAACAACCTAGACAGAGCTTAACAGCATCGCTGAGAAAAACACTCTGGAATGAAGATCATAAGATGTCCCTAAGCTCTAATATCCACAATCTTTGGTGCTGCTGATGTTTACCTTCGAGTGGGTGCAATGAGCAATGGACAGCAGAACCAACAGGTTTATTGTGATGATCTCACCACAGTGTACAGCGGAGGTCTCTAACTCGCTCCAGAAAGGGCTGAGAGGGTGCAGGCTTTCTTTGCAACCACCCACTCCACCAGCTGATTTCACTGATTAACTGATTCCATCTGCTCAAAGTGATGTTAATCAGAGACCTCTGGTCTACAGACACCTCAGTCAAGTCCCAGCTGTGCTTCCTTTTGAGCCAAGTGGTGGTTTGAATTCAAAACACCCTGAAGAAATGCTCTTAAAGACACCATTTTTTAAACTTAGTGTTTAGACACTGCTACTCCTCATGTATGTTACACCACATTTCTTTAACTACTTCAGAGAAGAGCATTACATCACAAAAATAAAAAAAAGGTAGAGCCAGACTATTTTTTTTTACAGTGGACCATCAAATCATCAAATAAAAGAATAGACTTGTTACCCTTGAGTACCCAAGGAAGAGCCAAAAAAACAAAGCTCGGAAAACACCTGTGCTATAAAGTTTGCAGAAGCCTGACGATCACACACTATAACCATAAAATACAACCATGTTCTCAGCCTCACGGGGTGTACAGGGAGGACATGCAGGTGGTTGGTGAGACAGAGGAAGATACACAGGACAAGGTGAGATGGAAACAATTGATCCGCTGTGGCGACCCCTAACGGGAGCAGTCGAAAGAAGAAGGCAGGCATCTTCCCAAAAACCCACTGATTTAGTTGGAAAAATTACTGTCAAATGTCAAATGCAATAAACTGAGATCTTCATAAATTATAGAAGAAACCGTTCATCTCCAATTCCTCACAAAGTAGAAAATCAAAAGAAGGGGGAAAAAATAAATCCACATAGCCTGCCTACCTTTGCTGAAGTCCTTGGGATCAAGGGAAAGACTGTATCCAGGTAACGTCTCCAGCAGCAGCTTGTAGCAGGCCCTCCAGCCCGGCTCTGGGATGGTGGGAGCCACACACTGCATGGCTGCAACACGCTTGAAGAAAGCCGACTTACGATGGAATCCGATGAGTTCGTACAGTTCTGACAGGATACTGTAGCGCTGGATCTTCTCCTCCTCAGACAGCTGCAGTTATGAAGACAAATTGTGCAGACTGTGAAATCCTAGTGGACTGAGAATAATACTCCCAGTACTAACACTCACACTTCCACACAGTCCACAGGTGAGTAAACAGGCATTCATGCACGAATTACAAAAGTGAAGGAGTTAGTCAGATAAAGAGGTTGAAAAGTTGTCCACTGGCTGTAGAGTTCACATGATGAAAAAAAAGTTATCTGAACATTTCAAGCTCATGTTCTAAAATACAACTGGAAAGATGTGTAGCAAATTATATGAAAATTAATTGCCATATACTACTCATGATCCAGTACCAGGTAATGTACCTGTAAGTAGTATTTACCCAAAATACTACTCATATCTGTGCATTAAACTTCAAGAAGCATTAATTACAACATGTCAAAGTTTACTTGACAGGAGCCAGTCTTGTCAGTGTTTGAGGTGTTTCGCTCATCCAAATGACAGCTTCAGTCATTCGGATGTTTGTGCTCCAGCATTGCTTGTGCTCACACTACATGTGGCCGCTGCCCAACACAGCTGGACCGCACCCTAAACCACACCCTACACCACCTCCACAAGTCAAGCCAGACCCACACCAGCGGGCCGGCCCCCAACCCAGAGCACTCACACAAGTCAAACAAACTGGATTTTATGAGTGTAACGCACTCGGGCACTGTCCAGAGCAAAGCACTAGTACACCCTAAGGATACTTCACACATCCAATGATCCTCTGGAAACATGCAGACTCACAACTCAAGAGAAACTGTTACAAAATGACGTTATTTATACTACAGCAGAAACTCTCTTCCCTTAAAGGAATGGAAAAGGTAACATAATTTATGATTGGGTTGGTAGATTATGATATTGAGAGCCCATATGAAAAGTTTTAGGCATGTGGGATCATTTCTGTTAAACGTATGAGCGTTTTTGTATGGCTGGTCTAAAGCCACCAGCTTGCAGCCATGCCGGCAGCTATAACAGTCATGTGTGACATCACATGGGAACGGAGGTTCACAACTCCGTCAGTGTTGCTCTTCAGTATAGAAGGGGCACAGCACGTATGCAGCAATCAACATACCAGGTCCCGGATCGATATCGGGTTCTGATACCGACATAATTTGCGGATCAGAATTTCCCGATCCAACCTGCGGAATTTTCCCATACTGGAGAGGAAACACATGAAACCTCTCTCGTGCTGCCTGCTCTCTGCTGTTTACTGCTGAACGGGCGGGAGGAGAGGAGGGGGAGGTTTCTAAGCAGAAGCTGAGCTGTTTCTTTCGCGCACCACAGCCGAGACGAGTTTTAAACCACCGGTTCAGCAAATTTCCGCGTGGTCTGTGCCGCCAAGCACAGATTTTCCGAAAAATTAATTGAATCGTTACTGAAAAATCAGCCACTTCAACATCCCGAGGCTGTGAAACGCTTTAACAGCAGCTCAGAGCACAACTGAGGACAGCCAAAGAGAAATTCACTTTCTCTCCGCTGAATGGGGGGAAAAAAAACAAACACCAAAATCGTTCAGTGTTTACCCAGAGTTACTCCCAGTGAGTGCCGCTGATGATACATTTAGAAATTTTGTTTATTTTACAGCTGAAAGGCTTCATGTTTGCTCATCAGGAAAACAGCGAGCGAGGCAGAGAGAGCGAGAGAAAGGGAAAGAGAGTGAGAGAGAGAGAGACTGATTGAGAGAGAGAGAGAGAGAGAGAGAGAGAGAGAGAGAGAGAGAGAGAGAGACAGAGAAAGAGAGGGGTTTATATCAGCGCATGTTCGTCATGTGTAGCTTTCGGTGCTCATGCTACATTACAGCAGTACTGCACTCGATCTGGGTTTTTTTCTGATTGGTTAAAATTGTGTCAATGGCAGCATTTATGAAATCATCAATGATAGATGAATTCTGCTTAAATGCCGACTTTCAGAGGTGGATATTTCAGTTGTAAGAGCTCATTTTCATTGATACGCATCAATCGTTAGTTTATAGCACAGTCCATCTTCCCAGCTGTATTTTATCAGTGGGTTTTCTTTTCCTTTAACCCATAGAGCCCTCAAACTATTTTCACAAGTTCTCCATACCTTAATAAATTTCCATTTTAAGGTACTTTCATTTAGTATAATGCCCATGTGGTGCATATCAAAATGTTTAGAACAGTCTCAGCTTCCTGACTGAGGCATATATTTGTTTAGAATACTGGGCAAAGATAATCTATGAATAGATATATGGTGAAGAGTTGATCGGGATGCAGGACAGCTTCATTAGAGCTTTAAGGGTTAAAGCTATATACTGGAGATGACACAATCTTACTTTTTAAAACTGGAGCAGTCACTTGGATGATGG
This sequence comes from Thalassophryne amazonica, assembly GCF_902500255.1. Lineage (NCBI taxonomy): Eukaryota > Metazoa > Chordata > Actinopteri > Batrachoidiformes > Batrachoididae > Thalassophryne > Thalassophryne amazonica. The sequence continues at coordinate 66,324,344 of NC_047122.1, forward strand.
ACAAAATGTCTTTAAGGCCAAGAACAAGTCCAGATGCTGTTAAGTGATCTTCTAGATATGTCCTACCCTGGATTACTCAGAACATTTATGGACATTCAGTGGAAGTATTCATTAGTTATCATGCTCAAAGTGAAACATCTGCATAGCCACGCAGAGAAACACCGTGAATGCATTATTACTACAAGACATGAGGGTAGTTAAAGTAACTCAGCATTGTGACATAACTACACCAGCGAGAATAAAAATGTAACAATACAATAAACTCTCAAGGTATAACATGTCAAACTATTTATTTGATTATGCACCTAAAAAAAAAAGAAAAAAAAATCAATTTATTCTGTAGCTTCCCTTTTTCAAATGTAAACCACATGATGCTAGTGGTCATAATACCATATTTTCCAGAGTATAAGTCACTGTTTGTTTGTTTTTTTTTTGTTGTTGTTGTTTTTTTAAAAAAAACAAAACAAAAAAAAACAGCAATTATCTAATTCTCAACAACAGCAAAACAGTTATTCACAGAAATCAAAGCCTGAAACAAAATAAACTCTAATGGTAACAGAACAAATTCAAATAATAAAAAGTACACGACAACAACGTACTAAAACCCCAAATTAATGAGTTGATAATTGAGAAAAAAAAGTGTGACTTATACTGTGGTGCGACTTATACTCCAGTGCCACTTATATACTCAACAAAAATATAAACGCAACACTTTTGGTTTTGCTCCCATTTTGTATGAGATGAACTCAAAGATCTAAAACTTTTTCCACATACACAATATCACCATTTCCCTCAAATATTGTTCACAAACCAGTCTAAATCTGTGATAGTGAGCACTTCTCCTTTGCTGAGATAATCCATCCCACCTCACAGGTGTGCCATATCAAGATGCTGATTAGACACCATGATTAGTGCACAGGTGTGCCTTAGACTGCCCACAATAAAAGGCCACTCTGAAAGGTGCAGTTTTGTTTTATTGGGGGGGATACCAGTCAGTATCTGGTGTAACCACCATTTGCCTCATGCAGTGCAACACATCTCCTTCACATAGAGTTGATCAGGTTGTCAATTGTGGCCTGTGGAATGTTGGTCCACTCCTCTTCAATGGCTGTGCGAAGTTGCTGGATATTGGCAGGAACTGGTACACACTGTCGTATACGCCGGTCCAGAGCATCCCAAACATGCTCAATGGGTGACATGTCCGGTGAGTATGCCGGCCATGCAAGAACTGGGACATTTTCAGCTTCCAAGAACTGTGTACAGATCCTTGCAACATGGGGCCGTGCATTATCCTGCTGCAACGTGAGGTGATGTTCTTGGATGTATGGCACAACAATGGGCCTCAGGATCTTGTCACGGTATCTCTGTGCATTCAAAATGCCATCAATAAAATGCACCTGTGTTCTTCGTCCATAACAGACACCTGCTCATACCATAACCCCACCGCCACCATGGGCCACTCGATCCACAACATTGACATCAGAAAACCGCTCACCCACACGATGCCACACACGCTGTCTGTCATCTGCCCTGGACAGTGTGAACCGGGATTCATCCGTGAAGAGAACACCTCTCCAACGTGCCAAATGCCAGCGAATGTGAGCATTTGCCCACTCAAGTCGGTTACGACGACGAACTGGAGTCAGGTCGAGACCCCGATGAAGATGACGAGCATGCAGATGAGCTTCCCTGAGATGGTTTCTGACAGTTTGTGCTGAAATTCTTTGGTTATGCAAACCGATTGTTTCAGCAGCTGTCCGAGTGGCTGGTCTCAGAAGATCTTGGAGGTGAACATGCTGGATGTGGAGGTCCTGGGCTGGTGTGGTTACACGTGGTCTGCAGTTGTGAGGCTGGTTGGATGTACTGCCAAATTCTCTGAAACGCCTTTGGAGACGGCTTATGGTAGAGAAATGAACATTCAATATATGAGCAACAGCTCTGGTTGACATTCCTGCTGTCAGCATGCCAAATGCACGCTCCCTCAAATCTTGCGACATCTGTGGCATTGTGCTGTGTGATAAAACTGCACCTTTCAGAGTGGCCTTTTAGTGTGGGCAGTCTAAGGCACACCTGTGCACTAATCATGGTGTCTAATCAGCATCTTCATATGGCACACCTGTGAGGTGGGATGAATTATCTCAGCAAAGGAGAAGTGCTCACTATCACAGATTTAGCCTGGTTTGTGAACAACATTTGAGGGAAATGGTGAAATTGTGTATGTGGAAAAAGTTTTAGGTCTTTGAGTTCATCTCATACAAAATGGGAGCAAAACCAAAAGTGTTGCGTTTATATTTTTGTTGAGTACATATGGGTTTGTCCTTTTTTTAACAGGTGCAACTTATAGTCCAGCGTGACTTATACGCCGGACAATACAGTAGTAATAACAATAGTACACTAAAGAGAAAAAAAGTTTTTACTTGGCAGTTGGATAGATACCTGACCCAAGTTGATGTAAACAGCATTCTGCAGAAAGTCTGAGGCCTCCCTCGCCCTCTTCTGAATGGCGAGCACTCTGACAGCTTTCACACAGGCCTCCAGCTCAATCACACCTGCGTTCTTATACTGCCAGAGATAAGAAGAATGGAAAGTCCTGCTGTTAATACAAAATGAATAAGCAATGAGGGTTGCCTTGACTACTACAACCAGCCTGGCAATCAGAAAGAATGTTTTATTCAGTAACATGTTATCATGCTCATCCGTCACTGCAGGAGGAGAGTGACAGGAAAATGTGATAACGTCTCGTTGACTTCTTTTTTTTAAGGGATTCCCAGCCTCATTTGCGTTCCCACTGGACATGGCACTTTATATCGTGTGCAGGTAAAGTGCATGTACTTTTTATCTTGCTGTCCCCCAAATACCCAACACTTCTACCCTCACTGTCTCCTCATTAAAATTCAATTAATAGCTGAATGGCGACATGTTGCGAGGTAATTTAATTTTGAAAGAACTACTTACAGGTAAAAGGGCTGTTGGAGGTCAGTGCTAAGCGGTAATTATATAAATGAAGATAAAGCACAGCATTGCGTCTGAATACCTTAGTGGCATAATGAGTCTCTTCAGCTTTCACTAAGCATTAAAGATACCTTAATACTTATTCTTTTTTACTTTGATCAAGCAAAAGTGGTCAAAGGACATCTGCCAGCCTCCATGCATATTCTCTTATAAGCAATTACACAATAGCTACTGTCCTTTTAAACTGTCTGGACTCCTGTTTTTACAGTCGTTCTTGCTCATTTTTCTTTTTAAACACGTGGCATTCAATGTGAAACAACGGTGGTCAGCATGTGCTGGTATGCTACCCCACGACACACACACTCTAAGAAACAAAACTGAATACCGCCCCCTTGTGAGTTGGAACATTATCACATGCTGGGCACTTCACAACCCGTCTTCAGGTAACTTCAGAAGAAGCAGGTCTTTAAATGTGAAATATTCATTTTGGCATGACAAAAATTTAAATGGAAAATAACACTTTACTGTCTTCAAAGCATTCTGCATTGAAAGCCTGGTTAATAAAACCATCACAACGTCCACCGACACCATCAAATCAAATTACTGATTCAATACAAGAAGAATGACACACAATGACAACACTGGAGGATGATGACAGAGGACATGTTTGTTTTTAGGATTAACATATTTAAACAACAATAATAACGCAGGATAAACCTGCTGCGTGCAATAATGCAGGCCGAGCTGTAAGTGCATGACAAAAATTAAAGAGGAGCTGTCCAATAGGTAGAAGGGCATTTTTCTTTGACCCAAAATACTTTTAGGACTGCGGTTGGGATGAAATGTAAATAAGGCATGCATTAGCCAAGGCTTAGGTGAAACTAGACAAAGGAGTGAAGAGCGATTCTAGTTGTGGTAAGTTCACTATGAAACTGAAGTGAGTGCTGGCCCATCCTGCAAAAGAATATTTTGCCAAATCTGAATCACACCCATTAAGACTGCCAGGAGTTGTAGCAGAAGTTGCACAGCTTTTCTGTGGGATAAAAAATTATTGAACCCTTAGAAGGCTTTAGCCAGTCCTCGACAACATTCATATTATGTTAATCTGATTAATCATATAACTGATTAATGCAAGTGATAAAACTATTCTGGCTGTCTGTGAAAGCCTCGACCACACAGGATTTCAGGCAGACATATTGACCAGATATTCTGTACAAATACATTACTACAGACAATTTACAGGTTCCTGGGGGGAGGGCGGGGGGCAGAGGAGTACAAAAATAAATCCTAGAGAAAGCATTCTGTACTTTCAACAAGGCTGATATTCAAATGAGTCTATCTCTGTAGTTTTCATTCAGTACCTTTCCATAGTATGAGATAGCCTCTTTGTATTTCTCAATAATGTCCTCAGGACTCAAGCAGTTCTTCGCTCGTCCAATCTCAGTGCTGGTGTCTGCACTAATACCGTTGGTTGTGAGGGCACCTGCACCCAAAACAGGATGAGTGAGGATTACTTGCTGGAGTGACCCATCGATCTGTTCTGACAGATTTCGAAAGAAAAAGTAAAACAGGCATGAAAAACAAAGACAAAGAAATTACTTACCCTTTACCAACAGCCACAGAATGCGATATAAACCACCTACTGGCGCAAATATTAAACTAGACAATACCAAACTATTTTGACCTTTGACATTCTGTATCATCGTGTTTGTATTTGAGACCAAGGTTCTCTTCACTAAATTACAGTGGCTTGCAAAAGTATTTGGCCCCTTGGTATTTCACGCATTTTAATTTGTTTATGATATTTCAAATACAAAGAGTAAATCAGGCTTCTCAATATTAAAAAAAAATCTAAAATTTTCTTCCTTAAACTCAAACTCAAAGCAAATCTCTGCAATTTGATATAAATTAATAAAAAATATATAAGCCAAGATGATGAGTTGCATAAGTAATCAGCCCCTTTCGTATAATACCTGTAAATAATCAGCTTTATTTCCAGTTTTCTTCAGACAAGTCAGGGGATGGATACATGAACATTTCCAAGTCACTGAATACGTCTTGGACTTTATTTACATCAGTTATGAAGAATGTCAGCCTGATCTCATCAGATCTCAAAAGCAGTGCGAGACCTGGTTAGTACTTGGATGGGAGACCTCTTTGGAACACCAGCGGCTGTCTGTGTTTCTCCAGGTTGCACTGGAGTTGCGTTAGGAAGGGCATCCAGCATAAAACTTGTGCCAAATACCAATGCGGATCTGGCTGTATCCACTGTGGTGACCCCGGACAAAAAAAAAACAAACAAAAAAAACGGGAGCAGCCGAATGGACAACAACACTTATGAAGAAATACAAACAGTATGACACTCTATGGTAAATCTGTGTGGAGTAGACAGTTCTCAAAAACTGAGTGACTGTGCAAGAAGGAGAAGAGTGAGGAAAGCTACCAAGACACTCAGACAACCCAGAAGAAGTTACAGGCTGCTATGGCTGTGATTGGAGAAATTGTGCACAGTGCATGTTTTGCATTTTATATCCCCAGTTATACAGCTTCATGATGAAGTGGTACAGAGGAGAGTTTCATTTTAAAAAAGACCTAAAAGTTCAGCTACAATTTGCCAGATGGTACATCTGAGATGCAAGACTAGATTTGATGTTTTTGGTGAAAGAAAACCCTCCTCTGTACCACTTCATCATGAAGCTGTATAACTGGGGATACAAAATGCAAAACATGCACTGTGCACAATTTCTCCAATCACAGCCACATAAGCCAGTAACAACTTCTGGGTTCTCTGGGTGTCTTGGTGGCTTTCCTCACTTTTCTCCTTCTTGCATAGTCACTCAATGTCAATTTTATTTATATAGCACATTTACAACAGCAGCAGCTGCCCAAAGTGCTTCACAGTAAAAACAATATCAAAAACCATACCAAAAAATTAAAATTCCAAAATATCCAAAAACACGTAAGACCAGACACACACAGCTTAAATTGTATTAAAAGCCAAAGCATAAAAATGAGTCTTAAGAACAGATTTAAAAGACTCTAGAGATGGAGCAGCTCTGATGTGCAAAGGCAAACTGTTCCAAAGTTTAGGCGCAACCACCGAAAAAGCCCCATCACCTCAAGTTTTTAATCAAGATCTGGGCACATTTAATAAAAACTGGCTTTCTGACCTCACTGATCTGACCGGAACATAAGGAGTCAAAATGCTCAGAGAGGTATTCGGGAGCCAAACCATTTAAACACTTGAACACAAGCAACAGAATCTTAAAGTCAATCCTAAATGTGACTGGGAGCCAATGGAGTGAGGCTAACACAGGGGTGATATGCTCTCGCTTCCTCGTCCCTGTGAGCAGTCGTGCAGCAGCGTTCTGGACCTGCTGCAGACGCTTTAGAGACAACTGGTCCAGTCCACAGTAGAGTGAGTTACAATAATTTAGACGGGATGTTATAAACAAATGAATAACTCGCTCAAAATCACATGCTGGGAGGTAAGCTTTCACTTTTCTCAAGATTCTGAGTTGGTGGAAACTGGCCTTTACCACAGAATTAATTTGCTTGTCCATTTTGAAGGAGCTGTAAAAAATAACCCCCAGATTTCTGACAGAATCATGCACACAGGAAGACAAAGGACCAAGCACATCATATTAACCAGATGACCATGCAGGGCCAAAACCAACTATTTCAGTGTTTTTCTCTGAGAATTACAAAGTTTTGGGCCAACCAAGTTTTCACTTCCTGCAGACAATTTACCAGGTTAGTAAAAGAATTTGATGGGAGCTTAAGTGGGAGATAGATTTGCAGGTCATCGGCATAAAAATGAAGGGTCAAGTTGTATTTTCTGAATATGGTGCCAAGTGGCATCATATACAGTGAAAAGGTTTGTGAGAACTCAGTTTGTGAGAACTGTCTACTCCACACAGATTTACCACAGAGTGTCATGCTGTTTGTATTTCTTCATAACTGGTGTAAATAAAGTTCAAGACATAGTCAGTGACTTGGAAATGTTCATGTATCCATCCCCTGACTTGTCTGAAGAAAGCTGGTAATTATACAGGTATTATACCAAAGGGGCTGATTACTTATGCAACCCATCATCTTGGCTTATATATTTTTTATTAATTTATATCAAGTTGTAGAGATTTGCTTTCAGTTTAAGGAACATACGTAATTTTCCAATTTTTTATATTGAGAAACCTGATTTACTTTTTGTGTTTGAAATGGAATAAATAAATTAAAATGCATGAAATACCAAGGGGCCACATGTTTTTGCAAGCCACTGTAAATGCAAGTCCAGCTCTTATCCTCACTGTGTTTTAAAGCAATAACACGTAATACACAGTAACGAGCAGTCTTCTGCCTTTGGTGTTTCTAAGAAGTGAATAAAATAATGTTTCCAGGGTAGTTACAACTATTTAAAAAGCAATCACAAGGTGCATCTCGCAACCAAATCTGATTAGAATACAAATATCAATTGAGACCCCATTGCCTAGCAACGGAGCTGTGTCCATAGCAACAATGAGGCACTGTCAGTGTAAAAATGTGTGAATAATGAGATGTCGCACTGTACAATTTCTTGGCCAAGTGGCACGGAGAAATGCTTCAGGCACAAATTGCACAGAGCTACATAAAGCGTAATTGCTGAGAAATCCACATTACGGGCTATAAATACACAATATCTTTTATTTTTCTTTGCAGAACATAATGGCATGTTCAGCTCAACTGAGTTCTCCACATTTGTGAAATTAAAGTATGCAGCAATGATGCTGGACTGCCACCTGCTGCTGCACAACAGGAGTTACACTGTGTTATTTTTTGTTTGAAGAGGTGGTTATAAAAAATAAAATAAAACTAACACTTTGGATAGGGCTGAACAGTAGGTGCTAAAATGACAAGTGAGGCCAACTCCTGTGGTATGACACAGCTCATTTTGAGGAAGAGTCAAACCAAAACGTTCTAATACAATGAAATAAAGCGCAGAATTTGATACGCTAATGACGGAGTGTGAAAATGACAAAGTAATGTAAGTATTTTGGACAAATATACCCTCAAGTAAGCCACAAGCAATCAGGAATTTTGAAAAGAGTGTTGCTGGTTAGTCGTATCATACCTGGGTCAATGAGAACCTCCTGTGCCCCTACAGACGGAGACAAAGAACGCACATTCACAACATGAAGTTAGCAGTGTTAGTCCCAACAAGCTGCTCACCTCTGCTTCAAAGCAGGCTGAGGTTTGCCACCAGCTCTGACAAAATTTTAAGCATGTTTTCGCCAGAACAAAGTGAACAGCTGGACAATATGCTGATCCCCACCCCCACCCCAAGATTAAAAAAAAAAAAAAAATCTATCTACCATATTTTCCAGAGTATTAGTCGCACCCATCAAAAACTGCTTTTTGAACAGGAAAAAAAAAAACATACATAAGTCACACCGGCCCATCAGCCATTTTCTGTGTTAAGAGCTCTTTAATTTAGGATTTTTGTACATTGTTGTAGTGTATTTACTGCCATTTATTCTTTTATTACTGCAATTAATTTTGTTTAGTGCTTTGATTCTTAGGAAAGTTCTGTATAAAAAGTCATTAATTACTATTATTAATAAACTTGTGAATTAGTAGTACATAAGTCACACCAAAGTTTAATTCGCAGGGTTTTGCAAACTTAAAAAAATAAACAAACAACACAACATCCTCCGGAAAATACTGCATTTGTAGGTTATTTATATTTTGTAAATTTATTTCAAGATCAAGAAGTGTGTGCTTCCATGAACCAGTCTGCACTCTCATGGTTTCTAACTCAACTCTGATGGAGTTGGAGACAACCAACAGACAGATGACACACATGCATTTTCCACTGTTTACTCACTCTCAATTTCATGTCATAAATCAAATTCCATATTTGAATTATTTGTGATAGTTGAAGGAATAAATACTCATTAAAAAAAGACAATAGATTAAGCAATACTTTATTTATCTACTTCTTCGAGATTTATATTAAAATTGCTAAAGTAGAATTTTCTGCAGATTGGACACTGAAATGTATATCACAAGAATTTTAATAAAGTTAAACTGTACACAATGTTTTGTGGGTCGCCAGAAGAGGAGGTACTGCTGGCCCACCACCAGTGGGCGCCCTGCCTGAAGTGCGGGCTTCAGGCACGAGAGGGCGCTGCCGCCACGGACACAGCCGGGGGTGACAGCTGTCACTCATTATCTCTTGACAGCTGTCACCCATCTACTCAACATCATCTCACTCCATAAAGACCAGACGTCATCTCCACCTCGTTGCCGAGATATCGTACTTCGTTGGAGGTAATATCCTCAGCCATTTGTGTTAACTTATAATCTGTACATTGTGAGTGTTTGCAGGGTACCGGTCCCTCTTTCTGTGGAGGCTGAGTGAGTGCAGGACGGCACTCTTTTCCCCTGAGGAATCACTGCGGTACTCTGCAACATATTGAGTGAGAGGTGGAGGTGGCATTCCCACCGTTGTTGTTACTGGTGTACACACACCCACACTTGACTGTCTTTGTTCTCGCCAGCAGTACCAGATCCGACAGTCGGGGACGGTGATCACCTGGGAATTCGGGACTTGGCGGCTCCAGTATTCACCAGGTTCAGTGGCGGCGGAAATCGTGTGGTTCCGGCTCTTCTCAGGACAGACGTCTTCTATCCTCGAGCCTGCCCACACGTCACCTTTGTGGATTGACTGTAATTATATTCTGAGATTGTCTGTATGTTCGTTGTGCACCTTCACAACATTAAATTGTTAATTTTTGGCTCATCTATTGACCGTTCATTTGCGCCCCCTGTTGTGGGTCCGTGTCACTACACTTTCACAACACACAAAGCAGTGTTAAAATAAAACCATGTTAATAGCCAAGAGGCAGCTTCAACAATGTTAATTGTTTGAAGAAAAAAAAATATTAAAATGGGTCTTGTTAAGCAAAAGAAGCTTCAGCAGGTCAGCAGGTCTGACACACAAAGCATGCAGTTTAGTGTTGTGTGGGCCGCTGAAGAGGAGGTACTGCTGGCCCACCACCACCAGAGGGCGCCCTGCCTGGAGTGCGGGCTCCAGGCACCAGAGGGCGCTGCCGCCTCACAGGAGCAGCCGGGGTGACAGCTGTCACTTATCACCAGATCTACAGAGGTATATCAGCAAGACGGCATCTCCACCTCATTGCCGAGATATCGCTCTACTAAGGAGGTAATATTCTCAGCTGACTGTGTTTGTTGACAGGAATATCTGTTACTTGTGTGAGTTGGACAGTATTCATTCTGTTCCTTTTTTCGACAAGAGGTGGAGGTGGTTTCCCACCATACGTGTTGCTGGGTGCACACGCGCCCACTTCTAACTGTGTTTGCTCCTCGCCAGCAGTACCAGATCCGACACGCGGAGGCAGTGGCCACCTGGGAGTTCGGGACTTCGCGGCTCCAGTATTCCCGGGGTTCGGTGGCGGAGGAAATCGTGTGGTTCCGGTTCGACTTCGGACTGATGTCTCCTATCTTCGAGCCTGCCCACATGACATCTTGTATTTGACTTCATTCACTATTGTAATCTGTTGTTGTTGTGCATTTTCACAACAGTAAAGTGTTGTATTTGGCTTTATCCATTGTTCGTTCATTTGCGCCCCCTGTTGTGGGTCCGTGCTCCTACACTTTCCCAACAGTTTAGTTTATGTTTCCACTGACATTCTGTCATATTTCATCTACCACTTAAGACTCTTTTCCCCACTTTCAGTGAAAGATGTTTAACATCTGACAATGTGGCTTTCCAGCGTTCTGTGGGAAAAGACAACAAAGTCATCGGTGTGGGGAAATCACTGTTTCTTACCACGTCCGTCCAAGTATCGTAACAGCTGGACGACTTCTGCAACATCTAACACTGGAGCAGAGTAACGTGGAAGTGAAATGCCCTCTTCCTCTACCACATGCTTGGTAGAGTGTGACTGAGGCGGAGTCTTACGTGGACGGAGGACTGCATCGAGCGGCAGAGCAGGAGAGTCGTGTACACCTTGAAGTGACTACCAGCTTCCTTTTTTTGGTTCCTCTTTTCCTCTCAACAGCTTTGCTCAGGATCATCTTTCATAAAACACAAGTGTTCTGTTTGCTGTTTGAATGGTGACTGCAGTGAGACGGGTGCACAGAAGCAGAGTCTGATTAGTTTAAACAGCAGTTTAAAAAGTTTGGCATTGGGTTTAGTTTGTCACTAAACAAGAAGCGACAGGTCTTGAAGAAGAGGAAGAAGATGAAGAGGAAATAAATGGTAAATGTACTGTATTTATATAGCGCTTTTCCATCTGCATCAGGCGGTCAAAGTGCTTTACAATAATGCCTCACATTCACCCCGACGTGAGGGTGGTGCCATACAAGGCGCTCACTACACACCGGGAGCAAATTGAGGCACCAAGGGCCCTTAGTGATTTTCCAGTCAGGCTGGGATTTGAACCAAGGATCTTCTGGTCTCAAGCTCAACGTCTTAACCACTAGACCATCAACTCCCCCGAGGTGATGGAAGAGGAGTCTGGGGAGCAGTCAGGGGGTCAAGTGGAAGAAATCATTTAGACTGCAGTGAAGCTGCTGCAAATGTTCCACAGCCAAACATATGTACAGAGCATCCAGAACAGGGGTAGGCAACCTGTTCCAGAAAGAGCCATGAGGGTGCAGGTTTTCTTTGCAGCCACTGACTCCACCAGGTGATTTCACTGATTAACTGATTCCATCTGCTCAAAGTGATATTAATCAGTGAAATCACCTGGTGGAGTCAGTGGCTGCAAAGAAAACCTGCACCCTCATGGCTCTTTCTGGAACAGGTTGCCTACCCCTGATCCAGAAAGTATTCACAGAACTTCACTTTTTCCATATTTTGTTATGTTACAGTCTTATTCTAAAATGGATGAAGACAGGATTGTCTGGAGGCCCAAATCTGGGGAAGGGTACAAAACATTTCTGCTGCTTTGAAGGTCCCAATGAGCACAGTGGCCTCCATCAACTGTAAATGGAATAAGTTTGGATCCACCAGGACTCTTCGTGCTGAGTTCATGATGTCAGTTCATGGAAGCTCATCTGTGTCATGTTACAGAATCCATAGATAAGCAAAAGTACTAATGCACCTCGAAGACTACATCGGAGGTACTACTTCTCTGCAGCAGGCTGTCATTCCAATTCACACATTATTTTAACCGTTCATGATTTCTCTCACACACACACACACACACACAAAATGTGAAGAAAACTGTTTGTCTATTGATGCAGCCAGTTCCAACAAGACAATTTGGAGATTTATTTTTTTTATTTTTTTGTCAGTCTGTCTTACCTGGTCTGTGGCGTTTCCCTGCATCTGCTGGCTGGGAGATGCTTTGCTTGCGTCCTGCCATTTTTCCTGCCGTGCCTCCAGGGTAGTGGAATATGACAGAGGCTGAACATAAACCCTCTAATGCAGCTGTGGGGGGGAATACAGCATTAACACTGACATACAAATATGTAGAAGTTGCCTGCTTCAGAAATAAAATGTGCTACTGATTATGGATTTTGGCGTGTTGAATTCAAATATAACAATAACAATGGCTAATTGGCTACTGTTTCCAAGATATATAAGGCTACATAATTATATTGAAAAATCATAAACATAGGTCTTTTTTATGTTTCTCTGATTGTTTATATAATTTTTCACCTGTTCTCTTTTTGTAACACTTAAAAAAAAAAAAAAAAAAAAAAAAAATCAGCAAAAGGGTTATATATTCACCCATAGTAGCACAGCAGTAGCATTTCTTAAAACTACAGCCAATCAACAATTTCAAACAACACTTTCATTCTCAGTGGCCCAAAATTAATAAAGTTTGAGTATCTTTATTTCAGAAAGATTTTGGCTGTAGACCAGTGTAATAAAAGCCTCTCCTTCACCTTTTTGCTTCTTTTTCTGAACAATTCAGATTGATTCTGATTCAGCTGTAGAAGACACATTCAACCCAGTGATAGTGGATGTAAAAATGCAAAATAAAGAATTGGAGACATGACCAAAGTTATACTGTTCATTGTAAAACACTCACAACATCTGCCATCCTTCAGACTTACCACCCAGCCAGAGGAAGTCATTAACCCCCCTGAGCAACTCTACTGCCATGTGGTAGTGGACCAGGGCATCCTGCAGCATGCCTGCCTGGAGACACAAGTCTCCAACATGCTTCCTCATCCGTCCCTGGCAGCGCTTCTTGTAATGCCTGGGGAAATGCAGCAGGGTGAGAGAGATATTTTTCCCCAAGAAAAACAGCAGCTAACAGAAATACATTGCTGGGTTTGATTACCAACATTCTTCTACTGTTATTTATTATTTTACCAGGGTGTCAGGAGAGGAGACTCGGCTAAGTCTTATCACTCAGCTACCAAACGTATGTATGAGGTGGTGCAGCACAAGCAAAGGAAAATATCGTCATCAGGGACAAAGTAGGAGCTGGTGTGCTACATGACGGTTGTGCACAAAATGACTGACATTCAAAAAGGGTGCAAGGGATAAAAGTGCTTCGAGGAAAAGATGAATCTGATTTGAACAGGGCTAAGAAAGTTAATGGCTCAGCGGGTGAAAAAGGAATCAAGGCAAAAAAAAAACCCAAAAAACAAAATTCTCTATCATTTTTAATCAGGAACACAAACCAGCACCCATCTATCATTTCAAATTCATCTTTTTATGGAGCAATACAGACAAAATGTGAAACTAAACCTTCCCAATTCAAATCCTGCTGGGATAAACTTTCATAAGTACTATTTCATACTGTGTTCCAAGTCCAAATCCTCAGCTCCTCCTAGTTTTTCATGTTTCAGTGCATTTAACTCCAGACAAATTCTCTTTTCTAGTGGGGCATGAAAATCTATTTGCAGATACAAGGTGCATGCTTGAGACTGGACAAGTGTCACTGAAAAATATCAGTGTCAGAACTAAGGGACAACCTTCTTCATGATAAGTTGAACCAGACCAGATTCATAGTAGGATAGTTAAAAAATGTCCACTCTATAATTTACAGCATGAAATTTGAACATTGCATGGCCATAAATTTGCAGTGCACATTACGGCAGAGATAGACAACAAAAGCCCAAATATGAAGGAAACCACTCGACAGTTGTAGAAAGGTCCCAACGGTTGGCTGGATGGACAAATGCAGAAACAGTTTTAATATTTGGTATATGAGCCTTGCACTACAGCACGGTGAAAAATGCCTACCTTTACATCATTTAAATCTGCATATTATTACAAGTCAAGAAAGCTTGGATTTACTTTTTTCACCCTTAACACTGAAATAAACGTGTATATCTTTACTAGGACTATAACTCGAGTATCACTACCGCCAGTGTTCCAACAGTTTAAGATGCCGTAAGGCTTTTTAGTGCTTGCCGTAATGAAATTTAAGACCAAAATTACAATAACCAAAAAATAATACAAAATTGTAACATAGAACATGGCTACTGGTTTAAAAAATAATCAACAATCTCATCATGTGACATCTAGCTAGTTGAAAGCGATTCTGCTCCAAGTGTTTCGGCAGCAAGCAAGAGATTGGTTGATTCTGCTGTCTGCGTTGCACAGTGCTATGAGAGGCTTTCACTAAATTATTTTTTAAAAATAGATATTGCCATTTATTTTGATATTTTTAATTGCAATGTCAGAAGAAAACATTAGTAAAATACTTTCTATGTCATGGCATTTAAGACTTGAAAAACTGATTTAAGGCATTTTAAAAGAAATTAAGGCCTTGTTTCGAGATCAACAAATTCAATGTTTCAAAGTTTTTAAGGCTCTGCAGGACCCTGTATAAACAAACATCTAGCAGACAGTTTGTTAGACGTTGACTGTCATCATCATGTAACATCAAGATAAGATAATATAAGATAAACTTTATTGATCTCACAGAGGAGAAATTAACGTTACGTCCAGTATCAATCCAGTATCTGTATCGGGTGCTGAAACCAACGTAATTCGCATGTATTTTATGTCATGTATATTAAGATCAGTAGATATTTGTGGCCTGAAAACTTTGTTCCACCTTTTCAAATTAGTGTTTAAACTGAAACATGGAGGAGCGGTAAGTTTGGAGTTAAGAACAGTACAAGAGTTCCTCTGTCTATTTTTTTTTTTTTTTTCGGGGAAAGCTAAAGCTGATGGTATCGGTATGGTTTAACTCAGGTTTTTAGTCAGGCATCTCACCTTTTCGTACCCAACAACAAACTCACAGGACAGTATGAAAGAAAAAAGAAGACAAATAAATCAAAGTAAACAAAATAAAAATGACAAATCCAAAATAATGGATAGATTCTTGCAAACAGCATTTTGGAGCAAAGGTTTGACATGTGGCAAACTTAAAGGAGACATTTAGAAGACATTGTCAAAGCTCTAAAACAGGTCATAAATCAAATTTTAAGACATGAGGAGTTGTGGAATTGATGACCAATTCAAGTCGGCATTTCAGTCTGCACATCTTTCATTACCAACACACAGTCCACTCTTACGTGCTCTACAATTAAAGATTTTCATCATCCTGAAAACATCAGATTCCGTTTAAGACACTTCTAAGTTATGCCAAAAACCAGAAGATATTGTTCCTCACATTCTCAAGAAAAAAATTATCAAGAGTCTGCAGACAGTATTTCATAGATAGTGTGTTCCTTTATGTATTTTGTGTAACTTTATGTGTTAGGTTTTATTTTTGCCATGCCATGTTAGCACAGGCTAGCTAGCTCACTGGAAAAATAAAAACATTAAAGGGGAACTTTGACGGGCTAAACAATTATTAAGCACACAATATCAAAGCTAAAAAAAAAGCCACAGTAAAATGCTTCTTGTTGCCAGAAAATAGGCTAAAAACATCTATATTCTTAGACATACAGTGAGGAAAATAAGTATTTGAACACCCTGCGATTTTGCAGGTTCTCCCACTTAGAAATCATGGAGGGGTCTGAATTTTCATCTTAGGTGCATGTCCACTGTGAGAGACATAATCTAAAAAAAAAAAAAAAAAAAAAATCCGGAAATCACAATGTATGATTTTTTAATAATTTATTTGTATGTTACTGGTGCAAATAAGTATTTGAACACCTGTGAAAATCAATGTTAATATTTGGTACAGTAGCCTTTGTTTGCAATTACAGAGGTCAAACGTTTCCTGTAGTTTTTCACCAGGTTTGCACATTGCAGCAGGGATTTTGGTCCACTCCTCCATACAGATCTTCTCTAGATCTTTCAGGTTTGGAGTTTCAGCTCCCTCCAAAGATTTTCTATTGAGTGCAGGTCTGGAGACTGGCCAGGCCACTCCAGGACCTTGAAATGTTTCTTACGGAGCCATTCCTTAGTTGCCCTGGCTGTGTGTTTGGGGTCATTGTTATGCTGGAAGACCCAGCCATGAACCATCTTCAATGCTCTTACTGAGGGAAGGAGGTTGTTTGCCAAAATCTCGTAATACATGACCCCATCCATCCTCCCTTCAATACGGTGCAGTCGTCCTGTCCCCTTTGCAGAAGACCACCCCCAGAGTATGATGTTTCCACCCCCATGCTTCACGGTTGGGATGGTTTTCTGGGGTTGTTCTCATCCTCTAAACATGGTAAGTGGAGTTGATTCCAAAAAGCTCTATTCTGGTCTCATCTGACCACATGACCTTCTCCCATGCCTCCTCTGGATCATCCAGATGGTCACTGGTGAACTTCAAACAGGCCTGGACATGTGCTGGCTTGAGCAGGGGGACCTTGCTGCCCTGCAGGATTTTAAACCATGACAGCATCATGTGTTACTAATGTAATCTTTGTGACTGTAGTCCCAGCTCTCTTCAGGTCATTGACCAGGTCCTCCTGTGTAGTTCTGTGCTTTCTCAGAATCATCCTTACCCCAAAAAGTGAGATCTTGCATGGAATCCTAGACCGAGGGAGATTGACAGTCATCTTGTGTTTCTTCCACTTTCTAATAAATAATCATAACAGTTGTTGTCTTCTACCAAGCTGCTTGCCTGTTGTCCTGTAGTCCATCCCAGCCTTGTGCAGGTCTACAGTTTTGTCCCTGGTGTCCTTAGACAGCTCTTTGGTCTTGCTATGGTGGACAGGTTGGAGTGTGATTGATTGTGTGAATAGGTGTGTTTTATACAGGTAACAAGTTCAAACAGGTGCAATTAATACAGGTAAAGAGTGCAGAATAAGAGGGCTTCTTAAAGAAAAATTAACAGGTCTGTGTGAGCCAGAATTCTTGCTGATTGGTAGGTGTTCAAATACTTATTTGCAGCAGTAAAATACAAATAAATTATTAAAAAAATCATACATTGTGATTTCCGGATTTTTTTTTTTTTTAGATTATGTCTCTCACAGTGGACATGCACCTAAGATGAAAATTTCAGACCCCTCCATGATTTCTAAGTGGGAGAACTTGCAAAATCGCAGGGTGTTCAAATACTTATTTTCCTCACTGTATATCTATATATGTACATGTATATTGATTGAATTACTGATATTCTGGCACTGCAAACTTCTGGAGGGTCTGTTTAGAAACGTCCATTTACAAAGTCATGACCAACTGCTTTGATCATTTTGAATGTGCAGATGAGCCATTTGAATTTCATGTGTGTACATGTTTATTTCAACTAGAATAAAGAGCTGTGTTCCAGCAACAAGGAGATTTCAGTGAGACTACTGTAATTACTGCATATAGGGGTGTAACGGTACATCGTGAATCGTGACAACTGTATTGTGGAGCCTGTATCAATATAGGAAAATGATAACGTCAAATATTCTAATTTAAACATCAGAATAATTTGTTTCTTTACAGTTAAAGATTCATGATTATTTTCTACATAATTAGTGTGAACCGTGATGGAATGGTGTATCATGATATGCATCAAATTGCAACGGGTGTATCGTGATAACAACATAACTGTATAATATGCGCTTTCCCCCCTTTTTTTATAAACTCTGATTCAGGTGCCTTTTCAATACAAGAACTAAAAGCTACCTCAAAACAAAAGAAAGAGACAATAGCATAAGTCTCACCTGTTAAAAAAATGCCTCTTAAAAATGAAAAAACTGTATACAAGTCGCATTGGAGTATAGGTCGCACCTTTTGTCTGTTGTCGGCTCAATTTTGGATTTTGTGCATTGCTGTACTGTTCTTCTTATTACTGCATTTGATTATTTTATTATTGCCATTTATTATTTTATTATTGGAGTTTATTTTGGTTAGTGCTTTGATTCCTGTGAAAGACATATATAAATAGGAGGGGTTGACTGATTATATTCAGCACCAATATTCAGCACAGAATATCGGCCATTTATAACGGCCGATATTCCAATATGGCAATGTAGCGACTCACTGGTTGCCAAGTCGTGCTGTGCGTTACAGAGAGACGAAGAGAGAGACGTTGTTAACATGAATTCCTCTAAATACGCTTAAGGAGGAAAAAAAATTGAGTTTGAAGCAAACGTTAAAGCTCACCTGCTGTCCGTGTCCAAACCAACAAAGTCCTTCTTCTCAAAGGGCACACACAGCAGCGGGATCTTGTCACCAGATTTATCTGTGGCCCGATCAAGCCTTTTAGAATCCAACACAATAAATATGGACTCCACAAAGTCCTCAACTCTCTTCTCCACGTCAGCACACTGATCAAAGCTGGAGTAAAAGGCTACGTCAGTGCGCTGCTGCTCTGCAATCTCCCCTTGAAGCCCAAACACGAACAAACGTGAGTCATATAGCGTGGAGCCGTAGATCTCCTTCTGGCCATGGAAGCGCTCCACGGTCTGTGGCCACTCCTTGGCCGTGGCACAGGTCGTGATGGCGATGAGCCCAACCACTTTGCGGTGCGTCTGGAAGTCTCCCCACTCATTGTTTTCAGGCAGGTAGTGGTGGCGGTAACGAATGTAGAGGAAGCGCTGCGAGTCCCTGATGCTCAACTGGGTCACGTTGGCGATGCGCTTATAGATCCTGAAGAACTGGTCTTCTGGTACAATTCCCACAGGCTGGACCACCACAAGCACCATCTGATGGTCCTCTGCACACTGCATGTAGTCTGGGACGCTCATCTTTATGTGGCTTCACAGGACAGAGCAACACAGATGCTGTACACCATGTATTTGTTATAACAACACTCAATTCATGAGAGAACATTCATCAACTACCTTACATGTGCCACGTAGCATCTCATTCAGTAGAACACTGATTCGGCAACTCTCACTTCAGGTATCGAAACACTTCTCAACACCAGCATTTCGTCTACCACAGATGAACTGTTTTTTATTTACTCCAACAACAGTCTCCACACCCTGCTGGACTCACTTGCTCCCTTAAAAACCCGGACTGTTTCATTCACACACTCTGCACCATGGTTTACACCTCAGCTCCGCCTCCTCAAAACTAAATGGTGACAACTGGAAAGACTCTACAATAAAACTGGTCTACCCAATCACAAAGAAATGTACCATCACCATATTCTTCATTATAAGGACTCAATCAATTCAGCCAAATCACAGTATTATGCGGGTCTCATTAGCGCTGATGATGGCAATTCTTGGACTTTGTTCTCTTAATTAATAACTCCTTCCACCCACCAGCCTCTTTTCCCTTGCACTTCTACTCAATTGATCACTGTAACACACTTATGAACTTTTTTAATACAAAAAATTGGCCCTCCATCTATGGTTAGTGGCCTGTTTCATTCAGTGTGAGTCCAAGCCATAAGACCCTGAATGAAATCATCTCATTATCACTGACATTAGACGAGCATCAAACAATTAACATCCTGTTTTACTGTCAACTTTTCCTCTGTGCCTGAGGAAACCAAAGATGGATTGATTTGTTTCAGTACAACATTTTTCAGTTACATTGCTGTATCTCCAGTTAGCATAATGACATCTCCATAAAGCGTCACCTCAGACGTATTATCTGGTTACAAATCAGTGTTTTCAGATTTAAAAATGTATCTCAACTTTTACAAAATATAATATAAAAAATGTCAAACGTACAGATCTATACAGAAACACAGCTGTCTCAGAACATATTCAGCCATAATGGATTACTTTGTTTGATTCACCTACCAACATACATCCCTCAGACATCACCCTGCCTTCAGACATCTTGGGCAGATTATATTATATTTAACTTTGCTATTTTACCAGATACTTTTTTTGCTGCTACTGGTTTAATTTCAAATAAAATCAAATAAAACAAATCCAAATTTATGAAAATATGGAGTTGTACATTTCATATTCTTGCTTGCCTCTACTGGTGGTTGGCTCTCACTGCGGTATTGTATCACTTCCTGTTCCGGAGCACAGCGGTGTTTTTCTGTATCTGTTAGCTGTTTAATCTGCGCAGTTAGATTGATCTAGTTATCTAGATTACGATTTGTTTCCCAGTGTAATCTTTACGTGCCTTAACTAAAGCACTCCTTCTGCTGAATCACCTCTAAATTATTTACACATTATTCACTTTGTGTGTTTTTAGGAATCCGCTAGCTTAGCGTAGCTACTAGCTTTTAGCCGATTTAGCATGGCGGCTTCTCTTGTCTCTACCGCACTTTTCTACTCTGGGTGTGAAATGTTTAGTTATTCCTCGGCCTCCTTTAGCAGTAACGGTACTTGTAATAAGTGTAGCTTATTCGTAGCTTTGGAGGCCAGGCTGGGCAAATTGGAGACTCGGCTCCGCACCGTGGAAAATTCTACAGCTAGCCAGGCCCCTGTAGTCGGTGCGGACCAAGGTAGCTTAGCCGCCGTTAGTTACCCCCTGGCAGATCCCGAGCAGCCGGGAAAGCAGGCTGACTGGGTGACTGTGAGGAGGAAGCGTAGCCCTAAACAGAAGCCCCGTGTACACCGCCAACCCGTTCACATTTCTAACCGTTTTTCCCCACTCGACGACACACCCGCCGAGGATCAAACTCTGGTTATTGGCGACTCTGTTTTGCGAAATGTGAAGTTAGCGACACCAGCAACCATAGTCAATTGTCTTCCGGGGGCCAGAGCAGGCGACATTGAAGGAAATTTGAAACTGCTGGCTAAGGCTAAGCGTAAATTTGGTAAGATTGTAATTCACGCCGGCAGTAATGACACCCGGTTACGCCAATCGGAGGTCACTAAAATTAACATTAAATCGGTGTGTAACTTTGCAAAAACAATGTCGGACTCTGTAGTTTTCTCTGGGCCCCTCCCCAATCAGACCGGGAGTGACATGTTTAGCCGCATGTTCTCCTTGAATTGCTGGCTGTCTGAGTGGTGTCCAAAAAATGAGGTGGGCTTCATAGATAATTGGCAAAGCTTCTGGGGAAAACCTGGTCTTGTTAGGAGAGACGGCATCCATCCCACTAGTCTTACACACCTCTCTGCAGCTTCTCTCCCCCTGCCATCCCCTCATTACCCCATCCCCGTAGAGACGGTGCCTGCTCCCAGACTACCAATAACCAGCAAAAATCTATTTAAGCATAAAAATTCAAAAAGAAAAAATAATATAGCACCTTCAACTGCACCACAGACTAAAACAGTTAAATGTGGTCTATTAAACATTAGGTCTCTCTCTTCTAAGTCCCTGTTGGTAAATGATATAATAATTGATCAACATATTGATTTATTCTGCCTTACAGAAACCTGGTTACAGCAGGATGAATATGTTAGTTTAAATGAGTCAACACCCCCGAGTCAAACTAACTGTCAGAATGCTCGTAGCACGGGCCGGGGCAGAGGATTAGCAGCAATCTTCCATTCCAGCTTATTAATTAATCAAAAACCCAGACAGAGCTTTAATTCATTTGAAAGCTTGACTCTTAGTCTTGTCCATCCAAATTGGAAGTCCCAAAAACCAGTTTTATTTGTTATTATCTATCGTCCACATGGTCGTTACTGTGAGTTTCTCTGTGAATTTTCAGACCTTTTGTCTGACTTAGTGCTTAGCTCAGATAAGATAATTATAGTGGGCGATTTTAACATCCACACAGATGCTGAGAATGACAGCCTCAACACTGCATTTAATCTATTATTAGACTCTATTGGCTTTGCTCAAAAAGTAAATGAGTCCACCCACCACTTTAATCATATCTTAGATCTTGTTCTGACTTATGGTATGGAAATAGAAGACTTAACAGTATTCCCTGAAAACTCCCTTCTGTCTGATCATTTCTTAATAACATTTACATTTACTCTGATGGACTACCCAGCAGTGGGGAATAAGTTTCATTACACTAGAAGTCTTTCAGAAAGCGCTGTAACTAGGTTTAAGGATATGATTCCTTCTTTATGTTCTCTAATGCCATATACCAACACAGTGCAGAGTAGCTACCTAAACTCTGTAAGTGAGATAGAGTATCTCGTCAATAGTTTTACATCCTCATTGAAGACAACTTTGGATGCTGTAGCTCCTCTAAAAAAGAAAGCTTTAAATCAGAAGTGCCTGACTCCGTGGTATAACTCACAAACTCGTAGCTTAAAGCAGATAACCCGTAAGTTGGAGAGGAAATGGCGTCTCACTGATTTAGAAGATCTTCACTTAGCCTGGAAAAAGAGTCTGTTGCTCTATAAAAAAGCCCTCCGTAAAGCTAGGACATCTTTCTACTCATCACTAATTGAAGAAAATAAGAACAACCCCAGGTTTCTTTTCAGCACTGTAGCCAGGCTGACAAAGAGTCAGAGCTCTATTGAGCTGAGTATTCCATTAACTTTAACTAGTAATGACTTCATGACTTTCTTTGCTAACAAAATTTTAACTATTAGAGAAAAAATTACTCATAACCATCCCAAAGACGTATCGTTATCTTTGGCTGCTTTCAGTGATGCCGGTATTTGGTTAGACTCTTTCTCTCCGATTGTTCTGTCTGAGTTATTTTCATTAGTTACTTCATCCAAACCATCAACATGTTTATTAGACCCCATTCCTACCAGGCTGCTCAAGGAAGCCCTACCATTATTTAATGCTTCGATCTTAAATATGATCAATCTATCTTTGTTAGTTGGCTATGTACCACAGGCTTTTAAGGTGGCAGTAATTAAACCATTACTTAAAAAGCCATCACTTGACCCAGCTATCTTAGCTAATTATAGGCCAATCTCCAACCTTCCTTTTCTCTCAAAAATTCTTGAAAGGGTAGTTGTAAAACAGCTAACTGATCATCTGCAGAGGAATGGTCTATTTGAAGAGTTTCAGTCAGGTTTTAGAATTCATCATAGTACAGAAACAGCATTAGTGAAGGTTACAAATGATCTTCTTATGGCCTCGGACAGTGGACTCATCTCTGTGCTTGTTCTGTTAGACCTCAGTGCTGCTTTTGATACTGTTGACCATAAAATTTTATTACAGAGATTAGAGCATGCCATAGGTATTAAAGGCACTGCGCTGCGGTGGTTTGAATCATATTTGTCTAATAGATTACAATTTGTTCATGTAAATGGGGCATCTTCTTCACAGACTAAAGTTAATTATGGAGTTCCACAAGGTTCTGTGCTAGGACCAATTTTATTCACTTTATACATGCTTCCCTTAGGCAGTATTATTAGACGGTATTGCTTAAATTTTCATTGTTATGCAGATGATACCCAGCTTTATCTATCCATGAAGCCAGAGGACACACACCAATTAGCTAAACTGCAGGATTGTCTTACAGACATAAAGACATGGATGACCTCTAATTTCCTGCTTTTAAACTCAGATAAAACTGAAGTTATTGTACTTGGCCCCACAAATCTTAGAAACATGGTGTCTAACCAGATCCTTACTCTGGGTGGCATTACCCTGACCTCTAGTAATACTGTGAGAAATCTTGGAGTCATTTTTGATCAGGATATGTCATTCAAAGCGCATATTAAACAAATATGTAGGACTGCTTTTTTGCATTTACGCAATATCTCTAAAATCAGAAAGGTCTTGTCTCAGAGTGATGCTGAAAAACTAATTCATGCATTTATTTCCTCTAGGCTGGACTATTGTAATTCATTATTATCAGGTTGTCCTAAAAGTTCCCTAAAAAGCCTTCAGTTAATTCAAAATGCTGCAGCTAGAGTACTGACAGCACTAGAAGGAGAGAGCATATCTCACCCATATTGGCCTCTCTTCATTGGCTTCCTGTTAATTCTAGAATAGAATTTAAAATTCTTCTTCTTACTTATAAGGTTTTGAATAATCAGGTCCCATCTTATCTTAGGGACCTCGTAGTACCATATCACCCCAATAGAGCGCTTCGCTCTCAGACTGCAGGCTTACTTGTAGTTCCTAGGGTTTGTAAGAGTAGAATGGGAGGCAGAGCCTTCAGCTTTCAGGCTTCTCTCCTGTGGAACCAGCTCCCAATTCAGATCAGGGAGACAGACACCCTCTCTACTTTTAAGATTAGGCTTAAAACTTTCCTTTTTGCTAAAGCTTATAGTTAGGGCTGGATCAGGTGACCCTGAACCATCCCTTAGTTATGCTGCTATAGATGTAGACTGCTGGGGGGTTCCCATGATGCACTGTTTCTTTCTCTTTTTGCTCTGTATGCACCACTCTGCATTTAATCATTAGTGATCGATCTCTGCTCCCCTCCACAGCATGTCTTTTTCCTGGTTCTCTCCCTCAGCCCCAACCAGTCCCAGCAGAAGACTGCCCCTCCCTGAGCCTGGTTCTGCTGGAGGTTTCTTCCTGTTAAAAGGGAGTTTTTCCTTCCCACTGTAGCCAAGTGCTTGCTCACAGGGGGTCGTTTTGACCGTTGGGGTTTTACATAATTATTGTATGGCCTTGCCTTACAATATAAAGCGCCTTGGGGCAACTGTTTGTTGTGATTTGGTGCTATATAAAAAAATTGATTGATTGATTGATTGATATTGTTTTATGAAGATTTGTTTGTGAGATGTCTCCATAAATTGTTCCAAAAACTCCACTATATTACCCCATTTAAAACATCTTCTACAATATTACAATGAATTATACACAGAAATATCATAAAACGAATGTTTCCAGGTTTTAGGATCCACTGATGAACACAGGTTATCTGCATAGCCGACCCCTAACAGGATCAGTCAAAAGTATCATCAGTTTCTTGAAATCTTGGACTATCTCGTGAAATTAATCTCAGTTTGCTATGCAGCATATTGACACTGTGCTGATGTTAATGACTTTTTTTAAATTAACTTCATTTTTCTGTTCAGGGCTGCATCAGAGATTTATTACATAATTAACTGAGCTAAATGAGCAAGTAATTTACCTGAGATACAGTATGAGAGACATTCAGCTAAGACAAATGAGATGAGAGACCTTCAGCTGAGATAAATGAGGCATTCAGCTGAGATAAATGAGATGAGAATCATTTAGCTGAGACAAATGAGAGAAATTCAGCTGAGATAAATGAGATGAGAGATATTCAGCTAAGATAAATGAGATGAGAACCATTTAGCTGAGACAAATGAGAGACACTCAGCTGAGATAAATGAGATGAGAATCATTTAGCTGAGACAAATGAGATGAGAGACATTAATCAGAGACGACTGGCCAAACAAAACAGCAACAACATAAGCGAAAAAATGAGGCCGATAAGGCTATTGAAGTGTGGAAACTCGACGAATCTAAAACAAGAGCGTTCAGCATTTTTAATTTTGTTCAGTTTGGAAAAAAACGCCAAAAGCCTCAATTACGTTTAGCTCAGGTGGTGTCCAGCAGCTAGCTTAGCCTGAACAGTTATCCTACGAATTAGCTGTATTGAGACAGGTCCGAAACGTTAATAAACGGGTCGTTTTTGAACATATATTCTCTGTACGTGCTTTACCGGACACACAAACATGTTCGACATAAAACATTTCAGTACCTGAGCAAAGCCTGTCAAATTTCACAGCTTCCGTCTTTTACACCGGTGTTTTTCTAAGGTGTTATGCCCTTCAAAATAAAACAACGACCAGCACACAACGTCAGTTTTGCACTGAGAAAAGAAAGAATTCATACCCGGCACTAGAAATTGTTCTACTAAAATTAAATTTAAAATCTATATCTTAATATTAATAATTCATAGAATTAATATTTCAAAGTGTTTAGTTTGTATTTTCGATATTAGTAGAATTGCATGTGACATGTCATTTTTGTTATTTTGACATATGCACATTATATGACCATTATTTCTGGCCCCAGCTCTTATTTTGAAAACATTTTCCTCGTATCTCTCTTTAGCTTTTTGTAAACACTTTAAAGAAATGAGTAAAAAACAAAAGCATACACTGTGCATCTGCACTCTTCCCCTTTATGAGTCATTGCGTCACATACATCTGTTAAAACTGCACTGTACCCATGCAGAACAGGGGTCTCCAACCTTTCTGGAGCTGAGGGCTCCCTGAAGGATGAGAAACTGCATGAAGGGCTTCTCATTCAAAATAATTTTCTTAAAATAATTAAAAGTCTTATCATATCTTTACAATAACACTATGGTTACTGATAGCATTATTATTTTTTTATTTGTATAGCACCAAATCACAGCAGTACTGCCTCGAGGTGCTTCACACTAGTAGGTCTGTCCTTACCAACCTTACCATTATTATTATTTAATTATTTGTAGGACTCTTTGCTTTTTATTAACACCAATCAAGGAATAGAGACTGATCATTAAACATGAAAAATCTAATCAAGAACAATCATAATCTCAATATATCAATACCACTAAGCATCACCAACTTTTTTTATATTTAATTATTTTTTTGTTAATTCCAAAGTTTAATTTATGGTAACCTACAGCAAGTAATCTATCTATCTATATAGATAGATAATGTACAGTGAGGAAAATAAGTATTTGAACCCCCTGCGGTTTTGCAAGTTCTCCCACTTAGAAATCATGGAGGGGTCTGACATTTTCATCTTAGGTGCATGTCCACTGTGAGAGACAATCTAAAAATAAATAAATAAATAAAAATCCAGAAATCACAATGTATGATTTTTTTAATAATTTATTTGTATGTTACTGCTGCAAATAAGTATTTGAACACCTACCAACCAGCAAGAATTCTGTCTCTCACAGAGCTGTTAATTTTTCTTTAAGAAGCCCTCTTATTCTGCACTCTTTACCTGTATTAATTGCACCTGTTTGAACTTACCTGTATAAAAGACACCTGTTCACACAATCAATCACACTCCAACCTGTCCACCATAGCCAAGACCAAAGAGCTGTCTAAGGCCACCAGGGACAAAACTGTAGACCTGCACAAGGCTGGGATGGACTACAGGACAACAGGCAAGCAGCTTGGTAGAAGACAACAACTGTTATGATTATTTATTAGAAAGTGGAAGAAACACAAGATGACTGTCAATCTCCCTCGGTCTGGGTTTCCATGCAAGATCTCACTTGATGATTCTGAGAAAGCTCAGAACTACACAGGAGGACCTGGTCAATGACCTGAAGAGAGCTGGGACCACAGTCACAAAGATTACATTAGTAACACATGATGCTGTCATGGTTTAAAGTCCTGCAGGGCAGCAAAGTCCCCCTGCTCAAGCCAGCACATGTCCAGGCCCGTTTGACGTTCACCCGTGACCATCTGGATGATCCAGAGGAGGCATGGGAGAAGGTCATGTGGTCAGATGAGACCAAAATAGCTTTTTGGAATCAACTCCACTTACCATGTTTAGAGGATGAGAACAACCCCAAGAAAACCATCCCAACCGTGAAGCATGGGGGTGGAAACATCATACTCTGGGGGTGCTCTTCTGCAAAGGGGACAGGACGACTGCACCATATTGAAGGGAGGATGGATGGGGTCATGTATTGCGAGATTTTGGCAAACAACCTCCTTCCCTCAGTGAGAGCATTGAAGATGGGTCATGGCTGGGTCTTCACCATGACAATGACCCCAAACACACAGCCAGGGCAACTAAGGAGGGGCTCCGTAAGAAGCATTTCAAGGTCCTGGAGTGGACTGGCCAGTCTCCAGACCTGAACTCGATAGAAAATCTTTGGAGGGAGCTGAAACTCCAAACCTGAAAGATCTAGAGAAGATCTGTAGAGGAGTGGAACAAAATCCTTGCTGCAGTGTGTGAAAACAGCTACAGCTACTTTTTTCTTATTTTGTCTGTGCGCTTTTGCGTGTCACACAAGTCAAAGCAAAGACTGTAGTGAAACACTCTTTGGAATCTTCAATGCACTTTGACCCTTTGAACTGAAGCTTTTTGTAAGCCTACTTCAAAAAAAGATGACTGTAGATTAAGCTACAATACCTAGTTATTGATTGGAAATGTTAGAGATCGAGCTAATATCAAAAGACAAGTAATGTGAAGAAAAGATCATGCAGAGCACTTGCTGATTTGACAAGATTTTCACCAGATGCAACTATGGGCAAGGCGGTCTGAAGCAAGCACACCAACTGCTTGGGCAGCACAGTACCCAAACACATCAAAATATATATTACCAATATATCTACTATATATATTTACAGATACTATTATATAATGAACTGTGAAAAATCAGTGGTCCAAGGACAGTTGTTTAACTTAGAATTTCTACAATATTTGCCTTCCCCGGGCGCCTAAAGGTAACTTCTGCTCCTAACTGGCAATTAGGATGGGTTAAATGCAGTAAACACATTTCATTGTGCAGGGAACATGTTCCTTTGTGCATATGACAATAAAATTCTTTTGAATCCTTATAGTGGTAACCAGGAAACCACTAATAGTTTCCTCAGGGCAAATTAAAAGATTAAAATCTGTTGATTTACTACTTCATTGGGGATTTAAAAAAAATGACTGTCTTTATTGAGCAAAATGTATCCAAGGACATATCACTGATGAATACTTCCATTAGATCAGTATCTATGGACTGCATAAATTAAGGTATTCATTAATTCTGGCCTATGAAGGAAGGTACCGAGTTGCTAATTTTGGGAGCTTTGTTGCATTAGTAAACCCTGCCTTACTTATACTGAAAATCACATGTAATATCTGGCTACAAAAACTTTTAAGATTTGAAAGTGTTCATTTTTTCACCAACTTTTCCAAAGTAGAGAAAAATTCCAAGTGCATTAGATGTAGAACCTGCAGGGAACACAGTTAGTGTTATAGTTGATAATATGACAGAATGGAAACACAGACTTTGTGTGTCTCACTCTGGAAAAGGTGATTGAGAACAGCCTACTACCACAGTCAAAAGATTGCTCTAAAATCACATGGAAAACATGCAGCGACTTGGAAATGTTCATGTATCCATTCCCTGACACAGACAAAGAAAACTGGTTGTAAAATTGATTAATTGTATGAATAATTCTCACACTTTGGCTAGTTACCTATGGGCTCTTAAACAGAGGGACCACAATTCCCCAAATAAATGTGGCAAATTTGTTTAACCTCTTGCACTAAAGTCTTCACTACTAGCACATCAGTTTCCTTCCAACTCCATTATTTTTGCGTAGAAGCAAAAAGGTCTAAAACTGCTTCACTGTCAAAATACCTGTGGACTATACAAACATAATTACAGTACACAGAGACCAAAGTGATCACAAGAGTGTCTGCCTCCAAAAGCACCACTAAAATAAAGCAAAATGCCTGAATCATCCATTTATTTATTTTATACCCATAAATCACTTTTCACAATCTTCTTGGAAGACAACAGCATTTTAATTCCCATTTTCTTTTCTTTTTTTTTTTTGGCCAAGGGTAATTGGTCCAAAACAAAGCAGGAGTTCACAGCGACATGGAATGTCTAAAACATGGTTCAGAGTGAATAACACGCATCGATAATGAGCCATAACAGATAACCATCAACTTCCAGAACAAAACTCAAGCTGTCTGAATGCCGACATTTGGGATCTCAAACCGCAGAGCGCAACAACGCAATTCTGAAGAACAGGAGGCACCTTATAGATATTACCAGTCAGAGATGGAAACTGGTAAGTCCAAAAACTATTACATAAGTAATGCCTTAATTTTCTCCACGTGCTTAGCGCTTGCTAAGGCTAAAAGACTGAGGAAGGGGTTCAGGACATAGTCACACTGCTGCATCTTCATGTTCCAGATAATCAGGAAAATACGTGACGCAACAAACAGACAAAATTAGCTTTGCAATTGCAACAACAGTATTCACATTACTAAACCCCCACCCCGGAATGTTTGGGAGATCTTTTGACTTGTCAGTCAATATTAATCTCACGTCAGTGCTAGGAATGAAACTTTCAAGTTAAGCTTTACAATTACGAAACAAGAGACAAATCAGTGAAAACACGACACGCAAATGTTTGCATGTTACAGATGAGTATTGGCACTAAATGCGGGATTAGTAAATACTGTGCGTTTATAATCTACTCTATACTAAACCTCACCATCTACTTAGAGAAATGTTCATCCAAATGTGTTTTGGAGGAGTACAACAGCTTTTACAATTTGGCCAATTAGATCTATTAAGAACATTGGCTCCATGTTGTATCTTGATGTTCCTCCGCCATGTGTACACGCTGACGCCGCAGTTTACCATGTCAGGTTTGTAGCAGAGATTTAATTTTGTACCTACAGACTACATGTAAAAAAAAAAAAAAAAAAAAGCTTCTTCAGCTCTTCTGTTTCCCTGGTAACCACAAGAATCTATCCCAAAAAATTATGTTCAGTCACGTATCACTTTTTGGTTCCAAAGGATGACAAACTATGCAATTATCATGTTGTGCCTGTGGCGCAGAAAAAAAATATCAGGACTGTCGCTCATCCAAACAAACGGCATCAGAAGAGGACCTCAGTGGGTAAAGACGCTTCACACCCCATTTAAAAGTCAACAGTTAGGAATGCGTCACACCGCCATATTAGAACACAATTGAAACCATGACTTAAACTCAGACTTAAAAAAAAAAAAAAAAAAATGCACATCTGCAGGTCTCCTTGGAATAAATGGCCAATTCCACGACAGCCAGGCCCATCGCGGCTTTCAATAGTCCTGCTGTGATCTAGGTGTCCCAAAGAATTATGTTTAGTCCAGTATTTCTTCATCCTTTTGAGAATAAGAATTCTCTTGGAAGGCTAGATCACAGCAGGAAAACTGAAAGCAGTAATGGACGCGACCATCTCATAGGATTGCCAAAAGTAGGTTATTTCCCAAATAATTCTAAATAGAATTTTACAAAATTTTGTTCCAACACAGGAAGATATTTGTGAAGACAACACCATAAATAATTGAAGTAACAGTTTTATACCAGGTGTTACTAATATTTCTTCATTTAAAGACCCTTTCAATTTTTCCCCCATCATTTGTGTCACAAAAGGAATTTTCTTTGACACAACTATTATTTTGTCCCTTGGTATTCTAATAGAAGATTCATAAACTTGGGTCACCAATATAATCAAAATGGCCCTTTCCCTACGCTACATGCGACAATTTTAGTTTCATGGAGTTGAAGAAACGTGGTGCCCTTTCAACTGTTAGACAGTGCCAAAAAGAACAGAAAATGTAAACAGAAAACATCCATCACTACAGACCCCGCTGAGAAGTATGCTGGATTAAAATCTTGACAGATTTACATGAAGGTTTTGCTGGATATCTGCTGGGCAGGTAAGACAACACTCACACAGGTCTGTGTCGGCTATCAATATTAACGCTACAACAGTCTTACTTAGTTTGCCAAAAGTAGTTGATGGGGAGACTGTTTTATCGCAGCTTCGCAATTTTTTTCTAGTTATAAGACATAGAATTCAGAGTAACCAGTTCTCACTGATTGCAGCATGATTGTTGAACCTTGTACATGGGCTTCCTCCTCCATGTGAAGTGCAAGATCTTACAGTGCAAACTCACCATGGAATCCCCCCAGAAGTAAGTACTTTACCATCAAAGTTCACTTTCATTTTGCAGTATACCACCAAAATAAAAAGGTACATTAAAATAATGAGAATTCAACAAATGTATTAAACTGAAAGGGACTAGATCTTGAAATCCATGCACATTTGTGACTATGTCTCTACAGACAAAAATGCACACTTGTGAGTATGTCTGTCTGTCGACGGACATACAAGTGTGCATTTTTTTAAAACCCTTAAATTTTGTAAATCTATTGAGAAATGTTTGAGAAATGGCTAAATTCATCCAATGCAAGTGGCATCTGATATCTAAGGATTATTACATCTATGATGTGGTCCCATCTCAGGGTCCAAACCTGAATAAGGCTACCAATGTAACAAAGGTTCTTGTCCCCCACCAAAAAAAAGAAAGCTTAAACTGCTGGGGTTAATGGCATTGTTGTCCCTGCTACGCCCAAGTGTATTTGCATATGAGATGGGAATCTGAAGAAGGTTGTAGAAAAAGACAACACAGAAGTTAAGACTGAGTGATGATGCTATTTGAATGTCATCTTCCAGTTGATTAGTTTAATCTGCAATGATCATTTGCCTACAACCTAAATTAGTCAACCTAATTCTCGCACATTTAACCCATTGGTTATGACAAGAAGCACCTAGTGATACGACAAGGATTGAAAAAAAAAGACATGTAAAAATAAAATCAATTAAGACATAATTGCAGTCAGATTGTGCAGTAGAGGGAATGTGTGTCTTCTAATGAGTTGGATACATATTTGGCATTTTTCTTCACGGCATTGAAAATTGTTGCTTCCTGCAGATGGGGCAGAAACTGAAGGAACACAAGGCAGGTAGGTTGGTGTCTGGTGACGTAGTAATGATTGAGGATCTCGCTCTGCCCTTTTCACACCATTTTCAGAAACTGTTCCACTGTATCTGCTTCCACCGCCTCAGAAAACATTTCGTAGTTCTGTGAAAAAGAAAATAAACAGAACAGGGACTGACCTTTGACACTGCCGATTTCACATAGAGAGGAATATGTTGGAATTAGGACATTAACCTGAGGATGTTATTTATCGTCTCTGTAACCTCATCTTCAGACAAGCTGATATTATAATTAAATAGCCAGTGGTAGGCACAGTTCCACTAATCTGCTAACCGTTAATTATCAAAGCTAATGCTTTCATTAGCATTTTAGTTTTCCAGATAACTTTGAAAACCATCAGCGGACCAATTAGTTTCTGATAAATTTAGTTCTGATCTTTTTTTGACCGCTAACATATTTTTGTGGGCATAGTGAATAAAGCTTAACGGTTAAACATTTGTAAAGTCTGAAATCAAAGATTTCAGTGCCTACCTGTTACATGTTTTGTAGCGGACAGACAGCCATGAATGGTAGAGCTTTATCCTCTGCAGTCAGAAGAGCGCTGACGACCAGAGAGAATGGAAGAGCGGGGGGGGGGGGGGGGGGGGGGGGGGTGTTTAATTTATCTTCACATCATAGTACATACCTCCCGGCATATCACTGGAGTCATGCACAGGCAGACAGTTTTGACTTATGGTTATGATTTTAAACATGATGAATCACTTAGCAAACAGAATTTTCAGTTTTCAAATTTCCTTTATTTTTTTTTTTACAAATGAAAAAAATGACATATTTACAAATACAGATTTATCTGTAAAACCCACCACACGTTTCAGTATATGGTTATGTTATTTCTTCCCCCAGTTCTTTCTGTAACACTGTCCCTTACAAAGTACAAACTTGAACTATTCTGCACTTTTAAATTTATTCAAAGTCACATCAAAGCTAATCAGGCCTGGGCCCTGCAAGAACCTCTCTTACAGACAAGATCCACTCTTACAGAACCCAGAACAATGGATACAAGCAGTTTTTAATACAGGATTACATACGTGTGACAGAGGCAGACCTTATTTCGCAAAATCCTTCTCTTAGTGGCCCCCATGGGCACTCAAGGAAGGTCCATCCCCCTGCCCCAGGCCCGAGCAATAACGGGGGAGACATATGATTTATAATTGTAACTTAACTGTCTTTATCTTAAGTGGTACAAACTGGTTAAATCCAGTTCTACATGCACATACCAAGAGAGAACAAAGGAAAATGAGAATAAGAAAGTAAAAGTATAACCCTAAATGATATAACTACCTTAATACCAAAACAAGTACAGAAAACAAATAAAGAAAACCACAAATGAACACAAATATATCTAACAGTTATACCGACCAACCAACCACTGCTGACATCAGGAAACTAATGTTCCAATAATGCATTGCGGCATGTGTGTCTAAATGCTAAAACCTTCCAAATTAGTGCATTACTTTACAACTAAAGCATACAGCTGATATTTTAACTTTGTAAAACGACAGACGTGACGTTAATTTCAATAAGTTGTCTGGAATTAGTTTGTTTAAAATTAACCATAAGTCAAAACTGTCTGCCTGTGCATGACTCCAGTGATATGTTGGCAGGTCCGTACGGTGTAAAGATAAATTATCTTTTCTTCTTCTCTCCTTTGTTTCTGGTCACCAGGTCTCTTTTGCTGAAAGAAAACTGATCTAAGACAGAAGTGCTGACTCGTTCTTGTGTCAGTAGCTGCCAGCGTACTGAAGTCAATACTGGAAGTTACCGGTTTAACTTTTATCTGTAACTTCTGCTAAATTTTTTAAGTATTTATCGGTTTAGCTTTATAAAAGTTAACCGTTAATCTGCTAACTGAAAGGTTATGAAGCTAACTTTTTGGCTAGCTGTGCCCACCACTGTAAATAGCTGAGCTGTCAAAGAAGGTCGTGGATTCTTGATGTAATAATTAAATGTAAACTGAATAATAATCAGATGTGGTGCACTCACCCCACAGTACTGGTCTTCATTGCAGAGCTGGGGAGGGGCGGCTAAGGAGTCTCCTACTTTTCTTCTCATTTCATCACGAAGTTCACTGCTCACAGAAATATCAATGAGCTCATAGTCGATGCCCTTACTATCGAGGATTCGCATAATTTCTGTTTGCTGAGACTTCACCTGAGAAAAGCAAACAAAAACAAAATTGGCTTCAGTTAGAAATGTGAGCAATCACATACCGAGAAACAATTCAACCAAGTTAGGGCTAATAATGGGCCATTTTAAAAATAGATATTTCAAACAGGCTATCAAGATTAGGTACACAAGCAGCATCCATGAAACGCTGAGTCTTTGAGGAGTGAAGACGGGATGTCAACAAATGTCTGAGAAATGTATTAAAATGTTCCTCAAAAAAAATGACTGGAAGGGATTTGCACATTTCCCCCTCTACCATGCAAAATACGAGGAGATATCAAAAAGTTTTGAGCCTCAAACAGCTAGAGCAAGATATTTGGATTTCTAATATTTCATTTTTCAACATAGTCCCCTTCCAACTCCATACACTTGTTCCTTCTAGTTTGCCAGTCATTGATGCCCGATCGGTAGAACTCAACATCTTGGTCCCCTAACCAGCCCTCTGCTGCAGCACTCAGCTCGTCATCCTCAAATCTCTGGCCTGAAGGTATTTTTCCAGCCTGGAAAAGCAGTGGAAGTCGCTAGGGGCTAGGTCTGGAGAATAGGGTGGGTGAGGAAGAAGTTCATAACCACACTCACGCAGAGAGTCCATGGCAACCCGGTGTCGCAAACTGAACACTCTGCTCCTAAAAATCATCCCACCGATTGCATCTGTGCATGCGTCATTTCGGACCACAGCAGCATGTCTGAGACGGAGTCTCTTCACCCAAAGCAATCAAATGGATTAATGTTATTATTAACCATCAGATGATAAAGGTAAACCCACTTAAATCATTCTAAAGTCAGTTTTAAGCAGAAACTCAATGAAATTCCATGACACTTTGAAATGGCCGACGCACAGTGAACGCATCAGCTAGCAGCTCATTTAGCCGTGGCGCTCTGATCGATTCCGCCACCTTTTATGATGAAATAATTCTGAATTTATGTGGAAATGATTGTTGTACAAAAGCTTCAGATATCTGTCACTGAAACAGATGACTGGATAATTCGTGAACCGCATCATCGGGGGGACCGATTTCTAGGGGGACCGTTCGGTCGACGACACTGGTGGTGTGGACTGGTGCGTTATCCTGGTGAAGCAGAATGCCACAACTGACACTGGAGAGTATGTTTCCCCCCCCCCCACAGTGTTATGACTCAACAACTGAAGTGGGCAATATGATCCTACATGAAATAAGTAGCTAAAGCATTGATGTAGATCAGGTGTGATGCATTGTAATATCCAACTGGGAAAAATGTGCAAGGCTCAAAACTTTTTGACATCCCCTTGTATCATTAAACGCTTTAAGGAATCCAGAGTAATTTCCATGTGTAAAAGGGAAGAGAAAAAGACCAAGGTGAAAACTCATGATTTCCAATCCTTCAGATAGAATAGTCTGTCATTGTACCAGGGGGGCAACAAAAATTAGGGGTGCTCCCAAAGACTTACTGTTCTCCAGAAAGAAAATTCTTTATACTACAACTATAATAATTTGAATTTCACTAGTTATCAAACATAAAAACTAACGTTTGCATCTTTTAAAAAAGCTACAAGGATTAATAATTATCAC
Source organism: Thalassophryne amazonica (assembly GCF_902500255.1). Classification (NCBI taxonomy): domain Eukaryota; kingdom Metazoa; phylum Chordata; class Actinopteri; order Batrachoidiformes; family Batrachoididae; genus Thalassophryne; species Thalassophryne amazonica. Next base: position 66,360,594 of record NC_047122.1, read on the forward strand.
AGGACTGATAAAAGACAACCATTTGTATAACCCATTAATCAATACGGGTTCTTTTAAATCCAAATTCTGATTCCAACTTCTTAAATGTGAATACTTCCTGGTTTATGTCACTACTCTCTTTACGCCCATCTGTTGGTGAACCAAATATCTTTGGATTGTGGACAAAAACAAGACATTTGAATGCATCATCTTGGGCTCTGGGGAACACTGCTGTATATTTTTCACCATTTTAAGAATTAACCAATTACAAAAGGAAATTAGCTGTAGCCCTGCCGCTTGGCGCTGCCAACCGTGGCTAAAACCCTGTTTACCAGATAGCTCAGAAGATCTTTAATCCGGAGGTCAAATATTGGAGTTCTATTTTTCCATCTGAGTAAAGTAAGCCTCTTAGCTATTAGTGCTGTGAAAGCAACAGGACTGTATCAACCATCGTTTTCTGGTTAAATTCTTTACGCTAACTCACCATCTACTACAAACAGTCCTTGGATTTGGGTTCACACAAACAAGTGGAGTTCAACAATGACACATTACCGTTTTTCTCAATTGCTAAGACACATTTCTCGAAAGCTGCTCTCTTTTTCTCTAAACTGTAAACACAAAACCCAATTTTCAAGCTACATTCACAAAACCCCAGACTCTTCTTGGAAAAACAAACTACGTTGTCAAATCGTACCCTGAGTTGATCACAACTAAAAACTACTACTGATGAGTCTCTAAACACTACACAGAAAAATAGAAAATACAATGTTCAGGACATGAAGCTGTAGAAAATAATATTTATTGTTCACTGTAGGCTAAATGCAGGTTGCAAAACAAACAAAAAACCTGTGCATTTAGCACTTATACATAGTATACAAAAAAGTACAAATAACAGAAATCCTGTGCATTTACATGTAGCACTTGTACAGAACAAAAACTAACAGAACTCATGTGTATTTAGCACCTGTATACAGTAAGCCTATGTAAAAATAAAGTAGAAAAATATACATGCAATACTAGTTAGACTGACCCTCCATTACAATACACTGGCTCAGTGATGTACTGAAACGTATTTCCTTACAGTATACTGTGGTACAGTATATAGTACAGTCATACAGTAATTCCTGTCAACATTTACATACTATAATGTCAGAAAAGGTCATGACCTGTTCTCTTCTCTAAATCTTGGGATTCTGGTGGACACAATGAATCTACTGATGTTTGGTTGGACCCTTTGTCCGTCCTCCTTCAGGCTCATACCGTGGACAAGAACACGGTCAATCACAGTAGCTCTGATTTCATCAGATGTTACTGTTCTTTGTCTTCGTTGACCACCATCTCCTCTTCTCAGATTTCTAACCGTTGTCGTGCCTCACAAACCAGTGCTCTCTGAACTGGATTATATATGTTCCCTCACATCACTGGACACAAGTGTGTTCAGTTTTGAGTTGTGTTCAACAGGTGACACCAGCGCTTTAACTGGGTTTGACTTTTGCCACCTGTGTTCACCATTATGTAACAGGTGCATCACAATGAAAATGTGTTGACAAGTTGTGTCTAAACAGGTGAAAAGTGCTGATGGTTTTGACAAAAGAGTGACTGATTCCATCAGTGGGTTCAGAGAACAGAGTTTAGTGTTTTAGCAACTGAGAAAAACTGTTAGCAATAATCTGGCAAACAAGCGTATGCGTTGACTGCACTAAAGCATGCAAGATAAACCTGTGAGAAATTTATGAAAAAGGTAGTTATTGCTGGTCTTATTGAGTTTAATGATATCAGCAGTGAACACGTCACTGTGAAAGGAAGCATTCAAACAAAAGACTTAAGAGCGCATTAATGGTAATGTGGCATTTCTGTTAATCCTCTTGAATTTGGCTGAAAATTCAGCCAAAACTACCAAAATTCAGGTCATTGTCCAAATACTTATGAACCTGGCTGCACGGAATACGCAAAAACACAAATGTAAGTTCCTACGGTTATGATTAGCTACAGAAAACATCTGGCTGCCTCCTCTGGGTTTAAAACAAAGGCACAAAAGAAGATTCAACATCCAGTTTGCACAGGAAGTTCAGCGACTGTTCCTTTAAAAAAAAGGTCAGCTTTATCGGCCTTCAGGAGTGATTATTAACAGACCTTTCGCAATCTTTCTCAAGCCGCCGAGGACGCTGGGAGGGCCTGTTTGTAATGCGACCACACCTCAGCAACGCTCTTCCTGTCAGCCGGCGAGCTGCCAAACTCAAACACTTAAACATGTTTTTCTTGCTTCTTTCTCACAAACAGTGAAAGACGCTTCAACCACAAAGTGTTAACCGAGCAACAACATTTAACACGCAGCGTCAGGGTCAGCACCACTTTTTTACCCACCGGGTAAAAATGAACACATTACTTATGAGAGGATTAAAAACATCTCACTAAGCTCTTACAGTGCAAGAATTCCTCACACAAACAAGATACAGCAGATAGTTTTGTTTTTTTCAGTAAATATGGCAAAAACAGTTAACTGATTCTTCATGAAGTCTGACTGCTTTAGTGCAGGATGACAGAAACAGACTCCAGACTCGTTAAGAAAAAGGCAGGTTAAATTATTTTGTTTGTAACACTCGAGTTAAATTTGGCTGGAGTCAACAACTTGCTCCTTATCGATCTGGAACTGCCTCAACAAGAGCATCAAACCTGTGCCAACGTGCCCAGGAGGGGAGCCAAAGCAAGGTTTTATTAAAGACGACCTGAAGGCCTGGAGCACACCCCAAGTGCCACATGCACGTCAGCGTGTGGTAATTTCTATTTAGTTGTCCAAGTTAAAAGATTGAAAACATTGCGCACTAATGTGAGCAACATGTCGCAGACGCATGTACCGCACTGCTCCAGTGCCCCGTCCACACAGAGACGGGTTCAGGCATACCCACTAACATTTTGTATTCACATGGAACTGGCATTTTCATTGGCCTAAAATAACACTTTTTGAAAACAGGCCCCAGAGTGGATAAATCTGAAAATGTCGAATTTGCATCTATATGTGGACAAGAAATATGAAACTTTTCTGAAATAATGTCATAGCCGCATATCTCTACGCTCAGTCACAAATAACGAATAACATAATGTTGCTGATGGAGTAATTTAACATACTTTTTTGTCTTGGTGGATCCTTAATGGGATTTATTTTCATTGCTAGCAGAATGCTGAAGAGATGAATGAACACTGAATGTGAATAAAGGGATCGTTGTGACTAATAAAATAATTGCAGAAAGGACTTTCACCTTTTAAAATAAGCTATTTTTTCTTCTTGTTGGAAGTGCGACAAAGCATCGCCATCCAGGTTCAGGCTGAGAAACGCAGGCAGAACAAACACCGAGGGACTTCTTTAAAAACACTGTTTATTCGCAAGTAATTTCCATGACAGGAAATTAAAGTATTTCCAGATGTCATCTTCCAAAACAAGGGCATCTTATATGGACAACAATTTTCATATGTGATGATGAATCCAGTTGAAAGCATGCAACAGGTCAGATAAAAAGACTTTATATTTACTCTGTGTACCGCTTTGCAAAGTTCTCGCATCTGCTGCTACATTAATTAGCTTCTTACACCAGTTATGTGCACACTCCATGTCTTCTGGGAGCATTACAGCGCTTATACAGGACTGGCATATGCACCACAGCATCTTCAAGCAGTCTGACTGTTTTTGTGTGGACAGCGATATTTCTTGAAAAGGTGCTGTGTTTATGGGCCACTTTTTGAAAAAGACAAAAAAAAAGATCGTAAATGGAAAATTTAGCTTCCGTGTGGACAAGGCCACACAGCAAGGAACAGCAATATTACACAAGAGCAATCTGAGATTTCTGACATCCGCCAAGCCAGATCGCCTCCAAAATTCAGTAGCGTCTTCCATGCCCAAAAATCTATCTGTGGTGCAAATGTTGGCAAAATCCATGCAGTAATTTTGACGTAATCTTGCTAACAGACAGACAAATAAATAAATAAATGGCAATAATTTTCTTACATCCTTGGCAGACGTAAAAATGAACACCTTTTAATGGCGTTTCTATGACTGGAAAAGAAGTCAATTAAAATAAAAAACAGAAATACATTTTTTTTTAACTATTTCTATGATTGAAGAAGTTAAATGACTGCTGTCTGGATACAAGAAGTCACTTTCTGCTCTTTACTTTTCTGAACACTCCAACTACACCCAGGTGGACCTCTGTGACTCAGAACCTGGATTGTAAAAATAAACTAACAAAAAAAAAAAAAGCTGATTGCGAGTCTACATGTATTGATGTTTTTTAAAGTTTATATGTCATAAAACGTTCGACATGAGGTGTGCTTTCACTGAGATGCTGTATCAGCCAAGATCCTGTTCAGACTGAGACTGCTCGCCCGATAGCATTCAGACCTGTTTTTAAAATCCGGCTCATCCTACACACACATCCAAACTCAAGCCGGCTCCAGCCAAATTCAATCCGCATGTGTGGGTATCTGGACTCACGCTGCGTTCAGATGTCGGCGTCAGAAAAATACACAGTTGTCACAGAAGAATTTCTAGTGTCTGCAGCAGCAGACTGCAGGTACATGAGGCATGCAAATTTTTCCACTGATAACGAGACAAAGATTTACTTAAGTGAAAGACATAAGAGTTTTAGCATTTTGCACAACAGTGTTACATTAAAAACAGGAAGCTCTGCCTCTGATGGCAGCTTAAAAAGTTAACTTTTTATAAGATTATAAATTAATTCCTTTCTGAATGGTCTCACAAGTTACTCACGTTTACCTGTTTGAAACCAGGCGATTCTCTGCACTTAATAATCCAGCTCTCACGGTCCATTTTTCCTCCTTGTTAAAGACAAAACACATCCAGAGATGGCAGAATTCCGCTACCTCTAGCTGTGAATGCGGCAGCTGCACACCGTGATAGCACTTGCTGTCAAAGGTTAAAAATGTTCTTTTTCATGATGCAAATGTGCGGTGCTGCATATGGCTGCACCTTCATCAGGTGGTCCAGTCATACTGATTATTAATTGGAGTCTTAAATTTAATAACTTGGCTGGACTAAGGGGTTATTGAAATGAAAATCAACGCACTTACAAGAAATAGAATAATTGTAACAATTCTGTTCATGGGCTGTTCAGTCTTGGCAGAAGTCTAAGTTTTCTGAAAGCCCTTCTGAATTCAATAACATGAATTTAGATTACCACAAAACCTTAAAGTGACTGATTTTTGAATGAAGTTTGGTGCGAACTTCTGTCAAACAGAAGCTTGTATCCGCTACATTTATTCAACACTAACATTATTTATCACCACGACATTGTGACATTACTCATTTTTAAGTTATGGAAATTTATTATTTGTAAAGAATAATAATCTAATCATGACCGATGGGGTATTTATTACACGATTAAGCAAAGGAAGCGGAAGTAATTATTCCGAATGCGCAGGTCATTCACCAGAAATTGACAAAACAAGCAAATAATTTTTTTTTATTTTTTGTACACCTGTAGTTTAGTATAATGTGATTAAACAGGATGAGACAAACCATCAGACAGTCACTCGGGCCTGTCAGAAAGAAGCGAATCTGTCGCTGGGTGTGTCTTTGACGGAACATCGTTAAAGAATGTCGACAAACTCTGGAATCAAAACCGAAACGTTGATTATTAAAAAATACACCCCGGAATAGTAACTCACCGTGCGTGAGGCCGCGACAGTCGTGTAATAGAGTTTGATTCCCATCGCTGCAGGTCCGTGCACCGTCTTTGTGTCTCTGCCGAGCACCTTTCTGTCGTTTCTGTAAAGCTGGAACATTAAAGCAGGGTGGGGCTTCCTTCAAAATTAAAGCACCATTTCCACCCCACCCCCAAAAAAGAAATTAAAGCACCATTTCCCCCTCAACCCAAAAAGAAGGCACTCAACTTCTTATTTTTTAATCGCTCAGCATGGGAATTGATCATTTGTGGCCTCGTGCAGTTTCTTCCAGGGAAAGAAGAAAGAAACAAAGAAAGAAAAAACAAACCCTAAAAACTGCATCATCCAGCTTCTTTTAAGTTGAAAAACCCTGCCTTTTCAGCAAGATGCTGTGATGTCACTGCAGCGACTTTTTGAGCAAACGAGAGGAGAGGTTTTATTTAGTTATTTATTTTTGCAGATTTTTCACTCAGTTGTTGTGTCCAGTTCAGCCAAAGGGCTTCTTTTGCCCCCTACAGGTTTCATAGAGGATATACAATGTGGCCACCCTTACGGGTTGTTTGAGGTGTCCCGTCTAAAACAAAGGATGAGGATGTGAGGATGGCATCAGTCCAATCAGAGGTCATTCCTTAGGGACACGGCGGTGTGAGGGTTCCTGATCTTTCAAACCAAAACTGGAAAACGTCCACATATGAAGCCAGTTTATTTGTTTTAACATTATGACCCCTAGAGTGTCTAAAGGATCTCATTTTGGACACCAAGAACATTCAAATCATGTTTGCTCCTCAAATGACCAACATCAGGAGAAAAGAACATGCTGGTGATGTTTTCCTGAAGTCCAGACGTGACTTACTGGTCCAGCGAGGTTGACCAAATGGAAAGTGATGGAGTTCATCCCGAGCCAACCGATATGATCATCAACACTTTGAGGTCAGTTAAGTTTAATGAGCTGATAAATTTAATTTGGCATCAACATGAGGCCGGCTCGGTCTGCAGTGAGTCACAGTGGAGGAATGTCGGAGAGCATCCGAGAAAATTCAGCTGATTCAGTGAATTCAGAGTCACTGAGCCGTGCACTTTGTATCAGAACACATCCATAGAACTGGATCCCGACCGTAGACGCAGGCAGCAAGCATCGGCTACAGTACTACCTCAAAAAACATGAAAAACCTGTTGTTGGACGCAAAGATACAAGACATCAGAGGTTCTGTGAGCTGTAAACATCACCATACAAATGTACACGTAAATACTGTATTTATATCTGTATGTATGACATCATCATATGGCTTCTGTGTGACTTCATCACTCATCCTGATCAATCACAAACATTTTGCTGATCAATATATGCTTTAGATCATCCATCTAGGCTTGTTTTTTTGTTTTTTTAGAGGTGTTTTTCAGACCATGTTTTCTGTGACTTTTAACCAAAATCTAATTCCCACGAGATATCATTCAAGAAATATTCCCAGCAAGTATGAAGGAAGTCCGTCTGGATTTATCTTGTCCACAGCCAGATAGACACACACACACACGTCAACAATAGGGTATAAAATCTTAGGGAGTATGTCGGTGTACATCTCTTCCTCACAAAATGATACGTATCTTGATACATGTTGCAATACATCTAGTGCAGCAGATTACTGAAACAATCATGAAAATGGTGATAAAAGCATCAAATTCGGCAGAAATACTCCTTAGACCCTCATCTTTTGAAAAAACCGATTGGCCACTTGAATTTTCAATTGGTGGTCAGGTAGGGGTCAATTGAAGAATTACACAGAGGTCAAAATTAAAAGATCCAATCATATTGAAAAATATTCCACATTATTTGCCTGATCATAAAGATTCCAAAAAGGTATAGTTTGGACCAGGGGTGGGCAACGAGGGCCGAGACACTGCAGGTTTTCCTTGCAACCAATCACCTCAGCAGGTGGGTTGCTGATGAGCTTCTACCTTGAACATAAACACCTGGTCGTCTTGAAATTACCTGCTGAAACACCTGATCATTAATGAAATCACCTGCTGAGGTGACTGGTAGCAAGGAAAACCTGCAGTGCTTTGGCCCTTCATGGCACATGATTGCCCACCCCTGGTTTGGACTATCTGTGACTGAATTCTATGGAGTTACGGGATAAAAACAGCAAGAATGGTGACAAAGCTCAGTTTAATTTTATACAGGGGTCTAAAGTTAAAGTTGCTCCAATTTTGGTAAAAAGTGATGGAAATTATTGGTTGAGCTAATAGGATTAATAAATGGAATAGTTTTGACAGTGTTTAATGCTTGGTCTCCAAAGAAAAGATCAAACAAGGTCTACGTCTATTGGATTCTATGACATGTGACATATGTTACCCCATAACGTGATAAATAAGGATGATACATGGTCCAAACTATTCCTTTTTAGAACCATGTTAACTCAACTAGTAATTTGCATCATTTTTACCAAAATTGGAACAACTTTAACTTTTGACCCCTGTACAAACTGACACTGACCTTTGTCAACATTCTTGCTGTTTTTAATCCCATAACTCCATAGAATTCAGTCACAGATAGTCCAAACTATACCTTTTTGGAATCTTTATGATCAGGCAAATAATGTGGTATAGGTTTCAATATGATTGGAGCATCTTTTAATTTTGACTCCTGTATAATCCTTCAATTGACCTCTACCTGAACGCCAACTGAAAATTGAAGTGGCCAATCGGGTTTTTTTTAAAGAAGACTGAGGACAATTTCTGCCAAGTTTGATGCTTTTATCACCATTTGCAGGATTCTGCTCTAAATATTCTCTTATCTGCTGCACTAATTCAGGAATACTTTTTCATATGGAACGATACGATGTAATGGAGTACACTCTTTGTGTAATGTAAACATTCACATTCCATAATAAATTGTAATTACCGCCGACAAGGAGGTTATGTTTTCGGTCAGGTTTGTTTGTCTGTCTGTCTGTCAGCAGGATAACTCAAAAAGTTTTGAACGGACTTTGATGAAATTTTGTGGAGTGGTTGGAAATGAAATGACAAGAAGAACAAGTGATTAAATTTTAGTGGTGATCCGGATCACGATCTGGATCCTGATGCTAACGCGTTAGCATGTCTATGGCATTTTCAATGTTAAAAGTTAGCATTAAGCAGTTGCATCTGTCATCACGTTCAGGTGCATTTGTTTTCAAATTGTAATATTTCTTAAATTTATTTTTGTTTATAGAAACTTTTTGTGGAGTGGTTGGAAATGACAAAAGGAACAAGTGATTAAATTTTAGTGGTGATCCAGGTCACAATGCTAACGCGTTAGCATGTCTATGGCATTTTCAATGTTAAAAGTTAGCATTAAGCAGTTGCAGCTGTCATCACGTTCGGGTGCATTTATTTTCAAATTGTAATATTTCTTAAATTTATTTTTGTTTATAGAAACTTTGTGGAGTGGTTGGAAATGACAAAAGGAACAAGTGATTAAATTTTAGTGGTGATCCAAATCACAATGCTAACGCGTTAGCATGTCTATGGCATTTTCAATGTTAAAAGTTAGCATTAAGCAGTTGCAGCTGTCATCACGTTCGGGTGCATTTATTTTCAAATTGTAATATTGGCACTCTCAGAAGCACTCTCTGAGTGCTTCTAGTTGTAACTGTAATAAGTCAAAAGTGGCATTGCTCATTTTCAAATACATCTTTCATGAAAGACCAGGAACCTTCTTCAAGTTTGCGCTACTGTGCTGCAGCACGCTGGCACTACTTAATAAGCAGGAGCAATGCAATTAGGGGACTTGATGTTCTGAGGTCTTCATGTTCTCCTTGACTGCAGACATTTTCTTCTATGGATTAGTAATCAACAAGAAGATTCTTCCAGGCCATAATCTTTACACATTTGTTTTCCAGTGCACAAGGATCATTTTCTTGGCAATAGCTTGAGTGATGAGGAGTAACTTACAGCTGATTATTAGGTGAAAACAGGTGGATCTCCTCCTGACAGGATAAGTGTAGAGGAGCATGGGATGGTGCAACCAACAGCTTCACAAAGACTGATAACATTTCCCAGAAGTGTTTTACGGGCTGTGCCACTCCAGACAGCACGGAACACGTCACATCTCCTTGTGAAGAGTATGAACAAGTGTCCATCTGGATGAGATACTCCTTTGTTAATCCAAGCTTAAAAAAAGAAAGATTTTTTTAAATATTAAGTAGACACTCAGGATTATTCCAAACTGCAGTATTACTTAAGGGCAATAAAACAGTTTGTAATTTTACAAAATGTCCAGCACAGCGTAAAAGTTGTGGGTGGTGTTTGACAGATTGGCTGATAAATGGTAAATCTGCTTCCTCGAAGTTGATCCAGATGTCTGACTGTTCAGGACGGGTCTATCTCTATAGGCATTGTTCATTGGGTAGGTGCTACATCTCTAGTAGTTTTCCAGATCCATCTCTTTCTCTCCTTTTTGTAAATTAGGAAGAAATGAGGGTCCGTGAATGGGGCACCCACCGTGGAGACACACAAACTCCCTCTATGCTCAAAAAAAGCAACAAAATAATGTGAGCGACCTGTTCTGTAGTTGTCGGTACACTAGTGGAAGAGTGTTGTAGTCAAGCCCCAGAAACTCAAGGCCAAGGTCAAGACTTAAAAAAAAAAAAGAAAGAAAGAAAGACAGATGTTCACAGAAAGTCTAAGAAAAAGCACTTTTATATCCAAAAATATGGTGTATTATCAAAGGAAATTCAAGAAAATGTAAATACGTTATATTGTGCAAGTTGTTTGTGAAGATAATATTTTTAAACAGCAAAACTCGAAAATACTTTGATTTTTCATGACATGACCAAAACCAAGGTCAAAGCTGAGCCATTGAAGACAACAGGTAAGGCCTGGGGGGGGGGGTTAAAGTGCCTTATGCTGCAGTCACTATCTGACGATTAGTTCAGCGTTTGCCGACAGAGACTGAAAATTTGATTAATGTTGACCAGTGCTGAGATCTGCTAGACTCTGTAGGAGTTACATTGATGTCAGTTGGGCAAAGCTGATGTTCCTTGTGGTCCCAGAAAAATTTTCAACAAGTTTAAAATCTTTGATGTTCATGTTAAAACGCTAGCTAGAGTTTAGCTTTGCCGCCACCAGTACGTCACCATTTTGGATACTAGGGCTCAACCGACTATTGGCACTGATTATAATCAGTGCCAATAAGGGTTCAACCGCAGACTGATAGTTTCATATTATATGGACCAATTATCGGCCTGGCTGATTATCGGTGGCAATAATTGGTCGACTTCTAGCCGTTAGTGCTCTGTTTGCTTCCGCCGGCCTCTGCTGTCCAACGCCAGAGTCTTGACTGGACGCACCACCTAGTCTGGATCTTGAGCATGAAGGACTATGTAGAACCTGTCTTGATGGTGCACCCGTGGCAAGTGACAAAATCACAGATAGAGTTTATATAGACTACACGTGACATTTCAAACACCGACTCTATGCTACTGCTCCACGGAGTGCGCTACCAATGCCAAACTTCGAGCTCTGCCAGTACGATGTCACCCTCCACTAAGTTATGTCAACCTGCGTTGAAGACAGGAAGTTTGGACCCCTGGAGCAAATCGTGTTTCACACAGACTTTTGAGAATCCTCTATGTGGACCACTTCACGTCTGTGTGAAAACACACTTAAGGTCGAGGTCGAGCTTTGAGGCACTTCAACACTGACAGTAGAAATGAGACCAACTCGATCTCATATATCAGATTATAATCAACACTTCACCAGTGTTAGAGGTGAACTTAGTTTCTTCATGACTGGCAGCTGTTGCCTTGAAAATACTTTAAACAAAAAAGACTAATTAATAACATACTGAACAGTCAGTGCAGCATACAACAGGAAATAAATACAAAATGTAGTGGCACAAAAAGTTTTCAGAACCCTTGATCCCCCCAAACACACACACACTTTTATAATCTCAACAAACAATTAAAATATTTCTCACATATCACGATTATTATTCAATTTCATTTCATCACATTTTAAAAAATAATCATCCCACCAGACTGTGTCAGATTTGTCAGTTCAAACTGTCAGTGAAGATAAACTCTGTGAGAAGAAACACAAACTTTAGGCAAAGAAGTATTTTGGGCAAGTAGACTGAAGTGGCCTCGATTAGAGAAACTCCATAGTGCGACTTTTGTCTGATGTGTTCTCTTTTTAAAACGTCATTGAACGACAACGGTGAGGGTTGCATCTTTTATTGAAGTTAATAGTGCGAGTTCCACCAGCGGGTAAATAATCCCTGCCGGAATTGAACAATATCCTCAGCAGCATATGTTCTTATTCATCTTAAAATGCATGAATTCCGTGTCAATTTTTTAAAACTCTAGTGTGAATTCCTTTAAAGTTCCTCGACAGGTGCCCTGGTGATTTCCACACTATTCCTTTGAAACAATTTGGTGTCAAGAAATTTCTCTCATGTCACGCAATTGTCAAAAGTGATAAACGCACTCAGAGGCTCCAGTGCTACCAGTGTTTCTATACAATATATATATATATATACACTCAACAAAAATATAAACGCAACACTTTTGGTTTTGCTCGCATTTTGTATGAGATGAACTCAAAGATCTAAAACTTTTTCCACATACACAATATCACCATTTCCCTCAAATATTGTTCACAAACCAGTCTAAATCTGTGATAGTGAGCACTTCTCCTTTGCTGAGATAATCCATCCCACCTCACAGGTGTGCCATATCAAGATGCTGATTAGACACCATGATTAGTGCACAGGTGTGCCTTAGATTGCCCACAATAAAAGGCCACTCTGAAAGGTGCAGTTTTGTTTTATTGGGGGGGGATACCAGTCAGTATCTGGTGTGACCACCATTTGCCTCATGCAGTGCAACACATCTCCTTCGCATAGAGTTGATCAGGTTGTCAATTGTGGCCTGTGGAATGTTGGTCCACTCCTCTTCAATGGCTGTGCGAAGTTGCTGGATATTGGCAGGAACTGGTACACGCTGTCGTATACGCCGGTCCAGAGCCTCCCAAACATGCTCAATGGGTGACATGTCCGGTGAGTATGCCGGCCATGCAAGAACTGGGACATTTTCAGCTTCCAAGAATTGTGTACAGATCCTTGCAACATGGGGCCGTGCATTATCCTGCTGCAACATGAGGTGATGTTCTTGGATGTATGGCACAACAATGGGCCTCAGGATCTCGTCACGGTATCTCTGTGCATTCAAAATGCCATCAATAAAATGCACCTGTGTTGTTCGTCCATAACAAACGCCTGCCCATACCATAACCCCACCGCCACCATGGGCCACTCGATCCACAACACTGACATCAGAAAACCGCTCACCCACACGACGCCACACACGCTGTCTGCCATCTGCCCTGAACAGTGTGAACCGGGATTCATCCGTGAAGAGAACACCTCTCCAACGTGCCAAACGCCAGTGAATGTGAGCATTTGCCCACTCAAGTCGGTTACGATGACGAACTGGTGTCAGGTCGAGATCCCGATGAGGACGACGAGCATGCAGATGAGCTTCCCTGAGACGGTTTCTGACAGTTTGTGCAGAAATTCTTTGGTTATGCAAATCGATTGTTTCAGCAGCTGTCCGAGTGGCTGGTCTCAGACGATCTTGGAGGTGAACATGCTGGATGTGGAGGTCCTGGGCTGGTGTGGTTACACGTGGTCTGCGGTTGTGAGGCTGGTTGTATGTACTGCCAAATTCTGTGAAACGCCTTTGGAGACGGCTTATGGTAGAGAAATGAACATTCAATACACGAGCAACAGCTCTGGTTGACATTCCTGCTGTCAGCATGCCAATTGCACGCTCCCTCAAATCTTGCGACATCTGTGGCATTGTGCTGTGTGATAAAACTGCACCTTTCAGAGTGGCCTTTTATTGTGGGCAGTCTAAGGCACACCTGTGCACTAATCATGGTGTCTAATCAGCATCTTGATATGGCACACCTGTGAGGTGGGATGGATTATCTCAGCAAAGGAGAAGTGCTCACTATCACAGATTTAGACTGGTTTGTGAACAATATTTGAGGGAAATGGTGATATTGTGTATGTGGAAAAAGTTTTAGATCTTTGAGTTCATCTCATACAAAATGGGAGCAAAACCAAAAGTGTTGCGTGTATATATATATATATATATATATATATATATATATATATATATATATATATACATATATACACACACATACAGACACACACACACACATAATGTACTGGACAAACCCTCCATGACATCACCTGGAGGTTTTCTGAAGAGCAGGTTGGAAATCTAAAGGAGCAGTGCCAGCTGTCATCATCTTGGCAATGACTCCTCCCAGCCCAACCATAAATGGGTAAAGAGGAAGAATGTGGGCACGAAGAATATTGCTTCCACTAGCCCACTTTTTTCCAAGTTTGGAAGCTGGCCAAGGCTAGCATGTGAGATCACCTGAATTAAGATGACTGATTAGTGCATTTTGTTTTTCGTGTTTTTTTTTGTTTTTTTTAAATCACTGACCTCTGGTTGTTATAACGACTGGATTGGGTCGTGTGAATAACAAAAATTTTGACCTGCATATTGTATCAGTAGCTGTGATAATGTCACTTATCCAACATCTTCAAACTGCTAATTATTGCAAACATACAAATGTTTAAATAAAATACTAACTTCCCTCAAATACTTCTATGATGGTCCATTAATACAGTTTCCCACATATCAAGCCATATTATCCCAGATATAAATACTCACAAACGATAAACGCGGTCAACAGCAGCTAGCTGCCTCTGGTGGCGGGTCCTCAATCTGGCACACTGGCTGTCATTCAAGGTAACCACGCCCCTAATTATTCACAATTTTATGGCTTAAAATAGCATAAACCAGTGAGTTACTTATCCATTCTATATTTATCCAGATCCACCTAAAAATGTAACTCATGTGTAGAACCTTTCGATTACGGGGTTATTCCACAGAGCACCGTTCCATCCCATTTAATTCAAAATAGCACATCAGGGCACGTTTTGAAGCATCGTAGTAACTTCTTGATCGTGCTCCATCGGGGTAAAAATGTGAAGCAACACCAGCGTTTGTTGCAGTTTTGATCACGTCTGGCCGAGGGTGCAGCTCCTTTCTTTCATTATAGGGCAGGTTGCCAGGTCTGCACTTTATAAGGCAGCATGTTAGGAGGCAAACCAGACTAAGCTGTTTCACCTCGTTTTTTTAACTTTTTAGGATCATGGGTGATCGTAGTAGAAGGGTACCTTGCGGAATAGTCCTGTTATCAGCCCGTTTTAGGAAAACTGAACCAGTCCCCAAACCCCACACACAGCCACGTGATTGAGTCATTCAATTTTCAACTTTGTGATTGGCCACATCAATTTCTGATGCAGAACATCCAGCTCATTTGTGCTTGTCAGCAACAATGATTCTGAGAAAGTGCATATCGTCGGCATATAGAACACAAATCTACAGAAAAAAGTCCCTTTTCCCAGTTCAGCACACAAGCTGTTATTTCGACTTGGCTTTGCAGTCGAGTACTCGTTTAACTTTCCTAAATATGAAGACAGCAATGCTCGTACACACAACCGCAGTGATCACATATAATCCCACAAAGAGAGCCGCATCGCCGCTCCTGTGCAGACCTGAGTACACCGTCATCCGACCCAAGTAATCCAGGTGTGTTGCATGAATCTGAGCCAGGGTGCAACAAATTAAGAGAACGTGGAATACCTGATGGCTTTGTCCCACAAAATCACACCGTCCGGGAAAACAGCGCTCCACGACATGAGACGTGAAGAAGAAGGCACTGCTGAGAAAGAGAGCTACTTGGCCAAAGTGGAAGGAAATCGCAGGATCTGTGCTGGACGCAGACCAGGATAAGAATCTGTGGAACACGGGACTGATGTCCCAGGCATAGGCGAGGGTCGCGGGCACCACCTGGTGCACCTTACGCACCCACATTGATGAAGTGCAGTTGCAGTATTTTCCGTAGCAGCAACCGAAGCATGAGAGGCAGCTGAGGACGGCGGCAGTCGGCATGAAGATGTCTTGCACATAGCTGTGCCAGCTCCCTTCTATGCTGTAGTAGAAATGAGCCACGGCGCTGCCATACTGGTAAAGTGCCACCCCGATGTAATCCACAGAGTAGAAGACATAGTGAGAGAGCTCAGACTTACTCCCAAGCAGGTGAGCTGCCGTGCTGCACGAAGTGTAGATCAAGGAGGACGTCAGCAGCATGAAGAGCGGCCAAGAGTGATGATCTGTGACAAAGTCCACAGTCTCAGCAAGCTGGCAGAATTTCACCAAGATGACTAAAAACCCCAGCAGGTGTGTCCAGATGTTTATGGTCTCATTGTGGCACTGGAACAATGACAGGAAGTAGTAGCGCCAATTCTGGTGGAGCGGTCGATAGCCGGTGTAGACGCATTGCTCCCTGAAGTGGCAGGGAACCTCTGTGTCTCTCACAGTGCTGGGCATGGAGGGCGCCGCCTCGGTCAGCATCCGCGGAACCTGTCGGATCTGCTGCAGGCTGATGAACAGCCGTCCAATTCTCTCCATTACCATCGTCGTCATGGCTACCGGCTGACTGACACCACTGGGGTAGTTCCTGTCAAAAGAGTGGATGTTCAGAAAGACAAACAAGCCAAGGAAGGAATTTTCTGGAGTATAAGTCGCACTGGGCAGAAAAATCCTCTTTTGGAGTGGGGTGGGGTGGACCATACAAGTTGCACTGGAGTATAAGTCGCAACTTTTATTCTGTGTCATCAACTCTTTATTTGGGGATCTTTTTGCACTGTTGGTATTTACTGTTTTATTATTGGAAATGATTTTGTTTATGAACAAATGAATTTATTTATTCGGCACAAAAATCAACAATAACAAAAACTCATAAAAAGAACAACTTAACAGTATACCCGTGTGATCCAAAGGGTGGAGGCAGAAGCAAAGCTTATAAATACCCATCCCTTTTTACTATAAAAATAAAGAATGTATACACACACACACTATATATATAATATATATATATATACATACATACACACACTCATAAAAACAAATACAAAAGAAGCATGCATGAACAATATAAATTAATCAATGAACTAAAATTTCAAAACACAACCAGACAAACAATAGTGCACAATGAACAAACCCAAAAACAAAATGAGTAAAGCTAATTTTTCAAACTATAAGTCATTTTATTATTTTTGTAAAGCCTTTGTAAAGCCAACTAAGGTACCAAGTACTTTAATATTATCAGGACAAGTGCATTTACTACCTTGAATCCTGGGAAAGCCCTATAAAAGTAGTTATTATAATTATTAATAACAAACACAAGATTTTTTTTTCAGTATGTAAGTTGCAAGACCTTCAAACTACTACTGCCTCCCAAAGAAAAACAAACAAACAAAAAACAGGACTTACACTTGGGAAAATATGGTAAATTCCGTTTGTCACCATTTTAAATAAATAAACTATTTCTCGAATAAACCAGTTTCTGGCATAATTAGAGAGATTGTTTAAAAAGTAATTGAAACTATTCTTCAGTTTAAAATCTGTTTTAAACAAAATGATGTCACACACATCACCAAAGAGTTTGCAGAAGTGGAACAAACAAACAAATAACCTAAAATTATTTAACAATGAATCCAAAAAAGTACAATATAATAATAATACAATAATTGTTAATCAGTAAATTTAAAAAAACAAAAAAAATATATTGATCAGTAAATCAAATCAAATCAATTTTATTTATATAGCACCAAATCACAACAAACAGTTGCCCCAAGGCGCTTTATATTGTAAGGCAAAAGCCACACAATAATTACGGAAAAACCCCAACGGTCAAAACGACCCCCTGTGAGCATGCACTTGGCGACAGTGGGAAGGAAAAACTCCCTTTTAACAGGAAGAAACCTCCAGCAGAACCAGGCTCAGGGAGGGGCAGTCTTCTGCTGGGACTGGTTGGGGCTGAGGGAGAGAACCAGGAAAAAGACATGCTGTGGAGGGGAGCAGAGATCAATCACTAATGATTAAATGCAGAGTGATGCATACAGAGCAAAAAGAGAAAGAAACACTCAGTGCATCATGGGAACCCCCCCAGCAGTCTAAGTCTATAGCAGCATAACTAAGGGATGGTTCAGGGTCACCTGATCCAGCCCTAACTACAACCCCTGGCAAAAATTATGGAATCACCGGCCTCAGAGGATGTTCATTCAGTTGTTTAATTTTGTAGAAAAAAAAGCAGATCACAGACATGACACAAAACTAAAGTCATTTCAAATGGCAACTTTCTGGCTTTAAGAAACACTATAAGAAATCAAGAAAAAAAGATTGTGGCAGTCAGTAACGGTTACTTTTTTAGACCAAGCAGAGGAAAAAAATATGGAGTCACTCAATTCTGAGGAAAAAATTATGGAATCACCCTGTAAATTTTCATCCCCCAAATTAACACCTGCATCAAATCAGATCTGCTTGTTGACATTGACCCCATGACATTGACCCTATGTGTCTTTTTGCAAGGAATGTTTTTGCAGTTTTTGCTCTATGACAAGATGCATTATCATCTTGAAAAATGATTTCATCATCCCCAAACATCCTTTCAATTGTCCAAAATATCAACATAAACTTGTGCATTTATTGATGATGTAATGACAGCCATCTCCCCAGTGCCTTTACCTGACATGCAGCCCCATATCATCAATGACTGTGGAAATTTACATGTTCTCTTCAGGCAGTCATCTTTATAAATCTCATTGGAAAGGCACCAAACAAAAGTTCCAGCATCATCACCTTGCCCAATGCAGATTCGAGATTCATCACTGAATATGACTTTCATCCAGTCATCCACAGTCCACAACTGCTTTTCCTTAGCCCATTGTAACCTTGTTTTTTTCTCTTTAGGTGTTAATGATGCCTTTCGTTTAGCTTTTCTGTATGTAAATCCCATTTCCTTTAGGCGGTTTCATACAGTTCGGTCACAGACGTTGACTCCAGTTTCCTCCCATTCGTTCCTCATTTGTTTTGTTGTACATTTTTCGATTTTTGCGACATATGGCTTTAAGTTTTCTGTCTTGACGCTTTGATGTCTTCCTTGGTCTACCAGTATGTTTGCCTTTAACAACCTTCCCATGTTGTTTGTATTTGGTCCAGAGTTTAGACACAGCTGACTGTGAACAACCAACATCTTTTGCAACATTGCGTGATGATTTACCCTCTTTTAAGAGTTTGATAATCCTCTCCTTTGTTTCAATTGACATCTCTCGTGTTGGAGCCATGATTCATGTCAGTCCACTTGGTGCAACAGCTCTCCAAGGTGTGTTCACTCCTTTTTAGATGCAGACTAACGAGCAGATCTGATATGATGCAGGTGTTAGTTTTGGGGGTGATTCCATATTTTTTTCCTCAGAATTGAGTGATTCCATATTTTTTTCCTCTGCTTGGTCTAAAAAAGTAACCGTTACTGACTGCCACAATCTTTTTTTCTTGATTTCTTATAGTGTTTCTTAAAGCCAGAAAGTTGCCATTTGAAATTACTTTAGTTTTGTGTCATGTCTGTGATCTGCTTTTTTTCTACAAAATTAAACAACTGAATGAACATCCTCCGAGGCCGGTGATTCCATAATTTTTGCCAGGCGTTGTATAAGCTTTAGCAAAAAGGAAAGTTTTAAGCTTAATCTTAAAAGTAGAGAGGGTGTCTGTCTCCCTGATCTGAATTGGGAGCTGGTTCCACAGGAGAGGAGCCTGAAAGCTGAAGGCTCTGCCTCCCATTCTACTCTTACAAACCCTAGGAACTAGAAGTAAGCCTGCAGTCTGAGAGCGAAGCGCTCTATTGGGGTGATATGGTACCTGATTATTCAAAAGCTTATAAGTAAGAAGAAGAATTTTAAATTCTATTCTAGAATTAACAGGGAGCCAATGAAGAGAGGCCAATATGGGTGAGATATGCTCTCTCCTTCTAGTCCCCGTTAGTACTCTAGCTGCAGCATTTTGAATTAACTGAAGGCTTTTCAGGGAGCTTTTAGGACAACCTGATAATAATGAATTACAATAGTCCAGCCTAGAGGAAATAAATACATGAATTAGTTTTTCAGCATCACTCTGAGACAAGACCTTTCTAATTTTAGAGATATTGCGCAAATGCAAAAAAGCAGTCCTACATATTTGTTTAATATGCGCATTGAAGGACATATCCTGATCAAAAATGACTCCAAGATTTCTCACAGTATTACTAGAGGTCAGGGTAATGCCATCCAGAGTAAGGATCTGGTTAGACACCATGTTTCTAAGATTTGTGGGGCCAAGTACAATAACTTCAGTTTTATCTGAGTTTTAAAGCAGGAAATTAGAGGTTATCCATGTCTTTATGTCTGTAAGACAATCCTGCAGTTTAGCTGCAGTTTAAATGCAGCAAAAACAAGCAAACAAACAAAAATCTTGATCAGTAAAAGTGGCAATTAATAAATAAATATAATGTCAAGATCAGCAAATTTAAAAAGTTTTTAAAAAATCTTGATGAGTAAATGCAAAATTGATTGATGTGTCATTAAACTAGGGCATTATTTGTCTGCTAATCGGCAAATACATTAACCAGGGTCGGGACAAAAGAACTGGTTCTCACATAAAGTTCTTCACCTTCACAACTCGTTGAGTGAAGCAGGCGCAGAGCTGAACTATGTCATGTGACTTTTTCTACTGCATGACAATATGAACATCTAAACATTCTTTTGGCCTCTTCGCTAATGACTGCTAGCATAGGCTCCAGCCCTCGTGACCCTTAATGGGAAAAAAAAGGTTCAGAAAATGAATGAATAGATTTAAAATCATCGTAGGCCAACATCCAATCTGTGAAATCTCATACTAATTCATTTAAATGTCAACTCTTGCAATTAGCTCAGTGGTGTCGCATCCTGCTGTGATTCGGCGGCTAATTACTGCGATAGCACTTCAATACAAATGTGGATCTGTATTCTTTTAGGTTAAATGTAAGTTATCATGTTTGAGAGCTTTAGGATGTGTTTTTAAATTAATACGTCAACAATGCAAGTAGGGATGGGTATTGATAAGATTTTATCGATATTGATGCCATTATCGATTCTGCTTATCGATCTGACTGCTTATCAATTCCCTTATCGATACCTCGTGAATTTTGCACTAAAAGTAGGCTTTACAGGTTTTCTATGTATTTAATTGTCTTAAAGTAAATAAATATGAAATTGGTCACTGTATCCTTGATCTCTGGACATAAATAAAAATAAACAAAACGGTGTTTCGCTTTGAAGTTATTAATTCAGACTGGACTCTATCGTTCTAACTTGACTCGGCAGAGAGCCGCGCAGCATTTGGAGCTGTGTGAACAGAACGGACGACGATTCTCGTCTCTTTACAATACAGGAGTCCCAGTTAGTGACTTTAATCCGCACAAAAGTGACTCACAATTGACATATTCAGGGATGAAAGTGGTGAAAAACAAAAAAGCTGAAACACAAAATTAATCCCCAACACCACCTGCATGAAAATGTTTGAATACTAGAAGCTCTGAAATGCAATCTGGGACTATTCCAGACGATAAACTGCAGTGAGTGCAGCATCCATTTAGTGAGGAAAAAAAAAAAAAAACTTTCTTATTCAGATTCATTCCAGTAGTATTCTGCTCTTACTAGGATGCAGCAGTTTTCTAGCTTTGCAGATAGTTCTGGAGGAAATCACTGAAGAAATTAACACATTCTGGGTTTTCATGTATCCCATAATCCCTTGCACACCAGAGTCGCTGCAGTCAAAACAACATAGAGAATCAACATGATGACAATTGTAAATTAATATTATACTACAAAAATGTAATTTTTTTATGCTTTTCATCACGCTAATAAGAGACTGCTGCATGATACCCTAAAAACTTGCTAAAACAATTATAACAAATAATCCGTGTCTGCTACGTTTAATCTGCGTGGAATTTAATAAACGCAAACCGAATTTCAGACATATATATTAGTCTGGAACAAAGAGGACAAACAGTGTTGTAAAGAACAATAATCAAGACGTTAAAGAGCAAACTTCACTTTCCCCCAGAACGACATGAACAGGAAGCGATTGTAGCTCACAGCAGCTCCCTTTAAAAATAACGGAGAGACAGACTGTGATTCTCACGTTTACATAAAACAAACACAATAACAACGTCTATAAACCCAGAGAATATATTCACAAGAGTTTTAGGCACAAAATAAAAATAGTTTTATGTTGCGATGTTAATGGTGTTGTCTGTGTGCAGCGGTTAAAGTGCAGCGTGATCAGAGCGTCTCAATGCAGTTCTCAATGTTACTGAGATCTCGCAGCGCGGCGACCTCTCCAAAGTTTTGTAGGATTTGAAACCTAAAAAGCCTCAATAGAAAATATGGTTTGACCGAAACAAACTGCCATTAAACTTAAATAAGACAGGGATGAAGTGGAGGTGTAAGAGTCACTAGGTGTTCACAGGAAACATTTATTTCTGTATGTATGTATGTATTTATTTATGTATGTTCATTGTTATAGACATAGACAGCTCTCTTGCTTGCCTCTACTGGTGGTTGGCTCTCACTGCGGTATTGTATCACTTCCTGTTCCGGAGCACAGCGGTGTTTTTCTGTATCTGTTAGCTGTTTAATCTGCGCAGTTAGATTGATCTAGTTATCTAGATTACGATTTGTTTCCCAGTGTAATCTTTACGTGCCTTAACTAAAGCACTCCTTCTGCTGAATCACCTCTAAATTATTTACACATTATTCACTTTGCGTGTTTTTAGGAATCCGCTAGCTTAGCGTAGCTACTAGCTCTTAGCCGATTTAGCATGGCGGCTTCTCCTGTCTCTCCCGCACTTTTCTGCTCTGGGTGTGAAATGTTTAGTTATTCCTCGGCCTCCTTTAGCAGTAACGGTACTTGTAATAAGTGTAGCTTATTCGTAGCTTTGGAGGCCAGGCTGGGCGAATTGGAGACTCGGCTCCGCACCGTGGAAAATTCTACAGCTAGCCAGGCCCCTGTAGTCGGTGCGGACCAAGGTAGCTTAGCCGCCGTTAGTTACCCCCTGGCAGATCCCGAGCAGCCGGGAAAGCAGGCCGACTGGGTGACTGTGAGGAGGAAGCGTAGCCCTAAACAGAAGCCCCGTGTACACCGCCAACCCGTTCACATTTCTAACCGTTTTCCCCACTCGACGACACACCCGCTGAGGATCAAACTCTGGTTATTGGCGACTCTGTTTTGCGAAATGTGAAGTTAGCGACACCAGCAACCATAGTCAATTGTCTTCCGGGGGCCAGAGCAGGCGACATTGAAGGAAATTTGAAACTGCTGGCTAAGGCTAAGCGTAAATTTGGTAAGATTGTAATTCACGTCGGCAGTAATGACACCCGGTTACGCCAATCGGAGGTCACTAAAATTAACATTAAATCGGTGTGTAACTTTGCAAAAACAATGTCGGACCTCTGTAGTTTTCTCTGGGCCCCTCCCCAATCAGACCGGGAGTGACATGTTTAGCCGCATGTTCTCCTTGAATTGCTGGCTGTCTGAGTGGTGTCCAAAAAATGAGGTGGGCTTCATAGATAATTGGCAAAGCTTCTGGGGAAAACCTGGTCTTGTTAGGAGAGACGGCATCCATCCCACTTTGGATGGAGCAGCTCTCATTTCTAGAAATCTGGCCAATTTTCTTAAATCCTCCAAACCGTGACTAACCATTGTTGGGACCAGGAAGCAGAGTTGTAGTCTTACACACCTCTCTGCAGCTTCTCTCCCCCTGCCATCCCCTCATTACCCCATCCCCGTAGAGACGGTGCCTGCTCCCAGACTACCAATAACCAGCAAAAATCTATTTAAGCATAAAAATTCAAAAAGAAAAATAATATAGCACCTTCAACTGCACCACAGACTAAAACAGTTAAATGTGGTCTATTAAACATTAGGTCTCTCTCTTCTAAGTCCCTGTTGGTAAATGATATAATAATTGATCAACATATTGATTTATTCTGCCTTACAGAAACCTGGTTACAGCAGGATGAATATGTTAGTTTAAATGAGTCAACACCCCCGAGTCACACTAACTGTCAGAATGCTCGTAGCACGGGCCGGGGCGGAGGATTAGCAGCAATCTTCCATTCCAGCTTATTAATTAATCAAAAATCCAGACAGAGCTTTAATTCATTTGAAAGCTTGACTCTTAGTCTTGTCCATCCAAATTGGAAGTCCCAAAAACCAGTTTTATTTGTTATTATCTATCGTCCACCTGGTCGTTACTGTGAGTTTCTCTGTGAATTTTCAGACCTTTTGTCTGACTTAGTGCTTAGCTCAGATAAGATAATTATAGTGGGCGATTTTAACATCCACACAGATGCTTTGCTCAAAAAGTAAATGAGTCCACCCACCACTTTAATTATATCTTAGATCTTGTTCTGACTTATGGTATGGAAATAGAAGACTTAACAGTATTCCCTGAAAACTCCCTTCTGTCTGATCATTTCTTAATAACATTTACATTTACTCTGATGGACTACCCAGCAGTGGGGAATAAGTTTCATTACACTAGAAGTCTTTCAGAAAGCGCTGTAACTAGGTTTAAGGATATGATTCCTTCTTTATGTTCTCTAATGCCATATACCAACACAGTGCAGAGTAGCTACCTAAACTCTGTAAGTGAGATAGAGTATCTCGTCAATAGTTTTACATCCTCATTGAAGACAACTTTGGATGCTGTAGCTCCTCTAAAAAAGAGAGCATTAAATCAGAAGTGCCTGACTCCGTGGTATAACTCACAAACTCGTAGCTTAAAGCAGATAACCCGTAAGTTGGAGAGGAAATGGCGTCTCACTAATTTAGAAGATCTTCACTTAGCCTGGAAAAAGAGTCTGTTGCTCTATAAAAAAGCCCTCCGTAAAGCTAGGACATCTTTCTACTCATCACTAATTGAAGAAAATAAGAACAACCCCAGGTTTCTTTTCAGCACTGTAGCCAGGCTGACAAAGAGTCAGAGCTCTATTGAGCTGAGTATTCCATTAACTTTAACTAGTAATGACTTCATGACTTTCTTTGCTAACAAAACTTTAACTATTAGAGAAAAAATTACTCATAACCATCCCAAAGACGTATCGTTATCTTTGGCTGCTTTCAGTGATGCCGGTATTTGGTTAGACTCTTTCTCTCCGATTGTTCTGTCTGAGTTATTTTCATTAGTTACTTCATCCAAACCATCAACATGTTTATTAGACCCCATTCCTACCAGGCTGCTCAAGGAAGCCCTACCATTATTTAATGCTTCGATCTTAAATATGATCAATCTATCTTTGTTAGTTGGCTATGTACCACAGGCTTTTAAGGTGGCAGTAATTAAACCATTACTTAAAAAGCCATCACTTGACCCAGCTATCTTAGCTAATTATAGGCCAATCTCCAACCTTCCTTTTCTCTCAAAAATTCTTGAAAGGGTAGTTGTAAAACAGCTAACTGATCATCTGCAGAGGAATGGTCTATTTGAAGAGTTTCAGTCAGGTTTTAGAATTCATCATAGTACAGAAACAGCATTAGTGAAGGTTACAAATGATCTTCTTATGGCCTCGGACAGTGGACTCGTCTCTGTGCTTGTTCTGTTAGACCTCAGTGCTGCTTTTGATACTGTTGACCATAAAATTTTATTACAGAGATTAGAGCATGCCATAGGTATTAAAGGCACTGCGCTGCGGTGGTTTGAATCATATTTGTCTAATAGATTACAATTTGTTCATGTAAATGGGGAATCTTCTTCACAGACTAAAGTTAATTATGGAGTTCCAGAAGGTTCTGTGCTAGGACCAATTTTATTCACTTTATACATGCTTCCCTTAGGCAGTATTATTAGACGGTATTGCTTAAATTTTCATTGTTATGCAGATGATACCCAGCTTTATCTATCCATGAAGCCAGAGGACACACACCAATTAGCTAAACTGCAGGATTGTCTTACAGACATAAAGACATGGATGACCTCTAATTTCCTGCTTTTAAACTCAGATAAAACTGAAGTTATTGTACTTGGCCCCACAAATCTTAGAAACATGGTGTCTAACCAGATCCTTACTCTGGATGGCATTACCCTGACCTCTAGTAATACTGTGAGAAATCTTGGAGTCATTTTGATCAGGATATGTCATTCAAAGCGCATATTAAACAAATATGTAGGACTGCTTTTTTGCATTTACGCAATATCTCTAAAATCAGAAAGGTCTTGTCTCAGAGTGATGCTGAAAAACTAATTCATGCATTTATTTCCTCTAGGCTGGACTATTGTAATTCATTATTATCAGGTTGTCCTAAAAGTTCCCTAAAAAGCCTTCAGTTAATTCAAAATGCTGCAGCTAGAGTACTGACGGGGACTAGAAGGAGAGAGCATATCTCACCCATATTGGCCTCTCTTCATTGGCTTCCTGTTAATTCTAAAATAGAATTTAAAATTCTTCTTCTTACTTATAAGGTTTTGAATAATCAGGTCCCATCTTATCTTAGGGACCTCGTAGTACCATATCACCCCAATAGAGCGCTTCGCTCTCAGACTGCAGGCTTACTTGTAGTTCCTAGGGTTTGTAAGAGTAGAATGGGAGGCAGAGCCTTCAGCTTTCAGGCTCCTCTCCTGTGGAACCAGCTCCCAATTCAGATCAGGGAGACAGACACCCTCTCTACTTTTAAGATTAGGCTTAAAACTTTCCTTTTTGCTAAAGCTTATAGTTAGGGCTGGATCAGGTGACCCTGAACCATCCCTTAGTTATGCTGCTATAGACGTAGACTGCTGGGGGGTTCCCATGATGCACTGTTTCTTTCTCTTTTTGCTCTGTATGCACCACTCTGCATTTAATCATTAGTGATTGATCTCTGCTCCCCTCCACAGCATGTCTTTTTCCTGGTTCTCTCCCTCAGCCCCAACCAGTCCCAGCAGAAGACTGCCCCTCCCTGAGCCTGGTTCTGCTGGAGGTTTCTTCTTGTTAAAAGGGAGTTTTTCCTTCCCAGCAGCACTCACCACTGAAAACCCTGTAGTGGTTAAACACGAATACGTGTGGTTTTGTTTTCCGGTGGCCCTCACGGCCCCCTTGATCTTTTTTCTGTTGCCGCCCCTGATGAGACAGAGCGCTCTACATTAAAATGACTTTAGGAGGTTTGGTCACTCAGGCTGGTTAATTTATCTACAGGTCAATCTGTCAAACTGCTCTGAAGTTCGGACAATAAAATAAAACCAAGAAAAAGAAGGAAAAGGGGGAAAAAGAGAGAAAGACACCGTCTGATAACCCAAACAAGTCGCCTCACTTTCACTTTAGTTTCTCTTAAGGAAAATGATAATCTCTCACCTTGTAGTTTCTGCTTTTTTTTGCACCTCAGACGCCTGGATTAAAAAGAAAAGTAAAAGAAATGAAAAGAAAAAGAAAATTACCCAATTGAAAAATCTTATAGTAAAGTCGGTCGTTTACGAAAGCGACACTCACATCAAGCTCCTCGAAATCTCCACAGAACCAGAAGTGTTATGACTTCGACTTGAGAATAAAAGCAACGCAATGGAAGTTAAAACCCGCTTGAACAAATAAAATTCTAATTTTTACACTTAGATCGAAGTATTTAAATTGGACATATATGAAATCATGAAAAAAAACTTTAAACCCTAACTATTTCGAAGTTTTGTTCAGTAGGTGTTCAGTGTTCAGTCATCGTTCTTTAGGCTGTATAGACATGTGTATGCAAATTAATCACTTAAAAATATTGATATGATCTTATGTGTGGTAATTGTGTTACATGTTACTCAGTCGTTTAGTCTCCAGAGTTGGATTTTTAGACATTGGAGGCAAATAATATTTCTGCTTTTCTTTGTTTTGTTTTGTTTTCTCAGAAATTTTATTTTGAAAACGTAGTGGAAAAGCAGTTTTGTTTGACTTGTGTCGTGCTCGACATCTTATGTTAGATCAGGAAGAAGGAGGTTTTTCAGAGGAAAAACTTGATATTTGGGCGTCAACATTAAGACAACATAAGGCGGGACACAAAAAAGATCAGTTCTGTGAAAGTGGACAAAATGTTACTGCTATTGTCGTCTGATTAATCCTGTGTATGGAAGTTGACAAAAAGCTGAAAGTTGAAACTGAGATAAACAACGCATGAAAAATTTAAAAGGAAAAATAAAACTGATATTTTTGTTCCCCTCATTCGTATAACGTAGAAAGTTGATTTATTATTATTATTATTTTTTGTTTTGTTTTTTTGTTTGTTGTTAGTAGAAACCTGGGTAAATGCCGAAAATCCAGGTCACAGGTCAATAATTAAAAAATGTCAGAACTCGACAAAACCAAAGCAAAGAGGTTGGTTAATAATAAGTAATAATCATCCTTCAGCTAAAAGCTGTTTTCTTTCAAAGCAAGTGACTCTTCCATCTGTCCACCAGGGGGCAGTGTTTTCTTCTACATCATGACAATTGAAACCAAACGTACATTCTTCAGACTGTAGAATGAGCTGGTCTCACTCACAGCTTGATTTTGACTATATCATAGTTTTAACGCATTACTTTGAATTCATCCACTCATTTGTTTGTTTGTGTATTTTGTAGTTACACGTGTATTTGACAAAGGTTACATTTTCTTGAACATGTGCCTTAATTTAACAAGAACAGTCCATCTTTGTACTTCTGAAACTTTCTCCCCGCTTTGATGCGACCTTTCTGCTGAAGTCACACTGACAGTCTGTAAAATTAGAGCCTCATTTCATTTCTGGGTGGGATCATCGCAGTCCAGGGAGCTGAGCTTGAAACCAGCGAACACTTGGCATTTTCCTTTTTAAACCTCTTGACTAAAAAGGACACGGTGTCAGAGAGTTACAGTCCCTAAAGCGCACATCTTCTGGCCTAATTGGGTGGAGTGGTCCAGCCAGATATGGAGGTAGCTCGATTCCCTCAGGGCTCTGATGATGAGCCCGATGTGCCTTCCTTTCTCAGGCTCTGCCTGCTTTTGCTGAGTAGTTTGTTTTTGGCCTTCACACAGTAT
Source organism: Thalassophryne amazonica (assembly GCF_902500255.1). Lineage (NCBI taxonomy): Eukaryota > Metazoa > Chordata > Actinopteri > Batrachoidiformes > Batrachoididae > Thalassophryne > Thalassophryne amazonica. The sequence continues at coordinate 66,389,230 of NC_047122.1, forward strand.
ATCATCTGTCACATCTAATGGGAGCCGGTGTGGAGCGCACGGGGCACCAGAAGGTCCTGTGGGTCCATCTTCATTACTATTTCCACAGCCATAGATAACTCCTTCATCTCTGGAGAACTCTTTGCTGCCGTGAAAATTAATAGTCTCTTTGGCGATAAACTGTGAGGACATCCCAATAAAACACTCAATTCGAACAACGTTAACGTATTTCTAAGTTTTACAAAAGTAGAAATGCAGTTAGTGAATGGACACCCGTAGACAAGTCCGTCCCCTCCAGTTTGTTAACACAAAAAGAAGGAAGTTTATTGTTCTTTTTTTTTTCTTACTGTCTTTTTTCTTTGACTATTTTGTTTGATTTTTGTTGTATCTGAGTGAAATTTTGTTGCATTGGTGTCTAATAAATTCAGTTCGATCACTTTGATTTGATCAATTCGATCAAAAAAACGGAAATATAATAAATGCTATCATCTCGTAAGATTTAAATTTCATGAAACAATGACAAACATTTTTAAATCTGGAGAACTTCACACACACACACACACACACACACACACACACACAAGACCCTTCAGCTGCTCCCTTGTTTTCACTTGGGGGCACCGCAGCAGATTCAAGGTGGACCTGCATGTTGATTTGGCTAATATTCTTAGCTTCTCCAAACCATTGTCCTATCAGTGTTCTGTTTTGGTGCCATTCATCCTTGACCCAAATACATAATGCATAAACACATCAAACAGCAAATGTCAGCTCTCCCCGGTTTTTGTGTGATCGAACACACGCATGCGCGCGCACACACACACACACACACACACACATGCAAACGGCAGTTGGCTAATATACAAGAAGAAGAATACGTACATATATGTATATATATATATATATATATATATATATATATATATATATATATATATATATATATATATATACATATTACAGGTTTGTTAAATTAAAAGCATCTGCTTACAGGAGAATGCAGAAAAGACAAGCTGGAGAAACATGAGAGCTGATATTTGCCATTTGGTATGTTTATATATTTTGGGTCAAGGATGAACAGCACCAAAAATGAACATTAATAGGAGTAATATTTTTAGAGAAGCTACATATATTAGTCAGTCATATATCAGTCCAGCAGGGGGTGGTAAATCATCTATATATTAAAAGCGTATGTGTGTGATTTTATTTAGTAAGTTCAATGTAAGTACATAATATAATTGTAAATATATTAAAAATACATGGATGACACAAGAAAGTGAAAACATTTATTTCCATTGTGGTCCATTTAAAATTCAAATGACAAAACAGAAGTAATCATAAAATAAATAAATAAAAATTAATAATAGTGTGTATATGATAACAAGAACCAAATAAATCTATAAATACATTAAGACAGCAAATTAACATAAAAAAAATTACACAATTAAAAGGAAATAAAAGGGTTGAGTTCTTCTAAAAACTGTTGAGGTCTAAGGTTCTAAAAACATTCTGAACTCATGCATCATTTCAACTCATTATAGAAACTTTGCTTAATTTATTACCACCCTTGAAAAATGTCAGCTACATACTTTATAAACACGACCCAATCTAGAGCCCGTGGATCCCTACGGGTAACACGCTAGTATATATGCATGTGTGTATATTCCCCCATTCCCACAAACTACGGACTGAAAGGTACGGTACATCTGCATCCTTGCACAGCCCCATTCCACTGTATTTATTTGACAGTAAACATAGTTTTGTCCATTTGTCCATTTGTCTATTTGACTCCTTCTATTCTGACAACTTCTTTTATGGTTGTTTATGTTTATGCACCAATGATACCAGATCAAATTCCTTACTTAAAAGAACTTACTCAGCAATAAATTTGATTCTGATATATATATATATATATATATATATATATATATATATATATATATATATATATATATATATATATATATATATATATATATATATATATATATATATATATGTGTGTGTGTGTGTGTGTGTGTGTGTGTGTGTGTGTGTGTGTGTGTGTGTGTGTGTGTGAGATTATCGTTTCAAAACCGGAAATATATGACATTTATTTTGCCGCTTACATGAACACTTCCTCCATGTTGGATTGTGTGTGACTTGACGCGGCTGTAGCTTGTGGGACAGATGAAGTTGGTTTCCCACAGCTGTGATGGCGGATGTTGGTGAGAATGATAGCATGAAGAATTATCACTTAGCGTCGGAGAAAATCGACCCTGTGACGAGTCGTTATCCTTACTGCATCGTGTGGACTCCTATTCCCGTGTTATCGTGAGTTGTAGCCGAATGTTTGTCTGTCAACTTGTGATCAAATTCTCATAAAACCTCAGGCAGCGAAGTGACGGCGGTTGTAGCAGCTAGCGGGCTAGCTAGCACCTAAAACTACCTGTCTGATTCCTAAACACGAAATATATTAACAACTTTAAGAAAGTCTTCAGAATGCCGTACTTTATTAGTAAGTTTGTTTTTAACTGAAATGTAGCTTGCTGGTTGAACAGGCAGAGAGATAAAAATTGAAACACTACTTTGTGTTTAAATCAGTGGAACTTCAGGAAGTTGATCTCGGCCGCTGGGCCACTTCAGATTAATTTATATTATGAAAGTTGAGTCGAGGTTGACTAAATGCCATCACAAATACAACTTGTGAGAAGTCAACTTTAACTCTGTCTCCACGAAAAGAATACAGAAAATATTTGTTGCAGACACAAACAAACATTAATTTATCGTCCTTGACATCAGACAAAAGTGATGAGGGAGGGCGGGTTTTTTTTTCTTTCTTAGAAGCAGAGAACAAAATATCCACTTGCAACTTAACCACTTACTTATAAGACACAAATACTAAATAACCAGCCTCACAGCTCTGCAATAGTATTTGATTAAACTCCACAAAATAGAGATGTCATCCAACTATTCTAAGAGGTCGGCCGGACCAAGAAGCCGGAACAACCGAGATGAAGAAGTGGACGAGGAAAAACTCACCTTGGAACTGTTGTACTTGGTGTCCAAGTTACCTCTATTGTCCAGCATACCACATGCATACTGACTGTAAATATTGGGAGCTACTGATACTGGAACTACAAGTGAAATGGAACCAGAACAGCTGGTAATTAGCGGAATGGATGACAATTGCAGAATGGGTCATTTTTGCTTATGTTACACCCAAAACAAGTATTGATTAGATGGTCAGGTCTCACCATTAAAACATCAAGTTATTTAGCCATAAAGCTGTATGTCGGCATTAGAAGCCCCAGAGTTGACAGAACAGTGATTGAATGGCAGAATGGGAGCTTGTGTGCTGTCATCTAGTGTTGGTGAGGGTAAATTTTCCAATATGGTGATCTGTTATTCCGATGATTCCAAAAGAGATAAGTTTGTGCTTTGAACATGACTGGGAGACTTTCTACTTTGTATGATAAAATTTTATTACATTATCTTGAGATTTGTTATCAATACACAGAGCTTGGGAGGTAGGGGGCATAGCAGGGTGCTGTTCTGTCAATCATTCCGACAGTTGTATTATCATTCTGGTTCTGCCAACCGGGGGGGGGGGGGGGGGGGGGGCTCACCCTGTACCATGACTTCAGCTTCTTGTCCTTATCCTTAATCTGTATAGTATAATATTATGCTCTAAACTATTTGTCCACTAGATGTCAGAGTGGTGATAAGCTGCTGTAGCAACAACACACACTGAAGAAGGTGCTAGTATGATGCAAGTATTGAAGCTTTCACCAAACAACTTTGCTTCGACACAAAACAGTCTAACAGTGCTCTGTAACTTTATTACTGTGGCAGCGTGACTAGCTGTCCCTTTGAGGGGTCATACGAAGCACTGAAGAATGCACTCTTCAAAAATTGAAGAAGATAAAAAGTCTATTTGTGTCTGTAGATGTGTGTTGACTTTGTTGATTATGTCTGTGGAGCGATTACACGTCCCAGGGCATGAGAGATGTTTAAAACGTGTCCTTTTTATATGCTAACACTGAACAGTCAGTCAGCTTTTGCACTCTTACGACACTGGTGGCAAAATCGCTGTCGAGTGCAAACTAGGCAGTGGTACGGGACACACTGAAGCGTCTTGGGTCATCATCTCCTGATGAGGCCAGATGGCCGACTGCCGGTTTGGTGTAAACAGACCTGTCGACTCAGCCGATTGACGCGGTGGAATCTCAAGAAAAGCACTAAAGCCAGTGAGCCTCAGGGCCTCTGTAGGACTTCCTTTTTCTTCTTCTTGTCCAGTAATGCTGAATTACTGAAATTTGCCCGACATGAGAAGATTCACTATCCACCTACATTCTGCTTGCCTGCACATATTGTCACCAGTCAGTTGCAACAGTGTACTAATGGTTGACAGTGTACTGCGTCGTATACCTTGCCCAATATGTAGACCTGTTTTTACTGTGGCATGTTGCTCGGGATATTTAATAAATGCCCTAAAGTCACTGAATCCCAGCAACCTCATCTTACACGGGCTCTACCCTAGATGTCAATGATTTGGCTTTACTGAGCTTGTCAAATGTTCGTTGTCTCAGATTGAGTTGACGACTCAGATGGACAAGCGAATGTTACTCAGGAAGTTAATGTTAGTGCTTTTGTTAAAACTTTTAGCCACAGTAATTTTGGAGGTACTGTGTATTTTGTGGATCTCCTCCAGTGAACAGGGCAGAAATGATTATCACAGTTTGCTTGGATAAAGGTAAAGTTATGTTAATCTTACTGTGGTTTGATCTGAAAGTATTTATTAATGTTATTCTTTCATACTTTTTTCTTGTTTTCCCAAATAAATTCAGATGGTTGTTTCCCTTCATTGGTCACATGGGAATCTGCACTTCGACGGGTATCATTCGGGATTTTGCTGGTCCTTACTTTGTGTCGGTGGGTAATGAGTTGGGTGTTGTAAGTTTTACGCAAGACATTCTGAGCTTCAAACGAAGGTGGTGAAGTGTTTGTTTGTATGTTTTGCAGGAAGATAACATGGCTTTTGGACGGCCAACAAAGTAAGTGAAATCTTGATGGTATCTTGATTCTAGATGATGCTGGAGAGAAACATAGAACCTTACGTGTCCAACAGCACACTTTATTTTTTCTCTTAAATGTAGGTACTGGATGCTTGATGTTAGTAAAGTCTATGCTGGTGGCTCCAACGCGTGGGACAGAGCAGTCCACGAGGCCTCAGAAGAGTATAAACACAGGATGGTACATTAATGTTTTTTGGACAAGATCCTTATTTGTTTTATTTTACAGAACACAACATTAGTGACATTTCCTCTTCTTTTGTCTGAAGCACAACCTCTGCTGTGACAACTGTCACTCCCATGTGGCCATGGCTCTCAATCTGATGCGATATGAAAACAGCAGCTCCTGGAACATGGTCAAACTTTGCCTGCTGTCTCTCATCCATGGAAAGCACGTCAGGTAGGAAAGAGTAAAATGAGAATGTTTGCTGGGATTCAGACTACGAGGTCTGTGAGAAAAGTATCCGACCTTTTTATTTTTTTTTTTTTTTTTCAAAAACCATATGGATTTAAATCACGTGTGATTGCATCAGCCAAGCTTGAACCTTCGTGCGCATGCGTGAGTTTTTTCACGCCTGTCGGTTGCGGCGTTCGCCTGTGAGCAGGCTTTGTGTGAGCACTGGTCCACCCCTCTGGTCGTTTTTTTTTTTTATTGCGAATAAATGTCTGAATGATTTGGAGCTTTGCTGCATCAATTTTTTTCCAGAAACTCTGAGAGACCTCCAGGTGGACACCGTTCGGAAAATTAATATGGCTTTCAGGGACGATTTTGTGGGGATTACACAGATTAAGGAGTACAGGAATTGTGAAAAGACGTGGACATCAGCACTTTTTCGGCACATTGAGACAGACGTGTGGAGGAGTTCCGCGCGTCGCGGTGGAGCCGCATGGCGCAAAGCAACGCCGTGATGAAGCCTCACAGGACATGTTGGGGCATGTCCAGCTCATGCTCAATTTCCCAGATACTCACACGACTGAAAAGCAACCGACAGCCGTCTGAAATCCACCTGAAAGCCGTCCTGTGAGACCAACACGGAGGTAGTTTTGTGCTGCATAATGAACGGCTCCGTGGCGCGTCCCTCCACTTTTCTTTCCATGAAAAAAACTCCTGTAACAGTGGAATGTGCTGAAAAAGTGCTGATGTTCACGCCTTCTGCCTTTTTGTGAAAGTTAGACGACGTCCCGGATCAACAAAGCCTTCACGTTGGAAATGATCTGGTTATTTCAGCGGGGTGTGAGCTTGTCGATCGGCGCTCGGAGCGCGGTGCGCTCTCAGACGCTGTGGGCCGTCCTTAAAGCGGCAGTAACACTCCTTAATCTGTGTAATCCCCACAAAATCGTCCCTGAAAGCCATATTAATTTTTCGAACGGTGTCCACCTGGAGGTCTCTCACAGTTTCTGGAAAAAAATTGATGCAGCAAAGCTCCAAATCGTTCAGACATTTATTCGCAATAAAAAAACGGCGAGAGGGGTGGACCAATGCTCACACAAAGCCTACTCACAGGCGAATGACACAAACGACAGGCGTGAAAAAACTCACACATGCGCACGAAGGTTCAAGCTTGGCTGATGCAATCACACATGATTTAAATCCATATGGTTTTTGAAAAAAATAAAAAGGTTGGATACTTTTCTCACAGACCTCGTATACAAGGACAGGTGCACCCTGTTGATTATTTGAGTTGGACTTGAAACCTTAAATTCATTGCCAAGGTGTTCAATCAATCAATCAACTTTTTTCTTGTATAGCGCCAAATCACAACAAACAGTTGCCCCAAGGCGCTCCACATTGCAAGGCAAGGCCATACAATAATTATGAAACACAGTCTACGTCTAAAGCAACATAACCAAGGGATGGTCCAGGGTCACCCGATCCAGCCCTAACTATAAGCCTTAGCGAAAAGGAAAGTTTTAAGCCTAATCTTAAAAGTAGAGAGGGTATCTGTCTCCCTGATCTGAATTGGGAGCTGGTTCCACAGGAGAGGAGCCTGAAAGCTGAAGGCTCTGCCTCCCATTCTACTCTTACAAACCCTAGGAACTACAAGTAAGCCCGCAGTCTGAGAGCGAAGCGCTCTAATGGGGTAATATGGTACTATGAGGTCCCTAAGATAAGATGGGACCTGATTATTCAAAACCTTATAAGTAAGAAGAAGAATTTTAAATTCTATTCTAGCATTAACAGGAAGCCAATGAAGGGAGGCCAACACGGGTGAGATATGCTCTCTCCTGCTAGTCCCCGTCAGTACTCTAGCTGCAGCATTCTGAACCAACTGAAGGCTTTTTAGGGAACTTTTAGGACAACCTGATAATAATGAATTACAATAGTCCAGCCTAGAGGAAACAAATGCATGAATTAGTTTTTCAGCATCACTCTGAGACAAGACCTTTCTGATTTTAGAGATATTGCGTAAATGCAAAAAGGCAGTCCTACATATTTGTTTAATATGCGCTTTGAATGACATATCCTGATCAAAAATAACTCCAAGATTTCTCACAGTATTACCAGAGATCAGGGAAATGCCATCCAGAGTAACGATCTGGTTAGACACCATGCTTCTAAGATTTGTGGGGCCAAGTACAATAACTTCAGTTTTATCTGAGTTTAAAAGCAGGAAATTAGAGGTCATCCATGTCTTTATGTCTGTAAGACAATCCTGCAGTTTAGCTAATTGGTGCGTATCCTCTGGCTTCATGGATAGATAAAGCTGGGTATCATCTGCGTAACAATGAAAATTTAAGCAATACCGTCTAATAATACTGCCCAAGGGAAGCATGTATAAAGTGAATAAAATTGGTCCTAGCACAGAACCTTGTGGAACTCCATAATTAACTTTAGTCTGTGAAGAAGATTCCCCATTTACATGAACAAACTGTAATCTATTAGACAAATATGATTCAAACCACCGCAGCGCAATGCCTTTAATACCTATGACATGCTCTAATCTCTGTAATAAAATTTTATGGTCAACAGTATCAAAAGCAGCACTGAGGTCCAACAGAACAAGCACAGAGATAAGTCCACTGTCCGAAGCCATAAGAAGATCATTTGTAACCTTCACTAATGCTGTTTCTGTACTATGATGAATTCTAAAACCTGACTGAAACTCTTCAAATAGACCATTCCTCTGCAGGTGATCAGTTAGCTGTTTTACAACTACCCTCTCAAGAATCTTTGAGAGAAAAGGAAGGTTGGAGATTGGCCTATAATTAGCTAAGATAGCTGGGTCAAGTGATGGCTTTTTAAGTAATGGTTTAATTACTGCCACCTTAAAGGCCTGTGGTACATAACCAACTAACAAAGATAGATTGATCATATTTAAGATTGAAGCATTAAATAATGGTAGGACTTCCTTGAGCAGCCTGGCAGGAATGGGGTCTAATAAGCATGTTGATGGTTTGGATGAAGTAACTAATGAAAATAACTCAGACAGAACAATCGGAGAGAAAGAGTCTAACCAAATACCGGCATCACTGAAAGCAGCCAAAGATAACGATACATCTTTGGGATGGTTATGAGTAATTTTTTCTCTAATAGTCAAAATTTTGTTAGCAAAGAAAGTCATGAAGTCATTACTAGTTAAAGTTAATGGAATACTCAGCTCAATAGAGCTCTGACTCTTTGTCAGCCTGGCTACAGTGCTGAAAAGAAACTTGGGGTTGTTCTTATTTTCTTCAATTAGTGATGAGTAGAAAGATGTCCTAGCTTCACGAAGGGCTTTCTTATAGAGCAACAAACTCTTTTTCCAGGTGTGGCCAAAAGTCCACATTACACTGTATTTATGTCTGTATCAGTATTGTGCACAGGCGTTTGTTTGCCACAGGGGGCAGCAACATATACAGTACCATAAAGAGCAGAGTAGAAGAAGCCAAGAGTTCTATTTTCAAGCCCCATCCTTGGGCTTTTAAAGAACATGTCACACCAAAATCATAATTTAGATTTAGGCTGTTCGTGATCAACTGATGATCCACCGGGATTACTTTGTGCACTTCCCTGACTGGTTTCAAAATATACGGCATTCACAGCAAACAGCTACAGAGACTTCCGAAAACAAAGTATTTGTATTTGTGTTTCTCCGACAGGTGACGTAACTGTTAGAAGTGTCCCAACGCACACTTCAATGGACGTTTCTGCTAACGTTAAGAACTGAGGCATGAATTAATTCCAAAGTTTACACAAGTGTGATGTTGTGTTGTGATGACATTTTTAAGTGGTAACTGTTCATTTTGATGCAGTCACGGTAAAAGCAGCAGCCGTGAGATGATTTAATGAACCTGCATGCTATTAGTCATAAACGCAGCCTGTTAAAATCAAAACAAAACGCAAGTGTTGTATTCACCTGTTACAGGGGTGAAAGTAAGCTGGGATTGCAAGAGATATTGGCCGCGTGCGTAAAAGAAGGGTGCGACGATTTACCCAAACTGACCCCAAATATGGGGGGAATTAAGTATTTTTATTTATGTTTTGGTGATTTATGTGCTCCGTTCTCAAAATGGTACATGAAAAGCAAACGGCACTCACCCTTCCAAACATACAGTGGGACGCACTGCTGCCTCGTCAGCGCTTGAAACGTCAGATCAGTTCTTGCAGCTATTGGATTAGTGAAAGTTATGAGTATTATGGTCATTTAAATGTACTCATCCTACATTATTTGTCCCAGTGCAGCCACCAGTAATGCATCTGGCTGTAGGGAAAAAAAAAAAAATCAAGTGCTTGGTTGTTTTTCATGTTATGAAAACTTCTGCCACAGCCGTATAGACCTTTAGAATGCTGAAACGACAAACGAGTGATGTTTCAGTACGCTTGTGAGTCCTGGCAATTCTTTTTTTTTTGGAACACACGACGACTCTCTGAACTTTGCGATTTGACATTAAGAGCACTGACAAGGCAGCAGTGCGTTCCTCTGAGCGTTTGGAAAGGTGAGTGCCATTTGCTTTTCATGTACCGTTTTGAGAACAGAGTGCATAAATCACCAAACCATAAATAGAAGTACTTAATTCGCTCATATTTGGGGTCAGTTTAGGTAAATTGTCGCACAGTAAAAGAAGGCTGCGCTTTTACGCAAAACAAAACAAAAAACTCTTTTTTTTAAAACATCCAGATGGCCCAGATTTACTGCAGTCAAGTAAACGTCTGCGTTTCTTTATCAGAGAAAATGACATTGTCCTGTTGTCTTGTTTGTCACCTCCTTCATGCCTGTCCTCATTTGTCTCTCGTCTCTGTTGATGTGCCAGCTGTGCAGGCTTCTTGAAAACATGGCTGCCTTTCCTCATGCTGATGGGTATCGTCCTTACGGTGGCACTCGCCTTTAACCTCCGGTGACCCGGGAGAAGGTTTATGCACACAGGAGACCCCCTGCAGGTTGGCCGTATGATTGACCTCTAACAGAGGAAAGACAGACAACTCGTCTCCAAGACAGGAATGTTCAGCAGGAAAGCCAAACGTCCACCACATTCTTGGTGGCCTGTTACTGGAGTCATTCCTGAAGTGAAGATGGAGCACCCAAAATCTACAGAAATTAATTTCTATACAGTAATTTGATTGAAGAGCTCAGAGTGAGCGTCTGACACAAACAGTTAATGGAATGTGATTATTGAAAGCAGCGGTTTTACACCATCAGTGGCTGAGCTGTTGTAAGGACAACAGCAGTGTAGATCTCTCTGTGAGGAAGTCCTCCATGTCTGTCTTTAAGATTTTGAAGATCTGTAATAGACTGACTGCATCAATCCACCATTAAGTGCTTCCTCAATGTCCTTTTTATACTGGAGAGCAGAACTGCAGAGAATTGATGCATCTTTTTTAGAAAATTTATTGCCTCACATGCTTGATTTGATGTCACTCTTCTGCTGTCTTTAGGTCAGTTTCACCCTTACAGTTTGTCTGGTCTTGGACCAGGGTCCAAAATGGCACAGTGCTGTACTTTTCCCTTTGACCAGTTTTCTTTCTGATGGCAATATTTCTAAACGGCCCAAAGCATGGAAGGAAAAACCACGTGTCAGTACTGCGTTTATGTCACAGCTGCAGCTTCAGGACTCCTGAACGTCGGTGGTGGTAATAATTTGTTTTTAATACAGTTGTTCACCAAATATGTTTTGTATCACTTCACACTGCAGTGTTTGGAATAAAACCATGACTCTAAAACAGAGTCCCACCTTTTAAAGAGCGCCACGGTCCATTTGCTTATTCAACACCAGAAAACAAATGCGTGTTCACATCTCGTCAAAGACACTGAACTGTCTGAGATAACAGACTGTGGTCAGGTTGAAAGTGCTGTGAAAGTGACCTTTAAATAAGCAGAGTGGATTGTAATCCGGTGTTTTCTTACTGCATGTTATCCAGCGTAACGCCACGGGATAAAAGCTGTGTTCTTAAAAGAACTATTTTTCTCAGATGTTTGCATTGTTTTCACATGTATCTCTTCATAGTACTACCTTAAGTTCAAAACTTTTCTTCTATAATTGACGTGAAGATTGTTGCAACCTTCCTGAATGTGGCTGTAGGAAGTTGTTTGGAGAAACCAATGAAATAGAACTTTTGGGGTTTATATTGATGCTGAATGTAGGAAAATTGGTCAAGTCGAACTCTCCTAAAAAATGGAACTTGTACTTTGGTGAAATCTTCAGTAACGGACACTTTATCTGTTGGAGGAGTAAAATCCTCAGTTTTTTGAAGCTTTTTTGTTTAAATCATTTTTTTATGAGTCGGTGCCTAAAAATTACTTCCTGAATTTTTTTTTTTTTTTTTTTTTTACACTTCACCTGAATTGTTTTTTTTTTTGTTGTTTTAACATTAATTCCTGGCGGCACTTGAAATGGGTTGCCATGGTTGTCATGAGAAGATTTAAATCCCCTCATTGTTTGCGGTCGCACACAAAGTGTTGAGCGCTCTCTTTGTCCGCAGCGCTGCCAGAAGCAGCAGGTAGCCGAGATTCTCAGGTTTTCACGCTCACCGAACCCTCTTGAATATCCAGTTTCCCTGAGCGACTGACCGCTGTCACTCCTGGTGTTTTCCCGCTTCTGCAGATCAGTCGATGCTCCGTGTGAAATGTCGCTGCTGTTGCTTCACAAAGCTTTCATATGCGGCCTGACTTCCACGCCAGTTGTCGTTGAGGTATGTTGCTTTGTTTTTTAAATAAAGCTCCACAGTTTTGGTTTTTCCCTGGAGCTGCAGCAGTGCCACTTCTCTAGACTCGGCTCCTCTTTGGGGACAATTCTAAGTCCGTGTGCATCTGACCTCATCGCGCGTGCAGATACTGGAACGTGCAAGATTCACCAGGTGCTGTTTGTGTACTTTGCCAAGTTTGATCTCACACACACTTTTTCTGTGTTTTTGACACCTGTATGCAGACCTGTGTCTGACACTGCTCAAGTGTGTGTGTGTGTTTAATGCGTGCATAGAACAGAATGAAGCCAATTGATAGGGTCATTCACTCATGATGTCATGCTGTTTCTTAATTTGGACCAACAAATTAGACATTTTAATGAGCTGTAAGAAGATTTCTCACCCTCACAGCAACACCCACCATAAAAGTTTCCAACTAACAGAATAATAGGGGCATTGAATGTTTGGTCTCCAAAGTAAAGGTCAAACAAGGTCGACGTTCATTGGATTCTGTGACTTGTGACGTATGTTATCCTGTAACATAACTAAGCATGACACATGGCGCAAACTATTCTGTTTTAGAACTCTATTAACCCAAACAATAATTTGCATCATTCGAGCAACTTTAACTTTTGACCCCTGTACAAACTGAAATTGACCTTTGTCACCATTTTTGCTGTTTTTACCCCATAACTCCAGGATATTCAGTCACAGTCCAAACTATACCTTTTTGGAATCATGATCAGATAAATAATGTGGTATAGTTTTTAACATGATTGAAGCATTTTTCCATTTTGACCTCTGTGTAATTCTTCATTGACCCCTAGCTGGTTACAGCTACCACCCTGGGATGGATATCATACATTTGTGTGTAGGCCATGATACACTGAGGCTGGATTCTAAGTGTCGTTTCATCACTTTTAAGTAGTACCAAAACCTGCTTGGCCCGTGGGCTATAGATAGACGTATGTGACGACAGAGGGAAGTCTAAACTGAGTGAAAATTGACTTTTCAGGAAAGATTTTGCAGCGTGACTTAAATGTGCTGTATAACAATAAACATTTGATTGAATTTGTCCCTAACACCCAGTCATTTATATTCTCACCCCCACACACACACACAAACGTGTATTTTTGGTTACTGTAATGTTTAAGTCCAACTTGCCTTCAGCTGTAAGAACCCTGATTCAAGGTAATAATAATGAATATGTAAATGACAACATGGACTCAGAGACCAGAGGCCACACCCACAAGTACCAGGTCTGTAGAGAGAAGGCTGAATGGGCGTTTAAACAGACAGTTTCACAAATTAGTTTAACTTATTTCTACACAATTAACAATTTTCCGATATATATGTACTGACCCCAAACCAACTTAAAACTTATTCCTGCGTACCCGCCAAATTAGATCAAATATCTTACAGACTTTAATGCTTAAACATCTGATTATTTTAAGTTTGTTTATATTCATGTGTTTCTAGAAAAGCAAATCGGTGGCGTCGTAGATTTTTGCACAACTCCGTACGTTAAGTTACTTGGATGTGATGATTTTGAACTTAAATGTGCTGCAGGTTAGAATGAGGAGGACAGCAGGCTGAGTCTGCAGTGACAAGTTACTGTGCAAGAGGAAAACATCTTTTTTTTTCTTGGTAAATGTAGTATATTGGAGACCAGCTTGGATTGGCGGCTCTTGAATTGGAGCCTTGTTCTGCCGTGAAACAGCTCACTGATTATATTTTAAGTGACTGAATGAATGAATGAATGCCCCTTTGACTTCGGCACCTTTGCGTTGTTTTGATTTTTACTCTCCATATATTATTATAACTTAGGAAAATGGACAATGCGATGACTAAGACGGCACCAAAGCTATTTGCGTGTAAGAATGTGATATTCTGTGGTGCTGGTTTGAAAGGGCCTCAGATGTTTCCTGCTGCGGTGCCTTGTTGTATCTAAGAGCCAGGTTCAGGAATGTGGAGACCTGCAGTTCCAGCAATTCACTCTGTTAACAAAGGACACTTGGACTGCTGTTATGAGTGCTGTTTTCCATAAATACCCTTCTGCAAATCCAAAACCTCTGCTTTTTTGTTCCTGGAATCCTGAAATAATCTTCTATGCTGCAGATCATTGAGCCTACAGGTCATTTTTTGGACTCCTTCAAGCAATTCTGTGAGCTGTGATTGTGTTTGTGACTTACAGCTGCAGTGCCAATAAAGATGTTTATTATTGTAACAGTTGGTGGGAGTTTTTCTTCAATTTCTGTTACGACTGTTATGAGTGTTTGGACTCCGGACAGCAGTCACGTGTGTGTGTGTGTGTGTGTGTGTGTGTGTGTGTGTGTGTGTGTGTGTGTGTGTGTGTGTGTGTGTGTGTGTGTGTGTGTGTGTGTGTGTGTGTGTCTCACTACTATAACAACTGATGTGGATATGACGATAGATGAGGACTGCCAAATGGACACACAGATCAGATCTGGTCACTTCTGTATACTGAGACAACTATGTGTGTGTGTCCCTCTCTTGTCCAGACACAGGCTCAGAATTGAGCCAAACTGTGCACACCTACTCTAACATACGGGGACTGACATAGGCTGTTGAAGACTGTAGTGGTAGTAGTAGATAAGGAGAGAGACACTTTTGTGCTGCTGCATCATCATCAGCAAGTGTGCGAAAAGATTAGTGTCATATTCTTTCTTGTCGTCTTTTTCCTTTAAACTTTTTTCTCTTCATTTTTGCAATAGCAGCTGTTGCTTCTTGAGGTGGCTTTAGTCACACCCTAAAAGTTCTTTGGAATCCAGGATAGGTGGGAGGTGACAGCTTTGTTGAAGATGGTTTCGGGTTGTTTTTACACCCTTGTGTGTTTTTGTTTAGCCCACCATTTTAAATATATTATGAAATTTTTACAGAGGATTCATATCCTGATAGTCAAGAACTGCAATTTTCAGGAAAAATCGCTATCCTTTAACATTGAACAAATTTTCCCAAATTCATAACCCTGTAAAAAGGTTTAGGGTTACTATGAATTTCTTTCATATTTGACAGCGTTATGTACGATGGTATCCTTTATCAATTGACAAAGTTTGATCTGGATTTGATCCAGATTATAGATTTTGTGGTCATTTTAATATTGAAAACCCCATTTAATGTATATTAGCACAGCACCCCGGGGGATCCACAGACTCAAGATTGACCAAAAATACATAAGCATACCAAACGGCAAATGTCAGCTCTCCCCAGTTTTTCTGTGACTGGGAGGTGGTCTAGTGCAGGGGTGGCCAAGTTCGGTCCTCGAGAGCCACCTTCCTGACGCTCTTAGTTGTCTCCCTGCTCCAACACACCTGAATCCAATGAAAGGCTCATTAGGGTTAAGGTGTTGGGCTTGAGACCAGAAGATCCTTGGTTCAAATCCCCGCCTGACTGGAACATTACTAAGGGCCATTGGGCAAGGTCCTTAATCCCCTATTGCTGCTGGTGTGTAGCAAGCGCCTTGTATGGCAGCACCCTGACATCGGGGTGAATGTGAGGCATAATTGTAAAGTGCTTTGAGCTTCTGATGCAGATGGAAAAGCGCTATATAAATGCAGCCCATTTACACACACGTACAATATGTATATTTTACATTATATCTTAATCAAATGTGCCCCAATCACTCTCATATTTGTCATTGAGGTGAACCAGAGCACCAGGAGGGAATCCACACAAACACGGGGAGAACATGCAAACTCCACACAGAAAGGCCACAGGTGGAAATCAAACCTATGACTTTCTTTCTGTGAGGCAACAGTGCTAACCACTAATCCGCACCTGTTTGTCTTCCAGGACTGCCAATCGGACACACAGATCAGGTCTGGTTGCTTGTGTATACTGTGGACAGTCAGTCAAAGTCATCAGATTTAAATCAGATATTCAGTAAAGCTGATTTGAAGTGGCAGTCTGAACAAAGCAGCAGTGATTTTTTGGGGGGGAGGGGGGTCGGCCCCATCAAACCTAACTCTGGAGCCGCCTATGCATATGTGTGAATTTGTTGGAATTTCAGGTTGTTTAAGTAGAACTCCAAAAACTCTAAAAAGTGAAATAATGAGCCTCCTGTGACCGTGGAAAGTGAATGAATGACTCGTACAAACCTTTTGTCAGAATCAACATCACCTTGGATAAACTGCTGTCAGGTCTCTGTAACCCGCTATGAGTGGGCGTTACCCTGCAGGGATCAAAGGGCTCAGGCCCCTCCACCACCTGGGCTGGGGGTGTGTGATTTTTGTCAGTCATCACACCGAATGAAAAGAAAAAAACGAATGCATTAAAAAACGGGAAGAAAAAAGTTGCTGATCCATGTTCTCAGGCCCGGAGCTCGCTGCTGGAACATCTGGATCCGGAGGAGGAGGAGCTCCTCCTCACTGCAGGAGGCGACAGTCCTTTTTAACTTCATTGTTGGAGAAGAAGCGACGCCCCTCTGATCCCCCCACCCCCACCCCCCGTCTGATCGCTGCGACCCCCCACTCTTCAGACCCGCCGCCTCCAGACGCACTTTGTGCGCAAGTTGAAGACCGAACGGCACGTGATACCTCGGACCGGCTGACCGGTTCGTCTCCCGCGAGTGTCCGTGGTCGCCGTGCACGTTTCTGTCCGTCATCATGCCCGGTTCGCCGCTGCGCCTCCTCCTCCTCCTCCTCCTCCTCCTCCTCCTCCGCCTTCGCGCACTCGGCGGCGGCGTGTACGCGTCGTCATGCCCGCCGCGCTGCGAGTGTTCGGAGGCCGCGCACACCGTGAAGTGCGTGTCCAAAGACCTGCGGAGCGTCCCGAGTGGGATCCCCGGGTACACCCGGAACCTCTTCATCACCGGGAACCAGATCCGGCGGCTCGGTCCGGAGTCCTTCAAGGGTCTGGACAACGTGACCAACCTGTCTCTGAGCAACAACAGGTAAGAGACCAACGGCTGGCCGTTAACGGCAGTTTACATCCCGCCCGTTTCTTTGTGATTTTTTTTATTTATTTCGACCTATTTTTGTGTATTTGTGTTTCTCGTCGGTCCCTGGAAAGTTTTCACAGAATGTTAAAGTAAAGAGTGAACGTGACTGTCAGTTTGAATTTGATTTTATTGAATTCATTTCATGTAATTACAGGTGAGTTTTGTAGGAATCACAACATGTGGATTCTGCTCCATAAAACTGATCACATGCCTTTTCTTCTCACTTTAACATTCACAGCTCATCAGATTAAAGCTTGATTTAAATTCACTTCAGTTCTGCAGCATGTGCACCAAGAAACAGCAGCCCTTAATTAAACACACTGCAAAATAAAGAAATAATAATAATAAACTCATTGATTCATTTAAGTCAGTCTTTAAAGTGGCAAATGTTATGAGTTGCTGTAACATAATATACCAGACAAATAAAAAGAGAAGCTGCAACTGGTGATTGATTATTTTCAGTCATTTAATCAATGGAGTATTTGTTCCTATTAGTCACTTTAGTTGTTCGAACCATAAAATATCAAATACGTTTGAAAAGTGTCTGTCAGTGTCATCCAGAGCCAAACATGATGCTTTTAAATGTCTTGTTTTGTCAACAGACCAGATATTCATTTCTTTCTTGCCAGATATAACACACCAGAAAATATTCACATTTTAGATTTTAAAACTGAAAATGATGAATGGATTATTAATCTTCAATTAAACAATTAATTATTGCTTTAGCTCTAATTTGTTGGACGAACCTAATAAAATGCTTCAACTGCTAACATTCAAATGCATTAAGTTGAGCCACATTAATTTAATAAGTCATATTTACTCAAAATGAAACTATTTAATTAGGTTTCTCTTTTTTTCAGCGTAATGTTGGTAATTAGATCCATTTAACATTGTGTGTGATCAGAATAATGTTGAATAGAAGTGATTGGAATTCGCGCCGATCAAGACATTTTTTTGCTTGATTGTATTGAATACATTAAACCCAATTCACTAAATCAATGTGTATTTACTTTCGCGTTGTTTCCTAAACACATTGTCAGCGGAGTGAACAGGCAGTAACCAGAGGATATTAACATTATCCTTCACTTTAAACACAAGTCTGTTTTATTCACACAAACCATCAACAGTCTCACTCTGTTTCATAGCACAGTGCCAACGCAGCCACATCTGCCAGCGCACCCATGGTGCAAGTTTTAAAAACATATTTATTCTTTCCTTTGCTTGAAATATGCCGCAAGTCTTTCTGACAGATAGCACACGTGATGTAAGTCAATCAGACAGCGCTTTCCACACAAACACGTTTTTCTTCTTGTCATGCCTGTTTTCTTAATGATCACACAGACTGTGCAGGTGCGTAGTCAAAGGGGCAAGGGGTCCGAACGGCTCCCCAACCCCCTAAGATTAAAGGTACTCTTTTGAAGTCAATTTAAACACCTTTTTTGCACATTATGATTATTATTATTATTATTATTATTATTATCATCATTATCATTATATATTTTTAACAACTAAAACTTTACATCAACTTTATGTTTACTTGTCAATGAAATGGTGATGATTAACACACCTGGATGCAAAACACATCAGCAACCAAGTTTTTTTTTTTTTTTTTTTTTTGAAAAATTAGGGATCACAAATAAAACTGTTGTAATTTTTTGACATTTATCCCCAACAGGGATGCAGCTGTACTCAAATTAAAGCAGTCAGTCTGCAGTACTAGCGCATACTCACTTGCTAACTGCGTCAAAACTGTTGAGCATAGTAACATTTCAAAGTATCAGGCGTGTGATGAAAATATTATGTCCTTTTAAATAGTTAAACAAAATCTATTTCCACAAAATTAGCCATTTTCCTAGTAAATATTTGCATGCGGCTGGAAATTTGACCTTAAACTCTGGCCGTGTTGGTTGACTGATCCTAACCCAAATTAAATAACTTCTTCATATTCACAGACCTGATCTACCTGCCACGTTTGATCAAAATGGGATTAAGCATTTTCAAGATATCTTGCTAACATTCATTGAGATCAAGATGACCACACACACGTACACCGCTGGATAGTAAAAACTCTCACTGTCTAAATATATGAACATATTTCTACATTTCTCTGTTTGCATTGTGTGAGTGAAACCTTTTGGATCTCCTTCAATCCAGGATTTCGGAGGTGGAGTCCCACACCTTTGCCACGCTTTGCAGCCTTCGCTCTCTGGACCTGAGCAACAACCAGCTGGCCGTCATTCACCCCGAGGCCTTCACCGTGCAGAACCAGTCTCTGCGGGAGCTCAACCTGAGCCGGGCGCTCTACAACCGCTCGGCGGTGACCGACCTGGCCACTTCTTTCCGCTGGAGCCCCCTGAGAACCCTGGAGGTCCTGGATCTGTGTGACAACAACCTCATCTTTTTACCTGCACATATTTTCTCCCACCTGTCCAGCCTGCGGCGGCTCCAGCTTTCCAACAACTCCCTGGTGGCCATCCACAATTCCACCTTGTCAGGGCTGGAGCACCTGGAGGAGCTCGACCTGACGCTCAACTGCCTCAAGATGGTGCCCGAGGAGGGTCTGCAGGAACTGGACTCCTTGCCCAGAGCCACGCTCCTGCTGGGGGAGAACCCGTTCTCCTGCACGTGTGGAATCGAAGCCTTCGTGTCGTGGCTCAACAGATCACAGGGACGGCTCGGAGATGTGGAGGACCTGGTGTGCTCCTTCCCCGCCAGCATGAGAAACACCTCGCTGCTGGCTGTGGGGAAGCTGACCCTGGGGTGTTACCAGAGAGACCCGGGGGCAGACTTTGCTCTGCAGACCTCCTACGTCTTCCTGGGTATCGTCCTGGGCATTGTCGGCCTCGTCTTCCTCTTTGTGCTTTATCTCAACCGCAGAGGCATCAAGAAGAGGATCTATGACATGCGCGACGCCTGCAGGGAGGTGTGGGAAGGCTACCACTACCGCTTTGAGATCGACTCGGACCCCAGGTTATCACAGGTCTCCACCAGTGCCGACATGTGAGAGAGGACACGCCCCCTTTTTCTTATGAAACAGACTCTTTTTTTCTAACAATGTACAGCCATGTCTGTAAATATCTACGTGTGTGAATGTGTGGGTCAAAGCATGCGCCGCTCATCGGATGAACACGCAACTAATAGATGCTTTTAATGCACAAATTCCTGGATTTGTTTGTTGACAAACATCACATTGGGAGTTCTGATAACAAACATCCTGTATTATCGTACCGTTTTTCTAGAAGAAACATCTGGGTCGTTTTATAATCACAGAGAAAACATTGACATGTTATATCTACATATGCAACAGTAGGTGGCATCACAAAAAAAAAAATCTTACTTTTTATTCACAACCACCTACTAGAAACAAACAGGGTGAAGTCGGTCTATGAGATACAGTTGACACTAATGGTGTATCTTCATTTTACCATCTAATCACTTTTCTATGCAACTTTAACAAGATCACAACAAGAACCAGCAGAAAACATCCTCAAATCACAAAGTATGTCTAAATTATTTGCCGCTGCAGTTCTCCCAGAATCGCTTCTGCTGTGAACTCTAACCAACTACTGCTGCTGGTGCAAAGCAGCTTCTGTGTCCCTCCGGTGGTTTTATTTCTAAAATGGACCAGTTATTTTTGCTGCTCAAAGGGGTGGTGGCCAAGTGGTTAGTGCACTTGGTTTCAGTGTGGAAGGTTCCCGGTTTAAACCCCACCCCTGCCACATTTCTCCATGTAATGTGAAGTGACATCAGGAAGGGCAGTCGGTGTAAAACCTGTGTCAATTCAGCATGTAGATCCACCTCAGATTTGCTGTGGCAATCCTGAGTGCAAACAAGAGAGCAGCTGAAGGGACTTACTTTTATTTTTGCTGCTCAAACTGCATCAGGAGAGAGATTTTATTATAATAAACAGAGCAGTAGAATCACACCATGATGTGCATTTTTATGTTTGTCTTTATTGTCCCGAACAGTAGGCAGCAGTTCTGCAGACTTCATGCATGTTATGTCACAGCTCCTAGTTTGGGTCTGAGCACCAACCAGGTACCAACCAGTACCCGGGGTGGGTTGAGGTTGATGTATTTGTTGGGATTTTTTTCTGTAAGTTTCTGGTAATCACAATAGCTAAAGGTATTTTTTAAAATCTTAAAATCGTTGTATTTTCCATTCTCATTCCTTCATGAGAATGTGTGAGGACGTTTTTTTAGATTTACCCATCTAAAACGTCCTGCATGCACAGAAAGTTCCACTTGGTCCATGAAGCTGAGGCAGGTCACTGTGGACTTCACGACAGTGTGCTGCACTCAGTGAGCTTTTATTAGCATTATTTACCAACAAAAATCCCTTCTTTAGGTTTGGTCTTTAGAAAGTATTTTTACAAAACATAGTTTTGTAAAAGGGGGGGTTGTCTTATAATCAGGGCCGGCTTATATTTGAGCCCATGCGGTATTCCTGCCTGTTTTTGGTTGGTGTCATAGCCACAGTAAGAACCTTCACGGTTCAGTGGCTGATGTCTCTGAGGTGTCTTCACCTCTTCGATCACCCCAGAAATTCTCCTTTGGATCTCGAGTTCACATTGAGTCCACGTGATGCAGCTAAAAGCTAAACACTAAAACTTCTGGGGACAGGAAGTACAACCACTCATTCATCTTATTTGTCGAACCCTTTCGCTGTCCGTTCTGCAGCCACAGCAGACGAAAAGAGAAGAAAGTAAAAAAAATAAGGCAGCTCGTCCTGATGGATTGGAAGCAGACAAATTTAATGCGGACCGGCAGAAATCTTGGCGCGCCCCCTCCTCACTTCTACCCCCCTTTTTTAGGAGGTGAAACGTCGCTTTGTTTCAACTTGGTGAGTTTTATTGTCAGAATGATGAGAACCAGTCGCAGGCTGAGAGCACAGAACGCTCCGGAGGAAAATCTGCTCTTCCACATTTTTCTGTTTAAGGGTTTTTTTTTTGTGTGTGTGTGTGTGTGTGTGTGTGTGTGTGTGTGTGTGTGTGTGTGTGTGTGTGTGTGTGTGTGTGTGTGTTTTGTGCCGGTGATAAGACACAGATGATTCTCAAACACCAGTTTCCTTCAATGTTTTACTCAAACACAGAGTCTGTGTTACAAAACTAAACATTTATGTTCTTAACGTCATTTCTCGTTTTTGTGCTTTTCGATATGGAAAAATGTGACCAACGTGTTTTAAATTGTTCTTGGTACGGGGGGGGGGGGGGGGTTAGTTTCTGACAGTATTTCTCAGCGTGTAATTCTCATTCAGCACGAGCGTTTGATGCATGTTTTATTACTTTATAGCCCCTGAGTGAATCCTAAATACATCCTCAGCGTCCGTATCTTCAAGGCCAAACGTCAGTCAGTTGTTTTTCTGCTGCGAGTCGTCTGACTGATAGAAATAAGAGAATCATGGGCGCTGAAGGGATGCAGAAGGTCTTTGACGGCACACTGGCTTTGCTGCATGGCAGACTTTGAGCTGCAACAAGGTCATGTCAGGTTTGGGAGTTGGGACTGGTGCTACACGTTGCCATATCCATGGCGCAACGGAGCCATGGGGTCTGAACGGCAACCAACCAGCCAGACGACCACTCTGGCCCCGCCTCCGGAAAGTAACCATCTATCTGTTGCAACCAGGTGAAACGTGGGCATCGACCTTCTCCAGACGCAGACCGAATGGTCCGCCTCTAAAAATCGACCCGCCCTGCCTTCGCTGCACATGCGTTATTTCGGAGCTCAGCAGCTTGTCTGAGTCTGACTCTCTTCACCCAAAGCGATCAAATGGATTAATGTGATAATTAACCATCAGATGACAAAGTAAAACCTCTTAAATCATTGTAAAGTCAGTTTTAAGCATAAATGAGGTGATACTCTGTGATGCTTTGAAATGACCGATCCGCAGTGAACGCATCAGCTAGCAGCTCGTGTAGCTGCAGCGCTCTGATCGCGTCCTCTGTCTTTTATGATGAAATGATGCTGAATTTATGTGGAAATGATTGTTGTACAAAAGCTTCAGATATCTGTCGCTGAGATACATGATGACTGGAGGCAGTTTGAAGCAGAAACCAGGTGATAATCCGTGAACCGCAGCTAATGACACATGCGCAGTGATGGCAGGGCGGACTGATTTTTAGGGGGGACCGTTCGTTCTGTGACACCGAGTTCTAGCCCACTGGACAGAGTGTCCACCTCCCATACTGGAAAGTGTTCACATCCTGAGGGGAGCGAGTGGGAGGAGCTAACAAATCACAACACAGAGTTCTCACCGCTACACAGAGTTGTATGTGTTGGTTTGCCATTAGAATAATAGAGTGAACTAAAGGGTCCTTGGAGACCAAATACCTCCACGTTTCTTCAAAGTGACGGTGCTGTTCCATCAAAAATATACTCATCTGACTGAAAATCAACTCTTTCTTGGACAAAAACACATCTTTACTAAATTATGGTAGAAAACAGTTGATGTCTTTGTGAGACATCCTGCGATGGCATGAATATGTTCCAGGTATCAGTGGGATTAGGATTTGGATTACGTAGTGTGTATGGAACACTCACCGGCCACTTTATTAGGTACACCTGTTCAAATGTTTAACACAAATAACTAATCAGCCAATCACATGGCAGCAACTCAGTGCATTTAAACATCTAGACATGTTGAAGACGACTAACTGAAGTTCAAACTGAGCCTCAGAATGGGGAAGAAAGAGGATTTAAGTGACTTTGAATGTGGCATGGCTGTTGGTACCAGACGGGCTGGTCTGAGTGATTCACAAGCTGCTGATCTACTGGGATTTTATCCCACAACCATCTCTAGGGTTTACAGGGAATGATCCAAATGATATCCAGTGAGCGGCAGCTGTGTGGATGAAAATGCCTTATTGATGTCAGAGGTCAGAGGTGAATGGACAAACTGTGTGATGTCATAATGTCAATATGGACCAACATCTGTGAGGAACGTTTTTAACACCTTGTTGAATCTATGCCAGAATTAAGACAGTTCTGAAGGCAAAATGGGTCCAACCCAGTACTAGCAAGGTGTACCTAGTAAAATGGCCGGTAAGTGTATATGGGATATGTCAACTTGGGTTTGATTCCTGGTCACTACCTACATCCTCAGACAAGACACGTCATGTGTTTAGTCCCAGTGCATCCAGCTGTAAAGGGGTACGTAACCTACATCAGACTGGTTTCCATCCAGTGAGAGTCAGTAACTCGTATCCACTTCACACAACAGAAACTGAAGATAAGTACTGGTACTAGTGGTCCTCAGAACCTATGTAGGACATATTCCACTTTTCCCCAATGGTTCATGATTGTGAGGAATCCTACAAACAAACAGCAAGTTAGGTTAGAAAATATTCTCTCGGTGGTGGAGGCAATACCTCCAAACCGAAACAACCACTTACATACAAACCACATACAGTTACATACATACCACATAGTTACATATATACAGTTACATACATATCACATACAGTTGTATACATATCACATACAGTTACATATATACACTTACAGTTACATACATACAGTTCTATACATATCACATACAGTTATACATATCACATACAGTTACATATATACACTTACAGTTACATACATACAGTTCTATACATATCACATACAGTTATACATATCACATACAGTTACATACATACCACTTACAGTTACATACAGTTCTATACATATCACATACAGTTACATTCATACAGTTACATACCACATACAGTTACATACATACAGTTACATACATACAGTTACATACATACCACATACAGTTACATACATACAGTTACATACATACCACATACAGTTAAATTCATAGTTACATACATACCACATAGTTATATTGATACAGTTACATACACTCAACAAAAATATAAACGCAACACTTTTGGTTTTGCTCCCATTTTGTATGAGATGAACTCAAAGATCTAAAACTTTTTCCACATACACAATATCACCATTTCCCTCAAATATTGTTCACAAACCAGTCTAAATCTGTGATAGTGAGCACTTCTCCTTTGCTGAGATAATCCATCCCACCTCACAGGTGTGCCATATCAAGATGCTGATTAGACACCATGATTAGTGCACAGGTGTGCCTTAGACTGCCCACAATAAAAGGCCACTCTGAAAGGTGCAGTTTTGTTTTATTGGGGGGATACCAGTCAGTATCTGGTGTGACCACCATTTGCCTCATGCAGTGCAACACTTCTCTTTCGCATAGAGTTGATCAGGTTGTCAATTGTGGCCTGTGGAATGTTGGTCCACTCCTCTTCAATGGCTGTGCGAAGTTGCTGGATATTGGCAGGAACTGGTACACGCTGTCGTATACGCCGGTCCAGAGCCTCCCAAACATGCTCAATGGGTGACATGTCCGGTGAGTATGCCGGCCATGCAAGAACTGGGACATTTTCAGCTTCCAAGAATTGTGTACAGATCCTTGCAACATGGGGCTGTGCATTATCCTGCTGCAACATGAGGTGATGTTCTTGGATGTATGGCACAACAATGGGCCTCAGGATCTCGTCACGGTATCTCTGTGCATTCAAAATGCCATCAATAAAATGCACCTGTGTTCTTCGTCCATAACAGACGCCTGCCCATACCATAACCCCACCACCACCATGGGCCACTCGATCCACAACATTGACATCAGAAAACCGCTCACCCACACGACGCCACACACGCTGTCTGCCATCTGCACTGGACAGTGTGAACCGGGATTCATCCATGAAGAGAACACCTCTCCAATGTGCCAAATGCCAGCGAATGTGAGCATTTGCCCACTCAAGTCGGTGACGAACTGGAGTCAGGTCGAGACCCCGATGAGGACGACGAGCATGCAGATGAGCTTCCCTGAGACGGTTTCTGACAGTTTGTGCAGAAATTCTTTGGTTATGCAAACCGATTGTTTCAGCAGCTGTCCGAGTGGCTGGTCTCAGACGATCTTGGAGGTGAACATGCTGGATGTGGAGGTCCTGGGCTGGTGTGGTTACACGTGGTCTGCGGTTGTGAGGCTGGTTGGATGTACTGCCAAATTCTCTGAAATGCCTTTGGAGACGACTTATGGTAGAGAAATGAACATTCAATACACAAGCAACAGCTCTGGTTGACATTCCTGCTGTCAGCATGCCAATTGCACGCTCCCTCAAATCTTGCGACATCTGTGGCATTGTGCTGTGTGATAAAACTGCACCTTTCAGAGTGGCCTTTTATTGTGGGCAGTCTAAGGCACACCTGTGCACTAATCATGGTGTCTAATCAGCATCTTGATATGGCACACCTGTGAGGTGGGATGGATTATCTCAGCAAAGGAGAAGTGCTCACTATCACAGATTTAGACTGGTTTGTGAACAATATTTGAGGGAAATGGTGATATTGTGTATGTGGAAAAAGTTTTAGATCTTTGAGTTCATCACATACAAAATGGGAGCAAAACCAAAAGTGTTGCGTTTATATTTTTGTTGAGTGTACATACCACATACAGTTACATATATACAGTTACTTTCATACCACATACAGTTACATTCATACACTTACATACATACAGTTACATACATACCGCATACAATTACATTCATAAAGTGAAATACAAAATACAGTTACATATATACAGTTACTTTCATACCACATACAGTTACATTCATACACTTACATACATACAGTTACATACATACCACATACAGTTACATTCATACAGTTACATACATACCACATACAGTTACATTCATAAAGTTAAATACAAAATACAGTTACATATATACAGTTCTATACATATCACATACAGTTACATTCATACAGTTACATATATACAGTTACATACATACCACATACAGTTACATTCATACAGTTACATACATACCACTTACAGTTACATACATACAGTTCTATACATATCACATACAGTTACATTCATACAGTTACATATATACAGTTACATACATACCACATACAGTTACATACATACAGTTACATACATACCACATACAGTTACATACATACAGTTCTATACATATCACATACAGTTACATTCATACAGTTACATACATACCACTTACAGTTACATACATACAGTTCTATACATATCACATACAGTTACATACATATCACATACAGTTACATACATACCACATACAGTTACATTCATACAGTTACATATATACAGTTACATACATACCACATACAGTTACATACATACAGTTACATATATACAGTTACATACATACAGTTCTATACATATCACATACAGTTACATATATACAGTTACATACATACCACATACAGTTACATACATACAGTTACATATTTCTTTCTTCTTTCTTCAATATTTATTTCATTCATTTAAAAGAAAAACAGAAAAGCAGAAATGAATATATTACAAGGCATTGAATGAAAAGGAGCAGAGGGAAGAACAAGACTTTGTTTTTCCCTATGCGGTTACATTTGGCCTTTTTCCAAAAAGGGATCTCACACACGCCACAAAAAATTTTGAACTGTTCACCGGATTTTTAATGTTACAGTCAAATGGTTAAATTTTCTTTTAATACTTATTAATTTGAGTGGGACTGACAGTTAATAGGGAAAGGTTTGTCCGTGCCCAAATATATATGAGTTTAACAACCATTTTTAAAGATGTTTTTCAAATAAAAAATGACTATTTTATCAAGAAACCCCGCCCACTGCCGCTGTCATTGGCCTGTTAACATTTGTGATGTAATAAAGTGATCTGCACTGATGAGAATCTTCCTTGGAAATAACCCCGCCCCCTTCAGGAGAGGTAAAACTAGAAGGAAAACACAGTTTTGGAGTTGATCTTGCTCGTGCTAAAGTCTTCATGTCTGTGAGATGCCCTCTGAAGTGCTCTGATGTGGAACCGTTTATCTGCGTGTGTAATTCAAAATAAAACATGAGGAACGCCACTGATTTTTGTGTCTGGTGGCTCATTTAGTCTTGCAAAATGCACGACATGCGCGTGCAACAAAGAAGCGGAAACAAATCCACGCCAAACATTTGAGCTGGACTCTGGGTTTGTGCCGTGGTGTCATAGAACCACATTAAGCCGGGCATTTACTCGCTGAGGAGAAAACAATTGAGACTTGAAGATGCCTCAAACGGGCTTTGTTTTCCGATACAAAGGCGCCTCGTGATGCTCGTCGTCTGTCTGTTGTCACGGGGGGCCATTGTGTCGGCCCATAATCGGATTCACTGATGATGACAAAGTCGGGTGCTCTGATCCAGCTGTGCTTAAAGTGTCATCATTCTTCATAATTGCCTGTGGGAGGAAATCCTGAGACAAGTTTTCATTTGCTATTACACCATGTGTCAGAAAGAGGGCGTTAAGCCGGCCGCGGGTTCGCGGTATCAACCGGAGGAGCAGAAAGAAGAAAGAATTTTCCAGACATGCCATTACTCCTGTTTGCCCTCATTAAAGTGTGGACGCGGAGGTTATTGTTGCTGCGAGTGCGTCTGCAAGGGGCAGTTGGAAACTACGCCGCCTGTTGTGTTGTCATGCTGGTGTAAAGAGGAGATTGCGGAAAATCTGGGATTGAGTTTGTTGGACAGCATGTGGGAGAATCAGACCTTCACATGTTTTTAGAAACAACAACGGTGTTCCTGCAACGGGTGAGGCAACTGGCAAAAGTATTCACACCATCAGTTGGGACTTGATCCCCCCCACTTCCCACCGTTACCCGTGTGCTCGCTTGAGAAGCTGTGAAGCTCCTTGGGGCCACTTTGTTGTGACTTAATTAAATTGAATTCTCAGACACACAGAGGAGCCGCTCACATACAGAGCCCCGTCACCAACATGTGGTCCACACTGCCATCAGATGGTAATGAAAACATTTCCTCCTTCATGGAGCTAATCTGGTAGTGAAAGACAACAAAAAATAGGACCTTTGCCCCCATGAACTGACAGTAGGACAGCACACCAGACCTCTGTTCTCTCTGCAGACAGAGAACTCAGATGGAGGTGACACCATTGTTGTTCCTTCAGGCTGAGCCAGATGAAGCCCCATGGGTGTATCACACTTTTTATCTGCACCATTTTCCAAAAAAGTTTAAGTATATTGGGGTCTTGTTCATGAGTGTGAGATTTACAGATGGATGGTTGAGCGCCAGAGATTCAGCAGACACTCTACTTGACCATCATGGTGAAGAAAGACCTGAGCCAGAATGACAGACTCAAATTACCAGTCGGTTTACTCTCCTGTCAACACCTATGGTCATGAACTTCGATTCCTCTTCTTATTTTGTTTTTCAAACACTGCAAAATGTAAAGAACAGAGTAAATATGTCCAATTTGGGCTACTGTATCAGCACCATGGTGACTTCGGTGAGGGGGCGCTCCCTCGTACATATGAAGGACTCATTCTATGTTCATGAAAACACAAGAAATCATTCTTGCTGGTAATTTATACACTAATAAACAGATGGTTCCATTTCTTTTAATAAGTGCCCAAAATCATACACACTGTAACTTTAAGAAAATCCCAAGAATAAAACCGTCCAAACATATCTGGACCGACCTGCATGTTTCTCACTTTGCGCGAGTGTTCTGCATTCTTGTGTCTGTGCAGCGGTTTTTGCTGTCGGAAACATCGAATACACATTTGTTTAAAGTTCAAAAACGTTTGGAGCAAAGCAGGACTTTTATTTGATATGCGAGTCGTGTCTGCGGGGACATCTTGGTGCCATTACACGGGTTTAAAGGCGGTGAGAGACATCAAGACTTTATAGTGAAGACCACATCTGTGAGGGATTGAACACGTTCAAAAGAGACCACAACAGTCTGCAGCGTGACGACAAAGTGGCATCGACTTGGGTCAGGAAAAAAAAACAAAACCACGTCATCGTTAAGCTGCTAAAGTCACCGGAGACGTTCTTCTTTACGTTTGGACGTCGGCTGACGTGAACACAAGCAACTTTGCAAACAAAAGCAAACCCAGTCCTCCTTCCCTTTTCTTTTCATCAACAATGAGTTTGTCGTTTCCTCTGTGTTCTCTATCCATCATGTCCACTCAGCCCAGTGTCTGAAGGTGGGGACTAAACCTCACAAGTGGTTCCACCCATTGTTCCGCTGCTCACCGGATCAATGCCACTAATTGGGTTTGCGCAGTTTGGTGCAGTTGGACCGCACTCCATTAAAGCCAACTGGACCATTTATCACTGATGCACACACACACACACACACACACACACACACACACACACACACACACACACACACACACACACACACACACACCTGAAACAAAAACACAGCAGTTGTTGAAGTCTACAGGAACCAGGTAGAACTCCTGGACTGGTTGATTTTAGTGTCAGAATATTCCCAACATCTAGAAACGTCCCCCTTCTGCATCACGTCATCATCAAATGAAAGACAGACGTGTGATTATTTATACTTTGTTTATGTCTTCAGCGGAAGACGTTTGTTATCGAGCAGTAATCGCACTGGGTCAGAACAGATGTTTCTGGTTACTTCAGCCTCGGCTTTAGAAGTAAAGGAAACTGACAAGCTCATTTCAAGCTACGTGTGACTTCACAAACATAAGTATGTTGAGAGAGCCAGAGAGAAAAAGAAGAAGCGCCTTCTTCAGTTGCATTCACGCAGTGCCAGGATCTGAGGAGGCCTGGCACAGAAGGAGGTGAACACTCAGGAAGTCAATCACACGGGGTGAGGTACAGACAACCAAGAGGCAGAGGTGTGGTCCAAAAACAAGCAGGGTTCATAAACAGAGAGGCTACAGAACTAAGGCAAACAGGAAACGGCTGGAATGAGAGCAAACACACACAGCAGGAAGCACAATGAACTGGTAGAGAACATGAGACAGAGTTTAAATATACTGGTGGCAATCAGGGAAAACTAGACACAGGTGTAGAGAGTTCAGGAAAGGGGGCGTGGTCGAATGAATCAAAGAAGAGTGAAGACAGGAAGCAAGAGAGTGCAGTAAGACAAACCACAAAGAATCAAAACCAGCGACCAAATGTAACTGAAACAAGATCAACAGAAAATGGAAGGTTAAGACAAACTAGGACGGCACTACAATGTGGCAAAAGTACAACAGATAGATAGATAGATAGATAGATAGATAGATAGATAGATAGATAGATAGATAGATAGATAGATAGATAGATAGATAGATAGATAGATAGATAGATAGATAGATAGATAGATAGATAGATAGATAGATAGATAGATAGATAGATAGATAGATAGATAGATAGATATGAACTTTACTGTCAGATCATGGATCTGAAATTTGTTTCGCCTGTTCAGCAGCTCCGTATAACACAAGGACAATAGACATCAATAGACAGAGGACAAGAATGAAAGGCAGAATGAAAGAACCACAAAAAAAATAAAAGGCAGCGACTAAACTAGAACAGAACTCAGCATGTGGCTAAAGAATGACTAATGTGGTAAAAACAGAAAATCAAAGATCAGGGCCGAGCCAGGGTCAAAACATGACACACAGATCCTTCCTGCAGGGTTGTGTGAGCGACTTCTTTTAATCCAGGAGACAATAACAGTTCTTTTCTGTGTGGCACGCTGTCACGCGCTCTCTCTCTCACGGACTTCATTCGCTGCGTGTTCCTCTTGACCATTTCTTCTGCTTTCTTTCTGCATCACGGCTAAATTCATACAAGATCTTTTCCACTGGGTTGTGCAGCGGTTTGACTGTTATTTGACTTTTAGAAAGTAACTACTGCGAAACAATCAAAAATGAACTTCTCTGAACATCACTTCTCTGCAGAAACAGTCGCTCTCTCTCACTGACAACTGCACCTGCTCATCTGTGCAGCTTCCACAAACCATCCAGCAGGTGGCAGACACGATGATGGGATAAGGCACAACAAATCTGCTTTTTGGACTGACATGGTGCATCAAAGTTAACAACCTGTGAATGATTTTGTCTTTGTTATATGCCTTGCTGATTTGGTGAGTTACAAGATGATAGCTTTAATTGTTTTTGAGAGACCAGTTTATCCAAGGGGGGGGGGGGGGGGGGGGGGGGGGCAGATCCATTTATTGGTCTTCAAGTAGGTACATACTTTGGCTTTTCCAAAGCCTCTGAAATTTTTCATGTTTGAGATAAACTGTGGAAAACTCCTTTTCCATAGGATATGTCAAAAATATTTACAAAGGTGTATTTGCGCAGGATTAGTATAACCTAAAGTAAATTCTTCAAGTTCTATAGAACGTAAAAATCACTGAAATCCTTACCGACACTGGATCTGTAGGAAATAACTGAACTGACGCATTAAACAGGATTAAAGTCACTGAGAAACCGTGTTAATAATTGAAACTAATCCCATTCAAATAGCTCAGTTGTTAATTTATTATGAAAGCAGCAGACGTGCTTGTGAGCTGGTAAATCGCTGGCTTGGAATTCAGCTTATTGAACTAATTTAAAAACTAATCGTGCTTTGTTGTGTTCATCAGGTAACATTAAGCTGATTCCCTGTTCATGAGTTTATTAAATACTCTAATTTTTAAAGATTTACATTAACAACTTTTATCTTATCCTTGCTTTAAATTTTAGTGGTGGCTGTCTGTACTTACCCGTATTGATAATACACAATTCCACTCATAGATAATGCTTCTGATTGGTCGATCTCGGCAAGGTTGGGTAGGATTACTTTGAAAGAATACATGTGGATTACATGTATGTATGTACATACATTTGGATTACTTGTAATCTGATTACTTTTGGATTACATTTCAAAGTAATCCTACCTAACCCTGGATCTCGGTCACGTGATTATGAGGCTACGAACCTTTCCTTTTGTTTTCTATCCATATATGACAATCTAAAACACTTCCTCTGGTTCCATATTATTCATCATTATTTATGGTTATGGCAGATTAGTGGTTAGCACTCTGTTGCCTCACAGTGAGGAGGTTGTGGGATCGCTTCCCTCCCAGTCCTTTCTGTGTGGAGTTTGCATGTTCTCCCCATGTCTGGGGGAGTTCCTCCGGCTTCCTCCTTGTCTCAAAGACATGCAGATTAGGAACTTTAAATTGTCTGTATGTGGTCCCGGCAACAGACTGGCATCCTGTCCAGGGTGTCCCCTGCCTCTCACCCAATGTCTGCTGGCATACGCTCCAGACTCCTCCTGACCCTTGATTGACGTAAGCAGGTATAGAAAGTGAATGAATTATTATCATATATGCATTTTAAACCTGAAGTAGAAAAAAAGGCACAATACTGACTGTGATTATGATTTGAACCAAAGGCCTTTTGGTTCGGAAGTCTGACACCCGACCAATCACATCGCATCATTTCACACTTTGTGACGGGTCAGTTTGAATGATCACAAAATGTGTTGCATAAGAACACAAGACCTCCATATGATATGTCATCATATTAATGCAGTATTTCACTTTAGAGATACACAGATTTTGCAGATTGAAATATTGTGCAACATGAAGTCAATCAATAGTCAATCAATTTATATAGCGCCAAATCACAACAAACAGTTGCCCCAAGGTGCTTTATATTGTAAGGCAAGGCCATACAATAATTACGTAAAAACCCCAACGGTCAAAACGACCCCCTGTGAGCAAGCACTTGGCTACAGTGGGAAGGAAAAACTCCCTTTTAACAGGAAGAAACCTCCAGCAGAACCAGGCTCAGGGAGGGGCAGTCTTCTGCTGGGACTGGTTGGGGCTGAAGGAGAGAACCAGGAAAAAGACATGCTGTGGAGGGGAGCAGAGATCGATCACTAATGATTAAATGCAGAGTGGTGCATACAGAGCAAAAAGAGAAAGAAACAGTGCATCATGGGAACCCCCCAGCAGTCTACGTCTATAGCAGCATAACTAAGGGATGGTTCAGGGTAGGAAAACAGAATGTTGCTGTTAATTTGTCTTTTCAGTTTTTCACCACGATATGAGCCACATTTGAACCCAATGATTATTAACCACTTTCCTCTCAGAACACATGTTTATGCTGATATTTCACTGTTTTTATCCAGTTATGTGTGAGTTGTTTAATGCTGGAACATTCTGAGGTCTTTTTTTATTATTCATTATGTAAAATGTGTCAAACGGTTCTTTGGGTGTCACTATGCATGTATCCTGAAACTATAAATTCCTCCTTTTTTAGGTCCTGAAAATGCAGCAGATGTGAATCTTCCTCGACATTATCTTTAAATCTTAAAATGAACTTTGATGCTGTATAATCTCTCTCACTCCTGCGTGCTTGTACAACATGTTGTTCCAGTATTCATCCACATCTCATAATAAGATTTTTATGCTCTTGAAATTTAAACTAAACCATCTTGGCGGATCAGACTCCTGACCGCAGCGGATCAGCCGAGCCGAGGAAAATGAGAAACAAATGCGGCCAACAAAGTCCCGTCTCATGTGAGAGAAAGGCTCGACCGCAACAATGCAGCTCCTCTCTGAAGTCTTGTGACTGCGTCTGCATTGATCTTTGAATTGACTCAAACTGTAAATGGAGCCCACGCCTTCCTCTCCTCATCCTGAAGGGCGCCGCTGTCCTCCGGCGAGCCACAAATCGGTCTGTGTGTCCGTGCGGCCCGTCAGAAGTTTTGTTTTGTTGTTGCTGCCGTTGTTCGTAGGAGGATGAGCGTTGGGAGATTTCGGTTAAAGAGACACGTTTCCTTCCTTCTGCCTCTGCAGCCGAGGCTGAAGCGCTGAAACAAAAGGTGCGTCTCCGCGAGCCTGCAGACGCTCTCAAAGGAGAAGGTCCACATAAAGATGAATTGTTCAAATTTAATGAAGCCCTTCGATTGATTAGCGGCAGATTAATGGTGTGATTCATTAAAGATGCATTGGTCTGGTCCTCTCCCAGGACCTGCACCAGGTCCATGGTGCTGCTCGGTTATAAATGGCCTTGACCTGCTTTCAGAAAGGACACGTTGCTGCTCAGAGCTGCACTACTTCATCATCTGCTTCATGCATCAATGTTTGAACTGAGCCGCCGCCTCGTCGGCCCGGCTGGAAGCGGAAGTCGTTTGAAGACATTTGGGACCAAATCCCTGTTCTGGACTGTATGACAGACCCACAATGAGTCACGTTCTGATGTTTACATGTTGCCAGCTTTTAATCTGCAGTTACAACAGCTAGTGGTGGAAACTACACAACAAAAACTGGTCTGTGAAAATGTCAGGGTTGATTTTAACACTTGGGACTCTTTTTCTCTTTGGGGAATCGGACTGTTTGGGTTCAAGACTAAGACCCAGGCTTTCCAGGACTGGCTGGATTCGGCCGTCAGACATGTATCTGTATATGGCAAAAGTGTTGAAATTATAGTGACATTGATTTGTCCGGGTCTTTGGTCCTTGAGATCTAGAGACGCCTGGGAAGAGCTTCTGGAGTCACTTGACAAAGGTGTTTGTCGATGTCCACAAAGGTCCAAGTGTTTAGGCTCCTGTAATTCCTATCTTACTGCAGCAATCATGAGGAGGAAGAAGAAAACCAGCATGAAAATCCAGCACTGTCATGGTTTCAGACTGAACAAGGCAAGACACAAACACAGGAGTCACACACAAGAATGGTTCTTCAAAAGGCTTTAGTCTGTTTCCAACAACCAGCACTAAGTGGCAGTGTCCAAGCACGAGACAAAAAGCGAGGTCGATAGACAGGCAGGCGGTCGGTACACGGCTGGACAAAAACAAGGAACAAGGACACTGGGACATGAGAGCTGGAAATAACAGGAGATAATGAGACGCAGGTTTGGAAGAAAAAGCAGGAAGAAGGCAAACAAAAGGGACCAGACACACCAAAACCAAGACACACCGAAAGACAAGAGAGTGCACAGCAGAAAAACCCCACACAAGAAATAACTACTTAAAAAACCCTAACAAAATCCCCTATAAACCCCACACCATGACAAGTACCAACCAGAACAATCAAAGTTTAGTATTTTCTATTAATATGCAGTTTTGTTTTAAACATATACGAGGGCTGTCCGTAAAGTATAGGTCCTTTTTATTTTTTTCAAAAACTATATGGATTTCATTCATATGTTTTTACGTCAGACATGCTTGCACCCTCGTGCGCATGCGTGAGTTTTTCCATGCCTGTCGGTGACGTCATTCGCCTGTGAACACTCCTTGTGGGAGGAGTCGTCCAGCCCCTCGTCGGAATTCCTTTGTCTGAGAAGTTGCTGAGAGACTGGCGCTTTGTTTGATCAAAATTTTTTCTAAACCTGTGAGACACATCGAAGTGGACACGGTTCGAAAAATTAAGCTGGTTTTCAGTGAAAATTTTAACGGCTGATGAGAGATTTTGAGGTGATTCTGTCGCTTTAAGGACTTTTCACGGTGCGAGACGTCGCTCAGCGCTCTCAGGCGGCGTCATCAGCCTGTTTCAAGCTGAAAACCTCCACATTTCAGGCTCTATTGATCCAGGACGTCGTGAGAGAACAGAGAAGTTTCAGAAGAATTCGGTTTCAGCATTTTATCCGGATATTCCACTGTTAAAGGAGATTTTTTTAATGAAAGACGTGCGGACGGGTCCGCGCGTCGGGACGCAGCCGACGCGGCGCGGCGGCACAGGAAAAACACCTCCGTGTTGATAACCATTTGTTAAAATCCAGTTGGCTTTTGATGGCTTTCAGTGGAGTGAGTATATGAGAAATTGTTTATCAGCTGGAGATGTTCCAACTTGTCCTCAAGGCTTCCAACAGAGGTGTTTCTCCTGTGGCGGAGCGTCGCGGCGGCTGCCAGCCGACGCTGTAATCCGCCCGCACGTCTTTCATTAAAAAAATCTCCTTTAACAGTGGAATATCCGGATAAAATGCTGAAACCGACTTCTTCTGAAACTTCTCTGTTCTCTCACGACGTCCTGGATCAATAGAGCCTGAAATGTTGAGGTTTTAAGCTTGAAACAGGCTGATGACGCTGCCTGAGAGCGCTGCGCGACGTCTCGCACCGTGAAAAGTCCTTAAAGCGACAGAATCACCTCAAAATCTCTCATCAGCTGTTAAAATTTTCACTGAAGACCAGCTTCATTTTTCGAACCATGTCCACTTCGATGTGTCTCACAGGTTTAGAAAAAATTTTGATCAAACAAAGCGCCAGTCTCTCAGCAACTTCTCAGACAAAGGAATTCCGACGAGGGGCTGGACGACTCCTCCCACAAGGAGTGCTCACAGGCGAATGACGTCACCGACAGGCGTGGAAAAACTCACGCATGCGCACGAGGGTTCAAGCATGTCTGACGTAAAAACATATGAATGAAATCCATATAGTTTTTGAAAAAAATAAAAAGGACCTATACTTTACGGACAGACCTCGTACACAGCATAACTTCACACGGGAAAATGGTGAACTGTTTTATTTTTGGCTGCACTCAGTAGCAGTCACGAAAAGTGGGGTTTTTTGGTTCCCACTGGAGAAGGGAAGATGAGGCGAATGGGAGATGCCTACACAGCTAACCAGAGTAGTTACGTTCTCTCGTCTGCAAAACCACTTCAACACGTTTAAGCTTCGGGTCAGAAAAAAACTGCAACACATGTCCACTTTCCACAGCATCCTCACCTTTTCTTTGTATTTTCACTTTGTTTGCATGTAATTTGCCCAAAATCTCAAATAAAGTGCCGTGTTTCTGTCCGTGGAAGTAGAGAAATTGCGTCATATACATCGTATTTTAACCCTTTAGCGCCCGCCCACAAACGAGACTGCGCTGCCCAGTTGTCCTTGTAGTTCATATACCTGTGAGCGTTGTAACTCTTTATCAGTGTGGATGACGTCTGTAACTGATGGTTTTATTCATGTTCTTCTTTGAAAACCAACAGCTGCAGAACATTTGCAGAAATCTCAAATAGTCAGCAGCTTACTGGCTCATTATTGTCTCATTACAATCATAATTCATGAATGCAGTCTTAACAAGAGCAAGACGAGATTTCTGACGTCCGCCAAGTGTTGACGAGGACTCAACATAACAACATATGTGATTCACATCGTAAATGGACTGCATTTATATAGCGCTTTTCCATCTGCATCAGACGCTCAAAGTGCTTTACAATAATGCCTCACATTCACCCCGATGTCAGGCTGCTGCCATACAAGGCGCTCACTACACACCGGGAGCAACTAGGGGATTAAAGACCTTGCCCTTAATGATTTTCCAGTCAGGCTATGATTTGAACCAAGGATCTTCTTGTCTCAAGCCTCCCCCGTGACCCAGACTTCACCTGGATCCTGATTAAACACAATGCAATAACTGCATCCTGATCCAGAACGGTCCGACTGATACAGATGTTGCAATCTGATATTTAATTCATAAGATGAAACAAAACAGTGTCTTCCTGATCTTGGTTTTACATTGTGATGTCGTATCCATTAAGTAGTTTTGACGTAATCCTTAAAAGTCTACAAAGTGAAAACCTGATCCAGTATCCGGCTCCGGATCTGGATCCAGATCACCTCCAAAATTTCATGGAGTCTTCCTCTTCCACGGCCTAACACCAATGTGTGGTGAAAATCCGTTAAGTAGTTTTGACATAATCCTCAAAATCCAACAAAGTGAAGCGTACAAACTGAAATCCTGATCCAGATACCGGATCTGGATCACCTCCAAAATTCAGTGGAGTCTTCAGTGGTCTAATATCTATCTGTGGTGAAAACTTTGACAAAATCTGTGCAGTAGTTTTGACGTAATCCTGCTAAGAGACAGACAAATAAATAAATAAATAAATGCCAATGATTTTATTATGTTCTTGGCAGCGTAATAATGAAGGTTTTCTTTACTTGTTGAATTGAGAGACTGTGTTTTGTTTTGTTTTTTTCATTATAATTTTGATACAAAGGATGTCACTATTTTTTCTACTAAAGGTATTAAGAATTTTATGAAATGACATCAATGAGAAAACAACCGAGTTAAAATAATCACAGAGCGCGAACACTGGAACAGAAACAGTCTGTGGTGATGATGATGAAGATGATGAAGATGCATGTGAACTGTCCACAGGTAGTTTGACCTCTTCCTTTCCCAAAGGGGGGAGACTGAAGCTCATTATTATTCTCTTCATGTTGGACCAGATGCCAAAGCGGGAGGGGGCCCTCCCCACCCAACAGGGCCCCGAGCTACCTGATTGGTCGGGAGAAGAAAGACTGTTCAGATGGCCAAAGGGTAGATTCTTCCAGAGAGGAGATGCCATCTGCTGACTGTCCGTCTCCTCAGTGTCTCCTTGACTTTACACTGTCCTGCTGCATTAAGGACGATGAGACGAGGAGGATGTGTAAGACAGAGCTATAAAATTATACCTGGGTTTATTTCACTCACTCTCTCTCTCTCACACACACACACACACACACACACACACACACACACACACACACACACACACACACACACACACACACACACACACACACACACACACACACACACACACACACACACACACACACACACCAACAACAAAAGCTACAAATGTTTGTACAAAATGGAACTTAACTGGACTCAGGTTTTTTGTTCTCTTTATTTTTGTTTATATGCAGATGACACACTGGTAAATTAGTGTCACACTTGGTTTAAAGCTACAGTGTGTAAGATTTAGTGCCAACTAGTGGTGAGATTGCAGATTTCATTATGTCATCTCTTCACATATGTGCAATCCTCCATTTCCCAAAAATATGGCATCTCAAACTTGTTAGCCAGCAGACAGCGAGTGTGTCCCAATCAAACGTAATGAGGCCGATCCTGCTGACTGCATTCTCACTACTTTAGGAGGGTTTTAAAAAAGGTACTGCAAATGGCATTTTAAACTTTAATATAGCTGCCAGCAAGTATTTTCTATGTGACAGTTCAGTGGTGTGATGGTGTCGTGTGGAGAGAATGAAGCAACACTCGCTCTGTGCTCTGAGCTTTTCTGTCTCCCAAAGCCCTGACCTCAACCCTATTGAAAATTTGTGGACTACATTTAAAAGCCTGGTCTGTGCCAAGAAACCAATAAATGTAAATGAACTCTGTCAATTCTGCCAGAAGCTTGTTGATGCGACCAAAAGGATCTGCTCAGAGTGCAGCTTGCTAAGGGACATTTAACCAAATATCAGTGGGGTCTATGTTGACAAAATGACAGCGACGGCCAGCAGCCTCACAGCTGCCGACGCAATGTCAGTCGACAGCACTTGGCTCAGCCGCTGTCACTCAAAGTGACCACACCCCTAATTATGCATAACTTTATGTCTTAAAAAGCACCAAACTGATGGAGCTGCAAACTGTTCCATCTGACTGACGTAAGTAACATTTTCATATTGATGTTCCCTGATGAAAAATGCAACAACAGTTTCCACAACAGTCCATTTTTCTCTCAATGGCCATCAGCAACATTTCTAAATAAAACTCTGTGGAGAGACAGTAGTTTGTGTAACAGCCAGTGATGAAAGCAAAGTCTGGACATTCATTAATTAAATTAATTTGAAATTAATTTGAAGATATTTGTGGGTGCTGAACCTCGGCTGTATTTATATTTGCAATTTTTTGGGGGGGGGGGAGGGGGGGTTAAATTTCACTTTTGATACTCTGTGTGCTTCTTACCCTGTGTGCTGCTATACAATGCTGCTGGGACGTCATTTCCCTGAGGGAGTCTTCCCAAGGGATTAATAAAGTTCTATCTAATCTAAAGATGCATTCTGATGCACTTTGGCAGCAAACGTTTGTGACAGAGGTGTGATTCAGTAACAGATAAAACCCTCAGGCTGGGGTCCGGGACCCGTCCAGGACCCTGGAAGCTGAAGGGTTCTAGATGCTCTAAATGCATTCTCCTGTATTTAGACCAAGAAATTCACAAAGACTTTCTTCAGAAAATTTGAGAAAAGTTTGTGAACTCCAGCAGTCCGAATATTAATTAACAGTCAGACATCGTGATGATCCTTTGAAGAAGAGGTCTTTATTTAATGTGTGTAGCCAACGAAAGCACTGAGCTTATTCCCAGAAGGTTCCACCTCCTGAGTACCTCTGTTCAAAGGACCAGTTGGGAACTTGGGTGTGATCAGGAAGTGAACCTGGATTGCAAACCATTTCACTGTCCGTATCTTTTCCCGTCTTATCTGTAAATTTTCCTGCAACACTGTATTAAATGAAGATTGTATTTGCACATATATTCAGCAGACAGATTAAGTGTTAGAGTGATTGGGGCTGACCCAATGTCCTACATGGGTTTTTTACCCATTTAAAGCAGGTGAATGACAGAAAAATGAAGTCGTGCATGTGGAGAAACATCAGATGGCCGAAAATCTTCATCTCTGAACAGCTCGTGTCGCCTGTTGGTTTGTGAGTCTTTGACGCATCATGTGGTGACCATGTGATAGCCTGAGATCAATATGCCGTGATCACAGTATGTCAGCCGAATGAGAAAATAAATCACTCATAACTATGACTTTTATCACAACAGACCTTTATGACATCATAAAGAAAGAATATTAAACAGATCCTTTGCAAGCAAAAAAGATCAGTCTGACACTTTTTGAGTCGTCACATCTGCAGACAGACGGGCATCAGCATAACCTGTAACAACATCATTATATCGCCCCCTCTGGTGGTCTTTTGAACAGCTGCTGCTGATGTAAATGGCTGAAAGTTGTTACGTTCGAGGTGACAGCACAAACATCACAGCTGAGGAAGGTTTGGGTGTTAAATCATCATAATTATCTCCATCAAGGAGCTTATTTAATTAGTGCCATTGTTAGCCGAGTCGCTTCAAAACACAGGTGCATCTTGTGTCATAAACAGGACCTTCACATTTTTCTTTTTTTTTTCTTTTTTTTTTTTTACTCTTATCACTGTTCAGTTATAATTGTATTGTAACTGGTCCAAAAACATCCCTCTGCTCCATTTCCTTTGACGTGAAAATATAAAGATCGAAGCCACTGAAGTGAAAAAGGAAATTTGCTATCAGCTCTCACACTGTGTGAATGTCCGACGCCTGACGGGTGGTGAACTGCCTGAAAAATTCTAAATGAGATCGGAGACGTTAACAAGTCAGACTGGAACAGAATGTCACGTTCACTCGTTTGCAGACAGACGGTTCCTGCTGTCAGCAGGAGAGCCGCGCTAATGAACACTGCTGGCCAATCACAGTTTGGGATGAGGAGTCACTCCTGCCAGGAAGCGCGTGTGCGTCATCTGCACTGACAGCGTGAGGGGTCGTGTTCGTGTGGCGCCGCCCATATGGTCACACAAGAGACACCATCCTCCTCCAGTTTGAGGTTCTCAAACTGGAGGAGGATGACTCAGGCTGGGAATTCTAAGTCACCTAAAGGTGAATGAAACAGATTCATACGGACGGAGAAAACAGCAAAAATTCAACTGAATACGCGAGCGGATTGAAGATCAAGTTAGCTTGAGTTACAGTATTCATACAGCTACGCAATCTGTAGGAACAGATCTACTAGCAGGCAAAGAAAGAAACTCTCAGTGGCTCTACTTTTGGGAGTAGTGGGGCTTTAGCCCCCCCACTCATCTAAACCCACATTGACAGTGGGGGGGTGGGGGGGGGCACATTCTTGCTGTAAGCACAATAATTAGCCCCTCATAGAGAGTGAACTCGTATGCCGTTAGTAGAGAGCAGCATCAGTAAAAACAGGAACAAGGCTAAGGTAAGCCACAGCCTGATCTACCCCGGGTCACATTAGCTACATAGTCCATGGACCAAGCAGGTTTTCTGTACCACTTAAGGGGATGAAACAACACTTAGAATCCAGAATCCTCTGTGTACTGTGAACTACACAAAAATGTATTACAGCCATCCCAGGGTGGTAGTGAAAGAATTACACAGAGGACAAAATTTAAAAATGCTCCAATCATGGTGAGAAATACACTGCATTATTTGTTTGATCGTATAGTTTGGACAAGCTATGACTGAATGTTCTGGAGTTATGGGGTAAAAACAGCAAAAATGGTGATAAAGGTCAGTTTCAGTTTGTACAGGGGTCAAAAGTTAAAGGTGCTCCAATTTTGGTAAGAAGTGGTGTAAATTATTAGTTGAGTTAATAGGGTTAGGGTAGAAAAGAAATCGTTTTCACCACCTGTCATGTTTAGTTATCATGTTACAGGGTAACATATGTCACATGTCATAGAATACAATGGACATCGACCTT
Organism: Thalassophryne amazonica; assembly: GCF_902500255.1. NCBI lineage: Eukaryota > Metazoa > Chordata > Actinopteri > Batrachoidiformes > Batrachoididae > Thalassophryne > Thalassophryne amazonica. The sequence continues at coordinate 66,432,385 of NC_047122.1, forward strand.
GTTTGACCTTTACTTTGGAGACCAAACATTCAACACAGTCAAAACTATTCCATTTATTAATCCTATTAGTTCAATCAATAATTTGCATAATTTTTCAGTGAAACTGGAGCAACTTTAACTTTTGACCCCTGTACAAACTGAAACTGACCTTTGTCATCATTTTTGCTATTTTCACTCCAAAACATTCATTCACAGATAGTCCAAACTATATCTTTTTAGAATCATTATATGCAGACAAATAATGTGATATATTTTTCAATATGATTGTAGCATTTTTAAATTTTGACCTCGTGTAACTCTTCATTGACCCCTACCTAGCTACAGCTACCACCCTGGGATGGGTATCATACATTTTTGGGTAGTTCACGGTACACTGAAGCTGGATTGTACATGTCATTTAGTTCCCTTAAGCGGTACTGATTAGGTCAAAATTGATAACTGGCTCATGGACTAACAAGAACCAGAGGCAAAGCGACAAGCTGCCATTCATGTTCAATCAGAGTGGGCGTTTTACAGTGACAGGAGCAGTGACAGGCTGCTATGTTGACAGATAGGTGGAGCCAAAACAGACAAGAAATCTATGTTATACCAATGCTAAGCAACACGACAGGACGACTTCCAATCTGAGTGAATGACAGCATGACAAATGCTGTTTGGTTGCTCAGACAAAATAATCTAAGACAGTGGTATTTCTGTATAAACCTGAAATGTTTGGCATTTTTTTCATATTTTGTAAATGTTGGGGCAGCACGGTGGCTTAGTGGTTAGCACTGCTGCCTCACAGTGAGAAGGTCGTGGGTTCAATTCCTGTGGCCTTTCTGTGTGGAGTTTGCATGTTCTCCCCGTGTTTGCATGGGTTTCCTCCGGGTGCTCTGGTTTCCTCCCACATCCAAAGACATGCGGGTTAGGTGGATTGGAATCTTTAAAAATTGTCCGTAGGTGTGTGAGTGGGTGTGTCTGTGTTTGTTTGTCTGTTTGTGGCCCTGCGACGGACTGGCGTCCTGTCCTGGGTGAACCCTGCCTCGCACTCTATGACTGCTGGGATAGGCTCCAGCTCTCCGTGACCCTTAATTGGACTAAGCAGTAGAAGATGAATGAATGAATGTAAATGTTGGTGAGAAATAAGCACTTAAATCTAAAAACCCATTTTTATAACCAGATTATACTTCTGAAGAGACACTAGCATGCTAATTTGCGACACAGCAGCAAAGGCGATACAGGAGGAAAGATTCACAGAGACCGTGTCGGGAAGTCGCATCCTTATTAATCTATCATTAAACATTGTGCACAATAATGTCCACTAACCACAAGCTGGCCACGCCCCAGGAACGCCCATCAAGTGATAAACGCAAACTGCCCGTCACTCTCATTTGTAGCTAATCTGGCCGTAGGGTTAGTCATTCAAAAACATTTTTATCATAGTCCAGATTTTAAGATTTGGGGAACAGGATGCCAGTTTGTTGTGAGGATCAACAAAGCGTTATTAAGACTCCTAGAAGTCCATCATCCGCTGGCCGAGACCGGTGTTCTTGCTAATCAGGTGGACTACTCAAATAGCAACAAATCCATGAAACCCTTCCCAAGATGGTCCATCATCCACCAAAAAGTCCAAATTAGACTGTGCACATATCAGTACAACTTCATGCACATTCAAGCACAACATAACTATGAGTCCACGGTTTTAAGCAACAGCAAAGCAAAAAGTTCCTGGAGTGATGTCACAAATCCGTCACAACTTCAATGGGAAGTAGTAATGAAGAATTCACATGGGAAATTTTAAATCTTATACAAGCATCAAATTGTGCCTTTACTGCATGTTTTATGTATTATTTGTGACTTTGTACACTACGTACAATCTTATGTAAATTATGACAAACCGCATCAGTTACACTTTAAATTCTAACCTCACAAGAACAGGAGGCTAAAATCAGGATCATATAAATTTTTGGGGGGGTTGTTTGTTTTCCAGGTTAGAACTCCAGTAGCAGCATTCAGAACTCCTCCCCGGCCCCTCCCCAATCAGACCGGGAGTGACATGTTTAGCTGCATGTTCTCCTTGAATTGCTGGCTGTCTGAGTGGTGTCCAAAAAATGAGGTGGGCTTCATAGATAATTGGCAAAGCTTCTGGGGAAAACCTGGTCTTCTTAGGAGAGACGGCATCCATCCCACTTTGGATGGAGCAGCTCTCATTTCTAGAAATCTGGCCAATTTTCTTAAATCCCCCAAACCGTGACTATCCAGGGTTGGAACCAGGAAGCAGAGTTGTAGTCTTACACACCTCTCTGCAGCTTCTCTCCCCCTGCCATCCCCTCATTACCCCATCCCCGTAGAGACGGTGCCTGCTCCCAGACCACCAATAACCAGTAAAAATCTATTTAAGCATAAAAATTCAAAAAGAAAAAATAATATAGCACCTTCAACTGCACCACAGACTAAAACAGTTAAATGTGGTCTATTAAACATTAGGTCTCTCTCTTCTAAGTCCCTGTTGGTAAATGATATAATAATTGATCAACATATTGATTTATTCAGCCTTACAGAAACCTGGTTACAGCAGGATGAATATGTTAGTGTAAATGAGTCAACACCCCCGAGTCACACTAACTGCCAGAACGCTCGTAGCACGGGCCGAGGCAGAGGATTAGCAGCAATCTTCCATTCCAGCTTATTAATTAATCAAAAACCCAGACAGAGCTTTAATTCATTTGAAAGCTTGACTCTTAGTCTTGTCCATCCAAATTGGAAGTCCCAAAAACCAGTTTTATTTGTTATTATCTATCATCCACCTGGTCGTTACTGTGAGTTTCTCTGTGAATTTTCAGACCTTTTGTCTGACTTAGTGCTTAGCTCAGATAAGATAATTATAGTGGGTGATTTTAACATCCACACAGATGCTGAGAATGACAGCCTCAACACTGCATTTAATCTATTATTAGACTCAATTGGCTTTGCTCAAAATGTAAATGAGTCCATCCACCACTTTAATCATACTTTAGATCTTGTTCTGACTTATGGTATGGAAATTGAAGACTTAACAGTATTCCCTGAAAACTCCCTTCTGTCTGATCATTTCTTAATAACATTTACATTTACTCTGATGGACTACCCAGCAGTGGGGAATAAGTTTCATTACACTAGAAGTCTTTCAGAAAGCGCTGTAACTAGGTTTAAGGATATGATTCCTTCTTTATGTTCTCTAATGCCATATACCAACACAGTGCAGAGTAGCTACCTAAACTCTGTAAGTGAGATAGAGTATCTCATCAATAGTTTTACATCATCATTGAAGACAACTTTGGATGCTGTAGCTCCTCTGAAAAAGAGAGCTTTAAATCAGAAGTGCCTGACTCCGTGGTATAACTCACAAACTCGCAGCTTAAAGCAGATAACCCGTAAGTTGGAGAGGAAATGGCGTCTCACTAATTTAGAAGATCTTCACTTAGCCTGGAAAAAGAGTCTGTTGCTCTATAAAAAAAGCCCTCCGTAAAGCTAGGACATCTTACTACTCATCACTAATTGAAGAAAATAAGAACAACCCCAGGTTTCTTTTGGGCACTGTAGAGGGGTTGACAAAGAGTCAGAGCTCTATTGAGCAAGGTATTCCTTTAACTTTAACTAGTAATGACTTCATGACTTTCTTTGCTAATAAAATTCTAACTATTAGAGAAAAAATTACTCATAACCATCCCAAAGACATATTGTTATCTTTGGCTGCTTTCAGTGATGCCGGTATTTGGTTAGACTCTTTCTCTCCGATTGTTCTGTCTGAGTTATTTTCATTAGTTACTTCCTCCAAACCATCAACATGTCTATTAGACCCCATTCCTACCAGGCTGTTCAAGGAAGCCCTACCATTATTTAATGCTTCGATCTTAAATATGATCAATCTGTCTTTATTAGTTGGCTATGTACCACAGGCTTTTAAGGTGGCAGTAATTAAACCATTACTTAAAAAGCCATCACTTGACCCAGCTATCTTAGCTAATTATAGGCCAATCTCCAACCTTCCTTTTCTCTCAAAAATTCTTGAAAGGGTAGTTGTAAAACAGCTAACTGATCATCTGCAGAGGAATGGTCTATTTGAAGAGTTTCAGTCAGGTTTTAGAATTCATCATAGTACAGAAACAGCATTAGTGAAGGTTACAAATGATCTTCTTATGGCCTCAGACAGTGGACTCATCTCTGTGCTTGTTCTGTTAGACCTCAGTGCTGCTTTTGATACTGTTGACCATAAAATTTTATTACAGAGATTAGAGCATGCCATAGGTATTAAAGGCACTGCGCTGCGGTGGTTTGAATCATATTTATCTAATAGATTACAATTTGTTCATGTAAATGGGGAATCTTCTTCACAGACTAAGGTTAATTATGGAGTTCCACAAGGTTCTGTGCTAGGACCAATTTTATTCACTTTATACATGCTTCCCTTAGGCAGTATTATTAGACAGCATTGCTTAAATTTTCATTGTTATGCAGATGATACCCAGCTTTATCTATCCATGAAGCCAGAGGACACACACCAATTAGTTAAACTGCAGGATTGTCTTACAGACATAAAGACATGGATGACCTCTAATTTCCTGCTTTTAAACTCAGATAAAACTGAAGTTATTGTACTTGGCCCCACAAATCTTAGAAACATGGTGTCTAACCAGATCCTTACTCTGGATGGCATTACCCTGACCTCTAGTAATACTGTGAGAAATCTTGGAGTCATTTTTGATCAGGATATGTCATTCAAAGCGCATATTAAACAAATATGTAGGACTGCTTTTTTGCATTTATGCAATATCTCTAAAATTAGAAAGGTCTTGTCTCAGAGTGATGCTGAAAAACTAATTCATGCATTTAATTCCTCTAGGCTGGACTATTGTAATTCATTATCAGGTTGTCCTAAAAGTTCCCTGAAAAGCCTTCAGTTAATTCAAAATGCTGCAGCTAGAGTACTGACGGGGACTAGAAGGAGAGAGCATATCTCACCCATATTGGCCTCGCTTCATTGGCTTCCTGTTAATTCTAGAATAGAATTTAAAATTCTTCTTCTTACTTATACGGTTTTGAATAATCAGGTCCCATCTTATCTTAGGGACCTCATAGTACCATATCACCCCATTAGAGCGCTTCGCTCTCAGACTGCAGGCTTACTTGTAGTTCCTAGGGTTTGTAAGAGTAGAATGGGAGGCAGAGCCTTCAGCTTTCAGGCTCCTCTCCCGTGGAACCAGCTCCCAATTCAGATCAGGGAGACAGACACCCTCTCTACTTTTAAGATTAGGCTTGTGTTCTGAGAGGAAAGTGGTTAATAATCATTGGGTTCAAATGTGGCTCATATCGTGGTGAAAAACTGAAAAGACAAATTAACAGCAACATTCTGTTTTCCTACCCTGAACCATCCCTTAGTTATGCTGCTATAGACGTAGACTGCTGGGGGGTTCCCATGATGCACTGTTTCTTTCTCTTTTTGCTCTGTATGCACCACTCTGCATTTAATCATTAGTGATCGATCTCTGCTCCCCTCCACAGCATGTCTTTTTCCTGGTTCTCTCCCTCAGCCCCAACCAGTCCCAGCAGAAGACTGCCCCTCCCTGAGCCTGGTTCTGCTGGAGGTTTCTTCCTGTTAAAAGGGAGTTTTTCCTTCCCACTGTCGCCAAGTGCTTGCTCACAGGGGGTCGTTTTGACCGTTGGGGTTTTACATAATTATTGTATGGCCTTGCCTTACAATATAAAGCGCCTTGGGGCAACTGTTTGTTGTGATTTGGCGCTATATAAATAAAATTGATTTGATTTGATTCAGAACCATGTGACCCATTTAAATAATGTGACATCACACTCACACATGCTGCTGTGACATCATGCATAGTGGGCGTGGATGTTCGCTCACTGTTGCCAGCAGTGAGGTGTCACTCTGTGGGACTCGTACAGTTTGTCACAGTTAGTGTCGTCTGCATCATCACTGAGGCGTGCGGCGCGCCGCATGTATACATCAGGGGGAGGAGCCAATGGTATTAATCAGAGCATCAGCAGGATTGGGATCAATGCACGAGCAGAAAAACAGCAAAAAATTTGGGGACAAACGACACCTGTGACCGTCCAGTTTGGCTGAAAGAAATAAAAATAGAACAACTTTCCACTGAATTCCATGTTAAAATTTCCAACTTTAGAGCAAAAATAAACAGTTTTCTCCTCCATGACAACTGTTCTACTTCTTAGTTTAAGACGTTTCAAGACATAAAGTTCTGTATAATTGGGGGTGTGGCCAGTTTGAGTGACAGCGGCTGAGCTAAGCATCAATCAATCAATCAATCAATTTTTTATATAGCGCCAAATCACGACAAACAGTTGCCCCAAGGCGCTTTATATAATACTGCCTAAGGGAAGCATGTATAAAGTGAATAAAACTGGTCCTAGCACAGAACCTTGTGGAACTCCATAATTAACTTTAGTCTGTGACGAAGATTCCCCATTTACATGAACAAATTGTAATCTATTAGATAAATATGATTCAAACCACCGCAGTGCAGTGCCTTTAATACCTATGGCATGCTCTAATCTCTGTAATAAAATTTTATGGTCAACAGTATCAAAAGCAGCACTGAGGTCTAACAGAACAAGCACAGAGATGAGTCCACTGTCCGAGGCCATAAGAAGATCATTTGTAACCTTCACTAATGCTGTTTCTGTACTATGATGAATTCTAAAACCTGACTGAAACTCTTCAAATAGACCATTCCTCTGCAGATGATCAGTTAGCTGTTTTACAACTACCCTTTCAAGAATTTTTGAGAGAAAAGGAAGGTTGGAGATTGGCCTATAATTAGCTAATAAGCATCAGCTCGATGCGGCTGTTAGCTCAGTGCTGTTGCTTTTGGAGTATTTTGTTACAAACACCGGGAATAATCTGTCTTGTTGTGGTGAAACTGTTATGTGGGCCGCTGAAGAGGAGGTACTGCTGGCCCACCACCACCAGAGGGCGCCCTGCTTGGAGTGTGGGCTCCAAGCACGAGAGGGCGCCAGACCCAGAAGAAGTGACAGCTGTCATTCATCCTCTGCACCAGCTGTCACTCGTTCATCATCACCATAAAGGCCGGACTGCAGCTCCACCTCCTCGCCGAGAAATCGAATACTGAAGAGGTAATTTCTCTGCTGACACATACGTTGTATAATAACCTGAACTTCTGTTGCAGCCGTTTTCCTGGTGGTTTTCCTTGTCTGTGGGATTGGCGTTTGGCCTAAAGGATCATCTAAGACGTCTCTGCTGTAATATTCAGAGTTAGTGAAGCTCTCAGATTTGATGTTGTATGCTAACGGCATTAGCACTTTTAGCAGCTACTGGTATGCATTAGGTCCCTTTAATACACAATTACTGAGAAAATAACCAGCCCATAGCTTTTAATGTCCACACCAAACCAAACCGCCAGGTGCATCAATGCGCAGTCCCCAAAAAATAGGATTTAATAAACACCCAAACTGAAGTTAGCTTGTTAGCTTAGCCAGTTCAGACTTGAAAGAGAGGGCGTTTTCAGGCGTTTGTCACACACCGAGTCACCCAGACTCCACCCCTTTATGCATTCATGAGTTCATCGTGACATAGACAGAATCAGTGCCGCTGCTGCCAACACGGCGATGCCCAGATATTGACTTCATATCAACCGTTCAGTCTCTGTAGAAAACCTGACATCATACAGATGTTGTTTTGTATGTGTGAGTTACTCACCAAGCTAAAGCTAACAGGCTAACCTTGGATCGGGTGTTTTATTAAAGCCTATTTTCGCGGACTGGGTGGTGGTTTTCATGAAGGGCAGCTTGAATAAGGGTATGAAAAATTCTGATCGGTTTATTATCTCAGTAACTGTAAAAGAGACGCTAACGTCACCAAACTACCAGCCAAAGCTAACAGTGATAACGTACAAATTAAATAACATGAAGATTCGATGTGACGGAAACACTGGAGCACAAACGTCTCAGATGGTCCGTCAGGATAAATAACTGCACAACGAGCCGTATTGTTACAGATATTTTTTAATAAAAAGTTCAGAAAGGACACAGTTAGTAGCCGTGGTTAGCGGGCCGTGACCTCACAGCACACGTTAACTGTCAATCAAAGCAACCCCGCCCCTAATTATTCAGACTTTTATTGAGGAGGCAACCAGCTGTAGAGAACAAAACTGTTTTTATGTGCAACGTTTACTTCAGTTCAGACGCACGGAGGCGGTCGGGGTTTGATATGAACTCAAAATCATATTAAACCCTTTTTAGCCACATGTACATTTTTTAAAAATATTTTTGATGTACTGCTTGATGAGATCTGGACATCTCTCCATCTCTCGCCAAAAGACAATGTGTCAGACGCTCACAGAACAAACAAAAGAACATTTCCGTGATAAATGTCTGAGACGAGGCCTGTGGCAGACAGGCGTCCTGTCCAGGGTCAACCTGCCTCTCGCCCAGTCAGCCGGTACAGAAAATGAATGAATAAACGACGACGCATATAAAACACCATCATTTAAAAGAAAATAATAAAATACAAGAAATAGAAACAACAAAAACAAATTTAAAAAACTAAAATTTAATCTAGTTTTAAAACATCAGCATCCTGGGTGCATGAACCCACACCACTCTGTGACCTCCTGTTACCTCCTAACATTGGGCACACACAGCAGGCCCCGCCCCCTGTGACCTCAGGGGGCGGGGCCTGCATGAACTCAGCCGAGTAAAATGGGACGCAACCGTTAAACACCTTAACTTTAAACTCTGCCCCGAACAAGCAGCTAAAGAAGAGAAATGAACATACACTCAACAAAAATATAAACGCAACACTTTTGGTTTTGCTCCCATTTTGTATGAGATGAACTCAAAGATCTAAAACTTTTTCCACATACACAATATCACCATTTCCCTCAAATATTGTTCACAAACCAGTCTAAATCTGTGATAGTGAGCACTTCTCCTTTGCTGAGATAATCCATCCCACCTCACAGGTGTGCCATATCAAGATGCTGATTAGACACCATGATTAGTGCACAGGTGTGCCTTAGACTGCCCACAATAAAAGGCCACTCTGAAAGGTGCAGTTTTATCACACAGCACAATGCCACAGATGTCGCAAGATTTGAGGGTGCGTGCAATTGGCATGCTGACAGCAGGAATGTCAACCAGAGCTGTTGCTCGTGTATTGAATGTTCATTTCTCTACCATAAGTCGTCTCCAAAGGCGTTTCAGAGAATTTGGCAGTACATCCAACCAGCCTCACAACCGCAGACCACGTGTAACCACACCAGCCCAGGACCTCCACATCCAGCATGTTCACCTCCAAGATCGTCTGAGACCAGCCACTCGGACAGCTGCTGTAACAATCAGTTTGCATAACCAAAGAATTTCTGCACAAACTGTCAGAAACCGTCTCAGGGAAGCTCATCTGCATGCTCGTCGTCCTCATCGGGGTCTCGACCTGACTCCAGTTCGTCGTCGTAACCGACTTGAGTGGGCAAATGCTCACATTCGCTGGTGTTTGGCACGTTGGAGAGGTGTTCTCTTCACGGATGAATCCTGGTTCACACTGTCCAGGGCAGATGGCAGACAGAGTGTGTGGTGTCGTGTGGGTGAGCGGTTTTCTGATGTCAATGTTGTGGATCGAGTGGCCCATGGTGGCGGTGGGGTTATGGTATGGGCAGGCGTCTGTTATGGACAAAGAACACAGGTGCATTTTATTGATGGCATTTTGAATGCACAGAGATACCGTGACGAGATCCTGAGGCCCATTGTTGTGCCATACATCCAAGAACATCACCTCATGTTGCAGCAGGATAATGCACGGCCCCATGTTGCAAGGATCTGTACACAATTCTTGGAAGCTGAAAATGTCCCAGTTCTTGCATGGCCGGCATACTCACCGGACATGTCACCCATTGAGCATGTTTGGGATGCTCTGGACCGGCGTATACGACAGCGTGTACCAGTTCCTGCCAATATCCAGCAACTTCGCACAGCCATTGAAGAGGAGTGGACCAACATTCCACAGGCCACAATTGACAACCTGATCAACTCTATGCGAAGGAGATGTGTTGCACTGCATGAGGCAAATGGTGGTCACACCAGATACTGACTGGTATCCCCCCCAATAAAACAAAACTGCACCTTTCAGAGTGGCCTTTTATTGTGGGCAGTCTAAGGCACACCTGTGCACTAATCATGGTGTCTAATCAGCATCTTGATATGGCACACCTGTGAGGTGGGATGGATTATCTCAGCAAAGGAGAAGTGCTCACTATCACAGATTTAGACTGGTTTGTGAACAATATTTGAGGGAAATGGTGATATTGTGCATGTGGAAAAAGTTTTAGATCTTTGAGTTCATCTCATACAAAATGGGAGCAAAACCAAAAGTGTTGCGTTTATATTTTTGTTGAGTGTATGAGCACATGTCCAGGTTTTGTATTCTGAGTCATCTGAAGACATCTCATAGCTTTCAGATGAACTAGAACATAAAATGTTACAGCCGTGAATGCTGACAGCCACAAAACCATGGATCTGTGTATGAACACCAGCTGTGGACACGACGGGTCGAAAACCTGTAGTTCTCCATAAATGACAAGAGGGGGTCTGATCACCCTCTTTGATATGCAGGTCAAAGGATCAAAGATCAAACCAAGATTTTTAAGTTTTTGACTTTGATAAATCACAGTTACCAGTGACAGATTTAGTTGATCATGAAGAATTGTCTTTGTCCAGCAGAACCAATTTCTCCAAATTCATAAGTAAAAAATTAGAAGACGTCCTACTTTAACCTGCAGCCAGCCCCGCCTCCAGATTTAGCTGAGAAACACCTACCTGAATGAACAGGATTAACCTCTGCGGGACACTATGATCACAACAACTGTAAGAAGGCGAGGTCCGACTGAGCAGATGTTCTTCCTGGCGTGGCTCATGGGGAACTAACTCCCCTTTGGCTGACCTGGTGGAACTTTGGTCTCATGTACAAGCAATCTAGTGTTTGAACACCACACTAGCCACAAAGATATCTCACTGGATCACATTATGTATAATTTGCACAAGAGGTGCTACAAAAAGAGAAACTAGCAGTGGAGCTTAAACAGAACCTTGGGGTGCCCCATACGTCACTGTGGAATATTCAGATGTGATGCTGTTACAAACACATCCTATCCCAGTCTGTCACAGGCTGTGAGGCGGATTCACCCTGGACAGGATGCCAGTCTGTCACAGGGTGACATACAGACAAACAAACAGTCACACCTACGGACAATTTAAAGTTTCCAGACCATCTAACCTGCATGTCTGTGGATTGTGGGAGGAAGCCGGAGCACCTGGAGGGAAGCCACAGGTGAGTTCACACCAACAACCGAAGCAAAGTCTGAGGTCACAAAGCAGCAGGTGCACGTTTGTTCATCACGTGACCAGTTTCTCTCGCAGACGTCTGAAAAACAAACATTCTGGTTACTGGTTTAATGTTCTAACTCACCTTTGCACTTTCTCACCTGTTTGATGAACCGGGGGGGTCAGAGGTCACGGCATGAAGCTGCACCTGCAGACGATGACTTTGTCAGGCTGTGATTGGCTGCCGGCCGCAGCTCCTCCTTTAAAGGCTCGAACTCGGCTCCTTCACAGAAGCTCCTGATTTTTATTTTTATTTCTGTGACGAGTTGCTGCACAGAGATGGTTTGTGGAGTTTATTTGGGGTAAGTTTCTTTTTTTTGTGTTTCTAACTCATGCAGTTTTTTGTGTGTGTGCAGGATCTTGGTGATTTGTTTGAAGTTGAGGCTGTGAGCACTTTCTGGGGTGGAGAAGGTGAGTGATGAGCAGATGTTGTAATTATCTGCTGTACTGAGATGCTGCCTCATAGTGGATAAATGCAGCTACTGCAGGAGAACTCAAACATTTAAAGGAGTTTAATCTGAGTGAAAGTCTTAAGGGTTTACAAATGAACTGGGTGAGTTTCTCAGGTTCGTCAAAATAATTGGAATCTGAACAAATTGGGCTTCTTGTTTTAATGTAAACACACTAACACGTGTTTATTGCTGATGCCTCATCTTTAAATGCAGAAAATCCTCTAGAAAGAATGTCATGAATGTACAACTTTCAGACTAACAGGAGACGATGCACATCGCGCCTGGATGTTCATAAATTTTTTTTTTTAATAAGACCTGTCATTAACTAACATGTTTTAGTGGCTCTAAGGCATTTAGGTGTCAAACTGACTCCAGAAAACTCAGGTTTTCTTTATCCACCAACTCATTCAGGTGATTTAACACTTTAAGCAGCTGGGATGAGATCAATAATCACCTGGTGAAGTTGGTAGTTACTAAGAAGAACCTGCACCCTCTTGGAGTTTTCTGGACTCAGTTTGACTCTCTGGGGGATCTGATGGTTTCTGACCTGCTTTTAATTCGTTGTCTTGCTGAATCTTTGTTCTTGCAGGTCAACACATTGGCTCTCAAACATTAATCTCACATGGTGATGGGACGACACTTGTTAAATATCCCTGGGATAAACTCAAACACGCCTCTGGTTCTGCTCAGAGTAGCTGCCTTCACAGTCCGACACACAGCGGCTACATGACCAGACCAGCTTCAGTGACGTTTGTGCAGAGCGGCTCAGCGTCCAGGCCTCCTACATGACGTAACTCCTACGTGATGAATCCACCACAGAAGCTGTTGAGTTTCTACTTCTCGTGAGTCCAGTCAAACGTACGACTTTACTGATGAGAGGAAGACGACGAGACCTGCTCAGCAAGGAGCAGCACGCCTGTCCAAGAGTGAAAGAGCTTCTAGTGGAAGCTACCTGTTCACACCCAGAGCAGAGTCTTCAGTCTGATGCGGCAACATGGTGTAGAGATGTCCAAATGAAGAACCTCAGCCAGCCCCATCGGAAGAAAGGTTTCTTCTCAGAAGACCTCCGCTGGCTTTAGCCACCCTCCAGGAAATGTTAAGTGTGGAATGAGTCAGGTAAGCTGGTCTACTTCTGAAGGTCTTGTGTGTCTTTGTGCATGAACACTGACAGTGTTCCTGTTGACCTTCAGGCATCTCGCAGTCTGAACACGGTAAAAAGTCGGGTTCCATTCCAGAGCAGCAGACGTACTCAAGCTTGGCCCCTCACCCGGACGATGAACCACAACATCCCGGCACACTTCGGTAGCGGCGCCATTCACAGGCTAAAGCAGCCTGAGTGGGACACAGCTGGTGTCACGAGGCCTCAGACCCACACTGTTCCCCCAAGGCAGTGGGCGGGATACAAACCTGCAGCGGGCCGGGGCGTCAAAGTGGCAGATTGGGGAACAAATGGGGCTTCAAACACCGTTATAAGTGGTCGGTCCAACGTGTACAGATTAAGATCACCAGCCTGTCATGTAGAATTTGAAAGTATCCTTTATGAATTTTAAAATAAAATGGGAAAGTACAACAGACATGAGTGAGTTTAGTTCTTTGACATGTGTTGACTGTGAGCCACTGCACATATTTCCATCAGAGGTGTTGAACAGGTTTGCTGTACTAAAGTCTCCCATGTGACTGTTTCTGAGGTCATATGAGACTCTCGGAAGACAAAACAGGCACCCAGTGAGATTTAAGTTGTAGGTATTTAAAAAATACTCCTACACACAATTGTCATCTTTTGAGGGTTTTCAAAGTTGATCTGAACAGTGCACAAAAATGAAGTTTTAATTTGTCCTCTGGCAGTCAATGAGACTCTTAATCTGGATTGTGTCTGTCCACCCAGCTGTAACTGGGCACGGGCACTGCCAGCATCAGAAGTCACAAACACCAGAATGGAGCCTTTGTCATTGAACATGCATAGATATAACAAAACCTCCTAATTAGAGACACAATCCGATCACTAGGGGCAGTGTGCAGCCACCGTCCGGGGGCCAACTCCAGATGTAGAGATGCTCCCTTGGTCAGGCAGACCCCAAAAGACGTCTGTTTTTGACTGTGGGAGGAAACGCACACCGATTTGTTAGATGTGTAACAATTGTGTGTGTGTGTGTGTGTATATATGACTGGCAATTATGATTTTTAAATAACCACTAGATCAGAAAAACAATGGAAGTAAATCTGTACCATCAGTTTCTTTTTTTTTTTTTTGGTTGGAATTTTTGAGGCTGAATATTTTGATAAATTCTCAAATTCAACTTCAAACTCCGCTTTTGATGCTAAAACAAATATTCACCTTAAAAATTAAATTTCAAACTGATGGCACAGATTTACTACCATACTAATTTTTCACAAAAAAAAACATTGGCAGCTTTGATACTTGGCTTCAACTTTTCTTTCCCCAGTTTGGACGCCCTTTCTCCTTCATCCTGCACTAGTTCACCAGTTTTTGAATGACTTTTTATTCTTTCCCTCTTAAAACATTTTCCTTCCGATTTGTCTGCAAACTTCCAAAATTAAAGTTTCTTTTAAAGCAGATATAACGTGTATTGGTTATAAAATACATAAAAATAGAGGGAGCTTTTAGAACTGGTAGAAAATCAGTTTTGGATCCATAATTTCTCCACTGTGACATCAATAGTCTTGCTAACAGACAAGTAAATAATGATTTTATTACATCCTTGGCAGACATAATTATTTGCTATAATTTTGGTGAATAATCCTGTGGAAATGGTGAAATTCTGAGGCTTGATGTATCTGACATTTTGCAATCTACATACATACAGTAGTGTTCAGAATAATAGTGCTATGTGACTAAAAAGATTAATCTAGGTTTTGAGTATATTTCTTATTGTTACATGGGAAACAAGGTACCAGTAGATTCTCACAAATCCAACAAGACCAAGCATTCATGATATGGGCTATTAGTAAAAAAAAAAAAAGTAGAAAAGGGGGCGTTCACAATAATAGTGTGGCATTCAGTCAGTGAGTTTGTCAATTTTGTGGAACAAACAGGTGTGAATCAGGTGTCCCCTATTTAAGGATGAAGCCAGCACCTGTTGAACATGCTTTTCTCTTTGAAAGCCTGAGGAAAATGGGACGTTCAAGACACTGTTCAGAAGAACAGCGTAGTTTGGTTAAAAAGTTGACTGGAGAGGGGAAAACTTATACACAGGTGCAGAAAATTATAGGCTGTTCATCTACAATGATCTCCAATGCTTTAAAATGGGAAAAAAAAAAACCCCAAAAAACAGAGACACGTGGAAGAAAACGGAAAACAACCATCAAAATGGATAGAAGAATAACCAGAATGGCAAAGGCTCACCCATTGATCAGCTCCAGGATGATCAAAGACAGTCTGGAGTTACCTGTAAGTGCTGTGACAGAAGACGCCTGTGTGAAGCTAATTTATTTGCAAGAATCCCCCACAAAGTCCGTCTGTTAAATAAAAGACGTGCAGAAGAGGTTACAATTTGCCAAAGAACACATCAACTGGCCTAAAGAGAAATGGAGGAATATTTTGTGGACTGATGAGAGTAAAATTGTTCTTTTTGGGTCCAAGGGCCGCAGACAGTTTGTGAGACGACCCCCAAACTCTGAATTCAAGCCACAGTTCACAGTGAAGACAGTGAAGCATGGTGGTGCAAACATCATGATATGGGCATGTTTCTCCTACTATGGTGTTGGGCCTATATATCGCATACCAGGTATCATGGATCAGTTTGGATATGTCAAAATACTTGAAGAGGTCATGTTGCCTTATGCTGAAGAGGTCATGCCCTTGAAATGGGTGTTTCAACAAGACAATGACCCCAAGCACACTAGTAAACAAGCAAAATCTTGGTTCCAAACCAACAAAATTAATGCCTTGCAGATGTGAAGAAATCATGAAAAATTGTGGTTATACAACTAAATACTAGTTTAGTGATTCACAGGATTGATAAAAAAGCAGTTTGAACATAATAGTTTTGAGTTTGTAGCATCAACAGCAGATGCTACTATTATTGTGAACACCCCCTTTTCTACTTTTTTTTTTTACTAATAGCCCAATTTCATAGCCTTAAGAGTGTGCATATCATGAATGCTTGGTCTTGTTGGATTTGTGAGAATCTACTGAATCTACTGGTACTTTGTTTACCATGTAACAATAAGAAATATACTCAAAACCTGGATTAATCTTTTTAGTCACAAAGCACTACTATTATTCTGAACACTACTGTACGTGGGCTGAATAAGCAGCCTGCAAAGTTTGAGCTGCCCAGAAGGTCGAACAGCTGAGAAAACTAAACATATCTAAAAACTTTTTTCGAGCTTTATATAACTTTTCTCTGTTCAGTTTGAATGGAATCAGAACCACCGTCCTGCAGTTTGTAGAGTTCAACATGGTGAAGTCGGTCAAAAATCTGCCAGCCGAGGAAGGTCAAAGGTTCCAATGTTTAGTCTCTCATTGATAGACTCTGAAACTGATATTTTCTGAAGCCAATAGATGGCAGTGTCTATTACAAAAGGGCTGCCATATAGTGGGCTAGAAGTGAAGGTGCACCCTGCCAAAACGATCCCACTGATTTATGCTTCAGATGGTTCAGATAAAACTGCAGATGTTTAGACAAGCCTCTCCAGAAAAAATGTGAAGAATTCCAAAAATCTTGCGTAAAAAAATTAAAAAGCTCAAGAAACAAGAAGCACAATGAGAAACATATTTCAAGAAATGTTTTGTGACTAGAAAGCTACTTTATTATGAAAGGAATTAAGTCTTATAATCAGAACTGTAATACACTCAACAAAAATATAAACGCAACACTTTTGGTTTTGCTCCCATTTTGTATGAGATGAACTCAAAGATCTAAAACTTTTTCCACATACACAATATCACCATTTCCCTCAAATATTGTTCACAAACCAGTCTAAATCTGTGATAGTGAGCACTTCTCCTTTGCTGAGATAATCCATCCCACCTCACAGGTGTGCCATACCAAGATGCTGATTAGACACCATGATTAGTGCACAGGTGTGCCTTAGACTGCCCACAATAAAAGGCCACTCTGAAAGGTCCAGTTTTGTTTTATTGGGGGGGGATACCAGTCAGTATCTGGTGTGACCACCATTTGCCTCATGCAGTGCAACACATCTCCTTCGCATAGAGTTGATCAGGTTGTCAATTGTGGCCTGTGGAATGTTGGTCCACTCCTCTTCAATGGCTGTGCGAAGTTGCTGGATATTGGCAGGAACTGGTACACGCTGTCGTATACGCCGGTCCAGAGCATCCCAAACATGCTCAATGGGTGACATGTCCGGTGAGTATGCCGGCCATGCAAGAACTGGGACATTTTCAGCTTCCAAGAATTGTGTACAGATCCTTGCAACATGGGGCCGTGCATTATCCTGCTGCAACATGAGGTGATGTTCTTGGATGTATGGCACAACAATGGGCCTCAGGATCTCGTCACGGTATCTCTGTGCATTCAAAATGCCATCAATAAAATGCACCTGTGTTCTTCGTCCATAACAGACGCCTGCCCATACCATAACCCCACCGCCACCATGGGCCACTCGATCCACAACATTGACATCAGAAAACTGCTCACCCACACGACGCCACACACGCTGTCTGCCATCTGCCCTGAACAGTGTGAACCGGGATTCATCCATGAAGAGAACACCTCTCCAACGTGCCAAACGCCAGCGAATGTGAGCATTTGCCCACTCAAGTCGGTTACGATGACGAACTGGAGTCAGGTTGAGACCCCGATGAGGACGACGAGCATGCAGATGAGCTTCCCTGAGACGGTTTCTGACAGTTTGTGCAGAAATTCTTTGGTTATGCAAACCGATTGTTTCAGCAGCTGTCCGAGTGGCTGGTCTCAGACGATCTTGGAGGTGAACATGCTGGATGTGGAGGTCCTGGGCTGGTGTGGTTACACGTGGTCTGCGGTTGTGAGGCTGGTTGGATGTACTGCCAAATTCTCTGAAACGCCTTTGGAGACGGCTTATGGTAGAGAAATGAACATTCAATACACGAGCAACAGCTCTGATTGACATTCCTGCTGTCAGCATGCCAATTGCACGCTCCCTCAAATCTTGCGACATCTGTGGCATTGTGCTGTGTGATAAAACTGCACCTTTCAGAGTGGCCTTTTATTGTGGGCAGTCTAAGGCACACCTGTGCACTAATCATGGTGTCTAATCAGCATCTTGATATGGCACACCTGTGAGGTGGGATGGATTATCTCAGCAAAGGAGAAGTGCTCACTATCACAGATTTAGACTGGTTTGTGAACAATATTTGAGGGAAATGGTGATATTGTGTATGTGGAAAAAGTTTTAGATCTTTGAGTTCATCTCATACAAAATGGGAGCAAAACCAAAAGTGTTTTTATATTTTTGTTGAGTGTATTTTATTACAATGTGGTGTTATAATTATGATATCTAAAAATACACCAGACCACAATGTATCAGACACCAACAGCAACCTGGTTAAAAGTTAATGAGCTTCTCAAAATTGATCAAATTGGACTGTGCCGGAATGAGCTCCCCCTGCTGGTCTGCACTCACACTGCACTCCATGTTCAGGCCGAGCTGATTGTTCTACATAAGGAGATGAAGTTAACCCCTTAACGCCCATCGTCGCATATATGCTACAATCTCTCAAATATGCAATTTACCAAATTGACCTGTATGCCTGTTGTCGCAAATCTGCAACATACCATCATCATTATTATAACATAAAGTCATTACCAGAATACCCAATATTAGTATGTAGTTTTTGTGCAAAAGTGAAATTAATAATCTCAACATTATTTACTATCTACTTAAAGGCAAAAACACACACAAAACATTTTTTTATATACAGCTATATAAATTCGGGCATTAAGGGGTTAATTCATAATTTTTTATGCCTAAAGCTGCAAGTGATAAGAAAGCTTGATATAAAACAGATATGGGTGTGGCTACGTATTAAACATACCAGACACACAGCTGTCAGTCATCCGCACTGTTCTGAATCCAAATATGCGGTGTGTTACACCTCTATGCTTGAGATAAATTTCAGAAAACTGCTTTCCTACCAACATTTCAGTTTACAAAAGATTAACATAACCTGAAGTATGATTTCTGTGAAGTGGTACAGAGAAGCATTTTGTTTAAAAGAAGACCTGAAAGTTCAGCTACAATTTGCCAGAAGGTACATCTGAGGTGCAGGCCTAGATTTGATATTTTGGTGAAAGAAAATCCTCCTCCAGACCTCTTCATCATGAAGCTGTATGAAAAGTTTAATGCCAAACATCTGACAAACCAAAGAACACGAAAAGGTGAAATGATGGCAGCCATCTGAGAACTTCAGGGTGAAGTGAGAACGCTGGTGGACGTCACAGCTCAACAATCCTATTGTCCAAAAATGTCCAGTGGACTGATGGAAATGTGTCCGTGTGTGTGATGTGCAGAGACATGTCAGGACAACAAACAATAATAAATAAACCCACAGCAAACGTCTTAGGAAGATTTAATGTACATTTATTCTTAACACGTGGAACATATAGTATAAAGATTTCATACTGAATAAATGATATTAAGCCCAAAAAAAAAAAAGGAAAAAAAAAAAAAAGGAATTTACATCAAGTTTTTAGCTACATCATCTGAAATACAAATATGCAGAATCCGCATCACTGGAAAAAATAAAATTAAAACAGTTTCTTCATCAAGGTCTAGTTTGTCATTGTGAAGTTGCTCAAACGGAACCGTGGACATGATGTCATAATATATTTTACACCTGGTCTGAAGACAAACTGAAACTTTGTGTCATTTTGTGGTGGTGTTGGACAGCAGCTGAACGTCCCCGGAGTGCCGTCAGGGCAGGTGTGACGCCAAAATAGAGGGCGGGCCTCAAGTAATCACATGGTGTACTTGACACGGGATTTTTGGGGGGGGGGGGGGGGGGGGGGCCTGAACGGGTCATCATCAAAGAATAAAAATAGCGAAGAGCAACAGAAGTTGAGAGAGAAGGTGTAATGTACAAGATCATTATATACACGGCAGCTCACACTGCGTCTGGAGCCGAGGACCAGTCTTCAGAGGTGACTTTCATATTGGGGTCAAGTCATACAATCAAGGGACAAAGAGGTCGGGGTGTTGTAGGTTCACCGTACTTTGGGGGAAAAGCCGTTTTTCTTTCTCCACATGAACTAAAACTGTTTTTAAAAACTACAGTTTGCTGCCAAGCCAGCATATCTCAGTGTGAAACAGTATTATTACAGTATGTTTACAGTTTTTAAGGTGTACAGTACAGAAAAGTTCTACAATCTACTGCACAGACCCCCCCCATGACACGTCTGTTCACAGCCAATAATCTGATTCCTGTGGGGCTGCGAATGTAGCATCAGAGTTACAGCAATTATACCACACCAGAACCCGCCGGTCCGTTTAGCCTCCACACACAAACCGCACCCCCCCACGCGGGCGACACCCCCGAGGGGGCGGAGCAGGCACGTGTCTCCCAAACTCACTGTAAACGAGACAGCAACTTTGGTTACAGTTTTTTTTTCCTGAAGTTTTTTACTTTTATTAAAAAAAAAAAAAGTCTTTCTGCAGCGCACTCCATCCTACGCCCAAGTCCCGACGTCTTGCCTGTATCTTTCAACTTTTAAAAAAAATCCAGAGACTTCATGAAACTCCTTCCTTTTGTGAGAAGCGGGGCTAAAAAGACAGTGGAATCGAGGTGATTTTTGCATAAATTAAAAACAAAACAAAAACAAAAACAGTATTTCTCTTAGGTCTTTTCACTCACACAAAGGAATAAAAGGGGGCGGGGAACAGAAAGAGGTGGATCCGACACCTCCCACGGCTGTCATGACTGGCCAATTAGAAACAGTACGTCACAGATCACTTGGGACACCAGAGAGTTCATAAGTGGGGACACCGAGATGTCCAGTAGCCGCGACTCATACAACGTGAACTCTGAGTGGTTCTCTTCCACCTTCGCCAGGGCGTGCAGGGCCCGGGCCGCCCGCCGCATCATGTCCACACTGGTGGGCTCGAACTGGGGCGCACCCTGCATTTGGAGCAGGGAGCTCTGGCTTTGCTGGTACTGTGTCGCTGCTAGGCTGTCTTCCAGAAATCCCAGTAGATTACCCACGCTGCCTTTCTGCACAGCGATAGCCCGCGCTGCAAGACTGTCGCCCTGGGCCAGGTTGGCCAACAGGACGACCGCCATTTCCCGGCAGACGGCCACCTTGCGTTCACCAACAAGGCGCACCAGAGAACCATAGAGCTTCTCCAAGCGGCTGAATGGCGGCGTGGCCAGAATGAGGTCAACGTTGTTGTCCTGGATGCTGAGCTTGCTGAGGGTCTCGAGGACCAGTCTCTGAGGAGAAAGTGAACCGTGTGGCCCCAGCGTGGGGAAGGGGTCCAGGGCCTCCGCCGAGGGGCAGACTGCCCAGTGGAGCAGGCCATCCAGCAGTGGCAGGCATATACTCTCTGCATAAATAGAAAGGTCCAACTGGCCCGAGATGTTTGCCAGTGTGACCAGACAATTTTCCCTCAAAACCTCAAGGCAGTCCCACCACCACTCATCTCTCTGACAGCTCACACTTTCATCTTCCTCTTCCTCCTTTTCATAGGTGACCGGTGCTTGCTTGCGTTCAGGATGCCTGTGATGAAGCAGCAGCAAACGACCCAGAAGCAGCAGCAGGCCCGGGTGTTTAGACATCTCCAGGTCATTCCCAGGGACAAAGGAGAGGCTCCGCACTATGTTGGAAACGCAGACGCAGCGGCGAGCTAGTGAGTCCTGCCAGTCCGACAGAGTGCTGAGCGGCGCCTCGTCCTTACTGTGCGGCTCGTCCTCCAGGATCCTGACGTTGCGGCGGCTCTGCAGATCGGGGTTGATGCTGAACAAATACTTTCCATTCTCCTTTTGCTCCTCGGCACCTCCACGAACCACTTCTTCTGTAACTGACCCTGGACGAGCGGACAACACATCGTCAATGGTGGCAGTCACCGGTGTGCCAATGGGAAGAGGAGGAAGGGTCTTGTCTGCAGGAGACTTTTGAGACTCTGACGCTTGGAGCTGTTGCTGCTGAGGCTTGTGCTCCCCAATGGACGTCGACTTTTCTGATGGTTTTTCAGTCATGTGAACTTTCTTGTGGCGCTCAGTGGGTGTTGAGGTGCATTTTCGCTGCTTGAGGATGTCCATTTGGCTCTCAAAGTGGGTCTGAATATGTTCGGTAGTGTCACCACCACCAATGCTCCAGTGTATCAGACCACTGTCAAAGTTCTGCCGCTGCCCAAACCTGGACAAGTGGTTCAACAGGAAGGGATTTCTTTTCCGCACCATCTTGATGGGAAGTTTGTCAAATTTGCTGGCCTGCTTGGGCTTTTCCAAGTGGAGGTTGGAGTCCTGGGCAGAGCCTGAGGTAGAGGTACTGGATTCCTTTAGAGACGACTCCCCTTCTTGCTCCTCTTCCTCGTCCTCTGAACCCTTGTCTTGCTGGGAGCTTTCCTCCTCCTGCTTCACCTGGACCAATGACAAAGGTTCAGGGTTGACCTGTGTTTCTTCTACTTCCTCGTCATCTTCATCTTCTTCTTCATCCGTGTCCATGACCTCCCCTTCCAGCATCAGAAATTCCTCATCAGAATTGTCCTCCTCGGCTGCACTGGGGTCAATTAGGGTGCGCTGTCCAAAGTCTCCTACTTCGTACTCTTTTAAGATGCCAAAGATTTCGATGAGGCATCGTCTGAAGTATTCCACAACCAGCTCCAGAAATCCAGGGAGCTGAGGAACCAAAGCGCAGAGTTACCAAAACAATCCCACAAATCAAGACAACTATCTCCGTGGACCATTTTATACACGTTACAGAGGTGGATTAACTGACCTGGCATAAGTTAAAAGTAGAAATGCTGTTGTCATCATACAACAAAATGTTAATGGTATCCAACGCCCAGGTGCTTTCAGCCAGTAAGCCTGATTTTAAGGACATCATCACTCTCCAAGCCTCGGGAGTGCCTGTGAAAATGTAAAAATCAATCATAAAGGACAGGAAGCCTCTTATTATTATTAATATTATTACTGACAACTAATTGTTCAGCATATATACATTATAAGCTGTGTAGAGGTTCTTCACACTATTCAATATAATCACTACTGCTGGAAAAGACATATAGTTAGTTTTTGAGTAATCCCTAAGTGTACTTGGTTCAGTGCTTAAATAGTGAGTATTCAAATTGATGGTTTGGGGAAGAAAAATGTTATCTACCAATATCTTTCATGGTGAGCCGTCTTCGGGGCTTAAGGTGGGGTTGGGAGGCCTCAACCGACCCGGGTGGGAAAGCTACATCTCGCCTCATTGGTGGGGGCTGCACAGGGGCTTGGCCGATGTGGGAGGCAGGCACTGGGGGTCCAGCTTTTTGCACTTTGATGCCTGAATGCATGTAGGTCTTGCTGGGCGACGTCCTGCTTTCTATGGGCCGGGGCATGGGCGCTGGGCTTGACACCTGAGGAATGTGGTTCTGGGAAGTCTGGTAGTTGGATGGAAGGGGTCTAGACATGGGTGGTCCAGAGCCACCGGGGCCAAATGGTGGCTGCCGCTGATTGACATGTCCAGGCCATTGACCCTCATGATTCATGCGCTGATCTGATGGAATCATGTCCTCTGAACGATTCATGCCATGGTATGCAGGACCCTGACCTGGTACAGGAGGACCCTGTCGATTGGGATAGTTGGGGTACCCCATCTCATTTCGACCCTGCCACATTGAGCCCTGGGGGGTATCAGGAGCTGAAGGCATAGAGCTTCCAATCATCTGTGGAGGCATTGGAGACTGAGAATTGGGACCTGCTGAAGATGGTCCTCGGTCTCTTCCAAAGGGGAAGGGGAACTGGTTTTGTGGGCCCGGTGGTCTGCGGTCTCCGCCAGGATATGCATTATACTGGTTATACATGTCCTGTTGGCCCTGGGGTCCTGAAGATTGGGGTCCTGGCTGTTGCTGACTACTGTAGGGGACGCTGTACATTTCTCCCTCGTGGCGTTTGGCAGGCGGGCCGTAGCCTCCGTCTATAAGACGCTTGTAGTTCTGTCAAGAAAAAACAAACAAACAAACAAAACAGATTGATTTTAAGAAGACTGAATTCTGACTAAAATCAGTAACTTCAGACATTTCATTAATGTTTTAAAAATGACATTGAAGCAGACAGTTATGCTGTTTGTGGAACACAGAGAATTGAGACAAAGCACACAGACAGTGATGGACGCTTGTATCGGGTTGGGTTCCTCTGATCCCGTTAAGGACCAAATCCAAATGTTCTGAATGAAGAGCTCTGGACGAGTTCCTCACATTCATTATGGTGTATAAATTTTTTAAAGTGAAATCTTTCTGATGTTATCAAATGTTTGATGCTGTTTAATAAGCATTTAAATAACCAGCTGACCTGAAGGCAGCATGTTGCTCCAAGATGCTTCTGTGTCCGTAACGGAGTTACAGCATTTTAGAACAACTTTCCAGATTATCACGAAACATTCTTGTATTCACAATAAAGTGATTTATGTTGGTGGACACCAGGTCTCAGGTCAGGTCTCAGGTCAGACCGTATGTTGCTGTATCCACTACACTCTGGCAACACCTTGGGTCCCTGACAGGAGCAACTTAGGCAAACAACTGGTCCATCACCTCCCAAAAGTAGCCATCGGTCTTCCAGAACCAAGGGAAATGTTGGTGTCCTCTTGGCTCTTCCACTAGCTCAGATGGATCACATGCAGAAACACATGCCACATGGTCAAAATGTCACAGTTGACGTCCCTCACTGTGCAGGTGGAATGCTTCATCTGTGTCTCCCCAAGGAACAATTCGTTTCATTCCAACAGTACCAAAGGGTTGTCTGAAGAGACCTACTACCAAAGACTCCCACTTATCACCTTAAAAATCAGTGGTTTGGCAGTGAAGTCTCAACCATGTAAGACAAGAAGAACGAGGATCCTGAAGACGTGGACACCTTCATTCTCCTACAATGGTCTCTGCAGGGACGAACACGTCTATCTAGGAATCTCGGGTTCTTCCCTGGCATCACTCAGTTTCAAAGGCAGAGGATCCGGAGACTTCAATGTCACTGCTGGAGTAATTGAATTTCTCACCGAGTACAGGAAGTCAGTGAAGTTATGGCTCTTAGTCTTGATGAAGAACATTCACAAACAGACACACTCCCATTCTTCACTCAGCTTCTCAAGTGCTGCAAACAGAGGATCCACCAACGCCACAAAGACCACAGTGTCCGCAAGTACGAGGACAATTCTTCCCTGACATCGCGGTGAATGTGAGGCATTATTGTAAAGCGCTTTGAGTGTCTGATGCAGATAGAAACGCAGTATATAAATGCAGTCCATTTACCACTCCTCAAAGACAAAAGAACTGAGTTGCTGGTCTCCACAACCCTTACCAACACCTCGTCCATACGAATACTGAACAGAGCAGGAGCCAAGGCACATCACTGACGAATGTCAGAATACAGTACTCACAGAACCTGGGTGCAAACCAGACACGATATCCAGAAACTTACTGGGGATCCCACAGATTCTCTCAGTGTCCCAGAGAGCACCCCGGTTGTCTGACTTGTAGTTTTGAAGCACTGACTATCTTTGTGCTCACATTCACTGAGTACTTGCAGAGACAAATCGCGGCTGATGGTTGACTTCATTAAGCCAGACTCTTCTGGTCACTGGGCAGATCATCACTGGGACTGAAACCTGGTCTGAATGTTACTTGTGAGCTCTTTTCCTGGCACAGAGAGCCGTGTAATGCTATTATAGTTGTTGCAGTGCAGTTGCAATGTAGATTTGTTTATTCCTTTGAGGTGACAAGAACATAGCCAAACGCAGTATAAGGCCAAAAACTGCTAAGCTCCCAGAAAAGGAAAGTGCATGTCAGTGCTGGAATCTGCCCGCGGTCCCCATGATGGATTTATCATGTCAATGACTGATGGTAACAACAAATGAATTGTCCAGCCCTACTGGTGACCACAGATTATTGGCACACAGTGACAGTAAGGGTGAGATTTTAGGCCTGAAGTTGTAAGTCAGCAATCAATCAGACGTACAACTGCTTGTGCAGCACATCTTAAAAGGAGTGTTTTAAAAATGGCCATCAGGCTGACAAACTCTTCTTACGGGCTGCTGCTGCGGATACATTCCTGCCTGTTGATTTGGGTACGGACCACCAGGGGGAGCCCCTTGGCCAGGGTACTGATTAGCATAAGCCTCATGCCTGAAAACAGGAAAAAGCATTCAGATTATTTACTTCCTTTAAGCGTACGGACATAAACATTTATGATTACAAATCTTTAAGACGCTCCACTTTGGGTTGGATGAAGTGAAATGAAGAAGCCTTTTTCTTCAGCACTGATGGTGGAAGGTGAATGTTCCTCACCGTTGCTGCGGTGGAGGCCGGCTGGGTGAATACATCCCTGCCTCGGCTCCAGAGGGCATCATGTTGGGCTGAGGAGCTCCTGGTCCCATGCTGCCTTCAGGGCCCAAACCCGGCTCCTGTCTGTAAATCCAACAAATCACAGTGATTACTGGACTTGGCTGCTGATTTCACTGATTAGCACCCCTTTTTTTTTTTTTTTTTTTTGGTCTTCATGGTCCATACTTGGGGACCAGTGGACTCATCTGAACTACATTAATTCCATTCAAAAGACAGACGTTATAAAATGATAACGAGCTAAGTGTTCACCTGCGTTCGTATCCGTAAGGGTACTGTTGCCTTTGACCCATCTGTATGTTGCCCATAGGGCCTGACGGTGCCCGGTTATACTGCTCTGCCATCCCACTGTTGGGACCCGGGGACATGAACTGCTCTCCAGCTGAGGAAGAACAAGCACAGTCAGAGTCTACTGTCAATTCATAGCTAACACAGCTGCAGCACGTGAGGAGCTGATGGCTCCACAGAAATTGACCTTTTCTCATGCCGCCAAAGGGGTCCTTGCTGGATTCATAGGGACCCATGCGCCCCATCATCTCTGGGCCTCCGATGCCAGGCTGGTAACCCTGTGAGTTCGGAGTCATTGCATTCCTTCTAGGAAACGCTGGATCACCACCATCAGCAAAGGGGTCCTGCACGTTGACACTACTCCTACATGCAAAAAAAGAAGCTTATTAGTAGTGGTCAAGTGACTAGTGCACTTGGTTTCGGTGCGGAAGATTCTCGGTTCAAATCCCAGTTCTGCCACATTTCTCCATGTACTGTGGAGTTGCAATAGGAAGGGCATCCGGTGTAAAGATGTGTGCCAACTCAACATGCAGATCCACCTCAGATTTGCTGTGGCGACCCCAAGTGAAAGACAAGGGAGCAGCCAAAGGAAATTACTTACATTTATTATTTATTTATTTATTTTTTACTTACATCATGCTTTCTGTTACTTCCTGCCATTACAGCATGTTTACTCCTCTGATAGGTTACGTTTCTGTGCTGAAAGAGTCCAACCACACCTGATACTAATCCGTCATCACTCCAGAATACACTGGCCACAGGAGAAACACATTTTTATGCCCTGTTATGCTATCCAAAGAAACAAACAAACACTAACCATCCAGCAGGTGGCAGACATGCCTATAGGATATTACTAAGGTTAAGACCAAGTTTACCAAATGTTAATGAGATCGTCCTTGTTATATGACCTTTCAATCTGGTTACAACATTTCCTCTTTTGGTGTTACTGTGTTTAGGCCTGTGATGACAACCATTTTTGTTAGATGACATATCGCCCAGAGAATAATTACAATAAACAGTACTGTCATCTTGAGGTCACCGTTACAACTGATAATGCAAGTACATCCTTTTAAAGAGTAATTCACTTTTAATTCTTAAGAATATTCAGACATTACAATAGACCTGATCACAGTTTGGGTTACAGCACGTGGAGGGCATGCATCAATCTGGAGATACCCGGATGAACAACACAAGCTGGCTATGTCACAATATATGCAAACATTTATGACACAGAGATGGATCCTGAAAGTCATTCAGGGGTACTTGAAGGTAAAAGATATCATGACCAGTAATTACAAAAAGGCAGACTGAGGTGTTTGGGAATAAGGCTAACAGCTAAACATTCTGCCACAGGAAGTCAACCTGCAGGAGGAAAAATCTGTGTGTAAATGACCCTATGAGGTGTGATTTCCATTTCTGAAGATGGCAAAATGCAATCAGCAGGCTGTCAGGGTAAGCTGTGTGAGATCCCCCTAAAAATACTTTAAGGCCCAGTAATGACATCACGGCTCGGTGGGGGTCTGTTGTTTAGCTCAGACTGGACCTGTCTGGGCGCCCGGTTGTTAATCCAAGTACCTCCAGGTTGATGCATGTACACAACACGCTACAGCGCTAACTGTGATATTAAAATAGAATAAATAAATACAATATAAACAAGTAACGGATAAAATCTACTCTCAGGCTCCGTTAGCAAAAACTGGACTTAAAGAGGCCGAGAGCTGAGAAACACTTGCATTCGTTTGTTGAAGCCAAAACATTCCCACAGTGCAGCTTTGAAACAAAGTTCATCTAAACATTCTGGTTGAAATTATGCAGAAATTATGATGAAGAAAAAAAAAAAAAAATCAAATAAAATTCCTTGTTAGCACTGAAAAAAAATGTTGCCTTCACTTCACTGTCCATCTGCGCGTGTGTGTGTGCGCCTAAGAATGTATCCCTACATGACATGACAAAATAAACCTTAGAGTCTTCATGCCTGCTGTACGATGGTTTTACCAGATGGTGTAAACATCACAGAAACATGAGTCTGGCCTCTAACTCGTACCTGACGCCAGCCATCGGAGGCATTTGTGTGTGGGGGGTGGAGGCCGGGGTGGGGGGTTTCAGGTCTCCCCCCTCTGCCATCGAACTGCTTGTGGACTGAGGTGTTTGTGGGCCTTGCAAGGATCCGGAACCAGCTGTAAAACAAGAAAATACACTGTGAGGAAAAATAACAAAATAAAAATAAATGAAGCATCAACCAGGAAACTTAAGCCCCAAT
The DNA here is from genome assembly GCF_902500255.1 of Thalassophryne amazonica. Taxonomy (NCBI): domain Eukaryota; kingdom Metazoa; phylum Chordata; class Actinopteri; order Batrachoidiformes; family Batrachoididae; genus Thalassophryne; species Thalassophryne amazonica. The sequence goes on from NC_047122.1 coordinate 66,461,269, forward strand.
TCTTTCACTTAAAGTTCAAAGAATCCCCAAATCTCCACAGTGTCTCTTCTGGCGTCTCTCATCTTGATGGACTCCTATCACGCACAGTGTAGAACAGAACCTGACAACGTAGTGGGTCTTCTTGCTGCTTACTGTGAAGCTCGTGCAGTGGACTTTGCCCTACTGGCAGTAAGTTCTGTACATCTTGCATCAGCCACAAGACATCTGTGTCTTTCGTGTCCATGTTCCACTCAGTGTGACCATTCAGCACCGCTGACACTGCATCAGAAGCAAGCCAACAGCACGTCAGCTCTTGGCCATCATCTACAAGTTCCACACTTTGGCACTTGCTTCTCAGATGGAACGCATGTTGAAGGAAAGTGTTCGTTCACTGACCTCTGACTGACACGGCCGTCTGCTCAGTACATCTAAAACCACACTCTTGCCTCCAGAGATGTACTGTATGTTGTAGTTGCATGTCACAGACGGCCCACTGGAGCACCAGGGATTCTAGATGGTGGGGAGGATGATACTGTAGGCACGAGTGAACGTTTAGCAAAGACGATGGGATGAGTCTTGGTTCACTCTCGGGAACCTGGGACGGTGCAGAATGATGTGTCTGTGCACAGGATGAAGGGGTGGCTGACGTCTGGATGTGCCAGTGTCACACATTCAAGCAGAGTGGACTTGAGGCACGGTGTTCTTTTTGCTCCTGTCTTCAAGACAGAGTTTTTTCAAACCAGGAGCACCTCTCCGGTTGGTCTTCTTCCCTTTGGGGGCAACAGTCAGTGTGGACAGTGGTTTGCTACTCCGGCAGCAGTTCTGAGAAATGACTTCTTCTTCTGAGATGGTGTGAGTCCACCCTCCATCTGGAGATCAGTAACAGGAGGAATTTTCTTGGAGCCTCCCCCAAGAAAATTTCATTAAATAGGATGTTCCAGGACCAAATCTTGCGGATAATGACAAAACGCTGGCAAAACAGGTCAATTTTGTTTGGAGTTTGTGGTTTATAGCAACGTTGATATCAAAAACACCATGAACAGTGATGTGAGTGGCCCAAGACAAATAATTTTTCATGATGTCAGGGCTCAAGTGGGGAATCTGGGGCCCCTCCCCCAGAAGATTTTGAAATATTACATGCAATTTGGTGCAATTAATAAGCTAAATGAGAGCTGTTTCTCAGTCACATTTTCTTGCTCATTTTAGTCATAAAAAACATATTTTCTCATATTGTCAAGATGACAGAACTATATTCCACAGTCTGTCACATGGTGTTATTACTATTCCATAAAACCCCATATTCACATTGTACTGTTAGAAGGGATGCTGTGGTCAAATCCCGCGACATCACACAGGGGTTCAAATGAGGCTGTGCTGCTCCATTATATCAAAAACATGATATGACAAGATCAAAGACCTACCAGACTGGGAATTTGCCCACTGAATTTTATATCTGATTTACACTGATCTCAAAAACATTTCCTGGTGAGAGGAAAAAAAAAAAAACCGTGGGAAACTGCAGATCAATGGGAAATTGGCACCCCTGAGCAACATGAAGGTGGCACTGGGTGAAGGCTGCCTCAGTGGATCATGTTCAGCAAACATGACCTCAGATTAAACAGGGCTCTTTGTACATTAAAAAAACATCTCCAGGACTTTGAGAAGGTTTCACATGAAAGCCTGTTGTTCTTAATGAGGAGGTGCACAGAAACAACTTTGTTTTAAACACTTAAATTCAAACCAGATGTCTATTTATCACAAGCTTTAAACACCAACATGCATTCTTTAAAGTTCTTTACCAGACATTTAAAGCAGGTTGGAAACGTATGTTTTATAAGATGGTTTTCAAAAGCTCCCAAGCAAACGGTAAAATGTCTTAAACTGACCTTAATCCAATTACACACAATCTAGAGTAAACTAGATTAATCTGACTAAAAACAAGATAAATGTCATGTTTCAAATGATTATTTTAAAACCTTCTGAGTTCAGCAATTAGTCATAAAACTAATGACGAGCTGAAGTGATAATGAGACGTGAGTGAAGTTTGTGTTGTGTTTGTGTGAGATGCGGCGCTGCTGCTCGTCCTCAACTTCAGCTCAGGACCGTCAGTCTGATGACTCACAGGTTCCCATTCATTAATCTGGCACTCACACACAACACCAGGGTCACCGCCAGGTCACACTTATTCACATTTTCTCACGTCGCCCATCATGCGCACAAGCACGCATGCACACAGAGACACACACACACACCGCCTCCCACTGCCTTCCTCTGGGCAGGGATTTCCCTCTGCTGAAGGCGGAGGGAGGAAGCGCAGTAGGGGGAGGATCTTGTGAGGATGAGGGGAAAAATGCTTTGCAGAAGCAGTGATGGAGAGGAATGTCTGACTTTTACACACACACACACACACACACACACACACACACACACACACACACACACACACACACAAGCGCGCGCCTCTTGCACCCCATTCATCATTTGTAGTTCAGCTGTGAACTGGAGGAGTGGCGCCGTGCCTCTGCAGCCCTTGGGCCAGGCATCAGGCAAACCCGCGCACAGCAGGATGGACGCGAACCACTAACTGAAAACATGAGCGTCGACACCGTCTGAATCAGCCAGACTGCTCTAATGCTCATGAATTCAAAGCACCAGTTTAGATCATAAAAAAACTTATGATCTAAACTGTTAAAAACAAACAAATGCACAATATTGGATTTTTGCCAATATTCAGTATGCCGACATTTTCAAACTCGTTTTGACTTATACGATAAACATGGGGCTTTGTGGTTTGGTTGTTTTTTACATTTAATTTCACTCAGTCCTGTACCAGCATTCACCTACGCAGTCTAGAGAAATAAATTAATAAATACATGAATTAAAATAAAATCCTAATTTAATACAAAGTAATTAATATTTAACTTACTTTAGGTGCTATGGAGATAATGACAAACTACATTTTTCTCATCATCAAGTCTGTAAAATACATGTTTCTCTGTAAAACCTTTAATGAAAATTTTGGAAAATTTGTTATTTTTTCATTTCATTTGAAACTGAACATTTTACTCTAAGTGTAATTTGTTTATTTAATGTGATATTTATGAATATGAGTATAATTTGTGGTAAATGGATAAATATTTTCCTTTTTTTAAAACCAATCTTACAGGACCTATGGATTAGAACCACTTTTTGATGACAGTAAGATAATTAAATTGTTCAACAGACAGCTGCAAACTTCTTGTTTCTTAAAGGTGTAGAAACTTTAGCTTTTTTTCACAAAAGTGATTAAATTTTGTTCATGTTGAGCTCTGTTTATTATAAAGTCCCCTCACGTCTGTGCTGAACCACAAAATAAACTGCTGCCAATTTCATTGCTGGTAGATTATTTTCAATCATATTGTTTAGTTGCTCAGTGAGATTTTACAGCTTGTAGGGGAAAAGGTTCAAAGTTCATGCTGCATTCAATGGAAACTGGAATTTCAGAATTTCCGAGATACAATGAGGAAAAATAGTTTTAATAAAGCTACGATAAAACTTTACTGTCAACAGTGGCACATACTGGCAAACCAGGGGAAAACTTTGTAATTGCAGCTAGCATTGGTGCTGATAACTGACACAGCAGGTCTGTGAGCACCGTCTTATCTCAGTCCTGCAGACATCCAGCAATAGGCTCATGTGAAACGTCCAGATTTTACCCAAAGCTTGTCCCAACGGGATCTCTGGTGGTAAATGGAGGACTGCATTCATAAAGTGCTTTTTCATCTATATCAGAAGCGCAAAGTGCTTTATAATGATGCCTCACATTCACACAGACACATTGATGTCAGGGTCTATGTATACCAGCAGTCTGCTGTTGCCCGTTTGCATGTATTTATTTATTTGATTTAAAATATTTTATTTAATTATTAATTTTTTAAATTAATTAATCTATTTTTGCACTTTCAGTCACAATTCATGGTCTACCACATTTAATCAGTTCCATGAAAGCTAATAATAGCGTACAGTGGTATGTAAAATTTTGGGTCTGGGGAGTGAGATGGCCATTCCATTTTAAATGTGCTCTATAAACTGGATTGGATTCCAGAACGTTGTACTTGTTCCTCTGCATGAATACCTTAATAGATTTTGAGCAGTGTTTAGGGTCATTGTCTTGTTGAAAGATCCAGCCCCGGCGCAACTTCAACTTTGTCACTGATTCATCATTGTTCTCAAGAATCTGCTGATATTGACTGGAATCCACGTGACCCTCAACTTTAACAAGATTCCCAGTACCTGCACTGGCCACACTGACACACAGCATGATGGAACCACCTCCGAATTTTACTGTAGGTAGCAAGTGTTTTTCTTGGAATGCTGTGTTCTTTTTCAACCATGCATACCGCCCCTTGTTATGTCCCATTAACTCAATTTTAGTTTCATCAGTTCACGGCACCTCATTCAAAAATGAAGTGGGCTTGTCCAAATGAGCTTTAGCATACCTCAAGCAACTCTGGTTGTGGCGTGTACGCAGAAAAGGCTTCCTCTGCATTACAGCATCATACAGCATCTCTCTGTGCAAAATGCGCTGTATAGTTGAACGATGCACAGAGACACTATCTGCAGCAAGATCATGTTGTAGGTCTTTGGAGCAGGTCTGTGGGTTGACTATGACTGTTCTCACCATCCTTCGCTTCAGCTTATCTGAGATTTTTCTTGGACTGCCACTTCAGGCCTTAACTAGTACTGTGCCTGTGGTCTTCCATTTCCTCACTACGTTCCGCACAGTGGAAACTGACTGCTGAAATCTCTGAGATACCTTTTTGTATATTTCCCCTAAACCGTGATGTTGAACAATCTTTGTTTTCATGACATTTGAGAGTTCCCATGTGGCTCCCATGTTGCCACTCATTATAAGAAATGCAAAGAGGAGATACATTTGCAAATGACCACCTTAAATACCCTTTCTCATGATTGGATTCATCTCTGTAAGGAGGTCAAGGGTCAATGAGCTTACAAAACCAATTTTGTGTTAAACCCAGCCTTAACCGGGGAGGGGATCTGAGACACGCTTTGTCCCCTGTTTACAATGGGCTACTCAGGTCAAAGCAGTTTCAGGCTTTTGTTCATGGTAATGAACAAATCAGGAGACTCATCAGGAGACGCGTCAGGAGAGGCGTCAGTCCCATCGTTAGGAGGGACAGTTACCCTGTCATTAGGAGGGTGCTAATTAAAGCAATTGTTTAGTCACTAGCCAATAGCAGTGTGCCTCTCAGTAGGAGGGGTCTGGTTAGGTTTAAAACTCCAGCTTTTGTGGCTTCTGTTTGTTCTTCTCCACAAGAGTCAAGGCAGAAGTCAGACTACCAGAGCAAGAATTTTAGCTGAGGAAGCTTCTGCGATTTGAAGCGAAACGTCCTCGCGTCAAGCAACCCAGTCCAGTCGAAGATTCAAGATTCTCTACTATGGAAACCACCTGGACAACTGAGAGCCTTCACAGAAACGTTACAATAAATAATGCTAAATGTATTAAAATCAATAAAATGACAAGGGTGCCCAAATTTATGCACCTGCCCAATTTTGTTTAAATAATTATTACACACTTTCTGTAAATCCTCTGAACTTCATTTCACTTCTCAAATATCAGTGTGTTTGTCTGCTATATGATATATTTAACTGAAATTTCTGATCCAGACAACCAATGATTTATAAAGGAAAATCATGAAAATTATCAGTGGTGCCCAAACTTTTGCATATAATAATATGTAGCGCAGCAGTGACCTTTGATGTGAAACAGAGTTTTTACTGATGCCATTGAAAACTTAAAGTCGTGTCCACAAATGGCAAATTTGGCTCATTTTGGCAATTTAAGACGGTCAAACATTTATTTCAATATGATGAAACAAAGTTATAACAGTGATAAAGAAAATATCTGACTTAAATAATAAAAAATTCAAAGGGGTTTTATGTAATATCAACTGTTCTAAATATCAGTTGTGAAATAAAAGAAAGTGATGTAAAATGAAGACTTAAATCACCATGTATGGAATCTTAATCGAAATTAAGGAATTGGCTCCAAATCGGCCCATCACATGTAGCTAAAAATGTTTGTTATGTGTTTGTGTTAAAGGGAACTTGATTGCTGCTTTATTTTAGTTAGGGGAGGTCTAGTGGTCTCATGGTTAAGGTGTTGGGCTTGAGTCCAGAAGATCATGGGTTCAAATCCCCGCCTGACTGGAAAATCACTAAAGGCCCTTGGGCAAGGTCTTAATCCCCTATTGCTCCCGATGTGTAGCGAGAGACTTGTATGGCAGCACCCTGACATCGGGGTGAATGTGAGGCATAATTGTAAAGCGCTATGAGCATCTGATGCAGATAGAAAAGCACTATATAAATGCAGTCCATTTAGTTCTGTGCACCACAAAACTATAATACAGCTCACCTGAGAAAAACACATTTTTATACTAGTTTTCATGAAATATACTGCAGCCATCATGTGAAAGATGCGGAAGTACAGTAATAACTGTGACGATCAAGGAGTCACAGTAAAATGTACTAAAAAGCACAGAACTATGGTCTACCTGTTACACACGGAGACATTTGTTCTTCACAAAACAAGCACAATCTAAACCGTAAACTCTCTACCGACATTTAAAATGAATGATTTTCTTTATTTTATCTGGTCTATGAGGAGGCATCATCGTGTTAGTCTATCAGGTGAAACAGGTTAACTAACACCCAGATTTTAAACTATGGAACATACAGACTCGATCTGACCACTAAATCTCCTTTTGAGCTCGATAAATCTTATTGCGTCTGCTAAGTTTACCTATTCATGTGTTCATGTGCACTCGGGTACACACATCCCAAATTGCATACTCAAAGGCAAACATGTTCATCATCAATTTTCATCAATTTTATTTATATAGCGCCAAATCACAACAAACAGTTGCCCCAAGGCGCTTTATATTGTAAGGCAAGGCCATACAATAATTACGTAAAAACCCCAACGGTCAAAACGACCCCCTGTGAGCAAGCACTTGGCGACAGTGGGAAGGAAAAACTCCCTTTTAACAGGAAGAAACCTCCAGCAGAACCAGGCTCAGGGAGGGGCAGTCTTCTGCTGGGACTGCTTGGGGCTGAGGGAGAGAACCAAGAAAAAGACATGCTGTGGAGGGGAACAGAGATCAATCACTAATGATTAAATGCAGAGTGGTGCATACAGAGCAAAAAGAGAAAGAAACACTCAGTGCATCATGGGAACCCCCCAGCAGTCTAAGTCTATAGCAGCATAACTAAGGGATGGTTCAGGGTCACCCGATCCAGCCCTAACTATAAGCTTTAGCAAAAAGGAAAGTTTTAAGCCTAATCTTAAAAGTAGAGAGGGTGTCTGTCTCCCTGATCCGAATTGGGAGCTGGTTCCACAGGAGAGGAGCCTGAAAGCTGAAGGCTCTGCCTCCCATTCTACTCTTACAAACCCTAGGAACTACAAGTAAGCCTGCAGTCTGCTCTATTGGGGTGATATGGTACTATGAGGTCCCTAAGATAAGATGGGACCTGATTATTCAAAACCTTATAAGTAAGAAGAAGAATTTTAAAAGCCAATGAAGAGAGGCCAATATGGGTGAGATATGCTCTCTCCTTCTAGTCCCCTGTTAGTACTCTAGTTGCAGCATTTTGAATTAACTGAAGGCTTTTCAGGGAACTTTTAGGACAACCTGATAATAATGAATTACAATAGTCCAGCCTAGAGGAAATAAATGCATGAATTAGTTTTTCAGCATCACTCTGAGACAAGACCTTTCTAATTTTAGAGATATTGCGTAAATGCAAAAAAGCAGTCCTACATATTTGTTTAATATGCGCATTGAATGACATATCCTGATCAAAAATGACTCCAAGATTTCTCATAGTATTACTAGAGGTCAGGGTAATGCCATCCAGAGTAAGGATCTGGTTAGACACCATGTTTCTAAGATTTGTGGGGCCAAGTACAATAACTTCAGTTTTATCTGAGTTTAAAAGCAGGAAATTAGAGGTCATCCATGTCTTTATGTGTGTAAGACAATCCTGCAGTTTAGCTAAATGGTGTGTGTCCTCTGGCTTCATGGATAGATAAAGCTGGGTATCATCTGCATAACAATGAAAATTTAAGCAATGCCGTCTAATAATACTGCCTTGGGGAAGCATGTATAAAGTGAATAAAATTGGTCCTAGCACAGAACCTTGTGGAACTCCATAATTAACCTTAGTCTGTGAAGAAGATTCCCCATTTACATGAACAAATTGTAATCTATTAGATAAATATGATTCAAACCACCGCAGCGCAGTGCCTTTAATACCTATGGCATGCTCTAATCTCTGTAATAAAATTTTATGGTCAACAGTATCAAAAGCAGCACTGAGGTCTAACAGAACAAGCACAGAGATGAGTCCACTGTCTGAGGCCATAAGAAGATCATTTGTAACCTTCACTAATGCTGTTTCTGTACTATGATGAATTCTAAAACCTGACTGAAACTCTTCAAATAGACCATTCCTCTGCAGATGATCAGTTAGCTGTTTTACAACTACCCTTTCAAGAATTCATGTTAAACGGACAGAATGTTTCGTTTTGTGCACTGGAAAGATATAATGGTATGCTTAGTAATGTGCTTTAGTTTTTTGTTTTGCTTGTTTTTTGGCAAGCACTAAGATGTTTCCACACATTTGTACATTTAGTAAATCACGCCCATAGTCTCCTTTTGGTTTCACACAGATCTCACAATTGTCTAGGAGAAAGAAATGGAACATTTTGGAGCTCTAGTTTTTAATGTTCTTTTCCCCTGCGTTCTGACTGGTTTCTGTGTAAACACCTACATAAATAACGACAGTGGAAAACTAAAAGACTTTTAAAACGTAAAGAATGCCCAGTATTTTTTATTATGGCATCACAATATTGCCGGGGGGGGAGTGCTTTTGGTGGATGGGGGGCAGAGTACTGCAGCCGTTTGTTCTCTGTTTGAACATTTGCTTTGTGATTTGCTAATTAAATGTGTGTGCTTGGTCTTTTTATGGTCACATGGCTGAAACAGTCTGAACGCTGGTCCAAGCTTACGCACTACGTTACTGCTCCTGGGGGGAAACAAGCAGCTTCCAGGTGAAAACGTGCTCCTGTGATCCAAAGTCAGCGTTCTACCTGCTCCTTTATCAGCAGGATGAGACTCAGTTTACACACTTAAGAGTTTCCCATGAAGCAACACTCAGAGCTCAAGAGCACATTTGGCACGCTGCGGGTGTCGCTCCTCTCCCAGAAATTGACAAGAGACTCCGGAAAAGGACAAGCCTCTCCTCACGTCCTGTGCAAATGCCAGGAAGTACTTTCCCTGGAGGACATTCGTCAAACTGTCCTGAGGACAAAATGAACTTCAGTAACGTACAGCTGCAGCGCTGTTATTTACAGCTTCTCCACCATCAACCGAAGCAGCAGTGATTTATGACAGAACGGCACAGGAGATGACAAACAATGATATAAGATCGTCTTTTAACGTGACAATTAACAGAATACAGTAAAGTCGACTAGTTTACAGGCAGATTAAGAGACGCACAGGAGGCTGTGATGAACGGCGTGTAAATGACACTTCACCCCAGAGAGGGAAAATAAAAATGAAGCTTTCATTCATTCCATGTAAGTGTGCGTTGATTTGTTTTTCGTGTGGCGGCACTGACGAGCTCACCTGGGCTGGGGGGCTGGATCTTAGGCTGGTTCTTTTTATTAGTGTCTGTGTTGAAGAAGTCTGGGGGCGGGTCTTCGCCGCGCTCGATCTTGCACTCGAAGGCGTACAAACACTGGATGTACTGTTTCTTTAGTGAACTGGCTGCGCTGCTTGATGTGCCCACATTCAAATTGGTGGCCAGCTCCCTCCACTTCTTGTTCTTATTCACCTGGTGGGTGAAAGGCAGGAGGAGGCTGAGAATGTTAACAGCAGCAGCTACATGCAAAACCAGAACCCGTTAAAGTCTGGTGTCAGTCAGAGATACCTGCGTGAGGCCACCAATCTCTTTGACGGATACGTAAAGCCTGAAGAGATCGAGAGGTTTACGTCCCACAGCAGGCAAGTTGCTCATACCCATGGCCTTCTCCTCAGCGAAAGCCAGGTACCGGTCCACCCACATCTTCCGCTCTGGCTCTGGGCCTAGTTCGTACAGACGAGTGATCTTCTCACTGGTGATGGTGGACGAGGTCGACTTCTACGAGTGTAAAACAAAAAACAAGAAGTACTTATAATGCTGAACATCTCACTAAGTTTTAAGCTCCACAGAAATAATTTACAAATCAGCATCTTCATCAATATCTACAAATACACACACACACACACACACACACACACACACACACACACACACACACACACACACACACACACACACACACACACACACACACACACACACACACACACACACACACACACACACACACACACACACACACTATGAAGTTTCTTATCAATCTTATGTTCAGGCTGTTGGAAAGATGGCAACAAAAATTAGCATCCTGGCTAGCATTAGCATATTTGCTTATATTGTCATATCACAAACACATGCTTAAGTCAAAGACTTCACCACAAAACATTAAAAAATAAATTAACATAAAACAAACCACTTCCTCCTAAATTATACGCAAATGTATCTTCAAAACACCTGAAATTCTAATCAGCTCATCTGCTCCTCAGGTGGTATCGACTGTGTAAGTATCAAATGTCCACCCTGTATTGTTTTTAAGTTCTCATGTTCATGCTAATCGGCAGCAGACACTCAGGCAGAGCACCGGCCCGGCCCCATCTCTTGAAAGTAACCATCGATCTGCAGGAGCCTGGTGAAATGTGGGTGCGTCCTCGGCCTTCCCCAGTTGATGGGGTGTGCGACACTGACATAACGGCACTCAGAGGAACGTGCCACATGGCCAAAGTGTCAGTTTGCACTCCCTCACCATGCAAATTAGTCTCCCTCAGTAACCACTCATTTGATACAGTGACTCCAGCAGTCCCCAAATATCTTCCAAGCAGACCAAGTACCAAAGACATCCAGCTGATACTTGAGGTCACTGGTTAGCGTCCACATCCACCATACACTAAGACAGGAAGAACCTTCATTCTAGTGATGCTGACATCATCAAACACTTCTGCCCAACAACCGTATGACTCCATGAGCTCTTCACAGGTGTCTCCTGACCTCTAGGAGCCAGAGGACCAAGACACATGAATGTCACTACCTAGATAAATGAATGTCTGTGGCATGAACAATGACAGGAAGAATAAAAAAAAAAAAAAAAAACTTTCAACACTTACCTTTTTAGATTCTGTTTTGGGGGTGCCATCCACTTTGTTGTTTATTTTCTGTGCTGGATTTACTTTGTCCATGCCAAACTCCGGACTGGGTGTCATTCCTGGGAATTCAGGGGTAATGAGAGGAGAGCGTGACATAAACAACACTACCAATCTAAAGGGGCATTCATGGACTAAACCTCTGTGCTCAGACTGGACCAGATCACCAGACCAGTGAGCAAACACAGCCGTCACTCACCAGGGGTGCTGTTTGCTCCCATTGGGTACGGCCCCGGCCCTCCCTGGTTCATCATGCCGTGCATGCTGTTTATGCCAGGACCGTATGGAGAGCCTGCTCCCATCATGCCCTGGGACATGTTAGGGTATCCAGGTGGCCTGTGGGGGGGTAACAAAAACGTATCATCTTCAAATGCACCTTACAGTCCACAACTGTATCACACTGTTACATTATAAAATGTTAGCGTGCCACATTACTGCAGAGGAAGACATCTTGTACCTGTTAACTGTCTCAATGGTAAATTTACACAAAATTATAATTAGACCCAGTAAAAGACTCAACTGTGGCCCAGAAGGAAACCATTACTTTTGGGGCAATTCCATGCAGATAACTGAAGCCAGGAAATAAAAAACTGTTGTTGTTGTTTTTTTAATCTATAGCATAAGGCTACGTGTTGATACAGTATTTTTTTCTGAGCGCCAGCATCATTTTTTAATTGCCCTAAATGAAAACAAAGCATATACAACCAATCAGAAAAGCCATATTTGACAGGCTGACTGAAGAAGAAGACAATCAGCTGATTTGACACTCAAAATTGAAAAAAAATCTCATCTGTGACAGCAAATTGGACAGATGGTATGCTCCTGGTGAGGGTGAGTGCTTTTTATTACTGTACGTTATCAGCTACACGTTAGCTCTTTATTGTTGTCAAAGAAACAAATCAGACAAGGATCACTTCTTCCCTTTTTTCTAGAAGATTTTTAGAAATTGTTTGTGTTGGTCTGTGGAGAAAAGACATTCAGAGAAGGGTTCTTAGTTGGTTGGTTGTTTGTGTTTCAGATAATGCAAAATGACATTTTTTAGATCTCAGAGGTTTGCACTCCGAGTGCCCTCCTAGTGTTTACTGTTTGAGCCCCTCACCTAAGAAAACAAGACTTCACATCACTTGGTTGACGCTGCCCATAACTGGCTCTCTCTGAGCTGAGTTGGTCTCCTCTCTGGAGTTTGGATATGATTCTTTCATCTCAGGGAACTATCTCTAGCGCTCTCATTCACTAAACTTTGTTTTTCTCTCATTGATAAGTGTTTAGTCCATTGTGATCTACTCCAAAGCCCACTCAGGCATCCAACTATACAAAAACTCAGTTGTGTGTGGGAAGAAACACTTTTTTTTTTAATGGTCACTGGCAAGGACATACAGACATTCTGCTCAAAGAAAACTCTCCAGGCTCAAGCGTCTTAACTCATTCAATGAGGTGTGTTGACCCTTGACAGGCAAATATTCCCTCATGTCTCACGGAAACATTGATGCAGCCCACAGCTGGAACAACCCACCTGTTGTGTATGGAGTTGGAGGGCCCATGGTGCATGGAGGGGCCACTCTCTTTCCTGTTCATGCCTGGGGGAGGGCACATCCCAGACCCCACCTGAGGGGGCATGCCGCCTATGTTAGCACCCATCCCCGGACCGTAGGGCCGAGCAGCCATCTGTCCTGGTCCTATTCTGCCAGGTGGCATGCTTCCATAAGGGGTCCCGCTGCCTTGTCCAGGCATAGGATTCATGGAACCACCCATGCCAGGTCCACTGGGGTAGTTAGCATTGGGCAGCCCTGTGTAGCCGGGCTGCCGGGGGTAACCTAGAAGTGCCAAAGACAACAAACAATAAGACTTGTATCTATTTAAAAAAAAGAAGAGTCTCTTTATGCCAGCCTGCAGTGTTCATCGCATTTCATTATCAAACAGTGGAATCAGTGAAAGAACTTCTAGTCATTTCTCCCTGAAGAGACAGTTTCAGCGGTCCTGTCTAAATTTACCTCTCTGCTGCCTGTTCTGACAAGCAGCCTGATGAAGCAGTTGCCTTACTGTTCACTGCTATGACTCACAAAGCCCACAGAAACCATCTGAGGCTTCAAAGTGAAGTGACAGAATTTCATAAATACATGAAATGAGAGACAATTTCAAAGCCTTTTTAAATTGGGGCTATTTATGAAACTCTAATGCTGCAGGACAACAGCTGTACATCACAATATTTTGAATATTTCTTATCCAGCAGTGTGATGGAGCACAGGTCACCCCTCAACACTGTCCTCTCACTCTATTATTTGGTTAATGTCCTTAAAGAACCAATGCCATCAGCCCCGGAGCTTGTGTTGCTGGCTGGAGCTATGAATCCTCACCTTGTGGGCCATACTGGCCCCCTTGAGGTCCATAGTTTCCCAGGGAGTTGTTCTGGGGGTAGGGTCCCATCCCACCATGTATCTGACCTCCTGAAGACTGACGCGGAGATAAGGCAGAGCCAGGTTGACCAGGAGACCCGTAAGGAGGCATCTGGGGGTTACGCATATAGACTGGAGAGCCAGAGGTTGAGGTGGAAGGAAGAGAGAACATTACACGTTCTTGTAAAATCATAAGTACCATACAGGAATACAGTTGTTAGGGTTTGTTTTTTTTCTTTTAGTTCAAGAGCACCTCTAGAATGATTTGACCATGTGATGTCTGGGGACTTACCCCTGTCCTGGCCCATGGCTGACTGGTTCATGGAAGAGTGCATGATGCTGTCTGATTGGACGCTGGGTGGCCGGGGAGGCATCTGATTACCTACAAGGCATTGATTCTTATAATGACTATGTACCTGAGCCAGACTGCACTGTACATCTTGTTCCTAAATACACAAATTAGAAATAAGAAACTAAGACAACTTCCAATACTCATTTACAATATGACGACTATCGTGTTCCTGAAGCTTTGTCAATACCTGAATATTTTATATCAAGGGTTTAAAATTACCAAACATATTGTGGCAAACCAACTTTCATGACAGATGGCTGCGCTGAAGCAAACACTGAAGGAACTTGAGGAATTAGAAAAGTAAAACTCTTAAAGGTAAATTTTCCACCAATAGGCTTCATTTTATTAATGGGACGATTACATATTGGAGCAGTGATTGAACGAGTGATAAAAACAGTGAGACTCTTGAGGAGCATTTTCTCAGAACACTTGAAAGTAACTGAAGTTGGAAACATGCCTGCCAGCATCTGGCACTAACCTATGGTGGCTAACATGAACCTTTCACCCTACTTCATAATTTATCTTCCTCTGTATAAATATTTACCCCCATTTTCACCTTTCTTGAAGCATATATTGCTGTTTGTGTCACACTGAGATGAAAGCCTACGTCACACCGTGATGGATGGATGGAGGAAATGTAGGAGTAAACGTATAAGAAATTTAGGTATTAGTTCGTGTCCATTTTTGTCCTGTAAACATCCTTTTCTCATTCGTTACACGCGTTCCTTGTCAGTCGACATAAGTCTGTCGGGGAGTTTTGTACACGCTCAAAACTTGGTGTCAGATGGAGACCTTCACAGTGGTTGCACGTTGGTTTACTGTTTTGTCCTCTATTTGTACATAGCTTACCAGTGAATGTCCAGCAGACATTCGTTTTATTCATTTGTTATCTATTTGTCTTCTGTTCACGTCTAGAAGCGCTGCGCACCCACATTTGGCGGCTGTCCACTCACTCCATCAGAGCCTCAAATCCACCAGAGACTGATGGATTAATGATTTTTGCTACCAGACAAATTACATGACTCACATTTATTAAAGGAGCAGGTACAAATTTTAGGTTATGTTATATAATTACAAGTGAATGGACATAAATTTCGTATAAATTTGTTTGTGTCAATACTTATGAGTATTCTTGTGTGGTATGGCAGTTTTTCTTGTGATTAAAATCCACAAAATGACCCAAAATCAATCAAGTATGAAAATTAACCCTCAACAAAACAGCTCAGTATACCAACAAAACATTTATTAAACCAAAGTTAAACATTAATCAATAAGATGTGAACCCCCTTCCTGCATTTACACTCCTGGCATAGATTTAGTGTACTCCTGATAATCCTGTCAACAGTACAAAAGCATACCTGCTCCTTTAATACTTGCGAGGAGTGAATTTTGAATCGTTGCTACTCAGTTCACTCATTCCATCGCACAGTGTGATTACACGTTAACAAAAATTAGGAGCCCACATCTATCACGTCAAGTATCATTAATGCTATCAGTTTAACAGATGTAAAGTAGAGTTCTGTGAGCAAGCTAAGAAAGTTCCACCCCTGCATGTATTATTTATCTGTGGTAAATCCTCTGATGAAGCAGTCAGTAACCTCATTAGGTTGCTCCCCTTTTTTTGCACAGGGTCACAATAGCCAACATGTTGATGTGGCACTTTTTCCCAATTCCACAATGAAGTCAGATTGGCGTTCATTTTCTTCACACGTCTTCAAATGGAGTGCTGCCATGATGTGACGCTTCACTGCAATCCACCAACCAGGGTGTTCTGTCCGCTGCACTCATGAGCATGTTTTCCTCAACACGTGTTTTAAAGTTGACCACAGAGTTGCAGCTTATAGGTGGTTAACTGCAAGTCATTACGATACTTGATTATAAAGGTAATTGATGGTTACTGTCCTAATCACCCCCACAATATATATATATATATATATATATATATATATATATATATATATATATATACATACATACGAGTATATATATATTGTTGGGGGGGGGGATTCGTCATGGTTGACCTGATCATCAATAATGCTATTCAATTAAATTGTGCACCAGACGGCAGATGCATTTTGGTGCACCTTCTGGTCTATTTACCTACCAAATAATGTAAAAAACAAACAAAAAAAGAAAAGAAAAGAAAAAAAAAACAATAACAAGAACACTTTTTTGTGCTACCAGCCTTTAATCCAAAAAACATATACTGTGGTTCAGAAAAAGAACAGAAAGACAAAAGAAATGACAATTCAAAGAATTCAAAAAATAATAATGATTCTCAGTTTCAATTCAAATGGAACAATATGAGTATTTATTGTACAAACTTGTTCAACCTTCAATGACTTATGGGTTTTCCTAGTTTTGGCAGGTGCTTTGGAGCTATTGATAATCTCTGTTTTCAAATTCTTGGCCACCTTAAAATCCTTACAAATGTGTTTTACCGTCAAGATTAATTTGATTACTGTACATTACAAGTAAAAAAAAAAAAAAACTTTTCTTACATTAAAAAACTATTTTTAGACAAATGAAATAGCATGAAAAGTAATGTTTACATGTATTAATGGTAGATTCATTCATTCAGCAAATGTTTAAATTTCTGATGTGGAACAAGAAATATATTTCTTAAAATATAAAGAAATATGAAACAGCACTGTGCTATTTTCTTTGATTACTTGATAGTTAAACGACTTAAAAAGATAAAAAAAATCTAAGCCATTTAAACTTGAGACTTTTCTTGTAGTTACGTCAGTAACAATTTAAAGACAGTGTAGTTTTATTTGGTACAAAATAAAAATAGTTTGAACACTCAGCTTTTCAGTGACTGATTCCACATCAGCTGCAGCTAAAAAGCTAATTTAGCTGAAAAACGTCAGCACGTCACATTATTTTCACTCACTCACCTCAAGACAAATTTCTGTCCGTTGCTCAACCTCATTAATCTTGTGGTTTTGACTCGCAGACAGAGTTTACCTCACGTCTGTATGCTAATGGCGTTAGCATTTTTAGCAGCTGAGAGCTGCTGAAAATCTCAAATTAATGTATGATTACTGGAGGAAAAACACAGCTCATAACTTTTAATGTCCACAACAAAGTAAACTGTTAGAAAAACCACTGCGCAGTGTCGCAAAATATGATTTAATATACTTTCAAAACCAAAACAAAATAACCCTTCTTTTTTGGAAATTATTGGCAGTTTGCAAACCAACACGGTGCATTACTGCCACCAACTGTTTGGGCACGGAACTGAGATGCACTAAGTGAATGGAATCTGGTGTATGTTGTCAAAAATAGCCTGGAAACATTCACCACGTGAGTCAAAAGCCCTGAGTGTGTGTGACGTTTGAACTTGCAGATGCTATTTAACTAACCAGCCCATCCTTATGGTCACGGTTCTTGTTTCTGGTGTTTTATTCTGATCTCTGGGTTTCTTTCTCTAAGCATTTCCTCTGGTGTATTATGATAATTATCTTGTGTTTTTCTGAGCCCCTCCAGCCTCACCTGCTGTCTGTTGGACTGTTTGCTTGGTATGTTGATCACCTGTATTCTGACCTTCAGCCTGTTTTTCTGGTTAGTCTGTCAGGGCTAACCCCCTGACAGACGTTCTTGCTCTCTGGACTGCCTGTCTGTTGCCAGGCCCTTAGCTTTCATACACCGTTCACCTTGTTCAGTTTCCACCCGGATAATAACGGTGTACGGGCTTCTTCTCTGGTGTCCTGTGAACTGTTTTTATATATTGGCTCTTAATAAATCTATTTTGCTGTTTCAGCTGATGTGGGCTTCTGCTCTGGAGTCTGGGACTAAGAATCGTGCGTCACAGTGTGTTGTCTTTTTCATTTAGCAAGCTTCAAGATGATTGCATTTATCATTTTTTGGGAAACAGAAACAAACATTCTATGATGCAGTCAAGTAAAACTACCTGTCAAATCAAACCTGTAACAGGTTTTTACCTGGGACAGCAGTGGGGGACAGAGGACCGGTGCGGGAAGGGGTGACGCTGGCAGGGGAACCAACAGGTGATGGTGAGGGTCCACGTATGCCTGACAGGTGTGGAGAGGTGTGCGGTGAGAACGGTGACTGGGCAGGGTTACTCTGCTCACCCTGACTGCTGGACACCCCCGACGTGCTGACGCCCGGACTTAAGGCTCCCTCATTACCCGTGGGCAAGTCGTCTATGGAGCCGGACAAATCCTACGATAAGACAGGCAACAAGAGATGACAACAAATGTATTATTTCAAAGACAACAAAAGAGGCCTGCATGGACATTCTGACATCATCTCTTAAAAAAATAGGAAAATGCATTTTTAGGAGTCAATACATCCCCTTCTTTGGCTGAATGGAACACAGGTTATTGAAACTGTTCATGCACCCTGGTTTAGGAACAGTTTCACATCTGTCTGCAGAATAACATTATGTGTATAAAGAATGTCCAGTCTGCACCAAATGCCATGAAAACGACATGAAACGCTCATTAGCAGCATGTACGAATTTTAACTTCTGGCTTCATTTGCTTGGACTAATCTACTGCATGTGTGTGATGAAGCACCCAGGAGATAACGGACGGGCTCGGAAATCTTTGACGACAGCAGCCAAGGTGATAAGTGGAAAAAACAGCTTGTTGCTCAGTGCAGAGATATGGTGCATGGCTGCAATTGGACAGTTCTTTCATACACATTCTGTGATTCTGTCATGTGCAGCACAACACTGATTTATTTGTAGGAGCCCACTACACTCTGATATTCTAGTTTGTTTGTTTTTAACTATTTAAAATGGGTACAAGCTGTGTCGAGTCACATTTCTCTCTCGCTCACTCTATCACAATCACACACAGAAACAAATTTTTTTGCTGCAGAGGAGATGGTTAAAAGAATAAAACCAGAGTACACAAACAGTTAGTAGCATGAACACAGCACAAATTGAGGCATTCAAGTTAATTCTGATAAATTAAGGCGACAGGACATTAAACAATGATACGATATGAACGTTGTATGCAGTCTGTGACGTAATGAGGTGATGATGAACACAGAGGTGTAGCTGCAGGTGTACACCCAGTCATGGAGAAAAGATTCAGATGCTTTTCTTGAATACAGGTATTAATACCACACTGTAAAAACACTCTCCATTGAAAATATTTAAATAAAAGTACAAAAGTATTTGCACTAAACATACCAAACCACTCACTGCACAGACCAGCAAACTTCAGAATAATCAAAATTATTATAAACTCACCTAAACTGTCATCGTATGAACCAGATATTCATGTTCACCGGACAAAGACAAAAGTCCCAATGCTTTTGTCTGGTTTTCCATGTAATAAACACTGTATATAACTGTTTTCGTAATAGCGGATTTTCACTCACATCGGACAAAACGTCCCATCCCATCATAATGTATTTCCATTAAAAACCCCTCTCATGTACCGGACAAAGCAGTCTGGACGTGCCCAGTAACAGAGGTACGAACTGAAGGTCAGCACCGACACTCACCGATTCGTGGAACGTGGGACCGTATTTACGTGATCAAAAGCCCGGCGATTTATTTGATTCAAACCGTGCTCAGACACAGCGCCTAAACAAGGCAGGGTGTAAGTCAAGGTCGGTGATTATTAACAAAACGCTCCTTCATGCTGCCTTCATTGTAATATGGTGTTAAGTTTCACACATATCCCTGGGTGTTACAAACCAAACCACTTTAGATCAGAGCCCACTGCAGGGCTGTGAACCTACACACCTGCTAAATGATGGACACCACAAAAAGCTGTCATTTGTTACTTTTCCTGTTTCACTCATTCCTCTCCTGTCATATTTTAACAGTTTTTGCAGTGTACACACTAATTACATTTCCATCATGGATCCAATATGTTTGAAAAGAAAGTCCGCAAACATGACCAACTTTACAACACAAAGTCAGAAAAAGATGCTCAAATGACCCACAGTTCATGGAGGGAAATTACACAGACTGTTGGTTTGGAGATTGATGTTTGTATGAAGAAGTGGAGCTCGTTGAGGGACAAATTAATCCAGAAAAGGCCGCTGTTCCTGTGGCAGATCCTGATTCAAGGTCAGGCTTTTAATCAAGGAAATGCGTAAGTCTAATTGGTGCTGGGGATTCCCTTTAGATCGTTCAGCGTCGCCTGACTGTTACTAATACGTTACATACATAACGGATTTCGATTATAATGGACAAAAATTTGCTGGTGCACCTGAATTCATTATATGTGAGTTTTACTGTGTATATTTTAGACATAATTTTATCTAAAGCCTGTCGATCAATAAAGTCTCCTTGAAATAATAATATAAATCACTCATCACTCATCTTCAACCAGTTATCCGGTGTTGCCGACCAAATGGTCCCCCCCAAAAATCGGTCCACCCTGCCTTCACTGCGCATGCATCATTAGCAGCGGTTCACTGATTATCACCTTGTTTCTGCTTCAAACTGCCTCCAGTCATCATCTATCTCAGCGACAGATATCTGAAGCTTTTGTACAACAATCATCTCCACACCAGGTTGGCTACACCAGGATCGGGTTGCGGGGGCTCCAGCAGGGGACCCCAGACTTCCCTTTCCCATAATATAATTTCTGAATTATATTATGGACGGTTAATGGGAGTCGACTAATCAGATAAATGTAATTAATACAACACATGGTTTCTTAAAGAAGTTTTATGAAAATGCAAATATGTTTGAAAGTCAATGGATAGTTGTGTTAATTAACTGCAATTTAAATGTTGGCCAAAACAATCGCAATTATGATTTTTGCCATAATCAAGCAGCCCTACTGTGATGTAACCAGAGATGTTTTAGTTTCTTTTGTGCTTTAAGTCCTTTTTTCAGTGTGCCGTTTGTCTTGTTTTTGACAGAAACTGCTGCATTGTTCCTTCAACAACATTAAGGTGCAAACTGCCCAACATTTGCACTGCGTTCAACTCAAGCGGCTTTGTGTTGCACAGAGACTTCGGGGTAAACAGCAGCGATAACGTTCCTGTGAAGGGGAAGACCTCTGGAAGAATGTCTGCGTGTCAGCAGATGAAGTGTGCAAGTGAGTGAGAGCTGCACAATGACCGAGGAGGAGGCTGATTACAGACCCATCAATCATAGCGATTTATTAAAACCACAGAAAAACATACACAGAAATTAATAAAATCTGAGACACATTTTACAACATGAGGTATGACGCACAAAGTGGACATTAGACACTAATACACATCTGCTGTTTCTAAACAACAAATCCAGTTATTTTGGATTCACCTCCACCTCCTAAACATTTTAAGATGAAGGATGTGTGTGATGACAGTCCATTCTGGGGTCATCAGGAAGAAAAATATGGCAAATTTATCCACATGAAGTTCACTGTATTTTGATGGACTCATACTTCTACAAGCAACAAGCAAGTCATCGGAAGGACAACCCAAAAAAAGTGGACAAATGTGGACTATGACAAGAAAATACTGCTGTCTTATTCAGATTCCTGGTAAGCACATTTATACTGTTCACATCAGTTGCCGATTTATATTTCAGGTCTCTAAATGTCCACCCCCCCCCCCCCGCGTGCTTTAAACATGGCAAGAGTCAGCGATTTAGAGCCCAATTTCACAGGCTGTTTTTTTATGTGACTAATTTAAATATATCAAACCAAACATGGGTAAATCCATTTGGCCACTGATGTGTTTCAGTTGGTGTTATGTTAATGAGCACAAACACCTTCAGGGGGCGTTTCCACCTCCAGATCACCTCCTTGATACTGATAACAATCCACTCCAGCAGACCTTTTCTGAGGCGCGTAATGAGAAAAGAGGACACAGATTTGAAATACCTGTCACTGGGCACTATTAGTGCCATGCGGCAGCGGCATCACTGAGCCTCGCTGGCTGTGACACAAAGATCGCCAGGCAGGCAGGATGCTAACAAGGCAGCTGGCGGTGATCATGTTTGTGGGAAGGTGAATGTTTACACACTGGCCGCTCACGTGGAGCCCATGTGCTGCTCAGAAATGCAAGCTCATCTGCCAGTCACATTGGAGGAGGGGGGTAAGCGTGCGCGGGGGGGGGTTGCACTTACTGGAAGGTGGCCAACTATTCCCATAGAAATCTCACACTTACAGGCTGGCTGCAGCCCCGAAGCCGGTGGTTTTGCACTTGAAACAGCGCCCGTTGCTATTTTTGGGATGTGACCTGATGGAGGAACCCCAGAGGGAGTGACAGGAGCAGAACGCTGAATCAGACTCCGCACACCACCCCCACCCAGCTCCCTGTGCCCTCCATCCACAGTTTCCCCGCTCTCTCACGTATGCGAGTCCACAAAATCCGGCCTTTCTGACCTGTGTGTGAGATGTGGCAGCGACAACACCGCACGCTGTGTGACTACGCAAAGCACGGCTCGGATCACACGCACCGAGTTCAAAGAAATTCATGTTAACATTTGAAACAGACCAGGTTTTTGTTTTTTGATTTATTTTTTAAATAGCTGTGTGGGCCAGAGAAGTCCTGATGCAAAAGATCAAACAGCACGCCATCTGTTGCCACGGCAGCATCTCATTGGCCGAGAGAGGGCATCATCAGCTGACCAGCACTGCTGCTGCCCTGCCCACGCCACCTCTCCTCAGACACGACAAGACCGGTCATCTAACCGCGGACACCCACACCGCTGTCCCCGCCCTCTGCGTTCCCCAAACACAGGGCAAAAAGAGACGCACTCGATCCCCGTAGTCACGCCTCAGCAGGTCACTGAGGACATCTGGACAAAACAGAGTAACATTCCATACATATAATAATGTAGTAAAATGAAGCCAAACACCACGAGGACGTCTGTGGCTATTTTGTCTCAGTGATGTCAACTGGAATCAGATTCAGCTCAGAGGACACTGCAGTCTGGACCCACACCATCAAATGCAGCAAAGTCTCCTTTTTCAAGTCATGTAAAGCAGTTTTAGACAAACACAAAGCAAGCATTTGCTAATTTGTCGGCAGCCGTAAAGCTGGAGTCAAACTGAAGGACCAGAGTGACTCAGATGAAATAAGACTAAAACCTTAATGCTCAAAGCATTTTACAATATCTTCAATCCCCCCCACCCTTCACACACACACACACACACACACACACACACACACACACACACACACACACACACACACACACACACACACACACACACACACACACACACCCCAAGGCGCTCAACTTCATACTGGGAGCAACTTGTGGAATATTACCCAAGATCCTTTAGTGATCTTTCGGACTGACAGAGATTTGAACAGAGGGTCCTCTTGACCATCACCTCCCTGTAAATAGCTCGTCATGGTTTTACGCTGATTCACAGCCCTATGAAAAACCAAATGATCAAAGATGGACAACTTGGGAAGCAACCATGCTAATGGTTCAAGGCTACTCATACCCTCTTCTCCGCATACACCTGCACCTGTGTCAGGAAGGGCATCCGGCATAAAACCTGTGCCAAATCATGATGCAAGAAAAACAGGAGAATGAAGTAAGTCCTATACAGGCCCTGAGGCCTGGGGTTATTCCAGGAACAGAGCTGATGACTCCTCTTGGTTGGAATGCTGGAACCAACTCAGGTTACTTCCCGTCCAAGGCTGGTACCCATTTACAGCTGGGTGGGCTGAGACAATGCAGATAAAGTGAACTGTCCAAGGACACAGGTGGGACACAGGTGGGTCACACGAGCCAGAACCAAACCCAGGTCTACGTATTATTAGCCCAGCTACTTATCCACTGGGAGACTGGCTTTAAATGGGAGACACCAAAAGAAAGTCATTTCAGAATGACAGCCAATCATGTTTGGCCCCTGATCCCAAAAACATCACTTAGTAAGTATTAGCTCATACAAAATACAATATGGTTATTTCTAAAAAATAAAATAAAATAATTGCTATTCATTAAGATTAAGAGTGCCAGCTATCAGACAGGCTGAGGTGGGCTTGTCCCAGACAGACAAACAAGGGAGGTGAGAAATTTCAGTGTATTTTAAACCAATAAAACCAATTATTATATGGCTATGATAGCATGTGTGCTCTGACTGGCTGATTTCATTTTTATTACAGTGACGAATTTGAACTGGAAGAGTTAACAGCAAATGAGCTCTAAGTGGACATGTAGACCAACAAGATGGAAACACAGCTCCGAACAAATTATTAACCTCGTACGGGGTACCTGTACGGGAAAGTATTAGACCTCTGTGGTTTTTGTACGGACCGTACAGACCTCCCACTCAGTTAATAATCCTTTAATATGAAACACTTCCTGAGCACACTGTCCATGTGAGTCACCACCATTGACTCTGGCACAAACACAGAAACATAGTTCCATTGTGTTTGAAAGCCTCTGGACATTTCCTCGGGGCATGACCAACAAAGATTTCTGTGAAGCCACCAAAGGGCTCGGCAGATATCCTGTGTACAGGTGGCTAAGGGCTACCTGAACTGGTCACAACACATTCCAAAGAGTTGTTCCTTTTAAGTCTCCCATATTGAGCTTCAGGCAGACATGGAATTGTTAACTTGTATAACTGTACAAGTTCAGTATGCTGAATGAAGGCAAGGCAAAATGGCACTTATTCCACTTGGGTCTGAAGTTGGCTCGTACCGAGTCGAGCTCAGCAGGGTCAAACAGAACCAGAGTACATGAGGGGTCTCAGTCGGGTATTAAACTCTGGTGTTGTCTATACAATTTCTTCTAGTAAAGATCAGATCTGGGAGTGTGTGCTGGTGCAGTGCGTTGGTATATCCACCACACCACCAAACCACATTGGGTCCTGGATGTAACTGCTAAGGCAAACAACTGGTCCATTCCCCCTGCTTGAAAACAGCCATCTGCTGCAGGCAGGTGAAACATGGGCATCCACTTGGCCTTTTCCAGCTGCTGGGGTCCTCAACACTGATGCACCTGTGTGTGCCGGATCATGCTCAGAGAAATGCGCCACATGGTCAAAATGTCACAGCTGACATTCCCTCACAATGTAAGAAGTACACCTCATCTGAGTTTCCCAGGCGGCCAGTGATTTGAAACATGGTCATTCAAATGGTACCAAAGAATCCACCGAAGAAACAGAGTACCAAAGACATCCAGTTGTTGCTTTAGGTGACTGGTTAGCATTCAAGTCTCACAACTATCCAGTAAGAAATGACGCACCAGGACCCTAAAGTCTTGGACATTCGATTTCCTGCAAAGGTATCGTATTGGCTTTGCCAAACACTGTACAGCAAATCTATAAGTTTCTCCCAAGTACCCTTCTACCTCAAAACCTCAGAACCAAAAGACAGGAACACTACTGCCAAGATAAATGAACTTCTTTACAACTTTGACAGTTTCACTGGATACAAACATCTGATGGCCTGGAAGCCTTTGAAAGGCCAGGTCTTAATCCTAATCCAGGATATTCACAAAGCCAGAAATTCAGACTCTTTACTCAGCATGATCTCAAGTGCCCCAACCAGGGCATGTGTTGATCCTGTAATCCTGACTGGTAACTAAGACAAAGAAACAGAATTTACAAAGAACCAAATGAATAAGAGAAAGAAGTACATGCCTCTCCAGCACCTCCACTGGAGCCAAAAACACCCAGAACGTGGACTAAAATGTGTTCCTTCATGAGGAACTGACAAAGACATTTTGGCTTCAGTTTTCAGGACATGAAACATCATCCACCACGTTTTATGGTCCATGATTCACCCTGATACAAAACAGAGGCTCAGAATTTCAGGGAATTCAAAGAGTAAAGTTACATAAAAGACCTAATTAAATGTTAATTTCCTTATGGGACCACAAGGTACTTGGTTCTAACATTCTTTTTAACATTTTTTTAATATGTGTGTTTTTTTTTTTGGGGGGGGGGGGGGGGGGGGGGGGGGTCCAGAAAGGGCAGCTGGTGTGTAACTTGTGCCAAATCAATACATGGATCCATCCTGGATCTGCTGAGAAGAAGCAAAAAACTGAAGAAGCCAAAAGAATCTTATTTTGTACTGGACAGAAATTCTTACAATTTAACACCAGACAACAGCCCAAAATAGTCCCGTGTGTCTGTATAAGAGGTCTTAAGGTCAAAGCTCTATCACAATATCTGATGAACCGAAAAAAGACAAAAGTGTTCAACCTAAACACAGCTGAACATTTATATTTGCTCAATCAGCACATCTGCAACACACAAGAAATAAAAGCCCTCAATAAGTGATGATTGACAGCTCTGATCCTTCAGGCTGCACGGGCAGAGGCTTGGCACACGTTTCCAAACACGCGGGCTGTAAGGACTCCCGCTCTGCAGGCATTGATTTTTCTGGGCTCAGTACTGCACAGCACCAGCCGGTTCTGCTGACTGCACAGACCGGACAGCGAGAGGAGTGGAAGGATCGGGGGCGCGGCGCTGGTGATACTGACGCTGCTGTGCAGCAGGCTAACCAATCATTACAGGAGACAAACGATTAAGTGGGCACAGATCACACGGCTGTGGGCTCACGAGCTCCGGTGTTCTTATCTGGGATAGATGTAAACAGCTAAAAATATGATTATTGAAAAAATACAAACATGGGTGCAGGAAAAAAAACAAAAAAAAAACAGAGCCGGCCGAGCGGCGGGACGGGTCGTGTGAGGGAGCTGCAGCCGTTTCTGTGGAGCTCTGAGCTTCCCTGTACGGCAGCCATTTTGTGCTTCCCAGCGCTGCCTAACATGGAACTTCAGAGCTGAGAACTGCAGAACAGCTCAAAGTGCAAAACACACAGAGAACGAACGACAACAGGCTGCATGGAAGCAAAGGAATTTTAAAAAGCAACTAAAACAAAGTCATGAAGCAAACATGCAGTTTTTGTTGATGAATGTGTAAAAATGTCAGGAATGCTGCTCCTCCTTCAGTATTCCTTCATCCTCAAACTCTCCTGTTTGCTCTTTTGAGTGAAGCTGTGCCGTCTCTGACTCATCTGCTCTCCTCTCCGCTGCCCTAATGTATTCCATTTGCAGATTACTTCACTGAATCAATCAGGCCCGACCAGAGCCATTAGTCTGTCAGACCGGCCGGCCTTCTTCTTCTTTGTAGCGTACGAAAAACAGAAAGTGGAAGAGGAGCAGCACATCAGGCCTGAGATAATGAAACAGAGCTGGAATGTGTGACCCAGGAGGCAGGGAAGTAGATCTGGTGTTGTTGGGGGGGGGGCACAGTTCATCCTTCAGTCACACTCTCTCTCATCCTCAGACTGTCTTTCACAGCCTAGTTGGCAGGGTTCCTTACG
Organism: Thalassophryne amazonica; assembly: GCF_902500255.1. Classification (NCBI taxonomy): domain Eukaryota; kingdom Metazoa; phylum Chordata; class Actinopteri; order Batrachoidiformes; family Batrachoididae; genus Thalassophryne; species Thalassophryne amazonica. Next base: position 66,488,565 of record NC_047122.1, read on the forward strand.
CTCAGGACGGCTAAGGTCTAAACACACCGGGGGGGGGCATACATACATGCCCCCACATCCTCTATAAAGAGATAATACCTTAGAGAGTAAGGAGGAGGGGGGGTTACTGCATCCCCGGGGTTGCCATGGTTACTAAGATCCACGTGGTTGGCACATTAGACCACACAACCCCCCCAGTGAGGTCACAGCGCAGTCAGCTACTACAAAAGAAGAAGCCCGTCATTGTTGCAGGAAACACAGACACACCAAATCCGCAGGTCCTCCCTTCGTTCTGCCCGCGGCCGCTTTAATTACGCGCTCGCCTCTGGGGCTCGGCGACGACGAGGCCCGAGAGACGAGGGCACAGGGCGGACACACGCAGGTGATGACAGGCCGCGCTGCTCGCCGTCAGCGGGGTTTCTGTTGACCTCGTGTTGACAGCACTCCTGTTCACGCCCCGTTCAGGACAACCAATCAGCAGAAAGGTCGTCTTTCTCTTCAAAGCCCAACATAAAGAGATTCTTCTCCACATTTACTCACCGTGTTTCTCTTCTACCTGCTCCATCACTGACATAAATAAGCACAGAATCTTATCATACCCAGACTGCAATCACGGCACATGTCAGACTGAACATACTCTGTGGAGTTTGTGGCTCCGCCTTTCATCACTCTGTGCTAAATCGTGATTGGACAGGAGCAGCAGATGTCCAGTATCATCCTGATGCCACGTCCAAGCACCTGGCAGGAGTCTCACCTGCATCCAGGAGCATCGCTGAGCGAGAAGAAGCTTCTGGAAAGTCCAGCAAAGGCTTTTTAAGAAGGAAACTCCAGCCCCAGCTGGAGGTTTGCAGGACTGAGCTCAGCCATAAGGGGGCGCTCCCATCCCACTATGACAGGAGAACTGGAGGAAGGAGGAGAAACGAGGCCCCTGCCTCACACAGCAGCAGCCATTACAGGGCTTCACACACAGCACCAACTAACTACAAATGCCACACACACTCAGCGCTCCACAGGTGCGCTGTGACCCCTGATCCCGCCCACATCACACACCCGACAAGGCCACTCAAGCATGACTGAAACGATCCCCACGATCTCACTACTAACAAAAATGCACCTGAACACTGGGCCTTGTGAGGAAAGAACGTTAAAAATAGTTATCCAGCTCTGCCAGCACGAGTCTGATGATGGGAGACATTTTTCAAACAAACATTTATAATCTGAACAGCTCATTATGTGGAACCAACTTTTATTTTCCAAGTACTACATCACTTTAATACTTCAGTACTACAAATCACTTCTCATTCACACACCAACAATGTAGTTTAATTCTAGAATTTTTAATTCTCTAACCAGGTTAGTCCCACTGAGATCAAGATCTCTTTTACAAGGAAGACCTGGACAGTTATAATGTTTCCAGTCCAACTAACCAGCATGTCTCTGGATGTGGGGGGAAACTGGAGCACCCGGAGGAAACCCACACAAACATGGAGAGAACACGCAAACTCCACACAGAAAGGCCACAGGTGGGAATCGATCCCACGACCTTCTTGCTGTGAGGCAACAGTGCTAAACACTAAGCCACCGTGCTGCCCATGTAAATGATATAACATGTCTAATATAGTTAAAAATTTGACCTTTTGTCCAAACTAAAAAGCTTATCTGTCTTTAAGTTGGCTCTTACATGGAGCTGAGTTTGGTGCAGTTTTCACGATCAAAATAAAGGAAACGCTGGTCAAACTTGTGCCAGTTTTGACCATGTTGAAAATTTTCAAGAGCATGGCCCAAGTCCTGACGATGTCAGCCACCTCTTGCTCGGCTCCCGACGGCCTGGTGCGCGCTCACTGCACCTGATTTTCACAGTGAGCACAGAAAGAATTCCACAGAGATATCAAACGGTAAGAACAGAGCGCACACCAAGCTTGCCCAAAGTTACATCGAGTTGTGCTGATTCTGCCGCACCCTGTCCTGACTTAGAATGGACGGGGCCAAAGTGTCTGGGAGTCCATAGAGCTACAAAAAAGGGGTCTTTTCCCGACTTAGGTGTGTGCCTGTTTGGAAGAACTCAACACAAAATGCTGCCGAGCATGAGGTGCTGATGCCCTTTACCAACCTTACACTTTCACAAACTGTTTCATCTGACTGTGGCTCCATCATTTTTTAATTCATTCCTCTTGACTATCACTCTCCAACCAACCCCTGTGCCCCCCCCCCCAAATAAAGACTTTTAACAATGCACAGCCCTTTGTAGCTTTAGCTAACCTAGCTTTAAACCTCTCTGCTCAAGTTGCTAAACAGTCAATACATATTGGTTTTTGATCATGTTTGGAAACTAAAGTTTCCTAAAACATCCCAGAATAATATGAAAACATTTCCAAATTGATGTGCTGTCGTTTTGCTTTTTGACCAGTAAGTATGAAAATCAAAATTATATATGGAAATGATCACCAACTATGATTCCTAAATCTACAGCTACTACGCTATTTCACAGTTTCTATTCTGTGCCAGGCCCAACCTTTTACTATCATTTATAATAACTGGGCCATTGAATTTTGATTAAAACTGTTAACAAATCCATACAAAAAATGCAGGCAAAAATATAACCTGCAAAAACAGAAAAATAACAAAATTGTAAAAGAGCAAGAGGGAAAAATACTTTGATTAATGGCAGTAAACCTAAAGAGATCATATGAGCTGTACTCTAATATAGGAAAACAGGTGTCTTAAAAATGGATATTACAGTTATCAAACTAAACTACCCCACAGACAGACAACAAAAATACATACAATTTCAGATCTATCAATCGAACCTTTTCATTGTCTGTTGCATTAAATGAAATAGAATGTGGTATCTATTTTTTAATCACAGACTGTCTGGGCATGATACAGGGGAAAACAAACAAACAAAAAAAAAACCCAAACAAACAAACAACAAAACAGAATTCCAGATAGGGACTTCTGTTACATATGTCACACAAGTTGAAAACAAGCTGTTTCAGGCCTAAAGCCTCTTCACATCAGGAGATTTGCTACATGTGCAGACAAATAACTGCCATTATTAAGAGGTTTAATATTCCATTAAATGCAAAAGTAGATAAAATAATTTTGTATAAAATGACCCTTTTAACATTACTGACAGGCCTGCAGTTAAAAAGATTAAGTCCACCTTTAAGTCTTCATCAGTAAGCAATTTTACACTAAACACTTCCCATTTCCCTAATTGAGCTACTCTGCGGGGTTGAATACAGTGATGTGCAACGCACAAATACTGCAGGCGTGTGTAGGTCATAATATAGAGTGGGGGGTGGTGGGGGTCTGATTGCACTGAATAATTGGGGAGATGGTGTATGTGCGTGGGGAGGCCCTTTTGTACTGATCACAATGGAAGCAGGGAGTCCCAGAGCACCGCGCAGATGCCCAAGTAAGGCAGGCAGCTGCCCTGCCTGAGCTGAGGGGCGGTGAGGAGGCTCCAGGCCCCTACAGTCAGTCTGCCTGCTTTCTAACAGAGCAACACCCTCCTCTTTTCATCATACCCTCTCTAGGGGCTGCAAGCACAGCAACTGACACCACCAGTAAATTAACTAAGGAGAGAAAATAAAGATATTCGAGGTTATTTCATTGCGAGAGAGTTAATATGAGAGCGAGGCTGCGTTCATCCATCGAGGCTGAGCAGCGTGTTCCAATGAGAGCAGGCGAAGGTAGAGGACGGACATTACTGCAGTCAGTCTTTGTGCTGCAAAACTAGCTCAGCAGAGGGGAGGGGCCGAGTGTGTGTGTGTGTGTGTGTGTGTGTGTGCGCGCAAAACAAGGCCCGGGTTTTACAGGCTGGAAGAAAAAAAAAAACAATTCACTAAAGCAAACGCAAAACAACACACTTTGTCAGCAGATTGAATTTGTTCAAGTACATTAATTAAAAATCACAGAGAAAAAAGGGGGGAGAGAGACTGAGCAGGGGAGAGAAACAAACGAGAGCGAGCTAGGAGGGGGTGAGAGCACAAAACGCACCCTGGAATCTGAATAAGACACGTCCGCACAGGAAGCAAAGGCCCCAGAATAGCAACAGGAAACTGGCCCCAGACTCTGAATGTTGTACCGTCAGAGCCTCGCAAAACAAGGCTGTGCTGCACGGCGGCGTTATGAAAGCTGGTTTACAGAGAGAGAGAGAGAAGACACGAGGAGGCGGAGGGAAAATAATAATATATATACATAAGAATTTAAGGAGAAAAAGGGGGACTGGAGTGAAATAAAAGCAGTAAAAAAGAGAGAAATGCAGCACAAACGCAGTGTAACACTGAGAAGAGCAGAGAGGGGGGTTGGGCGGCGTAGGAGAGGAAAAAGTGGGCCGGCCTTGTCAGGCTGATTGCTCCAGAGCTATGTCGCAAAAACAAGCTTAGCTGCCGCAGGAGAGCTGGGCTGGGCTGAGCGGGGAACGGGGGGAGGAGCCTCGGAGGACGGATCGGCACATGGATCGGAAGGCCCCTGGTTCCAGCTCAGGAGCTTTGGCACGTACATTAAAGGTCGTGAGAGGAGTGTTATGGTGATGTGGGTGGTCCCTCGGCTTTCCAAACACTGAGGGAGGAGTTCTGATCAAAAGCCGTTTAAAGTACGACCTCTGACCTATCGAGAGCGTCAGAAAAATATAAACACGTTGGTGTTTGTTTCAATAAAATGACTTCAGTTTGAAGATGCTCACACGCTGTTACATGTGTTCTGGCTCATTTACAGAGTTTATTTCTCATTTCTTGTCCGTTGCCATCGCAAATAAACAGCGTGACCCTTTAACCCTTTACCGGTTAAAATATAACAACTTCAGGTGAAACCTCTTATTCAGGAATCCGAGAGAAACGCAGAAGAAAGAAAAACAAACAAGCAGAGCGAACGTGTGACCAACATGTGACCTTCCTCTGAAGTCCGGAGCACATTCAGACGCATCAGGAAAAACGAGCACCACGAGCAGTGGGCGGGGCCGCACGGGATTAGTCCCACTGCTGGGAACGGACTTACAAAAGACCTGGGAGAGGGTGAGGAGCACTTTTTCCTTTCTTTAAAGGAGATGCAGTGTGGGAGGGAGAGAACTGGTGGTGGTCCTGCTATTGCCATTCCTGTTGGCTGACACAAAGAGGAAGTGTCACTTCCAAGGAGTATAAAAGCCGATGATGACAGCAAAGACTTTGGCCTCCTCCTCCTCCTCCTCCTCCTCCCAGATCTCCCACTGAGCCAGGAGTCCACATTCCCCAAGTTCAATGGTAAACATGGACTCCTAAGGAGGACGGGAGCTTTTTACTGACCCTCCCGTTATTTCACTCGATCCATCTGTCTAGTCCCACTATCACAACAACAGGGATGGGAACCAGGAACCAGTTCCAACTATCGTGATAGTATGCCTCTGAACAGATCAGTTTAAGTCAACACTGATGGGCTTTTCGTCAGTTCTACGTTTACCAAAATGTGTCACAACAGCAAGCCGAGTCTGCTGCTGTTGGAAACAACAAAGCGGAGTCGTAGTTGAGAGAACAAAGTGGTCCAAGGTGTGGCTTCATCCATCCATTTTATTTACCCGCTGACTCCAGTTAATGGTGACAGGGGGACTGGAGCCCATCCCAGAAATCACAGGGTGTGAAGCACTCCAAGGCGTAGCTTCATTCCATGAAAAAAGATGACAACAGTGCGACTCCTAAGTCCCTTCAGCTTCTCCCTCGTTTTCACTCCAGGTTGCCACAGCAGATCTGCATGCAGAGTTGGCACAAGTTTTACGCCGGATGCCCTTCCTGATGCAACTCCATATCACATGGACAATTGGAAAGGGTGGTCTTGAAACGGGAACCTTCCACACTGGAAACAAGCGCATTAACTGCTGACCACCGCAACAACAGCACAACTTGTCCGGTTTGTAAAAGGATTTTGGTGGAAACACCACTCGTTCTACTGCTTCCCAAACAGGCAGCACGTCCACTACTGAGGGTAAAGATCCTCATATAACAACACTTCTTTTGATGATGTCAGAATGTCGCTCTGAAGCTACAGCTCTCCCACTGGATTACTGCGAGCAAAACCACTTTCAGACTTTCTGCACAGGGAAGGAAAACAAACTGAAAAAATGCTCGTTCTCCCAGGTGAGGTCAGGTCTGGGAACAGGCACTGGTGCCCTGCATCACTGCATCCACCAGAGTATGGAAACATCTTGGGTCCTGGCTAGTAGGTACTCTGGCTACAGTCAGATGAAACACGCTCATCTTCTTGGCCTTTTCCAGTTGCTGGGATGGTCAACATAAAGGTGCTGGCGCACTGTGTCGAGAAATAGGCCAGAAGGCCCACATGTCAGAGCCAATGTTTTCTCACAGTGCACGGGATACTACTCCTCATCAGAAATCTCTATAACCACCTCTTCATTTGACACAGTCATTCCACCAGTGCCAAAGGATCCTCAGAAGAGACGTAGCACCACAGACATTCAGTCATCACCTTAAGTCACCGGTTAGCATCGTCGCTGAAGAGGAAACACCAAGAACCTGTAGATCTTCACCTCAGTATTTCTGAAAATGGTCTTTGTCTGTCCACGGATCTAGTTCCTCCATAAACCTCTCAGGTGTCTCTTGATCTCAAAGGTCCAGGACCCAGAGACTTGTATGTCACTGTGATCATCACCACACAGTCACCAAAGGCAAAGTGAAAAATTTGCACAACTTCTCAACAGGAGAACCAGAATCTCAACAAGTCCAAATTATTATCTTTTCTTTAAGGAACATTTTAATTAGTTTAACATGTCTGAATGTCATTAAGCAGATATAAACAGTTGCACTTCACCTGTGTAAACCTACTGTTTTACACCCACACACACACAAAAAGATCAGAAATCATTATGGGAATCGGGAATTAAACTGATGAGAAGAAATGTTCATGTGCGGTTATCAATAAAATCTTATTCTAATTTAAAAAACAACAACAACAACAACAAAAAAAAACCCAAAGGAAAAAAACTGATATAGTGGCATAAACGTGGCAATGCTACAATCACAGGCTACGTTTACATGCCGTTAATATTCAGGATAAGGTCAATATTCTGGTTTCTGAATCATTAGGAACAACCCGTTTACATGCTTAAGCAGACAGAGTTACTCCTGTATACATGGTCATTGGTATCATTTGGAATATCCCCATCTAAACAGAGACACACGTCTTCCACCGGTGCTTGATTTGGTCTGACGTTCGTGCAAATCCTGCTTCACGTAACTTTTCGGCCACCTTCTTGTAAATGTCGCTATCTCGGTACTTTCTACCGTCAATAAAAGACATTATATTCATGTCTTTCACGATACTAATGAAGTACTCGGTTTCCTCCTCACTCCAAAAGTGTGGTGCTGTGCTGCTGCATCTGGATTTCCCCATACTTGTTTACCTCTGCTTCTGTGGTGTCCGGTGGGTTGCACGCACCACATACAAGTAGTTGCCGTACTCAAAAGACCAAGATTCCTTGCGGACAGGACTTGCGCAGAACACAAAATAATGTTCCTTTCTATGGGGATATCCCAATGCGGGTTTATATGACCTGATATTCGGGTTAGAAAAGGAGTAACCCAGGGGTCATATTCGGGTTTTTAAAAACCGGAATATGAGCATATTCGGATTTTTGCGGGTGTTTACATGGCCGTGCGGAACCGGGTTATTGCTAATATTCTGATTATGAAAGGGTTATTGGCTGGATGTACATGTAGTCACAGTTTGGCCTTGAATCTCTGGCCCAACTTTCGATTTATCGATTCATTCATTTTCTGACGCTTATCTGAGTCACCGTGGCAACACACCAAGCAGCTCATCCCACACTTCCCTATCCTCAGCCAAGTCCTATAGCTTTTCCTGAAGTTTCCCAAGCCAGCTGGGAAATATAATCACTTCAATGTGTCCAGGGTCTCCTGTCAGTTGGATGTGTCTGGAAGACCTCTCTAGGGAGACCACCAGGGGGCATCCTCACCAGATGCTCAAACCACCTCACCTGGCTCCTTTTGATGTGAAGAAGTAGCGGCTCTACTCAAGAGTCCCTCCCAGATAGTCGAGCTTTTCACCCTGTCCAGGAGTGTAAGCCCAGATATCAGAAAGAGGAATCCCATTTGCATCACTTGTATTCGCGATCATATTCTTTCGTTGATGACCCAAAATTGATGACCATGGGTGAAATTGAGAGTCTCGCTTTGCAGCTCAGCTCCTTTTTCCACCATGATAGTCCGGTACAACATCAGACGCTGCCCCCATCTGTCTATCAATGCCACACTCCAACTTACCACCACTCGTGAACAAGACCCAAAGATACTTACACTCCTCCACTAGGGGCAGTAATGTACATGCACAGTGTTTACATAACGTGAGCACGGCTAATGGGTTTCAGAGATGATGCTGAGCCCAGGTTTTGATTGTTTAGTAATGGAAAATAATTGCATGGATCAAATCAGCACGGCGAAGGTCAGTTTTCTATTATAATGTCAATAGGCGAGCTGACTAAAGTGTGCCGTTGATTGTGTAAACAGTCTATGAACTGCTGTGCAGACAAGCGTGAGATATATGCCTGAACTCTTATTTGTAACAATAAATAAAGACTTCCAGAGAGACAGTTACTCATTCCAGGGAACAGACAGTATGACAAATACTCAACAGGTAAAGTGCGCATGTGTGTCCTGGAGGCTGTGAGAAAACAAACCAGGAACAAGCTCGACCTGTTCAGCTGGTCCGACTGTTGGTTCTTGCCTCCTCCCCCACTCACCGACAGCCTGTTTCCTACCTGCACTCCTTTATTCCCACCTCAGCACGGAGCTAACAGACGCTGGGTTTTTAGCACCTGGCTCAATCAGACCCATCTGTGCTCTGGATCAGATGATGTCTGGCAGCCACTCAACAAATGCTACTGAAGTAGCTAAATTAACATCAGCAGATATTGAACTGGGACTCAAACAAGTTCTGAGGCAGATTAAAACATCTGAATCCATACAAATCTAAAAAGAGACCTTACAAAAAGGTAGACCTGGTTTTTCTTGTTGTTAGATTTCTGTTAATAAATCAGGTTAAATGCTACAAAAACAGAAAATACACTTTGTTGATTATCATACACGCCCCGCCCCCATTATATTCTTTTCTTACAACAGGAGATAAATAGAACTTCAATCATCCTACTTTGATGTTTGGGTGCAGTAACACTGGATGGACACATGACAGACACCACCAGAATGTTGGAATGTAACTGAACACATCCCCTAACCACGTGACTACTAAACCTCCACCAAGCTTCAGAAACACTAAAGTGAACTAGAGATCTGTGACCCCCCCCCCCCCCCCCCCCAACCACGTGATTGGTTGATTAGATATCGTTAACGCGCAATTTAATAGGTGTACCTAATAAAGTGGCCATCAGTATATGGTGTATTACCATTTTGTGAAATTTACCATGTTTTACACATGTTGTAGCTTTTTTTTTTTTTTTTTAACTAAAATACAACTCAAACCATGTCAATGCTTTTGCTGAATGTTCAAACTTTGCACATAATTTATATCTTTTCAAAATGGTACTTTGGCCAAAATGGTTTCGGCCTTTAGAGTTTTGTTTGTTGATTTTTTTAATGAGGGAAAGAGTTTATTTGTTACGTCAACAACTGAGAAAATGGTCGTAAAACTCAAACTTGAAACTCAAACTTGAAAATGAATCATGATAAATAGTCTGCCAAATAGTCTGCTGTTCTTTTTGCATTTTTTTTTTTTTTTTTTTTTAAACAGAGGGGCATAGTTAGGTTGTAATCTTCAGTAATTTCCAAAATAGTTTTAAGGTCACCATGGAGTCCTAAGCAGAAAGGCACCTCGGTGCTGAATCACACGCAACCAAACACGCCACAAGTCTGTAGCGCTGAATATGACACACACTGTCACTGAGTTTCCCAGAGCAACCACTTACTTCACATAAAGTCATTCCATCAGAATCCCAGGATGCTCCACCGTGAACATCAGAACGGCTAAATTTACAGATAATACCGAAGCCACCGGTGCACTTGGAGTCTCTCGGCTGTTAGGTTCGTCTCAGCTGGCATGTCTAACCTACACAGTGTCATCTGCACTCCACAGGGGTGAGGAGCAGGAGAGGGAGAAAAAGAGGCCCCCTGGTGGGCGGGGGGAAGGATCAGTTCGTCCACACCTTAGGCAGATTAACAGCTTTCACAGCCAATCGGACAGTGCTGTTAGGGAATCCCCAAGAAGTCAGGGGGAGAAAAGAAATAAATAAGAACATACCAGGCCTGGCCTTCTTGGCCAATCGCTGAGCCCACAGAGAGATGTATAAATAAACAAGAGAAATAAATAAAAGACGAGGGAACCACATCCTGAGGGCATCCCCTACTGGCAAAGACAGCACTGCCTCTAATCCACATATCTCTCTCTCTCTCTCTCTGTCTGTCTCTCTCTCCAATCACTCACACCATTTGAAGTTATTTGTTTGCACTCCCTCAATCCGGCACCTCCTCTCTTTCTCGCCGACTCCTCTCTCCCACTTTCATTCTCTCTCATTAATGATCTCATTTCTCACTCGCCTTCCCCAAGGCCCAGAATGAGGTTAGCTCCGCAGTGTGACCTATAAACACTGCCATGGAAACAGCAGCGTGCTACAGCGAGACACCTCTTTAACGGGAGGATAAGGTGCGCGGTGGTAAGGGGCTCTGTCACCATTATCTTAGCCAGAGGCTACCAGAAGCCACACTTCACCTTCAGAAACTCTTTGGCTGGCAGAAATGCTTTTCCATTTATTTTCAAGCAATTCTGCACAAACCTGGGTCCCGTTTCCCAAAAGCATCTTAAGGTTAAGAAGATCTTACACCATGGACACATGAAAGCACAGAGATCATCCTGGACTTAAGATGCATTTCAGAAATAGAGCTCTGGATTGCATGAACATATCAACTCTGCTGCAGCAAAAGCTTACTGATACCCAACATGTTCCAAGTGAGAGGCAGAAAAGACAAAGAACAACTGGGGGTCTCACTGAAGCTGCAAGCCAATGAAGAGAGGCCAATATGGGTGAGATATGCTCTCTCCTTCTAGTCCCTGTCAGTACTCTAGCTGCAGCATTTTGAATTAACTGAAGGCTTTTCAGGGAACTTTTAGGACAACCTGATAATAATGAATTACAATAGTCCAGCCTAGAGGAAATAAATGCATGAATTAGTTTTTCAGCATCACTCTGAAACAAGACCTTTCTAATTTTAGAGATATTGCGTAAATGCAAAAAAGCAGTCCTACATATTTGTTTAATATGTGCATTGAATGACATATCCTGATCAAAAATAACTCCAAGATTTCTCACAGTATTACTAGAGGTCAGGGTAATGCCATCCAGAGTAAGGATCTGGTTAGACACCATGTTTCTAAGATTTGTGGGGCCAAGTACAATAACTTCAGTTTTATCTGAGTTTAAAAGCAGGAAATTAGAGGTCATCCATGTCTTTATGTCTGTAAGACAATCCTGCAGTTTAGCTAATTGGTGTGTGCCCTCTGGCTTCATGGATAGATAAAGCTGGGTATCATCTGCGTAACAATGAAAATTTAAGCAATGCCGTCTAATAATACTGCCTAAGGGAAGCATGTATAAAGTGAATAAAATTGGTCCTAGCACAGAACCTTGTGGATTGCCATAATTAACCTTAGTCTGTGAAGAAGATTCCCCATTTACATGAACAAATTGTAATCTATTAGATAAATATGATTCAAACCACCGCAGTGCAGTGCCTTTAATACCTATGGCATGCTCTAATCTCTGTAATCAAATTTTATGGTCAACAGTATCAAAAGCAGCACTGAGGTCTAACAGAACAAGCACAGAGATAAGTCCACTGTCTGAGACCATAAGAAGATCATTTGTAACCTTCACTAATGCTGTTTCTGTACTATGATGAATTCTAAAACCTGACTGAAACTCTTCAAATAGACCATTCCTCTGCAGATGATCAGTTAGCTGTTTTACAACTACCCTTTCAAGAATTTTTGAGAGAAAAGGAAGGTTGGAGATTGGCTTATAATTAGCTAAGATAGCTGGGTCAAGTGATGGCTTTTTAAGTAATGGTTTAATTACTGCCACCTTAAAAGCCTGTGGTACATAGCCAACTAATAAAGACAGATTGATCATATTTAAGATCGAAGCATTAAATAATGGTAGGGCTTCCTTGAGCAGCCTGGTTGGAATGGGGTCTAATAGACATGTTGATGGTTTGGATGAAGTAACTAATGAAAATAACTCAGACAGAACAATCGGAGAGAAAGAGTCTAACCAAATACCGGCATCACTGAAAGCAGCTAAAGATAACGATACATCTTTGGGATGGTTATGAGTAATTTTTTCTCTAATAGTTAAAATTTTATTAGCAAAGAAATTCATGAAGTCATTACTAGTTAAAGTTAAAGGAATACTCAGCTCAATAGAGCTCTGACTCTTTGTCAGCCTGGCTACAATGCTGAAAAGAAACCTGGGGTTGTTCTTATTTTCTTCAATTAGTGATGAGTAGTAAGATGTCCTAGCTTTACGGAGGGCTTTTTTATAGAGCAACAGACTCTTTTTCCAGGCTAAGTGAAAATCTTCTAAATTAGTGAGACGCCATTTCCTCTCCAACTTATGGGTTATCTGCTTTAAGCTGCGAGTTTGTGAGTTATACCACGGAGTCAGGCACTTCTGATTTAAAGCTCTCTTTTTCAGAGGAGCTACAGCATCCAGAGTTGTCTTCAATGAGGATGTAAAACTACTGACGAGATACTCTATCTCACTTACAGAGTTTAGGTAGCTACTCTGCACTGTGCTGGTATATGGCATTAGAGAACATAAAGAAGGAATCATATCCTTAAACCTAGTTACAGCGCTTTCTGAAAGACTTCTAGTGTAATGAAACTTATTCCCCACTGCTGGGTAGTCCATCAGAGTAAATGTAAATGTTATTAAGAAATGATCAGACAGAAGGGAGTTTTCAGGGAATACTGTTAAGTCTTCAATTTCCATACCGTAAGTCAGAACAAGATCTAAGATATGATTAAAGTGGTGGGTGGACTCATTTACATTTTGAGCAAAGCCAATTGAGTCTAATAATAGATTAAATGCAGTGTTGAGGCTGTCATTCTCAGCATCTGTGTGGATGTTAAAATCGCCGACTATAATTATCTTATCTGAGCTAAGCACTAAGTCAGACAAAAGGTCTGAAAATTCACAGAGTAACTCACAGTAACGACCAGGTGGACGATAGATAATAACAAATAAAACTGGTTTTTGGGACTTCCAATTTGTATGGACAAGACTAAGAGTCAAGCTTTCAAATGAATTAAAGCTCTGTCTGGGTTTTTGATTAATTAATAAGCTGGAGTGGAAGATTGCTGCTAATCCTCCGCCTCGGCCCGTGCTACAAGCGTTCTGGCAGTTAGTGTGACTCGGGGGTGTTGACTCATTTAAACTAACATATTCATCCTGCTGTAACCAGGTTCTGTAAGGCAGAATAAATCAATATGTTGATTTATATCATTTACTAACAGAGACTTAGAAGAGAGAGACCTAATGTTTAATAGACCACATTTAACTGTTTTAGTCTGTGGTGCAGTTGAAGGTGCTATATTATTTTTTCTTTTTGAATTTTTATGCTTAAATAGATTTTTGCTGGTTATTGGTGGTCTGGGAGCAGGCACCGTCTCTACGGGGATGGGGTAATGAGGGGATGGCAGGGGGAGAGAAGCTGCAGAGAGGTGTGTAAGACTACAACTCTGCTTCCTGGTCCCAACCCTGGATAGTCACGGTTTGGAGGATTTAAGAAAACTGGCCAGATTTCTAGAAATGAGAGCTGCTCCATCCAAAGTGGATGGATGCCGTCTCTCCTAACAAGACCAGGTTTTCCCCAGAAGCTTTGCCAATTATCTATGAAGCCCACCTCATTTTTTTTTTGGACACCACTCAGACAGCCAGCAATTCAAGGAGAACATGCGGCTAAACATGTCACTCCCGGTCCGATTGGGGAGGGGCCCAGAGAAAACTACAGAGTCCGACATTGTTTTTGCAAAGTTACACACCGATTCAATGTTAATTTTAGTGACCTCCAATTGGCGTAACTGGGTGTCATTACTGCCGACGTGAATTACAATCTTACCAAATTTACGCTTAGCCTTAGCCAGCAGTTTCAAATGTCCTTCAATGTCACCTGCTCTGGCTCCCGGAAGACAATTGACTATGGTTGCTGGTGTCGCTAACTTCACATTTCTCAAAACAGAGTCGCCAATAACCAGAGTTTGATCCTCGGCGGGTGTGTCGTCGAGTGGGGAAAAACGGTTAGAAATGTGAACGGGTTGGTGGTGTACACGGGGCTTCTGTTTAGAACTACGCTTCCTCCTCACAGTCACCCAGTCGGCCTGCTTTCCCGGCTGCTCGGGATCTGCCAGAGGGAAACTAACGGCGCCTAAGCTACCTTGGTCCGCACCGACTACAGGGGCCTGGCTAGCTGTAGAATTTTCCACGGTGCGGAGCCGAGTCTCCAATTCGCCCAGCCTGGCCTCCAAAGCTACGAATAAGCTACACTTATTACAAGTACCATTACTGCTAAAAGAGGCCGAGGAATAACTAAACATTTCACACCCAGAGCAGAAAAGTGCAGGAGAGACAGAAGAAGCCGCCATGCTAAACTGGCTAAGAGCTAGTAGCTGCACTAAGCTAGCGGATTCCTAAAAACACACAAAGTGAATAATGTGTAAATAATTTAGAGGTGATTCAGCAGAGGGAGTGCTTTAGTTAAGGCACGTGAAGATTACACTGTGAAACAAATTGTTATCTAGTTAACTAGATCAATCTAACTACGCAGATTAAACAGCTAACAGATACAGAAAAACACCGCTGTGCTCCGGAACAGGAAGTGATACAATACCGCAGTGAGAGCCAACCACCAGTAGAGGCAAGAGATCTCCAAGCCTGCTGCTTGCGGGATAATGTTGAAAGGGAAAGGGTTTGGATACCTGGAAGGAACTTGAAGAAACACCACATTTTCACATTTTAAGGAGTCAACTGAGGAACTTGAGGCTCTGATTAAGACATCTCCCAGATGTATCCTTGTGTGGACAATTTAGGCATGTCCAACTGAGAACAAACCCAAGAACAACCTGGAGACTTTATCCCACCTATCGTGGAAATGTCTTGGAAATCCCCAGGAAGTGGTTGCAAAGAATGTTGGGTTACTTTTCCTAACATGAACACACACATGAAGGAGACGCGGTCCCAAACAGATGACAAATACATTTGACAACCTCCAGCTTTAAAGACTATTATTACTTTATGTTTTGTCATCGTGATGGTTGTTTTCTACAGGTTATGACTTCATTCACTGGAATGTTTAATGTACATTCACAATGCAGGTATTGTTGCCAAGGTCTTCAAGATTTATCCAAAAAGACTGGTGAGGTACAACAAGAAAAAAGGACTAGGATGGACTCTGGCAGTCAATGAAAAATCACAAGACTATAGCGTAATATAGAATAGAGCCTTTACTGTCATTGTACATACATGCAATGAAATCTGTCCTCTGCATTTAGCCATCCTAATTACATTCAGACACAACCCAACCGCTAGGGGCAGTGTGCAGCCACAGTCTGTACACAATGAAAATGATCCACCAAGACAAAAAATAAAAATAAAACAAAATAATGTTAAATGACTCTTTCTGACTTGCACACCGTGCAGTACCAACCCGAACCACTCAGTGGAAACGGGGCCATCAGCATACGCTGGTCGTCAAGGTGTGACAGCTGCATTAATTTATGCCAGCGTTTTTAATAAATGGTTTGACAGAGCAACTATAGGAACGCAACCATGCGCCATCACACACCAGCCTACACAGGGAGTACGCCAAATGTGCGCAATTTTCCAGCGTACTCCATATGCATTTTAGCGCAACTGTATGCAAGCCCAGTGTGAAAGTGGCCTAAGCCACCATGCCGCCAATATTGCATGAATGTTTGAATTAAATGTTTCTGATTTCAAAAACATGGATTAAAAACATCTTGTGGATGCATCAAGTGATCCAATATCAACATATACCTGACGTGAGACACTGCATCTGCAATATTCCAATATATTTGAGACAACATTCCAATATTTGAGACATCTGTGCCAATTTGGAAAACATTTCCCTGCATATTTCACTAGATGGGAGTACTCCTGGCAACAAGCACAATACATAAACCTCTAAAAATAAACTTAAGTAATTAAATCTGGCTCTCAGTGAATTGCCATGCTGGCAGAAGGCAGGAAAAATATGGCCAAGATGGGAAATGACAAAAATTATCCAGTCATATGGCTTTCTAAAGCATAAAACCTCCATTAAATTTCTCTAAAAGGATTGTGGAGCTGAGTGAGAGCTTCTAGCCAAACTGTTGCACTGTGGTCCCAAAAATCCAACATTAACCCTCTAATTCAGTGTAACATTCTCACTGAGTGCGCTGTGGTCACACTACAATGTTGATTTACCCAGTTTATTACCATAATGTGCTGCTAACAACTTCTGAAACGAAGCATTTGCAGTATGAAACCGAGACAATGGTCCACGGTGTCATCAGTCACACAGTGGATCGCCCACTGTGTGACTGGCATGGAGACACATAACTATTTACTTTATTTCAATTTGTTTTAAATTTAAAGGTAAATGACACTATAATTCTTTGAAGTGGAGGATTAACAGTTAGCAGGAACAGAAGAAATGTTGGCATATTCTTTTTGATAACTAATGTAAGCTAGAACGTTCTGTGATTGGCGCCGCATCACATTAACAGACAAAACTGCAGTTTTTCCCACACACCTCACTTCTTCTCTGTACTGCACTGATGCAACACTGCTTGCTTTGAATTTGCTCCGACTGCCAACAAATTCCAGCTCTGAAATGTTCCTTTTTTCTGGCCTGAGAAAGAGCCAAGACAGTTTGGTCCATAAGTATTTGGACAACGGAAAGTTTTTAAAAACAAAAATTATTTTGCCTTGATGCACCACAACAGAATTCACATAAAACAATATGCGCTTCAACTGTAAACTGTTATAATTTAATGGGTTTCAGAAAAGAATGATGCTTTAACCATTTTTATACATTATTAGAGGCTATGAATAATTTGCCAAAAGAAATATAAAGATTATTATATTTATAACAGATTATAGTCACAGGCTTCTGTGGATGTTTCTGGAGAAATTGGGAATAGTGAAACCTTTCCCAGTTGCATCACAGTCGTACTGTTTAGACTGGAGTCTCCCATGTGCCTTTTAGCAAACTAGCCATAAATACATGGCTTCTTTTAAAGACGTTCTTCTGCAGCTCATCCACACAAAACGTACAACTTGCATGTTGCACATTTCCTGTAATCACAGCGGTGGAAGCCAATAACTGCTTCAGAGTTGCCTGGGTGTCTTGGTGGCTTCCCTCACTGGTCTCCTCCTTGCATGGTCACTCAGTTTTTAAGAACTACCTACCCCAGGAAGAGTTAGCGTACAGTATCATATTATGTGTATTTCTTCATGGTTGGTGTAAATGAAGTCCAAGACATATTCATGAACTTAGAAATGTTCCTGTATCCGACCCCTGACTCGTCAGGAGAAAAAAAAAACTGTCTGTAAAAGTGATGAGTTGTAATAAAACTACCAATTATTTATGGGCTTTGAAAGTAGAAAGACTGTGTATAACAAATGGTTGTAATTTCTAAATGATTATGGTGACATTTTTCTAAAAAGTTTCCAACAACAAGCACATATTGTCTGATTTCAACTTCAAGATGGCAAAATTACAAAAACTGCATCACTGTCCAAATACTTATGGAGCTCACTGTAAATGATGCTGTGATGAGACCTGCGTACTATGACATTCTGTTATCACTCAAGTTTTTTCAGTCTGAAAACTGATGTTCTATAAAATCTGCACAGATTAAAAAATGGAGAGAAACAAATGAGTTGACAAATTATAATTCAAGCCTGTTTCCAATTCTCTATCAATAAAACAACCAGAGAGAAAGATTGAGGATAAGGATTGAAGGTAGGGAGCTCACCGGTAAACTAGACGGCCGGCCCTGCATGCTGTCTTCTTGATTCTTGTTGGGCTGACTGGAGGGGGGAGCGTTGGACTGGGAGCTAAAGGAATCCTGGGAGAGTTCCTAATAACAATGACAGAAAAGAGATTACACTTTTTAAGGATATCGTGCACGTCCAAAAGCCAACGTTCAACTTCAGACACAAGAATTCCCCTCAAGCGTCCTAGTCTGTGCTGACAGTGGTATTAAACCACAATCATGGTGACAGTTATGTAGCACAGACGCATGATACGGAATTTCTGCCGATATGTTCAAACTCATTCTGACCGACACAACACAATACAACCTCAATTCCAATGAAGTTGGGGTGTTGTGTAAAATGTAAATAAAAACAGAATACATTGATTTTCAAATCTTCTTCAACCTATATTCAATTGAATACACCACAAAGACAAGATATTTAATGTTCAAACTGATATTTTTTGTTTTTGTGCAAATATTTGCTCATTTTGAAATGGATGCCTGCAACACGTTTCAAAAAAGCTGGGACAGTGGTATGTTTCCCACTGTGTTACATCACCTTTCCTTCTAACAACACTCAATAAGCATTTGGGAACTGAGGACACTAAAGGGCCTTTCACACTGCAGGCTTTAAAGTGGATATGATACTTTAAAGACAACATAGTCTTATTACATGTAACAAAGGTTATATAATTCGGTCAACCTAAGCGTTTTGGGAAAATGGACGCAGTTCTCCCGTTATATAAAACATTTGAACGTCCCGCCACTGAAAAATGTGCACACCCCCTGAACAGCTTCCCACTGAGCACCAAGCCGAAAATACGTCACAGGCTGTAGACCGTATCGGCTTGCGCGCCTGGCGGCCGTTGTTTACACTTTTTTTTTTTTTTGCGGCAGAAACTTTGATTAAACACAGCTCTCAGGGACTTGTTTGTCGATATGCCTGACCAGTGTGTAGCAGCATATTACACAAACACAAGGGCGAAAGGTTTTAGCCTTTTCATGTCCAGGCAGATTGATCGAAAGCTGCGGTGTTGTGTGATGCACGAAATGTCCGGCTGCTGCTCGCACACCCACATTTGCTCCAGACAGCAGACACTTTCCTCTACCGTCTCCATGTTCTCACTGCTCACAGGAACACATAAAATGTCAACCCCAAATAATATGTTCACAATAATCTTGCAGCATGTAAACACGACGGCGGCATGTAAACACGGCAGCGGCATGCAAACACGGCAGCGTAAACACGGCAGCGGCATGCAAACACGGTGGCATAAACACGGCAGCGGCATGAAAACACGGCGGCGTAAACACGGCAGCGGCATGTAAACACGACGGCGTAAACACGGCGGCAGCATGAAAACAGGGCAGCGGCATGTAAACACGACGGCGGCAACACTGCAGCGACATGCAAACAGGGTAGCGGCATGAAAACACGGCGGCGTAAACACGGCAGCGGCATGCAAACACGGCAGCGTAAACACGGCAGCGGCATGAAAACAGGGCAGTGGCATGTAAACACGACGGCGGCAACACGGCAGCGGCATGTAAACGCGACGGCGTAAACAGGGCAGCGGCATGAAAACACGGCGGCGTAAACACGGCAGCGGCATGCAAACACGGCGGCGTAAACATGGCAGCGGCATGAAAACACGGCGGCGTAAACACGGCAGCGGCATGAAAACACGGCGGCGTAAACACAGCGGCGTAAACACAGCAGCGGCATGTAAACACGGTGGCGTAAACACGGCAGCGGCATGTAAACATGGTGGTGGCATGAAAACAGGGCAGTGGCACGTAAACACGACGGCGGCATGAAAACAGGGCAGTGGCACGTAAACACGACGGCGGCAACACGGCAGCGGCATGCAAACACGGCGGCGGCATGCAAACACGGCGGCGGCATGTAAACACGGCGGCGTAAACACGGCAGAGGCATGAAAACACGGCGGCGTAAACACGGTGGCGGCATGTAAACATGGCGGCGCATGAAAACAGGGCGGCGGCATGTAAACACGGCGGCGGCATGCAAACACGGCGGCGGCATGCAAACACGGCGGCGGCATGCAAACACGGCGGCATAAACACGGCAGCGGCATGTAAACACGGCGGCGTAAACATGGCAGCGGCATGTAAACAGGGCAGCAGCATGTAAACACGACGGTGGCAACATGGCAGCGGCATGTAAACACGGCAGCGGCATGCAAACAGGGCAGCGGCATGTAAACACGGCAGCAGCATGCAAACACGGCGGAGTAAACACGGCAGCGGCATGAAAACACGGCGGCGTAAACACGGCAGCGGCATGAAAACACGGCGGCGTAAACACGGCACCAGCATGAAAACAGGGCAGCGGCATGTAAACACGACGGCGGCGGCAAGATGGCGGCGGAGGGTAAACACGGCGGCGGCATGTAAACATGGCGGTGTAAACACGGCAGCGGCATGAAAACACGGCGGTGTAAACACGTCAGCGGCATGAAAACACAGCGGCGTAAACACGGCAGCGGCATGTAAACACGGCGGCGTAAACACGGCAGCGGCATGTAAACACGGCAGCGTAAACAGGGCAGCGGCATGTAAACACGGCGGTGTAAACACGGCAGCGGCATGAAAACACGGTGGTGTAAACACGGCAGCAGCATGAAAACACAGCGGCGTAAACACGGCAGCGGCATGTAAACACGGCGGCGTAAACACGGCAGCGGCATGTAAACACGGCGGCGTAAACATGGTGGTGGCATGAAAACAGGGCAGTGGCACGTAAACACGACGGCGGCAACACGGCAGCGGCATGTAAACACGGCGGCGGCATGCAAACACGGCGGCGGCATGTAAACAGGGCAGCAGCATGTAAACACGACGGTGGCAACATGGCAGCGGCATGTAAACACGGCAGCGGCATGCAAACAGGGCAGCGGCATGTAAACACGGCAGCAGCATGCAAACACGGCGGAGTAAACACGGCAGCGGCATGAAAACGCGGCGGCGTAAACACGGCAGCGGCATGAAAACACGGCGGCGTAAACACGGCACCAGCATGAAAACAGGGCAGCGGCATGTAAACACGACGGCGGCAAGACGGCGGCGGCAAGACGGCGGCGGAGGGTAAACACGGCGGCGGCATGTAAACATGACATAATTAGAGTAATTAGTGTGTTATAAACAGCAGCAACAAAAATCAAAGCCTCCCTTACCATTCCATATTCTGCAGCCTTTCAAAATCCATTGGAACTGGCACGTCTCTTGCCTCTGCTTCGGCTCTGCCATAAACACTGTCGGCATTATTTTCGCTGCCAGAATACTCCTGGCTTGAATGTTCGTCCGAAAGATACGGCTCCAATCTGTAGGGTCTAATCACTGCTGCAACATCCTCCACACTTGAAGAGGAGTCAGAAAAGTTCTTGATCTTGTCACAGTCTGAGGTCCATCTGTTCCTGTTGTCGATCGAACAAAGACGGGACTCTCCAGCCTGTGTCGTCACGGCATCATGTGACCGCTGAAGGCGCGCTGAAAGCCCGCTGTCCAATTAACATACTTTTGAGAAGCTGTACAAACTTTATTTTTCAGTGATAATGAGTATAATTACTTTCAACTTACTATAAAATATGTATATTTTGCTACTTATATCAATTTTCCTTATTTTTTTGAGGTGTCATCTCCACTTTAATGTGACGCTTTAACGCCCCTAGCGCATCAGGCCGATGCTTTCCAACGCGTCGTGACATCAGACGCGTCGCTTTGGAAGCAGCAAGGGGGCGGAGATTGCGGCTACGTCACACTCTGCCTGTTTCACACTCTGAAAAAAGTTCAGCAATCGCCATCTTGAATTTGCGTCACCTGAACCACAAAAAAAGCTTTAAAAAAAACAGCAGAACGATTCTCCCATCACCCTGCTGGGAGAAGCTTTTTTTTTTTTCAGCTACTTGTCAGAGTGACGCCGACCGAGGGAGGACTGACAACTTGGTGGGATATCGATCGAACCGCGACAGCAGGCCGACCCGCACGGAGAAGACGGCCTTCAGGCATCATCACTGGGCAGAGCGATCCAGGCCGCCGGGGTGATGGAGCAAACCCACTCAGTCCGAAATCTCCCACTTTTTGGATATATGCGAAGTCCCAGTTTACACAACGGAGGTTAGTTCTGCAGCTTTATCGAGGTGAGGATAAAATAAAAGTAAAACGTGACGTTTCTGCAATGCTGTGAATGTTTATTGATCGGCTAACGTTAGCTTAGCTTTTTAGCACAGTTGATCGGAGTGAACGCTTTAATTTGTAAATGGTTCAGTCTCTTATTTTTTACCAAATAAAGCTACAGCTTTTTTCAGACACCACAAAAGCTCAACTTTAAATAACTTATTTTTTCAGGCGTTTTTTTTTTCCACCGTTTTTTTTTTCCCCTTTTTATATATAAACTGTTTAGTGTTTCTTTATATTTAAAAAAATATTTTTATTTGTCCCAATCAGGAACATTTGTTGTGCAGACAACCAAACTTCTATTGATGAGCTGAACACCACGAAGTCCAGTCGAAAGAAAATATCTCTGCTCTAAAGCAAAACCACCAGAGTTCAAAGCTGCAGAAGAGACCTTCATCTGGTCCCAAGAATCCAGCAGAACATCACCTGCTTCTAAATAAAAGGCTCTTTCAACTGCAACTATTTTATTATTTTTTAAAAAGCTGTTTCATTTTATATTTTATCAATAAATGAACGGATCATTAAAAATGTCCACAAATCAAAGTCAAAAGACATTTGCACAGGTAGAAGCTCTCCACTTATTGTGCTCAAATTCATATTTTAGAAATGACTCTGTCCTAGTAACAACATTAAGGGCAATTACATATTTTGACAAAATTACAAGTTTAAATGACTATAAAAAAAAATCATTATGAGGTTTATGTCACAAAAATCCTACTTTACAATCACACTGCAGTCATTGTTAAATTATTTCCTGTTGCATTTATAATAAACATTTGTATTTATTTAGTGTCTTTTTCTGGTTGAAATGAGATATAAATAATCTACCAGACTTTTAAAAATGTACAAGTTTCCATGTTATTTTATTTGTCTAAACATAAATGTCCAAGGTTCCTTATGTTAAACAAGAAATTATCTAATCTGAAATAACAGGTGGTTTTAATTTACAGATGAAAGGTTTCTAAAGAACCATTTACTGATTTATTTAGCTATTTTAATTACAAGTGTTCTAAACCTTTTTTTTTAACAGTAATCAGAAATTTTGATGTAACAAACAACAACAAAAAACATTTCCAATGATTTTTCTTCAGAAAACTGCTCTATAAATGAGCAGTCCTGTCACACGTTAATGTTTTGTACAGATAAGTGGTTTCTGCACCGATCCATTTTGTAGAGATCAGTGGTTTCTGCCACTCGTCCTCCGTGTTTTGGCCCGACGCGTCGTTCCTATTGGACAATGCGAAGGTACGTCACAGCTCAGAGTGTCGAAAGTTGGATTGGATTGAACTTTGACTCCGTCAGCCTGCCGACAAGCGGCAATGCGCGCTCCCGTCAGAAGCGTCATTTTAGCTCGGCTTTTGACGCGACGCTTCTGACGCGTCTAAAAAGCAACGGGTCTCATTGAAAATAATGCTTTTTAGACCGATTTTTAACGCTTCTGACGTGTTCGGTGTGAAAGGTCCATAACTGTTGAAGCTTTGTAGGTGGAATTCTTTCCCATTCTTGCTTGATGTACGACTTCAGTTGTTCAACAGTCCGGGGTCTCCGTTGTCGTATTTTGCGCTTCATAATGCGCCACACATTTTCAATGGGCGACAGGTCTGGACTGCAGGCAGGCCTGTCTAGTACCCGCACTCTTTTACTATGAAGCCACACTGTTGGAACACGTGCAGAATGTGGCTTGGCATTGTCTTGCTGAAATAAGCAGGGACGTCCCTGAAAAAGACGTTGCTTGGATGGCAGCATGTGTTGCTCCAAAACCTGGATGTACCTTTCAGCATTGATAGTGCCATCACAGATGTGTAAGTTGCCCATGACATGGGCACTAACACCCCCCCATACCATCACAGATGCTGCAGATGCCGCTTACGTGTAGAAAGTTCTCCAGATTCTCTGAATCTTCTGATTATATTATGGACTGTAGATGATGGAATCCCCAAATTCTTTGCAATTGAAAATTGAGAAACATTGTTCTTAAACTGTTGGACTATTTTTTCATGCAGTTGTTCACAAAGTGGTGATCCTCACCCTAGTAATGCGCGATATAAACGATATACGATATAAACGATATAAAAATGGTCTATGATAGAGATTTTAATTACATGCTCTATCGCGGTAACGCATGTTGATGACGTCAACTACCCGCGACCCGCTGCGGCATGCATCAAACAACATGGTGGAAGGCGAAACGGAGCGACAAGAACTCGTGAAAAAGACCGGTGCAACTTCCATTATTTGGAATTGGTTTGGAGCAGAAAACAATACTCTGCAGAATGTATGGGGCAACAGTTTTAGCTAAGACCGGCAATACAACTAATCTGCAAAACACGCCATTGAATACCAAGAGTGCCAGCGAATGCAGGCGGCCCCAAGCTACCAGTCCTCCATTGAACAATCATTTTCAAAAGGTACTCCTTACAATCGGAAAAGCCCGCGATGGAACGACGTTACGAGGGCTATAATTGTTTACTTGTGTAAGGACATGGTACCCTTTCAAACCGTAGAGAGACGCGGCTTTAAAACCATGATCGGAGCTATTGAGCCACGATACGAGCTGCCAAGCCGCAAATACTTTACAGAAACAGAGATGCCAAGATTATATTCCGAGCTTCGCGAAAAGGTTGAAAGAGAGCTTTGTGGTTTGAAGTACTTTGCCACTACAGCGGACCTTTGGTCGAGCCAAACCATGGACCCTTTCCTCAGCCTGACCATTCACTATATAACGGACGACTGGAATCTTGGCAGCCGGTGTTTGCAGACATCGTACTTCCCTACTGAACATACGGCCGAGGAGATAGCACAAGGACTCAAAGACGCGCTCGAGTCATGGGGTTTTAAGGAAGAAAGCCAAGTGTGCATCACCACTGATAATGGAGCGAACGTGGTCAAAGCAGCGTCTCTGAATGACTGGACCAGGCTGCAGTGCTTTGGACATAGGCTGCACCTCGCCATCAGTAGGTTAAATATTTAGTGCATAATGTTATAATATTTTAACATCCTGCTGTAGTAGGGATGGATATCGAGAACCGGTTCCTTTCGGGTATCGTTAAGAAATGATTCAATCCACCGACATCAATAACCTTTTTACTTAATGATTCCCTTATCGGTCCTTCAGAGTGGCCGTTGTTTTTGGGGGTGTTTGTCAGGAAAATTATGATTTCTCTACATTGATTACAGACCCTGCAGCGGGTATGTAATCAACTTTTCTGCAGAGCGGCTTTGCTTTCAACCTTGAACCAATCGAAGCAGTGATTCGCAGATCGAACCAGTGCTTCGATCATTGCTTCGTTGATTAATTTTTTTATTTCGCTTTCCCCCACTAAACCCATAAAGAGCATATGGTTGTGAGTATTATTTACCTTTTTATGTTAAAGCGACCTGTTATGTTCTTCTGAAACAGTTAATAGATGTATTTTATAACTTAAAAACAGGACTGATGCTAACACGTTAGCATGTGTATGGCATTTTCAATGTTAATGTTAGCAATAAGCAGTTGCAGCTGTCAAGCGTTTGTTGTCGTAAGAGTCAAATGTGCATGTAATACGGCATAGTAATGTTGCATTTGTTTAGAGATGTATAGCAAATGCTCTTTATTTGTGGCATTTGTGTTAAGTGAAGTGTGTGTGTGTGGGTATGCGGGTGTGTGTGCGCGCATGTGTGTGTGTGTGTGTGCATGCATGAGAGAGATGGAGAGTGAGATTTAATTAACAAATAGTATCTTATCAACAGAAAAAAGTGTGAAGGACCCCCGAATCGACCGTGCTGTTGCCTTATGCAAGAAGATTGTAAGTTCCTTTTCCCACTCTTGGAAAAGAAGAAAAGCACTGAAGAAAGCCCAGGTTGAGCACAATCTTCCCTTACAGCGTCTCATCACAGAAACGCCCACAAGGTGGGGGTCACGACAGATGATGATCCAGAGGGTGCTTGAGCAAGAGAAGGCCCTATCACAGGTACTGAAAGCAGACAAGAAAACCAGACACCTGGTACCCACGTGGCAAGATACAGATGTCCTGGAATACATGAGCAAGACCCTTGGCCCACTGCTTGAGTTCACAGACGCGCTGTCTGGGGAACAGTATGTCAGCGTGTCATACATTAAACCCATTCTCCACCTTTTCAATAACACTGTTCTTACTGCAGCTGATGATGATGCAGAGCTGACCAAGGACATGAAAAGGATCATCCTAGAGAACTTAAATGAGAAGTACTCAGACCCAGAAACTTTTGACCTGCTTGATATGGCCTCACTGATCGACCCACGGTTTAAAGATACATATATAGCTGATGACCGCAAGATGTTCATCAAGACCAGAGCAGTAGCAGAAATTCAGTCACTGTTGGCGGTGAAAGCTGTAATGGTCACAGAGCCACACACAAGCATAGAAGCTGCAGCTGCTGGTGTTGAAGCTGCTGAAGCTGCTGTTGAGACAGAATCGAAGAAAGTCAAACGGAGCCTGGGAAGCTTTTTCAAAAAGGCCTCTGATGGCACAGGTGCTCTCGCTGACAGAGAGGCCATCGAAGGGGAGCTAAAACGTTACCTGAGGACCATGCCGTTTGATGGAGAGACTGACCCCCTGGGCTGGTGGCGGCTGCACCAAGTTAATTTTCCCAGGGTGGCAAGACTGGCCCAGAAATATCTCTGCATCCCGGCCACAAGTGCCCCTTCTGAAAGGGCATTTAGCACAGGGGGCAACATAGTTACACGCCACCGATCTCTGTTGAAGCCAGAGACTGTAGACAAGCTTGTATTTCTGGCGAATAATCTTTAGAGCGTAACAAATGTCACATGATGTAAGCAAGTCTCAGTGAGTTCCCGGCTTTAACATTTATGTTGTATCTTACTATACAACAGCTGAGATCAAAAGTTTTAAATGTGGTGTGAAATTTATATTATTCATATGGTCTTAAGGATTTCAGTATGTTTTTTTTTTTTTTACAGAGAAGACACCAAATTTTCTGTTCTTCGCCACTTTATGCCTTCTATACTGTTTGCACTTTTTTGCTGTTAATGGTATGGCACTACTGCAACTAAACCTTTATACTTGAAAAAATGCTGTTTAGTTTACATATGTGCCTTATACTGTAAGTATTCCAATTGTGTTTTCATTTTGCACTTTAATGGTTTTATTTGAAGTATACTACACTGATACATTTAAAAAGGCTATTCCTAATACTGGAAGTATTAACTTACTTCACAGTACCAGTTCAGGTAACTAAATTTAACTATGTTGAAAGGATTTTCAGTACAGTGTCTGTTCTTTAAAAAGACACCTCTTTTGTTTTTGTTTTTATTTATATCAACATTATGTCTACAGCTTTCTGTATTATTACAGTGGGGGCATAATACATGTTGTATGCCTACATTCTATGTTCTATCTTTCTTTCAATATATTTAGCCGTTTGGCTTTCCTCAGGGTCTATGTAACCTGTTCTGAAATGATTTATTATATAATTTATGTATCGTGATAATATCGTTATCGCAAGAGGTTGCAGTGTATATCGTGATATGAATTTTTGGCCATATCGCCCATCCCTACCTCACCCCATCTTTGCTTGTGAACAGCTGAGACTTTTGGGGTTGCTCGTTTTATACCCAATCATGACACTCACAATTAGTGTCCTCAGTTCCCAGTCAATTTTTTTCTGCGTCTCACTTCAGATCCAACACAGTCATGCACCACATGCTAACTGACTAGTCTGTTAGAGACATGATTTAGCTCTGAAAAATAACACCGTTTTCAAGAGACATAAACCAATAAATTCATCATGAATCACTGATTTAAGTTGCTCTCCATCGCTCAGATAGCCAATAAAACTTTTCTGCAAGCTAAAACAATGCCTCCCATAATGCATTTGCACGTCTCCTATCGGTCACGGGTCTTGAAAACAATGACAGTCCTCTGACATTGCTCCGAAAGAAGAATCACAGATGCTGCTTTCTGCACGTGTCAGTATTAGTTTTATTCACACAAATTTGAATATCTGTGGACACAAAAATGAACTTTTTAAGCTTTTATCAGTCAATACTCTCAGTATAATCACGCGTCTCTATTATGGGAACTAGTGTAGCAATTTCCATTTCTGGAAAACATGCTAAATTTTAATGGTCGAGCAAGTGAGATTTCAGCCAATCAACATCATTTTAAGAATATCTTCCACCATGTCATCTGAAATTGGGGTGCTTAGATGATGCAGTCATCGACTGGTACAGATATGCTGATTGGCTGAAATAGGACGACCAAGAAGGTCATGCATCTTATCCAGCATGGGGAACTGTGACACTGCTGCATCTTATCAATCATGGTAATTACAGCTGGACATCAGTCTCCGAGCAAACCTGGTTATCCAAGGATCTGCTGGGAATTCTCATGACTGCAGCTTCTTTTTCCTGTCAGTGTTCTCAAAGAAAAGAGAAAATGATTGTTTCCTGATCTGTAAGACTGTCTCAGTGGAAAAGTCCATCCCTCCACAAGTATTTATCAAAACGATCAATTAACTGACCTGAGAAAAGTAGATCTAGACTGTCTTTAATTAAGAAGCAATAAGACTCTCTTTGATGAGTGTCTTATCAATCTGAAAGCACTCTGACAGGAGAACAAATGTACAAAAAAAAAAAACCCACAAGGAAATGGTTTACAGGTTAACGCAGTGGATCAGAGAGTCCTCGGTGCAAATCCCCGTCAAACTGGAAAATCACAAAGGTCCCTTGGGCAAGGTCCCGGTGTGCATTTGAGCACTTTGAGTGTGTGTGTGGGTGAATGGATGAATGAATGTGATGCATCATTGTAAAGTGCTCTAAGCATCATCTGCTTCAGATGGAAAAGTGCTGCAGAAATACATTCCATATCACACTCATCCAGTGTCAGCATGCCGGTGACGCCCTCAGGCTCTCAGCTCATCTACCAAGTCAAGTTAGTGCCTTTATCAGCTCACTAATATGAATATCTGGAGCCAGACGTCAGCGCCTCGAATGACATGACGTGTGACTAACCTGGTCTATTCTGATCCTTCCCACTAAACAGTTTTACAGTTCGAAGTCCCTGTTTCAAACCACTACAGCCGCCTACTCACCTTACTGATGTGTGAAAATTTAGTTCCTTCATGAATGTCAAATTCAAATATAAAGAAAAATAGCCAAATAACTGTATTTACAGTGCATGAGCTTGTAGTTCAGTTTCATATTATCATGGGGGAATTAAGTTTATTAGAGGGGTGACAAATTACTGGGGAACAGAAAAAAAAACAAAAAAAAAAAACATCTGTGAGCTAAATGGTAAAATCATTAAGTCACGAGCGGAACGTAAAGAGCATGTGTCAGAACCTGCTGCTGTTAATAGTAATAGTGAAACAGATGGGTGTCACAGCTAACGTGTGCTAAACACGTGCGTGCAGACAGCAGTGGTGTCTCACCTGTGGAGGAGGTGGGAACCTCTGATACGGAGATTGTTGCTGTTGCTGCTGTGGTTGCTGTTGCAGGGGGGGTGTTTGGGAGTACGGTGATGGTTGTCCTTGTTGCCCGTGACCTGGAGGTTGCTGGGCTTGAGGAGGGGGACCTCCTCCTGTTTGTTGCTGTTGTGCAGGTCCTTGCTGTTGTTGCTGTGGGGTTTGTGGTTGTGACGGTTGCCCTGGCCCACTGGACTGTAGGTAGCCAGCTTGACCCTGAGGGGCCTGCTGACTCTGAGAACCTGGAGCCTGCTGTTGCTGAGGCTGTTGCTGCTGTGGAGGGACGTAGGGTGGCTGCCCTGGCTGAGACTGTGGGGGTTGACTATAGGGGGGCTGACCTGCAGGAGGGCCATGAGAACCTTGGGATTGTGGGTAAGGTGGTCCTGACTGCCCAAGTTGGTTAGGGGACTGTGAAGGGTGGCCCTGTTGGGAATAAGGGGGTCCAGAGCTGCCTTGAGGCTGGCCAGGATAAGGTGTCTGCTGCTGGCCAGGGTGTGGCGGGGGTCCGTGTTGACCATAGTAGCCTTGACTCTGCTGGCTGTAGCCACCTGGTCCCTGCTGTCCATAGGCTGACATCTAAACATGGAAGAAGGAGGATTAGGCTCATTAGGACACATACCTGCATTGGGAATCATTTGCATTTTAAGATGTGAGTGACTGGTCACACTGTCATTTTTGCTGGGGATGGATGATTTCTTGATTTAAAAACAAAACAAAACAAAGCAAAACAAAAACACCACCAAAAAAGACAATCAGGATTTAAGAATGTGGCAACATCAATTTGATGACCAGTCTGTTTTTGATACAGTGTCTGGGGTCCGGTCAAATCTGATCGATCTGTGTGCAATGAATGATATTTGGTAGGACTATGACCATGTCACTCCAGTCTATCAGCAAGCGACAGCAGACTGTAGCTTCCATTTCAGCACAAGAAGGAAACTATTTAAACAGCTAATAAAACTGAAGATCTCTGGCCCGGCTGGCTGAGCTGACACTGAGAACCTGTGCAGAGCTACATTTTTCTTCCCCCACTGAAACCTAATTAAAGAATGGAACCAATAATCAGAATACTGGCATCCACGGGCAGATATTTTATCAATTCCCATCTCTGCACTGCACCAGGTGTACATGGGAAGACTGGAAGAGCTGCCTAGTAAAGTCCAGTGCTGTGGTGTCGCTGCTGACATGAGGTCTGGAACTGCAGAGCCCCTGAAGCCTCACTGTCCATGAGGTCAACGAGGAGGGGAACTCCACCAACGAATGTTTCTTTGACAAACTATTGCTGAACACCAGCGTTTCTTTCAATGTGGGGGTTCTAAAAGGATCACAACAAGTTCCTACTGAATGTGATGCAAATGTTATCAAAGCAGTTTCCTTTGATCGTAGGAGGCAGCTGCAGTTTTGGGCACTGACTATCTAATAACTGGGAAGTTAAAAGGTGAACAGCCAGGAGTGATTATGTCATACAATCAATTATAATCAATCAATCAATCATAATCAGTGTTATGAATCAGACATATCCTCGTTTGAGTACTCTGCAGTTTTCTCGATCTAATGCATATACGGTGGACAACCTGACAGTCACACAATGTGCATCGTCTCACACCAATAACAAATATGATCTTATAATCGGCTGCATTTCTTATCTCCAGGAGTGAAGGTTTTTTTTTTCTGCAGGTAAACACGGAGCTGCTGTGCATCAGGGCTGCAGTCACAGCTGTGTAGGTTTTATTTCACACTCTGTATCTTATCTTCTGTGACAACATTTATTTGTGTTGGGGGGGGGTATTTTTTGACAGAGCACATTCAATTTAGGCTTTTTTGGTGTGTTTCTGTGTGTGCGTGACATGCATATTTTATTTTATTTTTATTTGACTAGTAGCTGAAACAGGTCATCAGCTACAGCTCCTGTCAAATGTTTTATACTATAAACTTTAGAATATTAATTACCATCAGCTTTTCCTTTGGTATAATCCATGTAACAGAGCTCTGGTAAAACAGAGCGTTCGGTAAAACTGCAAAGCAGAAAGTGGTGTCTTGGAACCCAACAGCAGTCATTTGGCCTTTTTTAATCACTGAAATGTTTTTTTTTTTTTTAGTTTGTATTTATATTTTCCACGTCTGTGACCAGTGTTGCCACAGTAACTTTGACAAGTTACTTTATCAGATAGTTTATACAGTTACACTTTACAGTTGCTTCATTCGCAGCTGCAGACAACTTGTCAGCAGCTGCGAATGTAACTAATAAGGTAACTAGTAATCTAACTTGGTTATTTTTAAGATAGAGTACTCAGCAAAGTAACTCTTAGTTACTGCATGAAAAAGCGAGACACATTCCACTGTGTCAACATTATATAATATATAAATCAAAGAACTGCAAACTATCTTAAAAGAGATTAACGTTTACTTGTCTCTATGACAACCTTAAAAGAGATTAACGTTTACTTGTCTCTATGACAACCCAAAATTTCAGCAGTCACAGGGTGTGAGGCGGGGTTCACCCTGGACAGGACGCCAGTCTGTCACAGAGACACATTCAAACCCACACGCACACCTACGGACAATTTAAAGTCTACAATTCACCTAACCTGCATGTCTTTGGATGTGGGAGGAAGCCGGAGTACCCGGAGGGAACCCACACAAACACAGGGAGAACACGCAAACTCCACACAGAAAGGTCCCAGGTGGGAATCGATCCCACGACCTTCTTACCGTGAAGCAACAGTGCTCACCAGTAAGCCATCGTGCATCATTGCTGTTTCTTGCTTGTGTAATGACAGTGATTAAGTAACAGGGATGGGAATCTTAAGGTACTTCAAGATTTGTTCAGAATACAATTTAGAGGACTGTGATTCAATTATAAAAATAAGTATTAATGAATCTTGATGCCATCTATTTTTCTAAACAGGATTTTTTCCCCTCACTGTGTGACTACTTTGTACTTATCAAATCAAAGTTTTTCTACTTTTTTAACTTTTATTATTTTATTTCAATACATTCTTTAACAGCTCAGCCACATTTGCACCTGTGTGGCTCTCATTCACTGATTCCAAATTCTAAAACCCTGTGTTGCCTCACATCCCACCTGCTAAAACCACCCGTGTAGGTGTGGCTTCAGACTGACTCATGTTTGGATTATTACCACAGCAGCAAAAAAGGTTACACTCACATCTGCAGCTTCCTTCTGCCTTTATGAGCGCCTCATCGCAATGCACATGCACACTGGTTGTGTCACCACAACGCGCTGCAGAGCACATATTAAAATGGAAACGCTGGTAGAAATGATCAGCCATGATGTTAAGACAAATAATTGTTTTGGATTCTTTATTAGCTCTTTATGAAACAACAGAATGAGTCTGCTGCCAGCTGAGCCTTTAACCTGCTTACAGGGGGTGGAGACAAAAGCTGAAATCTACTCGTTTTTTTTTTTTTTTTTTTTTTTTTTTTTTTTT
Organism: Thalassophryne amazonica; assembly: GCF_902500255.1. Classification (NCBI taxonomy): domain Eukaryota; kingdom Metazoa; phylum Chordata; class Actinopteri; order Batrachoidiformes; family Batrachoididae; genus Thalassophryne; species Thalassophryne amazonica. The sequence continues at coordinate 66,521,693 of NC_047122.1, forward strand.
TTTATTTTGAAGTTAAAACTGTCATGTGGTGTGTCACATACAGTCCAAAAACATTTTTTTTTTTTTTTTTTTGCAGCTACTCGGTGCACCATCTTTTACGGAGAAAGACTGTAACAAAGCCATGTGGCAAATGTATTTACATAAAAAGTACATTACCAGTTCAAAAAATGACTTGAGTAAAGGAAGAAACACAGGTTTACATAAGGAAGGAGAAAAGTGTTCATTAGCACCCCACACAATTAATGTCTATAAAATCAATTATTGGCATGTGTGAATCGATTTAGAATAATCCATGTCACGATAAATCTAACATTAAATTTTTCCAACCAACCCCTGATATCCAAGCAATAAAACAACATGTATGTGTGGCTGCAGGTATATTTCTCACTATAAGCTGATGGGCCAATAGTAAGTCCCTTCGGCTGCTCCCTTGTTTGCACTTGGGGAGCAAATCCAAGGTGGATCTGCATGTTGAATTGGCACAGGTTTTACGCCGGATGCCCTTCCTGACGCAACTCCACATTACATGGAGAAATGTGGCAGGGGTGGGACTTGAACCCGGAACCTTCTGAACTGAAACCAAGCGCATTAACCACTTGGCCACCACCCCCTATAAGCTGATGAGCCAATGTGCCCATGAAACACCAAGTTCAGGGCTGTGAAATCCAAGGAAAATTTGCAGGGAGTCTGGGGACTTTTATTTGACCTGTCAATGATGATGTTGAAATAACAGAATATGACGTGGAAGTAGGACCTGGAATGATTTTCCTTTTAACTGTAAACCAAATTATGCATTAACTCAGAACAATTAAATTACATGAAATTCATGAAGACTGAAAAGACTGTTGAACCATTTCAAAAACCACAGCTAAAGCTTGTTAGAATATTTTGAAAATCAGGGTAAAATATCAATAACACACCTTATAATAAAAAAGTCACTTATATCCTTGTGTAAATTCCTGTAAATCCATTCAAAGCCACAATGTCTTTTTTTTCCTCCAATGACTGAAAGTCTACATTAATTAAAAAAGTCACTTAATCTGGTCTGAAATCCTGTTTGAACAGCACAATGTTTATTTTCCAAAGACCAAAAAAAAAAAAAAAAAAAAAAAAAAAACTTCTTACCGTGTTTCTTCAGGCCACAAGATGCAGTTTACTTTTCCCATTTCTTTTATCTGTGTTCATGATGACAAAGTTGAAATTCGACCCAGCGCCAATTCCACGAATTCTTGTCCTTATTAAACTTTTTCTACCGTGTTTCTCACCATCTTCCCTCTTTCGGATGTTGCACCGTGACACAGACATGCTGCAAAATTATCCTTTTAAAAACTCGATGGCTCTTAAAGTTTGCAATGTCCACATACTACGTTTAGCTTGGAGCAGCTGCACAGCATCGCCATAGCAACCAACCAGTCCCGCTACACAACTGTCGCAACAGCCATGCTTTGACAGAGGCATTTTAAAAACACAATTACAGAGTACAACACTAGCACCCACCCCATGATGAAATCCATGGAATTCCTTGGATCCAGAGTGTTCACAGCCCTGCAAGTTGGTGGAATTCTCAGTGTACCGTTCTACATTAGAACCATAAAAAAATAAAATACTGAGTTTTGACTTCATTGCTTTGAACTTCAATATGAGGCTTTTCATATTCTAGCTGATAGTGCAGATGAAAGCCTTTCAATACAGCCTTTTCATTTCATTACCCTCAAGGAGCGTGCAAGGAGAAAGAGCTGACCTTGTGAGGAAACACTGTAATGTAAAAAAGAGGAAGAAAAGGGGCATGTGTTGTTTTGGCAGCGTGCTTAGCTGCTCAAGAATTCAAAGAAAATGAGGAGATAGTGCAGAACTGCCACAGGTTTAAAACAACATCAAGTGGTTGTATTGTATGTGTCTGACAAGGGGAAGGAAGGGAAGCCTTTTTCTTCTCTGCAGGGCACTTATGGAGTCCACGGTCAGACACCAGGCGGCCAGTATGAGATAATAACACCACACAATGGGCACGAGACCGCGGACAGCGGACGTGAAAGGAAAGACTTCCCTCTGTGGAATTCCCATCTGTTAAGTTGCAGTGCCTGACTGAGAAGGTTCAACAAGGGTCTTACTCTTGGCTTTAAATACGTGGCTATGACAAATTTCATGTTTGTTCTCAATTCCACAACTGTCTGAAAGAGCTGCTCACTCGACTCAAAGGAAAAACATTTTATTTTTTTGCAATTGCAGTGTCAACATAAATACAGCTCACTGTTGCACCACCTGTGCGCATCTGCTTATCTGGAGCAATTAGTGTCACTCACCTGTGCCGTGAACGCCAGCAGGATCACGACACAGCGAGACTGTTTGCTGCTGGAATACCAGGTGTTAACGTCAGTGCCAAGTGGTCATTCTGAAAGCTTTCATCACAACCTTTTTGGATATTACACAATTTATTCTTCTGTCCTACAACATGGACGGGCCGCGGTGGGCAAAACTACTGTCGGACAGCGGCGAGCCATTTCATCACGTGCACTACCTGGTTTCCTGCTTGTGTTGCCCCTGCTTTCTGGAGATGTACATGTAAATCCTGGACCTGGAGTTGGCACACCGCAGGTGCAGGACACCAGCACGGGGCTCCACCTGAGTAATTCCCCTGAGGAGGTGAGCATTCAGATTCCTTTTTTGTGTGGCTTCACCGTTATCGGTGCAAACCTGATCAACGCGGGGAGTAATTATTTTAATGAACCACCGAAGCTACTTGTTGGGAATCTAAGAGAACCTGTGGACTATATAAATAACTCATCTAGTGCTACATCGTGTCGGCAAACCGCTGTGAGGAAACAGAGGCTGTACAAAACTTTTCAAACTGTCAATCACGCAAAGGTCCTTTGGGACCTGAAGTTAAAACCAAGGGGACTTTTTGGTGGACATTTAAACATCAGGAGTATTGTTGCAAAAAGTGATCAGTTAATCCATTTATTGTCAGATTCTAATCTGGACTTTGTATTTCTGAAACGTGGCTACAGCCCTCCACTCCCTCTCATGTATTCATGGTGGCAGGTTATCAGCGTTTCAGACGGGACAGACCTGTGGGTCGGGATGAGGGTGTTAATATATGTAAGAAATGACATTAAATGTGAACGGGTTGTTTTTAAAGTTGTTAACACACTGGTATATGTCAGATTGAAAATTATTCTATCCCAGCAAATATCTTTTACTATTATCGGAGTGTACAGACCCCAGATAATGTAAGAAGAAAAAGTAGAAAGGCTTAGCACATAAATATAATTTATATCAGCTCATAAAGGTGCAACAAGAACTGCCAAAAAATCTAGCACACAACATTGACCTAATCTTTACCAATAAACCAGAAAGAACCTGATTACTGGGTTATCTGATCATAATCTGACCTTGGTGGTCAGGAAGCTCACTAAAAACAGGTTTAAATTTATTTCAAAAACTCAAAAACATTTCTTCTGCATACCCAAAAGTAGACAAGCTGTGTTCCACAGTGACATCACTGAACTAGGTTGGGATGATGTAACAACCTCTGATGATCTGGAGAGCAGTTGCAATATATTTATTAATAAAATTGACTCTGTAAGAGAATGTTTAACTGTTAAAAATCCATAAAAAATGTAAAACATCTACAATGGTTAAATGAAAATGTGTGGAAACTCATGAAGGAAAGGGATGCTGCACTAAAAAAAAAGCCATTAACTCTAAAGTGAACACAGGCATGCTGGTTTTTAAAGGCCTGGGGAATAAGGTTATTTATGAACTGAGGCAGGCTAAATCTCAATTTTATCTTAATATTCTACATAATGCCAAAGGAAATAGCAAACTAATATGGCAGGACATCAATAATCTAGTGAGGAATGAGCCACTTGTCTCAGAAGATATTCAACTGAAAATTGATGGAATTTTGACAGATGACAAGTCTACTATTGCTCAAATTTTTAATCATTATTTTATTGATTCAATTAATAGGAGAAAGTTCATTGAAAGGGAATTGGATTTTGCACCCAGTACTTCTCCTGATGAAACCTTTGTTCTGGCTCAAACAGATGTCACAGAAGTGAATAAAATCATCAGCTCTTTAACAAACTCAAAATGTAGGGATGTTTTTCAGCTCGATACCATGTTTATTAAGAAACACCAAACCACGCTAGTGGCACCAATCACTCACTTAATCAATTTATCAATAAAACATAATGCTTTTCCAAGTGCATGGAAGCGACTCCTATCTTTAAGTCTGGTGACCGTCATGAAGCCAGTAATTTCAGACCAATAATTATACTTCCTGTGCTTTCAAAAGTTGCTGAGAAGGTTGTAATTAAACAACTGACTGCATATCTCGCAGATAGTAAATTTTGTTTACATCCACTGCAGTTTGGCTTTAGGCCCAATCACTCCACTGAAACAGCTGTTCGAAGCAGATAAAATTTAAACTAGACAAGGGGGGGGGTAGCTGGTGTTGTATTTTTAGATTTAAGAAAAGCATCTGATACAGTAACTCAATGTTCTTATCTCAAAACTTTCAAAAATTAATATTTCATCAGAAACGCTGCAATGGATGGCTTCTTAATTTATCTGGTAGGATGCAATGTGTTAAAGTTATTGATGTTTTTCTGATATTAAGTGTACAATGGGTGTGCCACAAAGTTCTGTTTTGGGCCCCCTCCTATTTAGTCTCCAGATTAATTATCTGCCACAGGTATGTCAAGGCATGGATCTGCAAACGTATGCCGATGATACTGTTTTATATACACATGCAAAAACTGCTGAACTAGCAGCTAGCAAGCTGAGAGCTGCTATGGAAAGTATCGCAGAGTGGCTTGACCAGTCATGTCTCAGCCTTAACATAAGACAAAGGGTATGATCTTTTCTAAATCCAACCAGTTTGCGAGTGATGAAACTGTTATAAAAGCGGAGTTGGTGCTGTATTTTTAGACTTAAGAAAAGCATTTGATACAGTAACTCATAATATTCTTATCTCAAAACTTTCAAAATATTAATATTTCATCAGAAAAGCTGCAATGGATGGCTTCTTAATTTATCTGGTAGGATGCAATGTGTTAAAGTTATTGATGTTTTTCTGATAATATTAAGTGTACAATGGGTGTGCCATAAAGTTGTGTTTTGGGCCCCCTCCTATTTAGTCTCCAGATTAATGATCTGCCACAGGTATGTCAAGGCATGGAACTGCAAACGTATGCCGATGATACTGTTTTATATACACATGCAAAAACTAGCAGCTAGCAAGCTGAGAGCTGCTATGGAAAGTATCGCAGAGTGGCTTGACCAGTCATGTCTCAGCCTTAACATAAGACAAAAGGTATGATCTTTTCTAAAACCAACCAGTTTGCGAGTGATGAAACTGTTATAAAAGCGGAGAGGATTGAGATCGTGAAGGAGTCTAAATATCTTGGTGTAGTAACTGATTCAAATCTTAACTTTAAGTCACATTTGAAAAAAAATTACCAAAACCATCAGATATAATGTGATATATTTTAGGGCAGCCTTTCAATGGATGCTGTAACCTTCATGCACGCTAAGATCCTTTCTCATTTGTCATATTGTGTCATATGTTGGGGGCAGGCTGGAGAAACAACTATTACACCACTGGAATCTGTGTATAAACAAACTTTAAAAACTCTAGATGAAAAAGTCTATGCAATATCACCACTGCAGGATTCTAGAAAAGCTTCATCTGCTTAGTTTTGAGAATTAGAAACTGTTTTCTAATTTGTGTCTTATGTTTAAGATGTTAAATGGCATGGCTCCTTCCCCATTACGTCTATTTATTAATATTCATCTGGAACAGTCTATAAGATCTACCAGAATATCGTCAATCAGAGCCCGTTCTGTGCCTTTCTGTCGTACTGCTTTTGGTCAGTCAGCTTTCTCTGTGAAAGCCACGACTCAGTGGAACACTCTCCCTGACAGCATTAAGAACTCTGATTCTAGTGGAAGCTTCAAGAACAAACTGAAAAATTTACTGAAAGCTACTCAACTCTGTAACCACTGATTTTAGAAACACTGTGTAAAATATGACTGTGTGAATGTGTTTGTGTGTATGTGAGCGTATATGAATGTGTGGATGATTTACAGCTCTGCAGCTTTGAAATAAAGTTTTTTTTATGTTTATGTTGTAATTGTGACCTGCCAAGGGACAGCAGATGTAAATTAGCTTTAAGCTAACTCTGGTACAATGCATCAAATGGAAACATTTATGTTCTTTACTGTACATTGTACATGGTCCCTTTACAAATAAATAAAGGAAGAAAGATTCTCCACAGTATTAAACAACTGTTGCCTCCATCATTATTCCCTCATAATCCTGTTTCATGATAAAAACAATCACATAAAACAGAACATCTGGTTGTTGCCCAGTTACCTTTTTTAATTTCTTGTTTCTGAAATGATGTAGCAAGAAAAAAAAGCGTTTGCCATGGAACAGTCTATGCTTGTGTAACTGAATGATGAAAACAGAAGAAATGTGAAATGAAATTATTTTGAGTGAACGTCAATTTAATGTGAGTATTAGAGGAAAATCGTGGTACATAACAAGCTGCATTCTCCATTACGATTTTAAATTTGGCGTAAATTTATGTAGAGTATTACAATGCATCGCACAAAGTATCAGATCAGAACGTATCCCCGTACAGGTGCTTTGTGGCACCAGGTACATATCACACCCTGCCAAAAAGTGTGTGTGTGTTTTATTTTTATTTTCCTCAACTGGTTTCTGCTCTGCCCTCCAGCCTGCACTTCAGTCAATGACTTGCTGAACTTTGTCATGTGTCTGTTTAATGCCTCACAGTTCTGCAGAGGGACACAGAATACTAGATTTTTATGAAAAAAAATCTGCAAATTATTTGGTAAATTTGAACATAGGACATGCAGAATAAAACACAGTTTTGGTTAACTGTCCTGACAGAAGCGGTCGCTGCACACAGTTACTTCAAAGACATCACAGCAAAGAAAACAAAAAAAGGTTTTCTGCTTGTACATGTATGTCAGTCCAAAATACTGCATGGATATCTTTACAGCACTGCAGAATAATAACAGAAGGACACACTAGACACTTGTTTGTGGAGCTGATAGTGTGCCACTGTGTGAGGTGGAGCAGAATGTGTGATTTTCGCTTGTAAAAAAAATCATGAAGCCAATCAGAATCATAGAATTTGTGCATATGGGTCCATCAGTTGTCTCTACACTTCAAAAACATCCACTGGAACACTTTGACACACTGTGGCAAGAACACATTAGGCACAATTGTTCTATAATTACAGCAGAATTAAATATATCAGAGGATGAGATTTTTGTTGTTGTTGTTAATTAAAATGGATCCCAAAGACCTTTGAGCCTTGATCAGACTGCCAGTAAAAATCTGATTCATGTGCATATTTCATTTGAATCTGATTGCAAGTCTGAACTCAAAAGTTGCATTGCCTTTGATTATTATTCTAATCCATATCCACTGAGTCACAGAGCTCTGTGTGGATTTGATGGCATTTGGACAGCAGCCATGTGACTTTCTCCCTGTGTGCGACTCATTACTTATAGCCACTAAAGTTGAAAGGATGTCAGATGAGGACTGCAACACTGAAACACAGCTCAGATCTGGTCACTTGCCATCTATAAAGTGGACACATGCAGCAGGAAATGCCTATCCAGATAAGAATAGAAAATGAAAAATGAAGTAATCTGAAGATCTGATAGGCCACAATGTCCCAGATGAATTCTAAAAGGACAATGTCATGAGTCCTGAGCTGATGAGGGTCCGCTGTCAACCCCGAATTGCATTACTCATTGAATGAAAATCACCTGATGGATGTTGGTATTTTGAGTGACAGCAGACATGGCTTCGACCTGCATTACTGTGTCTGTCTGAAAGGGTCATAATTTATAGTGCAGTAGAGAAGTACAGTTTTTGAAATTTCAAAATTTCAAACCATAACTTTGATTTTAAATTCATAAATTGCTGTTGACCCTAAAAACACATTATATTTGTTTTCAAATTGCTAAACTGGCTTCCTCTCTTCAAAATATCAGTGTGAATTTCACATTTTTATTAGTGTTCTGGCAGAGTTTTGTATTTCCTGTTTTAAAGAGGTCAAATTACACCTTTTCAGTAAAGATAAGATGAACAGTCAGGTATGTCAAAACAGATATTAATGCTTGGAGCCAAAAACACCCCACAGACAGTGAGACAATGGAATCTTTAAAAAAAAAAAAAAAAAACTGGGGCAAGTTTCCAACGTTGCAAAGAGAAACCCAGCAAAAATCCTTGAGGTTAATAATAACTGACCTGTTGTCCATACTGCATGCCTCCCATAGCACCTGGTGATCGGCCCTGCATCCCCATAGGATATCTCTGAGGTCCCGGAGGACCATAGCCCGGCCCTGGATAAGAGCCCCCCTGCTGAGGTCCAGGCCCTGCAGGAGGTCCTTGTTGCTGTTGTGAATAGGGGTTGGCTCCTCCATATGGTTGACCGCGCATCTTCCCTACCTGGTCAATCGGGTTTGGAGGCTGGAAGACACAGATTGGTGACATGTTGCAGTTGTGCAATCTAACATATGTCACTATCTTTGTTGCAATGCTCTAAAAGCAGACATGGGATCCTACCGCGATGATCTACAGCCACAGGCTAAAATACAGCAAATGTATATTTGGAACTTGTCCAACTCCACTCAGCTACTTACACATTGTGCAATCTGAATGCAAAATAGGGTGAAAAGTGCAAAAGAGTCACGTTTCATCACGTAATTAGTCACAGGTACATTTTGAGCTTAACAGGAAATAGAACGCCGTCTGTAACAGCCTTTAGGAGACAGATCCAACCAGCAAGCAGACTGCTATTTAGATGGCAAATTCAGAAGTGAGATGTTTTCATTTCAATCCAGTTTATTGTGATTAAACAGAGAAAAGTCAGCACAACAAAATGTGCAGTATCAGCCCGAGCAGCACAACAACGTGCAGCATTCAGAAGACAATCAGACAGAAAAGGCAATGCAATAAAATACAATACCACACAATATACGGCAAGATAAAATCAGATAAGTGAGCTCATTAGTAGTCTGTTATTATGGATAAAAGTGCCCGTGCACAGCAGCCCCTGATCCTGTCACTGTGTCATTCTGTGAAGTGATAAAGTGACAGTGCATGACAGTGCATTCAGTAAAGTGCATTTGATAAGTGCTTAAAAGCATATGGGCATAGAGACATTATTCAACAGATTTACAGCTCGGGGTGGGCGGGGGAAGCTGTTCCTGAGCCGTCTGGTCCAATCCCCAGGACATCGGTACACTTTCAAACTTGGATGGGGATCAGACAGGCTACTTGCAAGGGTGAGTGTGGTCATGGGTGATGCTCCATCCATGCTGGATACAGCGTTTTTGGTGGATGTCTTTGGTGGAACATAGTAGCAGCTTCTAATAGCCACTGCAGGCCATTTGGTCAGCGATGGTACAGTCATCATAGCACACTGCTGTGCTTGATGTTATGATGGTGTAGGAATGTCTTTTTAATCACACGGCAGTAAGTGGAGATCTTTCACAGAAAGGTGAAAGTTTAGAGGTAAATGTGTTGGGGTTTTGCTGGTTTGTGTGCTGGCGTTAAAATGATGATCTCGTGGAGAAAGACGAAAATTTCTTGAAAGACATTAATAAGCTACTGATGAGTCAGTGGGTGACAGCATACAATGAAACAGTTACATCAGCTGGGTTCCTTGAAAGATAAATCTAAAGCATTCTTATCAACAAATGTTTACAGTTCCTTTGCAATATGCTGTAAAAGCATAATCTCATAAAATAATATAATTAAGCAAATGCAAAATAAAAAGCACAAAGGGCAAGAAACAAAACCAGTACTGGATTTAAATGTCCTACTAGAAAGAGGGGAAACTGGCTATGAATGAATGAATGAATGAATGAGGCCACTATATCCACCAGGAGGTTTTCCCTGCCCAGGAGATCATTGTGCCAGTGGGCGGATACTGTTACGGCAGAGACGTTGGGGAGAAACAAGCTTAAGGAAATGGAAGTGTGTGCGGTGCCTGGAGCTGCGCCCACTCCTCAGCTGGAGCTACGTCAGTATGGGGGGTGGTGGTGGGCTGTGGGACAGACCGTGGCCAGTTTGGATCCACATGGCTCAGGCAGGCGGTAGTACTTGGAAAAAGGCCTTTTCTGGCTGGAGAGCCAAGGAGGAAGTGAAGGTGGGAGGGCGGGATCGTAATGAGGAACGCTCAGCTGTCAACAGCTGGAGCCAAGGTCATAAAGTGTGTCACGCTGTGTGTGTGTGTGTGTGTGTGTGTGTGTGCATAGTAGATGAGCCCAGTGGAATCCCCCCAAAATACAACACATCTCCAGAGTTAACAAAACCACTACATCAACCACACAAACCTCACCTCGACTGAACTATGACCACATAGTTCCAAATAAAATAAAATCTAAATCATTCTTTGGAGCCAGCATTTGTCTGGTCGGCACATTCAGATATCATGAACTCATCAGACCGCTGGCAGCTCCTCTGTATTTCCATCACACCCATAACAGCAGCATCTAAAAGTGAAAGCTGCAATAAAAGCTTTGAAGTAGCAACACTTTCTGGTCTTCTGACCTCAGGCAGCAGACACAAAGCTTTCATTGCTTCCCACGGTTATTAATCTGTGTGTGTGTGTGTGTGTTTTCCCCTCCCTCAAAAATCTCTTTTCCTTGGTTAAGGCAGACAACCACCAGCGCTATTTTTAGCCTGCGAGACGGAGAGGGCAGTCTGCCGAAAATGTAACAGGTCCCAGCTGCACTGCTGTTTGAACCCGGGCCAGGCCGTGCTCTTCCTGGGCTTTAATAAAGCAGCAGGCTTTGGCACTCTATGAATGACAGTGCTGCTGTGAGGGAAGGGGGACAGGGTGGAGAGCGGGGCCACTCGGCAGGAAGCGGCTGTGCTGTTATGTAGGTGTTGGGTAGCGGTGGGGAGATCAACAGGTCGCTGTGGCGGTCAACCAACATTATGCACAATATCAAATTCCACTCCAGGTTTTCCCTCTGGCCTGAGCTCCTCCAGGTTCAGGAGAGTAGGTGTGTTATGTGGCGTGTGTGTGTGTGTGTGTGTGTGTGTGTGTGTGTGTGTGTGGGGGGGGGGGGGGGGGGGGGGGGGGTGTCACTAGACTCCCCAGGGCCATTACCAGCAGCACCACAGGGGGAATAGTAACAGGCCCCAGTAGGCACTCTCCTGTGACCTCTAATGCACTTTTAACCCCTGTGTAGATGAAGGAGCCAGGCCCAAACCGCTCCGCACACCTGCCACCTCCCCTCAGCACACCACATCATCACACTGCTTTCAGCCTGGTGGTCAACTGAGGAGCAAACGCCATCAGTGCTGCCTGTTCTCAGCCCGTTCAGACAGAGATATTTGCCCAATTAAGGCAAGAACAATGAAAACACTTTTCAAAATTCTCACAAACAAAACAGAGCTGAAGGGAACAGTAAGCCTGCTATGCTATAGCTCTCTCCCGATGAGTCCGTGTCATACACAGTGTGCAATCAGCATCCTCCAAACACCACACTGGAATCTACCAACAGTATCACAAAAGTCTGTTCCAATTTCATACAAGGTTTCCAGTGATGAGTGGTCACAACCAATTTCAGGTGCTAGCTTTATGGCATTGAAAATATTTCTACACATCCTTTTCATTAAGACGTCTGGAAGCTCCGGCTCCATCACCATGGACTGAGCTGCTGTCAGGATTCCCAGCAGTTGAATCCTGAGCCACATAGACAATCTCTGCTAACAGTCCAAATCATGTCTCACTAATCTTTCATTTGGCGATGTGATCAGACAGCAAGGATAAAGGCTGTGGTACATTTCAGTAGAATCTTCAAGAAGAAATGAAACTTTTTATTACTCAAGCCGCTACAATATCCAGTAAATTCTGTGTTCACTCTGCAGGGACCCACCAAGAAGAAATGGCTACTTGCACAAATGTGTTCGACTTTAATACCGCTCTGTTGTTTCTGGTCAACATTCTACAACTGTTTTCAAAATGTAACGTCACCAGTGTTCATCGGATTTCCAGGACTATGACAGCTCCAGCCAGCAAATGAAATTCTGGATTTAAATCACGTTTCACCATATACATAGCTACAACAATAAGTAACGTTAATTAACGTCAAATACTCAAAATTCTCAAAAACATAACTAAATTAAAATGTGATGTGTAAACTGCCGCTAACGCTGTGCTGCTGCTTGCAGAGCCTGTTTGACCAGAGAGAGAAAATCCCTGGAGCCACTTATAGCGGCTGTTTGACTCAGAAAAATGGACTGCATTTATATAGCGCTTTTCCATCTATATCAAAAGTTCAAAGCTCTTTACAGTAATGCCTCACATTCACCCACACACTCACACACCAATGTCAGGCTGCTGCCATGCAAGGCGCTCACGACACAGTGCGAACAACTTGGAGATTGGTGGCCGTGCCCACAGTGATTTTCCAGCCAGATGGGGGCTTGAACCAAGGATCCTCTGATGTAAAGCCCACTGCTTAACCACTAGACCATCACATCCCCAAACAGAAAAGAAACTATACGCTACTGCTAACAGAGACTATTTTACCTGGTGGAGAAGTTAAATTTGGGTGAAGCCCAACAAAGTGGGAAACTACAATGCTCCGAGTATTTCTTTGCCCAGTTTTTAAATGCTTTCCTGCGCAAGCTCATGCTGAAACAGCATAAATAAAGTTATCAAGGGCTAGATGGGAAACAACCAACCAGTATAATTTAAAACAGGAAGTACATCACATACCATAGTGAGTGTAGTACAGTGTTGTTTTTTCTGCTTTTTCTTGGTAAAAGTAACAACTGGACACATAACCAGCACATTTGTTTGGCTTTATTGACTATGGCTAATCTCCAAAGGACACAATGAGGCACTAGCCAAACAAAAACACTTTCATGGGTATTCAAGTCAAACCTGTAATCACCCAGAGATTTATGTCTAAAGATCAAAGAAGGTTTGACATTAATGGACCGATGGCCTGTGGCCACAAAACATTACTCTGTGGCCACCACATAGCTCATGTAGGTTGCCCCTGTGGCCACCATGCTGCAAGCCTTCATAAAGACAGCATCACTTTATAGTTCCTCCAACAGCCCAATCTGTCGCACCTTTTACTTCAAAGTGCAACACAAACAGCAAACAGTGCAGAGATATTACTGTGAGTGAACATTTCGACGTTGGTACTGGACTAGGGTTGAGCAGCTGAATGATTCCATCATCCATCACCAATGACTGACTGGCATCACGATGTGGAGCCACACTCACACTAATTCCACTGTCTCTGCCAGGCAGTCTGTGAGCCGTGCACATCCTGAAACAAGTGGACACTCCGAGCACACGCTGGTCAAATGTCCCACAGGGAGACATTGTGTGGCTCAGCGTGCAGTGTGACGTCCCAAGTTTCACGCTGTGCACACGGGTTTGCCTGTCTGCATTTGTACAGTTGCGGCTGTTGTGAGCCATATGAGGCCTGATATGGCCAGTCAGGAAAGAATAAAGGTGCTTTTCTTTGTTTTGTTTTGGGTTTTTTTAAACACAAGGTTGCCTTTGGGTCTAGGGCTACAGCTATCCATTATTTTAGAAATTGAGTATGCTATTGATTATTTTGGCGATTAATCAAGTAATTGGATAAAAAGTACTTTTGCGTTTTTAAACAACATCAATACGTAGTCCAGGTCTCTCCCTAAGCAGTGGCAAAATGGCGCTACGCCGTCACGTAGATTGTCAAATTTAGTGTGTCCCTTTCTGTTTTCCTGGGTAATTACTTATTTTTTCACGTCTTTACAAGTTTTGGATCTTTCCTGGTATCAGGAGCTTACTGACACCGGACCGTAAGCACAGGCGGCCGGTGTAATCCTCAGTCAGTCACGCTGCACGTGAACGTGTGCACAGGCTGTGAAAAACTTGTCCCTTGGAGGGGTGCAACGATTTACCCAAACTGATCCAAACTGACTCCAACAATTTACCCAAACGGACCCCAAATGACTAAATGAAGTGCTTTTATTTATTTTCGGAAATGAACTCCATTCTCAAAACAGTACATGAAGCGCTCTCTCTCTCCCTCCTTCCATCTCTTTAGAATGTTGAAACAATAAACAAGGGATATTAAGTATGTAAAACTCTCTTTATCACTGAAACTAGAGATGCTGAGGAGGATCAGCCATCAGGACACTATCATAGGAGATGTCAGATATTCCAATGGGGGGTGGGGGGGGGGGAGTCAGCCTTATGGATCTGCTCAAAGTATCTGGCCCAATGGCACAGTGCAGCAGAGTCATCTTGCCACGACTGCAACAGAACAAGGTGCAGGTTTGGAAGAACATGGTGCTACAGGATCACTAGAACATGGACCATGAGTCACCTGCTGCGATGATAAACATAGTACAGATGGTTCTGATATGACGAAAGCAATGGTGTCCAAACTATTCCAGAAAGGGCCGAGGGGGTACAGGTTTTCTTTGCAGCCACTGACTCCAGCAGGTGACTTCACTGATTAACATCCCTTTGAGCAAGTGGGATGAGTTCATCAGTGAAGTCACCTGCTGGAGTCAGTGGCTGCAAAGAAAACCTGCACCCCCTCGGCCCTTTCTATAATAGTTTGGACACCACTGACCTAAAGCCTTTACAAAAACAATTGACAAGCAGTAAATAGCGAATATTTCAAGTAAAATGGTTGACCACCTTTCTTGCTTAAAACCATTTTTTTTAAGCTTCAATTAAATTTATTTAGGGCTGCAGCTATAGAATATTTTTGAAATGTAGGGTGCCTTAAATCTGTGCAGAGTGCTACACACAGACACCGTGCATCACATTACTGCTCAACCATCAAACACAACGTGACGACAGTATGAACGCCTCTTTGACATGCCGCCATAAACACATGTGACAGAAGAGCGTCAGATTTTAGAGGGAGATTCCACAACACACACAGAGGAAGACGTAGGCAGAAAAGCTGCATACCAGCCCACTGACGCATGTCTCAAACAGCTCAAGCTGAAAAGACAATCCTAAAGATGAGGAGCGTGATGACGGC
Organism: Thalassophryne amazonica; assembly: GCF_902500255.1. NCBI lineage: Eukaryota > Metazoa > Chordata > Actinopteri > Batrachoidiformes > Batrachoididae > Thalassophryne > Thalassophryne amazonica. Next base: position 66,536,768 of record NC_047122.1, read on the forward strand.
TGACATTAATACAGGCAATTAAGATTTCACAATGTGGAAAACCAAATATGTGTCCCACTATTTTATCCATTATCAACACTTTAAATTATCTCATCAGTTTATCTTCAATTGTAGTACTGAACACAATGTTTGCCCCGCTGACAAAAGGTGACTGTGAGTGACGGGTAAAAATCTTTTTTTTTTTTTAATTAAACATTTTTCTAAGAAACTGTGTCTTTATCGGCTAAATTCAGCTTCAAAAGCAGCAACTACTGTGTTCACTCGACAGCTATCTGAACTATACAGACTGGACGGTAATTCAAGCCACAACACCAGCTGCTTTCTGCTCAGTCATCAAATCAATTTGGGGAGGAAACGCCTCCTCTCTGTTTGTTTTCTCTCTTCCATAAAAAAAAAAAAAAAAAAAAAAGCCACAGAATTAGCACGTGGCTAATCTACATAGAGGAAAGCCAGAGCACACTTGGCAGGAGAGGTGACACTGAGGATATTGTGTCATGACTGGGCGGCTGGTGGATACTGCAAGTGTTCAAAACTGTGTGCGTCTGTGTGAGACGTGGGGACGGCAATTGTGTGTGTGTGTGTGTGTGTGTGTGTGTGTGTGTGTGTGTGTGTGTGTGTGTGTGTGTGTGTGTGTGTGTGTGTGTGTGTGCGCGCGTGTGGTGGGGGGGCTGGAGCTGTGCCTGAGAGCAGAGATGGAGTCGGCAGGACCGAGGAGAGCAGATGGACGGGAGAGAGGTGGAGGGGGACAGACGATAAACAACTGCTGCTAATTTAATCTGCCACGTGGCCTCAGCCCAGCGCACACACCATTGTTCTCCCATAATGCCCTTCAACATGCATCTCCACAGGACCAACACACACACCACCGATGTCCTCCCACATATGATGGTGATGACATCACACAGACAACACATCAAAGAGGAACATACACCTTACCCTGAATGGAAACTTTAGTTTTAGTCTAAGTGATTAACGTGGTGGGGGAATCACGACCCTACCGCTGTATCAGCAGACGCGAGGCGGTGCGCTGCAAGGGACAGCGCTCTACGTTTACTTTCTCCTTTCACATTCTCTGAGCTGTTACAGTCATGTTGCCAAAAATTCACCAAAGTAAAGATAAAGTGGCGTAACTTCAAACAGAATGGTAAACTTTGTGCTGTTATGAGAGGACAGGGTCTGTGTGGACAAAGCTTCATCACATTTAAAAAAAATAGGTGTTCAAACAATAATTAGACTACAATAATGCACAAAAATCCCAAATTAAAGAGCTGGAAATAAAGAAAAAAGGTGCGACTTATACTCCAGGGGTTTCCTCTTCAAAAGCCATTTTTTAAACAGGTGCAACATACACTATGGAAAATAGGGTTGTGACTACACCACAACACGAGTAACACCTCAACATGACCACTGCAGGGGTACAATTACTACAATATCAATTTTAAGGTACACACACTTACCAAAAACACAAACAACACTTGGGGGTGAGGGAGACAAAAAAGCAAAGGTCCATTAAGAGACTAATCTGCCTGAAACAATGCATGAGCTTTGGAAGTTCATCTGATCACTGAGTGACAACGCCACCCTACTCACCCAGATGCTCCTCCAGCTGTTCCATACAATTCAAAAGATGCAAATTCAGATGACAAATTCAGCTTTCGCATCTGCGAGGGAAGAAACAGCCTTTCTGGAGCTATTTCAGCTTCAAGGGAACAACAGAAAGACAACGAAAGAAACAGCATAAAGCGCTGCTCTGTAGCACAGTCATTTGACAAGCAGCTAAGGCTAAACGTAAACATACCACTGTCCCAGCTTTTTTGAAACGTGTTGCAGGCATCCATTTCAAAATGAGCAAATATTTGCACAAAAACAATAAAGTTTATCAGTTTGAACATTAAATATCTTGTCTTTGTGGTGTATTCAATTGAATACAGGCTGAAGAGGATTTGAAAATCATTGTACAACCCCTGGTAAAAATTACCGGCCTCGGAGGATGTTCATTCAGTTCAGGATTGCGGTCCTCTTAGGTCTAATGCTGTGTACACACCGGGCGCGACGTGAGCGACAGGCTGCCATGTAATCCATATGGAACAACGCGTTTTGGCGCCAAGTCACGCAGCGCGACACGAAAGAAGCGACGCGAAAGAAGCGACGCGAGTGAAGCGATTTTGCACGATTGGCGCGTTTGTGGCGCAATATTGCTTCACGTCACGTTGCGTTGCCCTCCTCCCCAAGTTGAAAAATCAGAACTTTTTCGTCTCGTCTCATCGTGCTGCGATGACCAATCAGGGACTGAATATGTAGTGACGTGGAGATGTCTGGAGTTTGACTGAAGATGTGAACATGTCCTGTCTCTGGTAGCAGCCTGTGAGCAGGACTTATGTCTCTTTTGTCCTTTATTTTACAATTATGACAGCAGGGGGAGCGGAGTTTCTTTTTATTTTTATTTTAAGTGCGCGCGCGAGCAAATCATCCATGGAGATTATTTTAGCTACTTATTAACTACACAGATGTATAATAAAACAAATGGTGACTGGTTTCTAAACACAATTATAACAGAGTTTTTGGAGTGAGCAGCAGCCCCACAGCAGGGGGAGCGGAGTTTTTTTTTTTTTTTTTTTTTACATGCACGCATGACTGAATCATCTGTGGAGAATATTTTATTAATTAACTACACAGATGTATAATAAAACAAATGGTGACTGGTTTCTAAGTACAATTATGACAGAGTTTTGGGGGAAGAGCGAGGAGCAGCCCCACAGCAGGCAGCAGAGTTTCTTTTTTTTTTTTTTTTTTTATTGTTTACATGTGCGCGCGTGAATGAGACAGGAGGTCCTCAAACTGGGTCCCGCAGAGGCGGAAGGACCGCTGAAAGCGGCCGTCATCCAGACGCAGCTCCCGAAGCAAATAATTATACTCCCTGAATTGGGAACGTCTCATGACGTTTGTCAGCTTTCCACAACAACTCGCCCCCCATGTGATCAAGGTCCGTCATGTTAACTTGACTGACAACCGGAGCCGGTGAGCGGAATGGAAGCTCCTCCTATTTGATGACGCACCAGGGCAAATTTTCGCAGCAAAAGCAGAGCGACACACCGGGCGATGGTGGCGCATCTGTCACCACGCGACCCCCGTGAATTTGTAGCGTCTGATTGCGCCCGGTGTGAACGCAGCATAAGGGCCTTAAAACATTATGAACTCACACACCATTCCAACTCATCGCTTAATTTATTACCACCCTCGAAAAATGTCAGGTACCTATTTTATAAAAGCTACCCAATCTAGAACCCGTGGATCCCCACAGACAACATCCTAGTACTGTTATAATGTTTCATGAAAATCAAGTGCACAAAAATAAATAAGAACTATTTAGGTTCATCTTCACAGTAGCAGAGCAGGATGCTCAATGGGATATGAGTTGGTCAAGCAATATGCTGTCCTTGGTACATGTCCATGTCCTCAGACAAGGCACTTGTCTGCATTGTCCCAGTACATCCAGCTATTAATGGGTATTGGATTTGGCTGGGGAAGGGACCTGTGACAGACTGGCATCCCATCCAGGCGAAGTCTTAAGCCCCATTTGGACATGATTAATCTGGCGTGGGAAGGTGGAGTAATGTCATTTAACTAAGGACGTCTGTAACATTTATGACTGATTCTCAAAAGATATACACACACACACACACAGGAATCTTTAATGACACGTGGATGTGCACTGAGTAAAAGTGGCTGAATAAAAATCACTGATGAACTCTGGCAATATGGCAGGCAGGCTTGTTTAAACCCTGTGCAATATTGTGGGATTTGACCGCTTATGGGGACAGCTGCTCCCATTTTGCAGTATATACACAATATAACTTGACACGGGAAAACGGTGTACCGTTTAGTTTTCGGCTACAATCACCAAAGGAGTTGCAAAAAGTGCAGGTTTTTTTTTTTTTTGGTTCCCAGTGGAGAAGGGAAGATGAGGCGAAAGGGTGACGTTGTGTCTACACGGCTACACAGCTAACCAGAGTAGCTACGTTCTCTCGCCTGCACAACCGCCTCAACATGTTTGCGCTCCGGGTCAGAAACAAACCGAAACACATGTCCACTTTCCACCGCATCCTCACGTTTTCTTTGCATTGTCACTTTGTTTGAATGTAGTTTGCCCAAAATCTTAGAGAATAGTAGAGAAATTACATCATATGCGTCATATTTTACCCCTTTAGCGCCCGCCCTCAAATGAGACTGCGGTGCTTAATAATTACTTGACCCCACCTGCTGTATTTAAATTAATCCTGTCTGAACAGGGCTATAGATTTTCATGTATTTCACACAACAGAATCTGGGGATAAGCCCAGACAACAACATCCTTCAAGACCTGCCTAGGACTTGGATCTTCTGCATGAGAACAGAAAGGGAGCTGCAGTCAGGTCTGGTATGTGTCTAGGTGTTTACAAAAGCAAGGACAACCTATGGTTTAGAGAGAAAAGCACAGCTGATACACGTGACTGTTGATGTGTTCTCTATCAAACATGGATATTTTAATTTATTGCAGGTGAAATTTAACAAACACATTTATCATCCCTTTATACACTAAATGTATCTAAAGGACAAGAGGTGAGTCCCGTACAGGCCCTGAGGCACATTGGGCCAGTACTTCAATCCCAGGATACCAAAACATGAAGGGCATGAGTCATCAAGTCCACATGAACCGGATGTCAGTCAAACCCAGGTTACCTGCACGTGAAGCTCCCATTTAAAGCTGGGTGGACCAAGATAATGCAGATGAAATGTTTTGTCAAAGGACACACCTGGAATTGAAACATCTGTGTATAGATAGATAGATAGATACTGGTTGTCAAACTCCTATCCCTGAGACCCACCTATCCTGGCTAAAGCTGAAGCTTATTAAGTTTCGTGGTCAATGTGTTGTAAATAATGAACAGCATAGCATCAGTGTAGCACAGCCAACCCCGATGTGGCTTTTTATATGGAATCCAGCCAGAGTCACTTTGCTGCTAACGCTAACTACAGCTCAACTGAAACACGATCTGCTCTGATATTGTCCTCAGGAGTGAGGTGATTTGATGCAATAGTACAGCAGTGGGATGAAGTTCATCTCACAGCACTTTGCCACTGCAGTGCAACAGTAACTACAACTAGAAACCATAATCATGCTCTGTCAGTACTGATGCTCGTTCTAGTTAAGGTTTGCTTTACCACCAGCTTCGGTGCACTGTTTGAGCTGTGGTGCACACTGCTCAAGCACATAGAGCATTAAATCTGTTTATTTGTTTTATTGTTGGGCAGCATTTTTCAGCATCAATCTTGTACTGCACCTCTGTCATACTTCCATAAATATACTGTCCTCCAAACACGTCCTAATGTGGAATTCTGTTTAACTCACTCATCAGACAAACACATCACTGTGTTATTGTCGTCTTTTGAGGGGGCACGAAGGAGGAAGTACTGTTCACAAGAGGGGCAAATAGTAGTGATCACCAGTGCAACTCTTTTGTGAAATGAACAAGTGCGCAGCCAGTCAGCAATAACCAGGCTAGCAGCCCCGTTCCCATGTTCCTGTTGGGTCTTTAAAGTCGTACGTGTCAAACAGCGACCAGAAAGTCGAAAACTGTAACTGAAACTACAACTGGAACCTGGGCTGATGGAAAACCACGAGTTTTGGTTTGGAGTTTCGATGCACTGATACACATTTTTCAATTCCCAGCTGATCCCAATACCTGAATTTGGCTATCTGCCGATACCAATATAACTCCGATACCAGAACTCTGTTTGCTTTAATATTATTCTTAAAAAGGAGACCTGAAAGTTCAGCTACAATTTGCCGGAAGGTGCAAGCCTAGATCGAGCTTTAAAGACATGGGAGACATATGTTTACATTGTCAAAGCAAGTGTTAAAAGTGAAAAATTAAAATTCAGTCCTCTCTCTCACACTCTCATTTGCTCTCTCTCTCACTGGTTTCCTGCTGAGCAAACTTGGCATTTTTGGAAACATGAAGGCTTTCAAGTGTAAAATAAACCGTAAATTTCTAAATGTATCATCAGCAGTGTTCATGCGAAAAAAATCTTGATTAATACTGAATTTTTTTTTATGGAGATTTTTCCCCTTTTAGTGGACAGAATCTCTGTTCAGCTGTCCTCAGCTGCACTTTGAGCTGGCGTTTCATAGCACTTCACAGCCTTGGGACGCTGAAGTGGCTAACTTTTCAGCACACATTTTCAGCAACAATTCAGTTAATTTTTCGGAAAAATCCATGCTCGGCGGCACAGACAATTTGAACACGGGAGCCAAGCAGAAATTTGCCACTACCCGTGGCTTAGAACACTGCAGAAGAGAGCTTTCTCAAACAGCTCGGCTTCAGAAACCTTCCCCCACCTCTCCTCATGCTCGGCAGCAACCAAAGCAGAGAGCATGGAGCAGCAGTTGAGAGGTTTCACAGTGGCTCCTCTCCAGTATTGGAAAACAGGTTGTATCTGTATTTTCCCATACATGAATGACGTCGGTATCGGAAGCCGATCCCAATACTGGATCAGATCGGTTGCATCCTTAAAACAAACATCACTCACTCACTCGTCATCAACCGCTTACTCCAAGGAAAGGTCACAGGGTGTGAAGCGGGGTACACCCTGGACAGGACACCAGTCTGTCGGAGGACCACATATAGACAAACAAACACATTCACACCCACACATACAATTTAAAGCTTCCAATCCACCTAACCTGCATGTCTTTGGATGTGGGAGGAAGCCGGAGCATCCGGAGGGAACACACACACATACACAGGCAGAACACGCAAACTCCACACACTGAAAGGCCACAGGTGGGAATCGATCCCATGACCTTCTTGCTGTGAGGCACCAGTGCTAACCAATAATCCACCGTGCTGCACTGGAGTACAAACATAAACTAATTAATTAATTAATAGTAATAATGATGTGGCTATGGGAAATATTCTCCCTACAGCCCAAAGCTTCCACAGTACTGTACAAGACAGTCACACAGTCAGAACATCAGCCGACACAGAGAAGCACCTGTCAATCTGAATTTGCTAATAGTACATTGTAAATGGCTGGTATTAAAGGTATTTGGCACTGTGAGCTCTTCAACAAATGACATTACTACTTTATGTGAGGACTTTTTGGAATAAAACTTTGGATCTTTGAGCAAGCTCACAATATAACACACCTGGGAGCAGTTGCTTCCATGTACTGTATCTATGTAGTAGTAAATTGTTTGTGATAAAATACTAGCAAACTGGAAACCTTTTGTTCTGAAGAATAAGAAGTCCAATTCAAGTCCCTTTTATTTTGACTTATTTAAATAGTACATTTAATTACAGCTAAACACCATGTGCATTACATTAAAATGCTTTCAACCACAAGTAAAATGCACAGTAGAGCAAAATACATAATTAGGGAAAACGCAAATTGCAAACTCACATTACCAAATAATATATATAACAACCCCAATAACAGTGAAGTTGGGACGTTGTGTAAAATATAAATAAAAACAGAATACAATGATCTGAAAATCCTCTTCAACCTATATTCAATTGAATATAGGTTTCAACTGAAAGGTGGGACAGAGCAAAAGTTCCTAACTGGAAACAGGTGAGTGTCATGATTGGGTATAAAAGGAGCATCGCCAAAAGTCCCAGCATTCACAAGCAAAGATGGGGTGAGGATCACCACTTTGTGAACAACTGCATGAAAAAATAGTCCAACAGTTTAAAGTAGACCTGCATTGAAATAAATGTGGTCAGATCTCAGAAAGAAATAGCTGATATGTATTTATAAGACCCTTATAAATGCAGTAAAGTAAATCTGCAAGCCCAAATTTGTAATTCAAAGGAGAGTAGAGAAGCTTGAATCTTCGACTGGACTGGGTTGCTTGACGCGAGGACGTTTCGCTTCAAATCGCAGAAGCTTCCTCAGCTAAAATTCTTGCTCTGGTGGTCTGACTTCTGTCTTGATTCTTGTAGAGAAGAATAATCAAGAAGTCACAAAAGCTGGAGTTTTAAACCTAACCAGACCCCTCCTACCGAGAGGCAGGAGGAGAGTCTTGACGTCTTAAAATCAAGCAACAGGAAGTTGAGGACTTTACAGAACACATCAACTCGGTGTACGACAATATCAAGTTCACACGTGAGGATGCCAGAAACAACCATTTAGCCTTCTTGGACTGTGATGTTACGATTGGAGAGAACAGGCAGCTCCAGACAGGGGTTTACAGAAAACCAACTCACACTGACCAATATCTGCTCTTTGGCTCAAACCACCCCCTTGAACACAAGCTTGGGGGGATCAGGACGCTTCAACACAGAGCCCTACAGGTGCCCACAACTGCAGAGGGAAGGGCTAAAGAACAAAAACTTGTCCAGAAAGCCCTCACAGTATGTGGGTACCCACGATGGTCCCTGGACAAAGTGCAGAAGTCCCAGAGAACAAAGAGACCAGAAAGACAGGAGACGGAGACAAGAAGAAGAGGAGTGTCTCTCCCTTATTTAGCAGGAGTAGGGGAAAAACTACAGAGAATCTTCAGACAGCACAAAATCCCAGTTTATTTTAAACCGGTTAACACCTTGAGACAGAAATTAGTTCACCCTAAGGACAGGATCCCTAGTTACAAACAGAGCAATGTAGTGTATTCTATCAGATGTCAGGAAAACTGTAACAAACACTACATAGGTGAGACTAAGCAACCTTTACACAAAAGGCTATACCAGCACCGCAGAGAGGGCGCCAGTGGACCTCAGTCTGCAGTTCATCTCCACCTTAAAGACACTAACCACACGTTTGAGGACAAGGAAGTTAAAATATTAGCCAGAGAGAAGAAATGGTTTGAGAGAGGGGTCAAGGAGGCATTCTTTGTGAAACGTTTGAAACCTAGCCTTAACCGGGGAGGGGGTCTGAGACACGCTTTATCCCCTGTTTACAATGGGGTACTCAGGTCAAAGCAGTTTCAGTCTTTTGTTCATGGTAATGAGTTATTCACGTCATCAGCAGAGTCGTCAAGGGAGCCATCACGAGAGGGACAGCTGCCCTGTCATTAGGAGGGTGTTAACTAGAGCACAATAGGTGCTAATTAGAGCTATTGTTTAGTCACCAGCCTATAGCAGTCTGCCTCTCGGTAGGAGGAGTCTGGTTAGGTTTAAAACTCCAGCTTTTGTGACTTCTTGATTATTCTTCTCTACAAGAGTCAAGACAGAAGTCAGACCACCAGAGCAAGAATTTTAGCTGAGGAAGCTTCTGCGATTTGAAGCAAAATGTCCTCGCGTCAAGCAACCCAGTCCAGTCGAAGATTCAAGCTTCTCTACTATGGAAACCACCTGGACAACTGAGAGCCTACACAGAAACATTGCGACCAACTGTGGGCATGAGGCCCTGGCACTGGTACGTAAGCTGGAAAAGACTGCTAAAAAGATAGCTAACTTTAGAAACCACTTAAGATTTAACCTGAGATGCAAACAAAACAATGTTATTCCCAAATGCATGAAGCAAAAGGCACTAGAAGAAGGTCACACAGCAGAAAAGATCCAGCACAGTTACCGTAGGAGGATTTTGGGTCTTAGAATTAGAAGGCTTCATTTTAAAATATTAGACCTCCAAAATAATCTTGATAGTCTGCACAAAATGTTAGAAACTTTAGTGGAGGAAGAGGCCCATAATAAGATCACAAAGTTCATAGTTAAAATTCAAATGGCTGAGCATTTAAAAAAGTAAGGAGCAGCAAATCAGGAAGTTTCACAACCTTTTAGTGCAGAAAAGGCGTACTTTCAGTGGGAGTATTTTTAAAGATACACCCAGACAAATTAGTGACAACGGGGAAAATTGGGTAAAGAATCTCTCCAACAGGGTTCTTACACAGACAGAAAAGGATGTGCTCGCTAAAGGACTAAATTTCTCAGTGACCCCTAAACATATACTGACAGTAGATTACATCACTGCAGTAGAGTCAGCCATTAAACATAACAGCTTGTCAGAGTCAGAAGCTGGGGACCTCCGACTAAGAGTCACAGCAGTGCTGAACAGTGCTAAGCCTCCTCCGTCCAACATCACAGGAGAAGATCGGAAAGCTTTGTCAGCACTGCAAAAGGACCAAAGCATCCTTATCCTGCCAGCGGATAAAGGCAGATGCACGGTGGTCCTGAACACATCAGACTACGAGGCCAAGATCAACAACTTGCTCAGTGACTCCAATACATACGAACGTCTGAAGAGAGACCCCACGAGTGGCTATAAGAAGAAAATCATTAGCTACCTCCAAAACCTGGAGAAAGAGGGACTCATCAACAGGCAGACATACTACAGACTGTACCCTGGGGACGCCACTCCGTGCATCTATGGACTGCCCAAAATCCACAAACAGGACGTGCCACTCAGGCCTATTGTATGTAGCACAGATTCCATCACGTACAATGTGGCCAAGCACCTCAAGTGGATTTTGGCTCCTCTAGTGGGTAACTCAGAACACCATGTGGAGAACACAAAAGATTTTGTGAACAAGATCAAGGACCTGCAGCTGGAGGCAGATGAAACAATTGTGTCTTTTAATGTGATTTCGTTGTTCACCTGCATCCCCACCGCTGAGGCTGTCTCAGCTGTGAGGCAGAGTCTGCTGGAGGATGTGTCTCTACTTGAAAGGACCAAACTCACACCAGACCACATCTGCCAGCTGTTGGAGATCTGTCTTAACACCACGTATTTCCTGTTTAGGGGGAATTACTACAGGCAGATTCATGGCTGTGCAATGGGGTCTCCGGTATCCCCCATTGTGGCCAATCTGTACATGGAGCGAGTGGAGAAGACAGCCTTGACGTCTTTCACGGGCATCTCTCCCAGTCACTGGTTCATATATGTTGATGACACATGGGTTAAAATCAAGCAACAGGAAGTTGATGACTTTACAGAACACATCAACTCGGTGGACGCCAATATCAAGTTCACACGTGAGGATGCCAGAAACAACCATTTAGCCTTCTTGGACTGTGATGTTACGATTGGAGAGAACAGGCAGCTCCAGACAGGGGTTTACAGAAAACCAACTCACACTGACCAATATCTGCTCTTTGGCTCAAACCACCCCCTTGAACACAAGCTTAGGGTGATCACGACGCTTCAACACAGAGCCCTACAGGTGCCCACAACTGCAGAGGGAAGGGCTAAAGAACAACTTGTCTGGAAAGCCCTCACAGTATGTGGGTACCCACGATGGTCCCTGGACAAAGTGCAGAAGTCCCAGAGAACAAAGAGACCAGATAGACAGGAGACAGAGACAAAAAGAAGAGGAGTGTCTCTCCCTTATTTAGCAGGAGTAGGGGAAAAACTACAGAGGATCTTCAGACAGCACAAAATCCCAGTTTACTTTAAACCTGTTAACACCTTGAGACAGAAATTAGTTCACCCTAAGGACAGGATCCCTAGTTACAAACAGAGCAATGTAGTGTATTCTATCAGATGTCAGGAAAACTGTAATGAACACTACATAGGTGAGACTAAGCAACCTTTACACAAAAGGCTATACCAGCACCGCAGAGAGGGTGCCAGTGGACCTCAGTCTGCAGTTCATCTCCACCTTAAAGACACTAACCACACGTTTGAGGACAAGGAAGTTAAAATATTAGCCAGAGAGAAGAAATGGTTTGAGAGAGGGGTCAAGGCGGCATTCCTTGTGAAACATTTGAAACCCAGCCTTAACCGGGGAGGGGGTCTGAGACACGCTTTATCCCCTGTTTACAATGGGGTACTCAGGTCAAAGCAGTTTCAGTCTTTTGTTCATGGTAATGAGTCATTCACGTCATCAGCAGAGTCGTCAAGGGAGCCATCAGGAGAGGGACAGCTGCCCTGTCATTAGGAGGGTGTTAACTAGAGCACAATAGGTGCTAATTAGAGCTATTGTTTAGTCACCAGCCTATAGCAGTCTGCCTCTCGGTAGGAGGGGTCTGGTTAGGTTTAAAACTCCAGCTTTTGTGACTTCTTGATTATTCTTCTCTACAAGAGTCAAGACAGAAGTCAGACCACTAGAGCAAGAATTTTAGCTGAGGAAGCTTCTGCGATTTGAAGCGTAACGTCCTCGCATCAAGCAACCCAGTCCAGTCGAAGATTCAAGCTTCTCTACTATGGAAACCACCTGGACAACTGAGAGCCTACACAGAAATTCAAAGGAGAAATCTTCGTTTAAAAATGACAAATTTGCGAAAGACAGTAGATTTTCAATGCGACACCACTCAATCAAACGGGCGTATGAAAAGTCCCCCAAAATAATTTTCAAGCACAAATAAAAGAAATGTGTACTCATCAAACGTGCCGCAAAACAATATGAAGTTTTTAAAAAAGTACATCCTTCTGTATGAGACAAGAAAAAGGTGCAGATGCAAACTGATGTAAATCCACAAATTACAGTTGGCGTGCGCAATGCATGCTGGGAGAGGATCTTTTCCCTGACATCTCGGCAGCGTCCCGGATGTGATGACAGTTCTGCGGAGGGCAAAATTTTAGCTGTAAATTTGTCATTTTTAAATGAAGATTTCTCCGTTGAATGACAGATCTGGGCTTGCAGATTTACTTTACTACATTCAGAAGGATCTTATGTGTAAATATAAGTCATTTTTTGTTCCAAAGATCTGACTGCATTTATTTCAATGCAGGTCTACTTTAAGAACAATGTTTCTCAACATTCAACTGCAAAGAATTTAGGGATTCCATCATCTACAGTCCATAATATAATCAGAAGATTCAGAGAATCTGGAGAACTTTCTACACATAAGCGGCAGGGCCAAAAACCAACATTGAATGCCCGTGACCTTCGATCCCTCAGGCAGCACTGCATTAAAAAGCGACATCACTGTGTAAAGGATCTTACCGCGTGGGATCAGGAACACTTCAGAAAACCATTGCCAGTTAACACAGTTCATTGCTACATCTACAAGTGCAAGTTAAAACTCTACCATGCAAAGTGAAAACAAACATCAACAACATCCAGAAACACCACCACCTTCTTTGGGCCCGAGCTCATTTGAAATGGACAGACACAAAGTGGAAAAGTGTGCTGTGGTCTGATGAGTCCACATTAGGGATGGGTATTGATAAGATTTTATCGATATCGATGCCATTATCGATTCTGCTTATCAATCCGACTGCTTATCAATTCCCTTATCGATACCTCATGAATTTTGTACTAAAAGTAGGCTTTACAGGTTTTCTATGTATTTCATTGAGTCTTAAAGTAAATAAATATGAAATTGGTCACTGTATCCTTGATCTCTGGACATAAATAAAAATAAACAAAACTGTGTTTCGTTTTGAAGTTATTAATTCAGACTGCATTCTATCGTTCTAACTCGACTCAGCAGAGAGCCGCGCAATGTTTGGAGCTGTGTGAACAGAGCGGAGGACAATTCTCATTTCTTTCTCACAACAAGACAGGAGTCCCAGTTAGTAACTTTAATCTGCACAAACGTGACTCACAATTGACATATTCAGGGATGAAAGCGGTGGAAAAACAAAAAAAGCTGAAACCCAACACCACCCACACGAAAATGTTTGAATTCTAGAAGCTCTGAATTTCAATCTGGGACTATTCCAGACGATAAACTGCAGTGAGTGCAGCATCCATTTAGGTGAGAAAAAAACAACTTTCCTTATTCAGATTCATTCCAGTAGTATTCTGCTCTTACTAGGATGCAGCAGTTTTCTAGTTTGGCAGATAGTTCTGGAGGAAATCACTGAAGGAATTAACATTGAAAATATGGTTTGACCGAAACAAACTGTCATTAAACTTAAATAAGACAGGGATGAAGTGGAGGTGTAAGAGTCACTAGGTGTTCACAGGAAACACTTATTTCTGTATGTATGTATGTATTTATTTATGTATGTTCATTGTTAGTTGTTTTTAGATTTTCTGTTGTGTTTCTATTCAGGTTCTTTTTGTCTCTTTCTCTAAAATTGTATATAATAATCATTAGATTATTAATATATAAACAAAAATAAATTTAAGAAATATTACAATTTGAAAACAAATGCACCCGAACGTGATGACAGCTGCAACTGCTTAATGCTAACTTTTAACATTGAAAACGCATTAGCATCGTTCCCGTTTTTAAGTTATAAAATACATCTATCAACTGTTTCAGAAGACCATAACAGGTCAGTTTAACATAGAAAAGGTAAATAATACTCACAGACGTATGCTCTTTAGGGTTTTAGCGGGGGAAAATTAAGCGAAAGAAAGAAAGAATAAACGAAGCAATAGATCGAAGCATTGCTTCAATCTGCGAACCACTGTATTGTATTGTATTATGCATGATATAGCACTTGCACAGAGCAGAATGCAATCATCTTAAAGTCAATCCATTCTACATGTTTGTCACTTTAACAGCTCTGGCATGTGTTAAAAAAACAAAATAAAACAAAAAACACCTTCAATCCAAGCTGTTCCTTTGTGTTTTCATTAAATAATGAATTAATTTTTTAATTAAGAAGATTGTTTTTCCTTTTTTGCATGGTTCAGCAATTACAATACATTCTTTCAGATTGTTGTATTATTGGGAAAAAGTCTCAAAAATGCAAAAATGTCTTCCAAAGCGTTCCTTTGCTGTAAGGGGTGGGGGGTGGTGGACTACATGCATTGTACTGTCTCTGTAAACTGGCGGAAGACAGCTTGGACTTTGAAAAAAAAATTTCACTCTTATGATTGGCTGGTAAGAAGGTCATATCACAAGCACCATCCTTCATCCTTCAGAAACTGACTTGGTGTGTACTTTACGTGAAGGAGAGTGAAATAGATTTTTTAGAACTGGCACAGTGGCAGCACCCAGTGCTACCCACTATTACTCCGTGCTCATGAAACAGAGCACACCACTGATGATTTGTGTGAATAAAATAGATTTGTTGCATATTTAAAGAAAGGAGTGTGTTAATGTGATTATGAAATGTGCACCACAACGCTGTAGTGAAGCAGCAAAGGCCATGACTACTTCTTTGATCTGCTGACACTACACTTATAAAGCGACACTCATTTGGTGACTTGGGTTCAACCCATCCAACACCAATCAATGTTTAAAAAAAGAAAAAAAAAAAAGCCTTGATCAGGTCGACAATGACAGCTTCAATTGGATTGGGAAATCCCAACTGTAAATGTCCAATAGGTCCCCTTTACTAAATTTCAGGATGCTAAGACAAATAGCACACACTTTGAATGTCCACTAATGACATTCGTGACTCACATCAAGTTAATTAGTTGACAAGACATGTTCAGTTTGTACATACCGTAACATTTACTCAACACACGCATTTCCACGGACCATCAGCTGATGTTGTTTTACATAATGACATTTGTTACTGCTTCACCCAGCTCCTGGAACCCCACGACTGTGGCAGTACCGCTCGTCTCCAGAGTTTGGCTGAGGACTGTTACAGAACAGTTCAGCAAAACCACAAATTACAGCCTCCAAAATGACCTCAACATAAGTCAACACCTGTCTGAAACAGACCAAGTCAAAACTGAACATTACAATCCTTATGAAAAGAGGATGAACTGTGCACCCAGAAAATATTCACAGAGGTTCACTTTTCCCACATTTTATGATGTTACAGCCTTATTCCAAAATGGATGAAAGTAATTTTTTCCTCAAACTTCTACACACAACACCCCATAATGGCAATGTGAAAAAAATGTTTTTTGAAAATTTTCAAATTTATTAAAAATAAAAAGACAAAGAAATTGCATGTACTTAAGTATTCACAGTCTTTGCCACGAGGCTCAAAATTGAGCTCAGGGGCCTCCTGTTTCCGCTGATCATCCTTGAGATGTTTCTACAACTTAACTGGAGTCCACCTGGGGTCAATTCAATTGAATGGACATGATTTGGAAAGACACACACCTGTCTACATATAAGGTCCCACAGTTGACAGTCAGAGCACAAACCAAACTTGAAGTCAAGGGAATTGTCTGTAGACCTCTGAGACAGGATTGTCTGGAGGCACAAATCTGGGGAAGGGTACAGAAACATTTCTGCTGCTTTGAAGGCCCCAAAGAGCACAGTGACCTCCATCATCTGTAAATGGAAGAAGTTCAGATCCACCAGGACTCTTCCTAGAGCTGGGCAACCGTCTAAACTGAGCGATTGGAAGAGAGGGACCTTAGTCAGAGAGGTGACCAAGAACCTGATGGTCACTCTGTCAGAGCGCCAGCATTCCTCTGTGGAGAGAGGAGAACCTTCCAGAAGGACAACCATCTCTGCAGCAATCCACCAATCAGGCCTGTATGGTAGAGTGTCCAGACGGAAGCCACTCCTTAGTAAAAGACACCGAAGGACTCTCAGACCAGGAGAAACAAAATTCTCTGGTCTGATGAAACAAAGATTGAACTCTCTGGCGTCATGTTTGGAGGAAACCAGGCACCATCTCTAAAGTGAAGCATGGTGGTGGCAGCATCATGCTGTGAGGATGTTTTTCAGCAGCAGGAACTGGGAGACTAGTCAGGATTGAGGGAAAGATGAATGCAGCAATGTACAGAGACATCCTGGATGAAAACCTGCTCCAGAGCGCTCTGGACCTCAGACTGGGGCGACAGTTCATCTTTCAGCAGGACAATGACCCTAAGCAGACAGCCAAGATATCAAAGGAGTGGCTTCAGGACAACTCTGTGAATGTCCTTGAGTGGTCCAGCCAGAACCCAGACCTGAAAATTTATGTGCACCGACGCTCCCCATCCAACCTGATGGAGCTTGAGAGGTGCTGCAAAGAGGAATGGGCAAAGATAGGTGCACCAAGCTTGAGGCATCATATTCAAGAAGATTTGAGACTGGAATTGCTGCCAAAGGTGCATCAATAAAGTATTGAGCAAATGATGTGAATACCTATGTACATGTGACTTTTTAGTTGTTTTTTTTTCCATAAATTTGCAAAAATAAACAAAAACGTTTTCATGTTGTCATTATGGGGTGTTGTGAGTAGAACTTTGAGGGGGAAAAACAAATTTCATCCATTTAGGAATAAGGCTGTAACATAACAAAATGTGGAAAAAGTGACGCGCTGTGAATACTTTCCAGATGCACTGCATCAAAGGGATGATAGTTTAATCATGTATACCTAAAAAAATAAATAAATAAATAATAGGTAATTGAGTGTCCATCTAAATGGGAAATGTACTTCCAACGTGTGTCTGCATTGTGGTTTTGAAGTGATCACACACACACACACACATTTACATTAGAGGGCTTTAAATTTAAAAAGAAGAAGAATCTAAGCAGTCAAACTGTGAAAGACAGGAGTCAAACCATGGCTGCAGGACCAAACTGAGTGCCAGGTCACTAGCTCAAGACCAAGATCAATAAAAATTGTGTCTATCTTTATGTAACTCTACCATAGACACCATTCATGCTTACACCGTCCTGATGCAAAAACAACAAGGCTGGATGCACCGAGTCCCCAGTCTCTGCTTCCTCTTCGGAAGACGTGACGATGGGATTGAGGAGATCCTCGAAGTATTCCTTCCACCGCCTGACAACATCCCCAGTCAGGGTCAACAGCTCCCCACCCACACCGTAGACAGTGCTGGTGGAGAGCTGCTTCCGCCTCCTGAGGCGTCGGACGGTTTGCCAGAATTTCTTTGAGGCCGACCGATAGTCCTCCTCCATGGCCTCCCCAAACTCCTCCCAGACCCGAGTTTTTGCCTCTGCGACGCACGGGCTGCAGCACACTTGGCCTGCCGGTACCTGTCAGCTGCCTCCGGGGTCCCACTTACCAAAAAAGACAAGTAGGACTCCTTCTTCAGCCTGACGGCATCCCTTACTTCCAACGTCCACCACCAGGTTCGGGGATTGCTGCTGTGACGACAGCTACGAGCGGCCACATTGACAATGGAGGTGGAGAACATGGTCCACTCGGACTCCATGTCTCCAACCTCCTCCGGGATCTGGAAGAAGCTCTCCCGGAGGTGTGAGATGAATAATTCCTTATACGAGGTCTGTCAATAAAGTATAGGTCCTTTTTATTTTTTTCAAAAACTATACGGATTTCATTCATATGTTTTTACGTCAGACATGCTTGAACCCTCGTGCGCATGCGTGAGTTTTTCCACGCCTGTCGATGGCTTCATTCGCCTGTGAGCACTCCTTGTGGGAGGAGTCGTCCAGCCCCTCGTCGGAATTCCTTTGTCTGAGAAGCTGCTGAGAGACTGGCGCTTTGTTTGATCAAAATTTTTTCTAAACCTGTAAGACACATCGAAGTGGACACGGTTCGAAAAATTAAGCTGGTTTTCAGTGAAAATTTTAATGGCTGATGAGAGATTTTGAGGTGATACTGTCGCTTTAAGGACTTTCCACGGAGCGAGACGTCGTGCAGCGCTCTCAGGCGCCGTCGTCAGCCTGTTTCAAGCTGAAAACCTCCACATTTCAGGCTCTATTGATCCAGGACGTCGTGAGAGAACAGAGAAGTTTCAGAAGAAGTCGGTTTCAGCATTTTATCCGGATATTCCACTGTTAAAGGAGATTTTTTTAATGAAAGACGTGCGGACGGGTCCGCGCGTCGGGACGCAGCCGGCGCGGTGGCACAGGAAAAACACCTCCGTGTTGATAACCATTTGTAAAATCCAGGCGGCTTTTGATGGCTTTCAGTGGAGTGAGTATATGAGAAATTGTTTAACAGCTGGACATGTTCCAACTTGTCCTTAAGGCTTCCAATGGAGGTGTTTTTCCTGTGGCGGAGCGTCGCGGCGGCTGCGAGCCGATGCTGCAATCCGTCCGCACGTCTTTCATTAAAAAAATCTCCTTTAATAGTGGAATATCCGGATAAAATGCTGAAACCGACTTCTTCTGAAACTTCTCTGTTCTCTCAAGACGTCCTGGATCAATAGAGCCTGAAATGTGGAGGTTTTCAGCTTGAAATAGGCTGACGACAGCGCCTGGGACCGCTGCGTGACGTCTCGCTCCATGGGAAGTCCTTAAAGCGACAGTATCACCTCAAAATCTCTCATCAGCCGTTAAAATTTTCACCGAAAACCAGCTTAATTTTTCGAACCGTGTCCACTTCGATGTGTCTCACAGGTTTAGAAAAATTTTGATCAAACAAAGCGCCAGTTTCTCAGCAACTTCTCAGACAAAGGAATTCCGACGAGGGGCTGGACGACTCCTCCCACAAGGAGTGCTCACAGGCAAATGACGTCACCGACAGGCGTGGAAAAACTCATGCATGCGCATGAGGGTTCAAGCATGTCTGACGTAAAAACATATGAATGAAATCCATATAGTTTTTGAAAAAAATAAAAAGGACCTATACTTTATTGACAGCCCTCATATGCTGATTGCATTCCATACCAAGAACTAT
Source organism: Thalassophryne amazonica (assembly GCF_902500255.1). Taxonomy (NCBI): domain Eukaryota; kingdom Metazoa; phylum Chordata; class Actinopteri; order Batrachoidiformes; family Batrachoididae; genus Thalassophryne; species Thalassophryne amazonica. The sequence goes on from NC_047122.1 coordinate 66,556,097, forward strand.
AGTCACATGTATCTCTGACAATACAAACAAAGAACACTACAATCACAACCTAAAAACTGATAATATAATCACGTACAAGAGAGCTATTACAATAGCATGTAGTGTCCGTACATAGCCAATTTCAATATTTAACGTTTAGTTCAATGCACTATAATTTTGCAATGAAGGCAGTTAATTCAAAAATATTTTCAGGCATTGAGCTCTGGATACACACCTGGATCTGGATGCACCACAGTTGGTCAACTTGATTGTGATTCAGCTGAACAGATAACTGATTGATAATTGATCTGAAATTCAACATGTACTTAAATGCGAAATATAAAAACACCATCCCTCCTGGCATCCGTCTGTCTGTGGGAGACAATGGTGTCGAGTTCAGTTTTTTTTTTTTGTTATCATTTTATCTATTTGTTTGTGGGGGTTTTTTTTGGTTTGTTTGTTTTTTTACACTTTCCAAATCAAAACAAAGCTGCTTTAAGGTGCTTCACAAAAGTAAAGTCTAATGTGACCAACCAAACACCATACATGTAACAGTGCAAGTAAAAGTCTGAGGATAACACAAAAAGATAAAAATAAAACAAATAAAACAGATAAAACCAAACTAAAAGAACATAGAACAGGAATTAAAATAGTACTGTAATAGGATAAAATAAAAAACTAAAAACTCTAAAATATAGCTGAAACAAGTAAAAGCTACTAAAAAAAAAAGTCCCTTCAGCTGTTGGAGCCAAACTAGTTACTATGATGCTTTTACTGACCCTAACACCTTGCACACCTGTGCATCATTAATGTCATGTATTTCAACACAACAAACAATGACAAACAGCTGCATTTCAGTAAACTGGTTAACAATGGAAACTCCCCAAAACAACACAACCGTCCAATAAACACATTACTGTGTTCACATCACCCGCACTCAAATGAGAGATGAGCTGGAAAAAAGCTGGTGTGGACGTCACAACAGACCAAATAAGTATGGATTCAGACTCAATGCACTCAGTTCTCTGAAAGTCTCTGAAGTCGTTCAGCTTCCAAATTATCAGGAATACAAGCTGATTCCTGCAAGAGTTGGTCAGAGTGCAAACTGTGCACGGCTACAGCACTGATAGAACCAAGGTCAAAAGGAGCAATCGTTCCTTTCGCAGCCTTCCTCAAATCAAAGAGGCACTACAACAAACAGTGCAAAAGAATACAAAAAATAACCTTCTTCTTCTGGACTGAAAAGGGCTGTTGACACAAAAACAGCAGTTAGCCCTCATTCAGCACTGCAGGCAGGCACTGATCGGTTACATCATGTTACCGAGGCTCGATGTGCAGTGCTGAGAAAGATGCTTATTCAGGCTGACCACTGGCATCCTGGATGACCCACTACAATCAGTGCGTCCCTCAGTACTCTGCCAAAAATACCCTGGCTACTGAATGAGGCAAAGCCACTTAAGGACCTGGCTGGGTCAGTGCCTGTCTCATGGTCAGAGTCACAACTCTGACGGTGACGTCAGACAAGGCTCTCAGTGCGCGCGCGCACACACACACACACGGACAAGGGAAAACATGCCTGGTCATAATCTGAATCACAGACTAGTGGGAAATGGTAATTTAAATAAAACACTGTTGGTCGTAAGACAAGCGCAGCAGTGGAGAGCAACCATCCACTTTTAATTACACTGTTCAAACTACAAAACGAGGAGAATTGCTTTTGGGTTGCAGTGAAGGGTTGCTTCCAAACCGTAATTGCTGTCAGGCCCCGGTGAAACACAATGAGCAGCAGACCGAGTTGGACGGTGAGACTGTGCTGCACTCAAGCAGAGCAAATGTTCACTGCAACACCTTCCGTATGGCTTTCTTTGGACTTTTATAAGCAAAGATTGGGTAGCCCAATATCCAATGCTTCTCTGCCCCCCGTAAAATAAATAAATATATAATAAAACATCTTCACGTAAAAGCAAATAAATAAAAATATTCAACAAAAAACACTGGATTCACATTGAAATAGGTACATTATACCAAAGTGGGCACTGCCATCTCTGCCACTTTCACACTTCTTTAATGGTGTCTGTCAATTTATTATTCTTATCTGAGACTGTCTCCTGTTTACACGATGACTTACACCTCCATGATGCACAGCGCCTCCATTCAGCACCATCCTAAGTACAGCATAACCAATCTCACTTTTACTTCTTTCATACGGAGTGGGAATGTTTGAAGAGCAGTGTCATTTATTTATTTAATGACAAATTCAACTGTACTGACTGAGTGAATCGCAAACCCATTCAATTGTTTGCAATTTAAACACTTCTGAAGAATTGTGGAAAACATCTGAAATACTTAAAACACACTAAACAGACTCCATCTTCTTAAGGTTCAAGTGCATCCAAAATTTGTCTAATGGCACTGAACATTCATCAACTGTAGATTTTTGGAGAATTCACTGCAGTTGATAATTAAATTATAATATCATTTTAATATCATTTTACTCGTTTTCCTCAATTCTAATAGGCACTGCAGGAAGATGGAAATAACTTTAATCTACACACGCTCTGATTGGCTGATTTCCAGTCTGATATTTCCCATATCAGAGCATTATCATGACAATCAGACCAGATCACGCATCACATTTGTTATAAACCAAAAAGCTAAAAACATGATTATAAAAACCAAGTCAGAGGGGAACATACTCAAATATCTAAACAGCATCGGAAAAAAACATAAGAGATTGAAAGTTTACCAGCTACCGACCGGACCATCTGTTAGTAAGTTCCTCATGGAGGTGAAGCAAACAGGTTGGATTACGAGCCCAAAACTGCCAGCAGTTTTCATATTCGGTGATATCAGAATTTGCATGTGTATTTAAATATTAGCCATATAATAAACAATTATTAACCTCTCTTGCTCGGCCCGTACTGTCAGAACCTCCTCCGATATTTTCCCGGAGAGACCTCGTGCCCAGTTAATAATCCTTTAATATGCTACTTTCAGGATACATTAAATATTTGCTTGAGCAGGCATAGAAGACATCAAAAGTCTGAAAAATTCTTATTTTTCCTGAGCTCAGTGGATTTCCAACTGCTCCCAGTCCTTTGCATTTATTCCTCAGTTCCTGATATTTCCACGCATAGAACCCAACGTGTGTTGATCCCTAGTTAATGGCCTGGTTCTAAGCCCTGCACAGTGACCACCAAATGAAAAGCAAAGCTCACTTTCATTTTTAAGTGAACTGTAAAGGCCCCCTGCCCTGACACTTGCACGACTTGGATGCATGCACATCGGCATGACGATCCCACCCACTGTGCTCCCAGCTGGACGCCGTGCTTGTTAAGGATTTTATATATATATATATGTTACAGCTGCACTTATTGACGTGTGTGTTTATGTTACGGGAAGAAACTTGTCTTGCGTCATTCCCCCCACCCTTAGGACAAGTTTTTGTTTATGTGATGAGGGATTCACTAATAAAAAGAGCGAAGCGCAGGCCAGACTTTAGTGTAGCCTTGGTGTACAGCCTGGCCGCACTCCGCGCGTAAAATTTGACTTTCTGTCTCACTGGTGGTTCTTGACTCTGTTTGTCTTATCAAAGGTTTTAAGAATGTTTGGAGGAGAAAATACCCAACAGTGCTTTGTTCCAATTTCAATTTATTTTCATTTATATAGCGCCAAATCACAACAGAGATGCTTCAAGGTGCTTCACACAAGTAAGGTCTAACCTTACTAACTCCCAGAGCAACAGTGGTAAGAAAATTGCCCTCTGAGGAAGAAACCTCAAGCAGACCAGACTCAAAGGGGTGAACCTCTGCTTGGGCCATAATACAGAATAAATTACAGAGCAATTCACAGAAACAATTCACAAAACGAATATACAGGAAATGCTGTTGGTGCACAGGACAGGAGGGCCTCCAGCACAAATACAGCTCCCATCTCTGGATGGAGCTGCACCTTAAACAGAGAGAAAAAACAGAATCAGGCATCAGAAAGACAACAAATACAGTATAATTTGTCAGCATTAAACAACAAGAAAAACAGAAGAAATACTAAAGTGATCGCCAGCCACTATCCCTAAACTTCACTGAAAGACCCAGAATTTAGATAAAGTTGAGGCCGCGGCACGCTCCGTTTACAAATAAAATGAATTAAAAGAGTAAAAAGCCTAAAACAAAACTATGCCAGTATGCTAGCAAAACGAAAGGGAAAATAAGTGCATCTTAAGTCTGGACTTGAAAGTCTCCACAGAATCTGACTGTTTTATTGACACAGGGAGATCATTCCACAGAACAGGGGCATGATAAGAGAAAGCTCTGTGACCCGCAGACTTCTTATTCACCCTAGGGACACAGAGTAGTCCTACACCCTGAGAACGCAAAGCCCGGGCCGGTACATAGGGTTTAATTAGGTCACCTAGGTAGGGAGGTGCCAGTCCGTGAACAATTGTATAGACTAGTAGCAGAACCTTAAAATCTGATCTCACTGGGACAGGAAGCCAGTCAAGAGACGCCAAAATGGGTGTAATGTGGTCGAACTTTCTGCTTCGTGTCATAAGTCTGGCTGCAGCATTTTGAACTAATTGGAGAGCCCTAATGCTGAAACCAGAAAATAGAACATTGCAGTCGTCCAATCTAGAAGAGATAAACACATGGATCAGGGTCTCAGCATCAGCTATAGACAGGATGGAACAAATCATCGCTATATTTCGCAGGTGAAAGAAAGCAGTCACTGTTATATTTCTAATGTGGAGGTCAAAGGACAACACAGGATCAAAAATTACCCCAAGGTTCCTCACTTTGTCAGTGTGATGTATGACACAAGAGCCTAGGCTAAGCATTAGCTTGTCAAATTGATGCTGATGTCTCACTGGACCAAGAACCATCAATTCAGTCTTATAAGAGTTAAAAGTAGGAAGTTAGTAGATGCTGAATGATGTGGAGAAAGCATTTGGAGCCGTCTAAAAAGGTAACTGTCATGTTTACATTGTCATAGCGTGGTAAAACAGTTGCATGTTCTTTCCTTCTTGTGTGTACCTGTAAAAGTATGTTTGTGACAGATTTAACATCACATTATAATCTTTCAGACAAGCTGCACTCTGAAGCGGTGTGCTGACGCAATCACTCGCTCTGTTCACTTCACGTAGTGTTGGAAAGTAGATCACGCAACACTGCATGACATTCATGCATGAAAGATTTTTTGAACATGTCAAAATTCTCTTTGCACAATTGCATGCGCTGGCGCCCTTCTCACGTTCAGTCTACACGCGTTTACGACGAGTTTACTCTCCTGCTCCACACAGGGAACGCAAGTGCGTGCATCAAAGTCATGCAAATGTCAGGGGGCCTTTATTCTCCAAAACAGTTGTCCACAGAAAGAAACCCAACTGCTCCTTTTATACAGTATATGTACTTAAACCCCCCATCCCATTTTTTTCTTCAATTTATATGAGCCATTGGCTTATTTTGCAGAGAGCAAAGGTGAGTTCTGTGTGAGAGCTGGGAGTAAGCATCATTCTCTACCTTTCAGTATCAACAACTGCACTCATTTAAAGGTTAACAATTTTATTCCATAAAACACACGCACTATATGTCATGTAAATGAACTCTGTAGACTCACAGAAAGATATTACTATGCTAATCTGGTCCATTTTAGAAGGTAAATGTCAAAAGAAATGAATTACCTTTACTTTGTAGCCTGCCCTGATGCAATGGCCTGTGGCTGACATTGGCCCGCAAGAGGGACTTGTTTTTCCAAGTGTTTTCAAGGTGCAACATCGGACACAGTGTACCTCATAATGACTTAAACCACAGTATTTTCACTGGCAGAACACTAACTTTTTTGAATCATTTTTGAATTCGGGTGCATGGGTTGACTGGCTGAGAAATCAGTTTTATTTATTTTGTTTTAATAACAGTGTGACTGTGCCAACTATGTATGTGGAGGTGTGTGTGGTGTGTATGTATGTATTATGTATGTATGCATGTGAAGTAGTAATTTAAGTGTTTAAATTGTTTTTATAATATACATACTAATATTTATATACATAGGAATGTTGCACTGACTGGAGAGCACTTTAAATTTCGTTGTACATATGACAATGACAATAAAGACCTACTCCTATTCCTATTATTTTGTTGCAAAGTTCTTTTCCCTGAACCGAATACACTTGAATCAAAGTAGCTCTTTGATATTGTCCACTTCACCAATAAAATAAATTTTTAAATCAGTGTGGGTGGGTTTGCATTTTTATGGTTTTTATAACCTTTATGTAAAGGCTGTATCTTCTGGGAAAAAGAATTCACTTTGCCATTTGACGGTATACTGTTTGAAAAAAGAACTGTTCCAAAACTGCAATAATTTCCTGTTCTAAATCATTAACTCTGTAAACAACCCTAACGTCAGTGAGCCTTGCACAAAAAACTAAGTGTTATAGCTGAAGGAGTCAGGGAATATTTTGCTTACCCAAAGCTAAAATGAGTAAAGCCACCAAACACCCAAATCGCATTTTTGAAGAGTGACTAAAAAAGACATCTGCTGAATTCAAGGTCACATTATTGTAAAACTGTCATCAAAAAGTTAGTAAAGCACAGCTACAATAATGAAATAAATACTTTCATCATCACCATCAGTAACCAGGCAGGTATAACAGATCAACATCAATAAGACCCCCCCCCCCCACCTCTCGTCATTAAAAAAAATCTATGACACTGTTGAACTGTCAAAGGCTCCTTTAATTTGCCTGTGGAAAATGCTTTCCATCCAATGTGCAATGAAGTTCAACATGAAAGATGTGCTGCTCCATGATGCTTTGTGTTTAATTTTAACTAACAGGGGTTATCACCAAGACTCAGCGTAAACATCAGTGTAAAAAATAAAGACAATGCTCTACACAAGTAGCAAACTGAGTATTTGTGGCTAAAGCAAAAGAGAACACTGAAGCAATGTTTCCACAGAGGTGTGCGATAACATAAGCACCATTTCTGTCAAAGGTCATCAGACCTTGTAAATGGGGAATCTTCTTCACAGACTAAAGTTAATTATGGAGTTCCACAAGGTTCTGTGCTAGGACCAATTTTATTCACTTTATACATGCTTCCCTTGGGCAGTATTATTAGACGGTATTGCTTAAATTTTCATTGTTACGCAGATGATACCCAGCTTTATCTATCCATGAAGCCAGAGGATACACACCAATTAGCTAAACTGCAGGATTGTCTTACAGACATAAAGACATGGATGACCTCTAATTTCCTGCTTTTAAACTCAGATAAAACTGAAGTTATTGTACTTGGCCCCACAAATCTTAGAAGCATGGTGTCTAACCAGATCGTTACTCTGGATGGCATTTCCCTGATCTCTAGTAATACTGTGAGAAATCTTGGAGTTATTTTTGATCAGGATATGTCATTCAAAGCGCATATTAAACAAATATGTAGGACTGCCTTTTTGCATTTACGCAATATCTCTAAAATCAGAAAGGTCTTGTCTCAGAGTGATGCTGAAAAACTAATTCATGCATTTGTTTCCTCTAGGCTGGACTATTGTAATTCATTATTATCAGGTTGTCCTAAAAGTTCCCTAAAAAGCCTTCAGTTGGTTCAGAATGCTGCAGCTAGAGTACTGACGGGGACTAGCAGGAGAGAGCATATCTCACCCGTGTTGGCCTCCCTTCATTGGCTTCCTGTTAATGCTAGAATAGAATTTAAAATTCTTCTTCTTACTTATAAGGTTTTGAATAATCAGGTCCCATCTTATCTTAGGGACCTCGTAGTACCATATTACCCCATTAGAGCGCTTCGCTCTCAGACTGCGGGCTTACTTGTAGTTCCTAGGGTTTGTAAGAGTAGAATGGGAGGCAGAGCCTTCAGCTTTCAGGCTCCTCTCCTGTGGAACCAGCTCCCAATTCAGATCAGGGAGACAGATACCCTCTCTACTTTTAAGATTAGGCTTAAAACTTTCCTTTTCGCTAAGGCTTATAGTTAGGGCTGGATCGGGTGACCCTGGACCATCCCTTGGTTATGTTGCTTTAGACGTAGACTGTGTTTCATAATTATTGTATGGCCTTGCCTTGCAATGTGGAGCGCCTTGGGGCAACTGTTTGTTGTGATTTGGCGCTATATAAGAAAAAAGTTGATTGATTGAAGTTGATTGACCTTCAGCCCATGCTTCTTCTGAGGTGTCTTCTTACAACAAAAAAATCTGTGGAACTGACATGCAATTTGGATTTGGTCCACTGGTTCAATCTGTGTTCTTATCGTACCTTAACCATACCACGACCCACCCACTCCAAACTGGACAGAGTCAAACTTCATAAGCAGACTATGGTAAAGTTAGATTTTATTGGTAAATGGGCTGCATATATATAGCACTTTTCCATGTGCATCAGACACTCAAAGCACTTCACAAATAATGCCTCACATTCACCCCAATGTCAGGCTGCTGCCATGCAAGGTGCCCACTTAAGGATTAAGGACCTTGGCTGAGGGCCCTTAGTGATTTTCCGGTTAGACTGGGGTTTGAACCGAGGATCCTCTATTCTCAAGCCCAACGCTTAACCACTAGACCATGACCTCCCCCTTATTGACTTATTTTTTTAATATACACCAGTAGACTGGCAGATATTTGAAATATGATGATACCCCTCACTCCAGTTCACAGCTGGCTCAGCAAATGTTGACTTTATGTTTCACTACTAAATGTGGTGAAGCAAAATATATTTCAAATGTATCTAATCTGCTACTGTGATCATCAAACACCTTTAAGGAAAATTAATCCGAACCGAGGATGGAAGGAGAATAACGTGGAAAAAGTCTGATTTGGGAAACACTGGGGTTGTCAGATGGATGAAAAAGGCCGACATGGTGCTAAAGAAAGACGGAGGTCTGGTGACACGTGGAGGAAGAACAGGTCAGAGACTCCTGAGTCAGTGACATACACACACACGCACGCACGCAACGCCCACTGAGTAACATGTGCACTTCATACACAAATACACAGCTGTCAGGGGCAGAGGAGGATCATTCACAAAACACCCTCCTCCCTCCTCTGGGTATCACTGACACCATTTCTGCCTCATGCACCATCCAGTCTCACACAAGCACGCACATACGCACAGCCAGCCGGGAGGCAGCATGCTGCCCATGTGGCCTGTAGAGAGTCATTACTCAGCAATGTAGGCTAAAGAGGCGAGAGAGAACTTCCTCTTTGAATGTTCAGTCTTCCTCTTCTGAACAGCACAAACCTCCACATACGAGAGTCAAAGCAGCTGCTGGTTTAAATCATGATTGCAAAGAGTGTGATTTTCAAAACAAAATATCCATGACTATTCATGATTGTCCAACTCTTCAAAGGACAAATAAATCACTGCCTGATGTCTGTGTGCTCCGTGTCTCTGTCTGGTGGTGTCTGTGGCTTAGACAAAGATGGTCAATGGCAAATGATGCACCACTCTGTTCATCTGTGCGGTTTGAAAAGAGGAATGGATGTCTACACAGAAGACAGCTTTTTCTGTTCCAGAAACCAACAGAGTGAAGCCTCCTGCACTCCTACACCACTGGTCTTTCACTAGTTAGTGCTGAGCTTAATTTAGGAGGCAAACTCTGAGCTCTGTACGTTTGTGGTGTGAACAGCCTGTCGACTGTCAACAGTAATCAGGGTGAGCTTTTTTTTTTTTTTTTACATTTTAATGAGGAATGCACAATGTTAGGGCAGCATGTTGGCTTAGTGGTTAGCACTGTTGCCTCACAGCAAGGTCATGGGATCGATTCCCATCTGTGGCCTTTCTGTGTGGAGTTTGCATGTTCTCCCCTTGTTTGTGTGGGTTGCCTGCAGGTGCTCCGGCTTCCTCCCACAGACACACAGATTAGATGGACTGGAAACTTTAAATTGTCTGTAGGTGTGAACGTGTTTGTCTGTATGTGTCCCTGTGACAGACTGGTGTCCCGTCCAGGGTGAACCCGCCTCACACCTATGACTGCTGGTATAGGCTCCAGCCCCCCCACGACCCTTAATTGGAGTAAACGGTTGAAGATGACTGAATGAGCGAGTGAGTGCACAATGTTAGATTTCTTTCAATACTGAAAATGCTGATATTTTCAAACTTATCTCCACATCGTTTTTATGGCACTGAAGAGAATAACATCAATTCTCCTCTGGACCAGAATTAACCCATTACTCTGTAACTGCCAACTTGCAAACACACAAGATGACAATGTTTATGTTTATTTCTACCCTAAATGTGTCATTTTACAAATGTAGTTATACACACATGAAAAACATTCTTTCATTTTCTATACCAGTTTACTCCAATCACGGGGGGAGCTGGAGCTTATCCCAACAGACACAGGGCGGGAGGTGTGGCTCACCCTGGACAGGATGCCAGTGTATCAGGATGCCACATATAGACACACTTGCACATACACCTTACCGTCAATTTAAAATAATCAATTCATTAAATTGCTTTTTTATAGCATAATTAATTTCTCTTTTTGCCTCTTATATCAGAGTCAGTGATTATCAACCATTATTTGCCAAAGCATTTTTATAATTTGAGGTATTTTAGGGATGTTGAGTAATCTGTTGGTATTTGCACATGTACATGTGTTTACCAGTTGAGATGACCATGTTAAATGACCCACGCTACCACCTCCACCACACAAGGAACCGACTTGGGTCCAGTTTAGCAAAGTTAGACAGTTAGACAGGACACACCAGGACAAAATATCATCGTTAAAATTTCTGATTTGTAAGATACTTTGCATTATTTCACGGTGACAGTAAGTGAAATAAATACTCTTGTGTTTTCTTCCCCCAACTGTGCAAATTCTTTAGAAAATATTTATGTGCCTTCAGTGGTGATTAAACTGAATTTTGGAGCTTGCAAAAGAATGGGACATTCCTTATGGCTTATTTTAGTTGTAATTTGGGAAAACACCTGGCACTGTATTCAAACTTACACAACAACAATCTACTTCATTACATTTAGAAGCCCATTATATTAGACATCACCCGCCACTCAGTTAACACATTCTTCTTCAGCAGGTGGCTCAAGGCAGGTGAATGCCTCCATAAAACCCATCCACGGATTCATTAGCAGCCAATTAAACGGCCAGTCGTGCTGCTGTTAATGAATGTTAATATACTCCAGCATAATACAGCCAGCAGCACTCATCACGGGCAGCTCACGCAGCGTACTACCTGTGAAAAACTCTCAAGTTGAACTTTGGTCTCCTGGTTGCCACATCAAGCACAGCAGTCAAACATCAAACACACAACAAGTTCTCTGACTGAGCGTAACACACATACTGCACCGGCCTTGTGTAACACCACCATGCCACCGCTGTAAAGTGATCTGAACTTGTGTTAGATGAAAGCGGTATAGAAATGCAGTCCTCCTTTTTCAAGATGCCACAATCTCAGTAAATGTCACAAAAATAGCTGAACACATCACCTTTCTGCCCATTTGTGTGGACTGTCTACAACAATATGCCACCCAGTGTGATGCATTTGCTGCACACCAAACTTCACCGAGGATCAGCTGCTGTGATGCTGTGAAATAAAATGGTGCACACTGTTCCAAAACCACTGACACCATCGAGATTTTATAAATAGTCCTTTTGCAAAACAGTTTTAAGTATGCTCATCATCCAAAATGTCCAACAGGGCACCAAAGTATCGTTTGAACCCTGCATGATATTGTTGGATTTGACGACTTATGGGGACCACCGCTGCCGTTGTGCACTATATACACAGCATACCTTTAGACAGAAAAATGGTGTACCGTTTTGTTTTCGGCCGCAATCACCGAAGCAGTTACGAAAAGCGTTTTGTTTTTTTTGGTTCCCAGTGGAGAAGGGAAGACGAGGCGAATGAGAGACATCGTGTTGGTAAGTGTTAGCCTACACAGCTAACCAGAGTAGCTACGTTCTCTCGCCTGCAAAACCGCCTCAACACGTTTGAGCTCCAGGTCAGAAACAAACTGCAACACATATCCACTTTCCACTGCATCACTTTTTCTTTGCATTTTTACTTTGTTTGCATGTAATCTGCTCAAAAACTCAGAAAATGCTGTGTTTCCATCCTTGGAAGTAGAGAAATGATGTCATATGCGTCATATTTTACCCCTTTAGCATCCGCCCTCAAACAAGACTGCAGTGCCCAATTACTTTTCCAATCTTCAATAATAAGAAAGAAGACCTTTTTAGTACACGCCACAAAACAACCCACTCATATGACCCACTTCAATATGAAACCCAATATTAATAACAATCTAGTGTAGTCACAAAATAACCTAGAAAGTATTAGATACTACAAACAGAGTACATCCATGTACATGCAGTGTATCACCACACTGAGGTACGCTATAGTGAAGTACCTGATCCAAAACTGACCCAGAAGCTAATCCATAACTACATAACAATTATAAAGGCAATACCCAATCCAAAATATGGAGAGAAAATTTAGATTAATCGAGTCACTGTGGGTGTCTCTACTACTCTTGCACCCACAACATGAATGTATCAGAGCACAAACTACCACATGGAGCAAATCACTCAAATACGAAGGGTGATTGAGGGGTTCTGAGCCTGACCCAGAAAATTTAGGTCGTAGTTCTCCATCTTTTGCATTCTGAGAAACCAACATTTCTCTACATTGCACCCAGTGAGTCAAACCTTCACACTGGAGAAATGTCTGTTTCTCAGAACGCAAAAGATGGAGAACTACGACCTACATTTCCTGGATCAGGCTCAAATCCTCTCAATCACCCCTTGAATAACAGGGGTCCAGATCTGGACTTCTGTACATATGTCACAGAAGTCTAAAACTAACCTTTTTATGCCTAAATTATGCTTGGAGCATTAAAATGTCAGTATGCACTGCTATAAAATCACAAAGCTTTGAAGATGTGCAACATCAAACATATGAAGATTTCACACAATGCAATCACTTTAATAATTAGTTTATTTGACAAACAGCTTTAACGTCAACTATGAAAGTCCACTTTTGAAGACCTATTTAAAGACATTTTGTATATCAATAATAATAATTCGTACATTATTATTAATATTATGAAGATGAACATATTTTTAACAACTACAACAGCCAACAGGCTTTGATTCATGTTGTTCAATCAGTTATTCTGATGCTGCATTCACGTCGGCAGCAGAAAAACCATCGCAGCAGCTGTTACAGCGGAATTTCTATCACGTGCAACGGCAGACTGCAGGTGAGGATGTGAGCCACAGCCAAATTTCATTTGCTAACAACACGGATAATAATTTACTTAACCGAAAGATACAACAGGTTTTTAGCATTTTGCACATCGTTATAATAAACAAGAAGCCCTGGTCCTTACAGCAGCTTTAAAAAAAATTGACTTTTGGTAAGGTTATAGATTAATTCCTCTTTGTAATATCACACAAATTATTCACATTTACTTGATTAAAACCAGGTGACTCTCTGCACTTAAATAATCTATCTCCTGCTGTCTGTTTTTCTACCTGTATAAATATAAAACATCATCCAGTTTGGTCTTGTTACTGCGGTAAGTGGCAAAAGATAAAAATTCTTAACTTTTGAGGGCAAGTGTCATTGCGGAGCATGGCTGCCCCGCTAACTGAAATGAATGAAACACCCAGTGTAGTGTCTGCTGCTTACAGCCAACATGTGAAAACAGTCTGATTGTTCTAGTTTTACTGCTACAATGACATACTAAGTGGACTGATAACAGCCCCATAAAAACTGTATGTGTTCACTTTCTTTATTTTTGTATGTTTTTGGTTTTGTTTTGTTGTTTTTTTTACAAATTACAAGTTTGGGTTGCACATACTTTTTTCTTTTTCAAATGAAATGCAGAACTGTTCAACTGTCAAGCATATACAATGGACTGACCTGAATGTGACTGCAGTGTAGCCTGTGCAAGTGTATTATCTAAGAAAACACAAATGCCAGATCAGGAGTCAGTTTCAGCAGATACTCAATATTACATGACTCTGATCGGGATCATGGTCCATCCAAATTTGCTTCAACCAGTAGTCTGTCTCAGTCTGTTTCAAACTGAACCATGGCCTGGTTTATTTGCAGTGTAAGAACACTTCATGGACAATTACAGAAAGTTCAGGGAGGTCATTATCACCCATCAGAAACAGCAGAGGAAGAAAAGAAATTGACAATAATATGATTCATTCAAAAAATAGGAAGATTTTTGATGTTTAGCACAGCGTAAAAACATGATGTGCCGGTTCTGAAGGGGTTAACATATTGTGAGGTTATAGCTGAAGTCCTCTCTGCAATATCACAAACATTATTCACGTTTATCAGATTAAAACTCTCTGCACTTAAAATAGTCCACCTCTTGCTGTCTGTCTTTCCTCCTCAGAGATAAAACAACACCTCCTTTTGTCCTTGACACTGTGGCACGCATTAAAACTTGAAGATTTTTAACTTTTGACAGCAAGTAAGCCACATGCTACTGGTAAAAATACCACAACAGTAACAGCGTAGCTACAACAAAAGGATTCTTTTAACTCATTTTTCTTTGTTAAAAATGAAGTTTTTTCTCATTCAAGCAGAACTATCCTCCAAATTATCAACAAGCTAACGTCAGACACATGTACATCTACAAACCAAAGAGTGTCAAGTACAGAGAGACGTAGCTGACAGAAATCATGTCAGACCATAAGTACAGAATGAAAAGTTCTTTAGTTCAAACCGGACCAAACCTTTACAAACACAAACGCTGGGTCAGACCTTTTTCCAGTCTTCCCGATGTGACAACATACAAACATTTGAAACACACTAGCCTTTGGGACAGTGTTAATGTGGATTATCCTTTCGTTGGACTTTGTAGCCTGTTTTAATTCTACAATCTGCTAAGTAAGTCACCCCTAAGGGCGAAGAACACAACTGTAAGTTGATACATTGACTGTCAGCCCCTAACCCATGCTAAAACATTAGTGTAAGAAATAAACATTATTTATTTAAGAATAAGCAGTACGTTTTACCATGAAAACAGTGACATTCATTTCTATAGAACTCTGTACTAATTCTGTATAATGAAACAACAAAAATATGACTGAAAAAAATCAGAAATGAATGAACATTTAGCACGCATATCTTTAGTCCACAATATTCCTCAAGCAAAAATTTAAATCTCACACTTTAGTGGTTCATGAGTTTTAGGACGTGGAAGGTTTTGCCATACAGAGGTGACATGTTCTGTTATTTTTATGTTCTTTTTTATGGGTTGTTTTAAAAATTTTATTTTATATGTGTTTTATTTTTGTAAATTTGTGTTTTTAATGTTAAGCACTTTGGACACCAGTCGGTGCTGTAAAGCGCTTTATAAATAAATGTTGATTGATTGATTGATTGATACGGACGGACAGAAGGAGAGCAATTTCTCTTGACAATCGCAACTTCTAATTGTAAAAAGCTAGACACATGACTGACCACAGCTCAGTTATCTCCACCCAGATTAACCCAAATAAAAACTGTTTTTTGTTGTCACTTCTTTGAAGACATAATTGACTGTCATAATAATGACCGCTAGAATACTTAATTCTGAAAATAATAGGTGCAGTCTTTTGTAAACACTGAAACAACCAGTCAGGAAAGTGCTAAATATCTTCTCCCTCTCTGTTCGACAGCAAACGACAAAGTTGTGGATCACATCCATCAACTGATGAGGAGTGGGACACATACAAACCACCTGAGCCTGAGCTGATTAGAAATCCTTTCTGTCACATTATGTTCTCCATCATCACTTATGAGCTCTTTTCCCACAAGGAGTTGCTTGTATTTATGAACGCTGAGGTGAGGAACCACAGCTTCAGAGAGTAATGCTTCTACCTTTGTACCTAAAACAGGTGATTTCTCTGATTAGCTCATCTACCTGCCTGTTGAGCTGAACTCAACCAGCTGACAGAGTGTGTGGCCCAAACAAAACCCTGCATCCTCTCAATCCTTTACACCAGGGGTGGGCAATTAATTTTTACAAGGGGCCACATAGGGAACCTGAATTATGTCCGAGGGCCACGCCATCGATAACTCGGCTGTCTCCCATTACAAATTTTACAAAAAATTACCTATTTAATAGCTTTTATAGGTAATTTTTATTATTGTAATAATATGTAAATATTTAAATATACCTAAATAAACCTCTTTAATGATTTGCAACACACAAGCTTGACATTTTTAATATATGTAATAATAATCACAGACCTCATGAGGGCCAGACAGAGACATGCAAAGGGCCGCATGTGGCCCCCGGGCCGCAGTTTGCCCAGGTCTGCTTTACACCATACGGCTGGAAGTGATTAAGTCCTACAGGTGGACATGGTACTGGACACAGTGCTGTTTGCACCCAAACACTTTGAAAATAAAACTTCTATTCCAAGAAAAAAAAAAAAAAAAGCTTCAAACATTAAGGGGAAAGTCATAGCAAAAATACATGTTATTTTAAAAGACCACTGATATGTTTTCGAGCACCACCTCAGGTGCTTTGCACCCTCCCCAGATGTACAGCACCATCTGTTATAATTTGCCAAGTGGTGTGTGTGTGTGTGTGTGTGTGTGTGTGTGTGTGTGTGTGTGTGTGTGTGTGTGTGTGTGTGTGTGTGTGTGTGTGTGTGTGTCTCTGATCACAGAGAAACTGGGAAGAGCTGATATTAGCCGTTTGGTATGCTAATGTATTTTGGGTCAACGATGAATGCCACCAAAACGTAAAGTTGATAGAACTAATATTTTTGGAGAAACTACAGATATTAGCTAGGCTAATATTGTATAGGTTCATTTTTGCCAGCAAAACAGCCCTAAGCTTTTGGCACATGGACTCGACGAGACCGCTGAAGGTGTGCTGTGGCATCTGGCACCAAGAAGTTGGCAGAAGATCTTTAAAATTATCTAAGATGACTTATTTGTCCAGTATTCCACATGACCATGTCACCGGTTCACTGGTTTACATTCCCTGGATCACTTCTGGTCAGTACAGATGACAAGAGCCCCAGTTTTAGAGATGCTCTGGCCCATTCATCTAGCAATCACAATTTGGCCTTTTGTCAAAGTCAGTCAAATCTTTATGTGTCCCCATTTTAACTGCTTCCACCACACCACCTTCCAGGGACAAAATGATAACTTGCTGCCTAATATATCCCATCAACTGAGAAGTGCCATTGTAAAGAGATAATCAATGTGTATTCATTTCATCTGTCAGTGGTACCAATGTTATGGTTAATCAGTGTAATGCGTATACACAATACACAAAACTGTTTACACAATTTTGTGTAAACAATTTCCATCAGAATTAATAAAGTTCTTTCTTATTTTTATACACACCTGACTCTGACCACAACTACAATAATTCTCATATTTGTACATACATTTTCTCCCTTTGTATGCTGTACATCCAGTAATTCTATAAATCTAAAATTGTGCAACAACTTCAGTCCAGCACTTTATCTCATTATTCACTGAACATTAAGGATGTTGATAACGTCTCAGAAGAAACTGACCCACAACCTGCCCTGACTATCAAATCCTGCTACAGACATTATGACACCACCTCTGCCATTATGTGACGATTGCATTCCAGTAGAGCTGGCAAAAAGGATAAGCTTATTTCCATACTGACTGATCCTCATAAAGATGTATAACTTAATAATGCTGCCAGCTCAAAGAAAATCCCAATAATGGTATCATTTCCAGCCACACATTCTATCCATTGCTTAATTCCTATTTTACTTTCACAGTCTGCTGTGTATTTTGTCCTGTATTTGGCCACATAGTGGGTTGGTCATCATCTTTTTGCCCACAGTTGCTAGCTTCATTTGTGAGCTGATGCTCACATGAAGGCAGGCACCACATCCAGCAGGTGGCAGGTACAACTATGAGATATTCCAAAGGCAAAACAAAGATGCTTTTTCAACTGATCTAATGCATCAAAGTACCACCATCGAACTACCAACCACCTCTTCAGCCTCATTATCTGTTCTTTTAAGTTGGTGAGTTATAAGATGACAGTAGTTCTTTTTGAGTTATTGCTTGCATTAGCTCAGGGGTGGCCAAGTTCGGTCCTCAAGAGCCACATTCCTGACACTATTAGTTGTCTCCCTGCTCCAACACACCTGAATCCAATGAAAGGCTCATTAAAAGTCTGCTAACGAGTCTTTCATTGGATTCAGGTGTGTTTGGGCAGAGAGACAACTAAGAGTGTCAGGAATGTAGCTCTCGAGGACCGAACTTGGCCACCCCTGCATTATCTGGCTGGGATGGATGAACCCACCCACTCAATTGCATTTTTGCTGTACAACCCCTACACAGTAACAAGCACAGCAATTATGTTGGGGGTGAGGTTTGTTGTTGTTGTCACTTAAAAGGCATACCTTAAAAAACAACCGCATACATCGATAAAGAATCCATATTCCACCAGAAATGGTTCCTAACCAAACTGCACTTGCAGACATGTTGTGAGGCCACGTGGGAAATCGTCATAGTCAGAAAACTTACCTAGTAACACATGAAGTGTACAAGCAACTTTCTAGTAAAAATTTCAACAACAAGGAGTCAAATCCTTTTGTGTTTATTCATAATGATGGCATGTGTAAATTATTTTTCTGTACTTTTAGAACTGGAAAATTAACTGAACATTAATCATAAGTGATATGAACCTCTCACTGACTTAATGCTGTGCATGTCTGTTAATGTGGCTGAAACACTTTAGGGCTTTAAACAGAAGGCATCAGTATCCAATATCTAAATTTTGATGCCCATTGAGATAAAAGTCAGACATCACCCCCCCACCCCACCCCCAAATAAACAAGTAACTACCACCTCTCCCTCCCAGAACATATTTTTGTTCTGCCGACATCTTTACCCATGAAATGCTCCCTCGTTGATTGCTTGATACAAGGTGCTACTGAAAGTCACACATCGGCGCGGCATTTATGCCTTCTCAATAAACACCTGCTGCACAGCATTGTGTGAACATGACAGCCGTATTGCTGAAGTCATTTTCATGCGAGTGTTAGTGCTGTGTGGGACAAATAAAACTATAATAATTCAATCTTTAATGTGAACCAAGCTGTGATTTTCTAGTAAGAGATGGACAGGAGATCGTTAATCTGATGCATGGAGTTCATTTTTCAAGAAAAAAGGGGCTGGCAATATACCAGTGATGACTTAAGATAAGGGAAGTGTTAAACAAAACAAAAAGTATCATTCATTAATTGCAAAAGAGCTAAAACGTTGAAATAACCATGATATTGATTTGGAGTCATCTGGCCTAGCCTAAAGTATGTATTTTGTCATTGAAATGTTGCATGTTGATTAAGAATCAGATGAATGCTGGATTCATGATGTACAGAAAATGAAAACGTGAAGATCGATACACTGACAGCTGAATCAGCGCTGTCAACCGTCCCACACTGGGTAGGACAGTTCCAGTATTTACCTCCATGTCCCACGTAAATCATGAGTGTGTGTG
Source organism: Thalassophryne amazonica (assembly GCF_902500255.1). NCBI lineage: Eukaryota > Metazoa > Chordata > Actinopteri > Batrachoidiformes > Batrachoididae > Thalassophryne > Thalassophryne amazonica. The sequence continues at coordinate 66,575,553 of NC_047122.1, forward strand.
GGGGGGTCCAGGCACACCCATGGACCTCCCTAATTACAATTTGCGCTCTTGGCACTTGCGGCCACGCATGGGTGTCCAGTATTTGTGAATTCAGATGTTGGCAGGTATACTGAATCAATCTAAAAATACTATGAACTAGGTGATGGCTCAGCTTTAAAGTTATGAATCAGCTGAGTTAAGTTTGTTTCACTGCTACCTCCGTGTTTTCAATCTCTCTTGAAAGTTCAAAGGTTGGCGTGAGGCTCTTGCAAGAAAAGTAACTTTATGAGGTAAAAACAAACTCAGCACGTCCGATAGAGGTGGGCGGTGTCACTGATAAATGCATCCATTTGAACTTTATGTTCACTTCACAATTCATCAACACTGTCCTACCAGCACAAAATGGGAAAGATCATCTATGCTATTTAAGCTATGCTAACAATAGCTAGCTTCTTCTTCTGGGCTTTTTGTATGCTGCACTTTCTACAACTGTATGTGGTGTTGCCCCCAGTGGTGAAAAAAGACAAGCAGAAGCAGTGCCGATATGCTAACATGTTCTAGTAAAAACCCGAATAGCATCTTGGTTTTTCATGAAATATGCATTTGAAGGCAAGCAACGCCACATTCAGACTCCGAGTTATCAAGGAAAATGTCTCTGTTAAGCAAAGAACTGTATCGGACTGCATCGTGTCACGCCGAATTAGGGATGAAACAATTACTCAAGTAACTCGAATAACTCAATTACAAAAATGTTTGCGCAATTTCTTTGCCTCAAGACTTTTGTTAATTCCTGTCACTAAAGTGCTCCGTAAACATGGCACCACAGAAAACACAGCATATACCAGGCCTGTATGTGGCGCTGTAGCACTCTTACAAAAGACAGCGAAGAAGACATGGAGCATGCCTATAACCGGTGTAATGGGCCTGTCACACCTTGACAATTTAGCTAGCACATGCCAATTTATCAAAAATTTGGCGAATACACTGGCTACGTCGAATAAGTTATGCATTTGTTACACCATGACAATTTAGCCACTGCGTATGTTAACGTATCAACAATGCTGCCAACACACCATTATACGGTAGCTGTCACATTCAGTAAGTTCTGCGGTCGTCCGGTGTCGCTGACCGAACGCCCCCCCCCCCCCCCCCTAAAAATCAGTCCGCCCTGCCTTCACTGTACATGTATCATTAGCCGCAGTTCACTGCTTGTTGCCTCATTTCTGCTTCAAACTGCCTCCAGTCATCATCCATCTCAGCGACAGATATCTGAAACTGTTGCACAACAATCATGTCCACATAAATTCAGCATTATGTCATCGTAAAAGATGGAGGAAGCCATCAGAGCGTCGCAGCTACACAAGCTGCTACCTGATGTGTTCACTGCGCGTCAGTCATTTCAAAGCGTCACCAAGTATCGCCTTGTTTCTGCTTAAAACTGACTTTAGAATGATTTAAGAGGTTTTACCTTTATCATCTGATGGTTAATAATCCCATTAATCCATTTGATTGCTTTGGGTGAAGAGAGTCGGACTCAGAAGAGCTGCTGTGGTCCCAAATGATGCATGCGTAATGGAGGCAAAGCGGACTGTTCGGTCTGTGACACCGGAACACGTCAAATACGTCTACATATGTCAATATGCGTTGAAGATAACTTCAATATAAGGTACACATAGGTTCAAAGCAAATTACTCGTAGATTAGAAATAAGTTTCTGGTAAGACAGACATTATCTCGACATATTGCGATTTATGAGAAATTTGCAAGTAAGGTGTGTTACCTACAACCTATGACCTGTGACATACGAGCCATACGCCAGTACGCGTTGAAAATTTATATTTTCAATGACCTTGCTGTTCTACGATGTATGCTTCAACATGTTCTTATCTTACCTGAAACTTGTTAGACGTATGCCAGCATATTTTTAATATGTCGACATACACAGGTTAAATTGTCAAGGTGTAACAGGGCCATAAGAAGCTAATCAATGTAGCAGCAGGTGCTACAACTGTGCAAAGCAGCACATTGAGTAAAACAAGGGTTTGCAATGATCATCTAAAATAGACTTACTGCATATTTAAAGCGAAGCAGTGTGTTTGTGTTTTTTTTTCTTAAACAGCGCTGTGGTCACTCTCCACCTCGTAGAAGAAATGAAAGGATGCTCGCTTTAAATGAATCAAGTTTAACTATTCAAAAACATGCCTTTACCTGGGTTTGATCTGAGTTTTCATCGACACGGCGCACAGTGGATTTACAATGCAGGTTTTGCGGGACAGGCTGCGTTCATGTTCACATGTAGTCTGGCCGCTGATTGAGGATTTCAGCAACTGCCTGGGAAAGCTCCAAAACACGTAACGCTGTGACAATAATTGGGCACTGCAGTCTCGTTTGAGGGCGGGCGCTAAAGGGATAACATATGACACATAAGATGCATTTTTTTATACATCCGGGGACAGCCCTAATCTGTCCCCATCAGAAACATGGCAGTTTCTCTGAGTTTTTGGGCAAATTACATGGCAAACAAAGTGAAAATGCAAAGGAAAAAGTGACAATGCAGTGGAAAGTGGACATGTGTTGCAGTTTGTTTATGACCCGGAGCTCAAACATCTTGAGGCAGTTGTACAGGCGAGAGAACGCAGCTACTCTGGTTAGCTGTATGTGCTAACACTTATCAGCACGACGTCTCCCATTTGCCTCGTCTTCCCTTCTCCACTGGGAACTGAAAAAAACTGCACTTTTCGCGACTGCTTTGGTGACTGCGGCCAAAAACCAAACCGTACACCATTTTTCCATTAGAGAAAATGCTGTTTGTGGGGTGAGACTAATCCCCAGCTGGAGTGTGGAAGTGTCAGCACAAACCATTCGGAGGATTGGGGTTTCAGCGGAAAGCATTTTAAACCGGCACATCTTAAACTGGCACGTCCACTAGGTGGCGGCGAGTATGCTTTTATGTTTACTGAGCCGGGACGAACAGTTTGTGCTGAAACTCCAACACTCTGACTGGGCATTAGTCTCTCCCGTATCTGTGCAGACTGTCCCCGGATGTGGTCAAATCCTGTGATATGACGCAGGGGTTCAAACGAGACTGCACTTGCCTTATTACCCAGGAAAACAGAGGGTACACCCTAAATTTCAAAATCTACATGATGGCACAGTGACATTATGCCATTGCTTAGGCAGAGTCCTGGCACAACTGATGCTCTTTAAAAACACAAAAGTCCTTTTTATCTGATTACTCAATAAAATCAACAGAATACTCGAGTCCCAAAATATTCGGCAGCTGCACCCCTACACCGAATCTAGTTCTTCCACAACAAAAAGTATTGTTCCTAAATCGTATCATAACTCATGTATTTCTAGATACATATCATATGCATCATTTTATAAGAAGTTGCAGCACACCCCTAATAATCACATTAAAAACATCTTAAACTGCATACAGCCTACAGTTTGGTAGAAAATAAATCTTGTAGTTTTTCAGTTTGTCATCTTTTTTCTTTAAAACCATTCTGAAAAGGAAAAATTTAATTTCTGAGGTACTCTGAATCTTTCTATTGATCTTGGAGTTAACTGCAACATCCTCTTTTATCACTGTGAGATATTTTAAACTGTTTGTTGTTGGGTTTTTCCCCCCTTTGATAACTCAAATGTGAATACACGTCATTTTAACCACTGGAGGGGCTCATAAGAGTAGCAAACATAACAGTTTTCATGTGACTGTACACTAAGAATAAACCAGGTTACACCACTGTGCTGTCATCACTGAAGTCAAGGATGCCGTTAAGCTCTGCTGACTTGATTATACTCTGCATGTGACAGCAAATTAGTTCACGGGAAACCTGCTTTAAAAAAGAAACAAAACTGACACTTGGCTGACACCCTGGTTGCTTGTAAACACAACTTGCAGCCCTGAAGGCTCTCACGTGCTGTGGGAAAACCACGGCCTGTACGTCTGATCTGGAAACAGTGGAAATCATGGTTGTACAACGGGGCCCCATGACCACACCTACCCTTTCTGCTGTACCAGAGTCAGCCGACTTGTACAAGCAGTGCAAAGTGTTCCCAAAAAGCAAAATAACAAAAAAAAAACAAAAGTTCAGGTCACATGGCTGAGGTCAACGGCTAAAATAAAGTGACAGCATAGATGTGACTCAGCATGACTGAACATACACGGTTTAATAACAAACAAAAAAAACAATAACACATCTACTTAACATGCAAATTACTGCAGTACAGGGGAACAGAACAAAATGTGATCTGAAGATGAATTTAATAAACAGAAGAGACGAGTCCAGCATTAAACTCCAAACAACACTGTGGCTTGTGATGTACCCGTCTGACAATGAGACAATATGAACTTGGATTAAAAGCAAATGTTTTCATTTGATACAAATGCATGTGCTATGGTTCAAAATGAAGATATTTACCATGAGGACACTTGTGCTGTTTTGGCACGGTGGAAGAACACGAGGGGGCGGGGGTGGGGGGGCTGTTTTTCTGCAGCCTGCCATTAGAAGCAATTATAAATGCCCAAGAGCAGAGAGGGACGGGGAGCCAATCAGATCTCAGCTCGCATGTCAACCTAAGACCAACTGTCTCCTGGCTCTGACAGCAGGATTTTACCTCCATAATTCAAATCCCAAAGCAAAGGCAATCTGCACTCTGCCTGCTCCTGCTGGCGGCTGGCGTTTACCAGGCGGCACAAAAACGGGCAGGAACACCGAAACGGAAGAAGATGGACTGATCAGACTTTGACAGAAGTAAACACGATGCAGATGTGACTGTTGCCAACATCTTTGCTGGACTTTACAGCTACAGATGGCTGTTGTTTGTCGATCTGTGTCGAGTGGCGCCGGTAACTTTTGGCTTCAGACCGGATTCCTGCACTTTCCTTCCGCACTGAGAGGGAGGAATCACAGAAATGACACCTGATCTGTCGGCGTGCACTTTCTCCAGACTGACTCCACTGAGCTTGGTGTCAAACACACACAGAAAAGTTGCTCCTGACAGAATGTGTCTCCTCTTTTTGTCGGTCTAAAGACTCTTGCGGGGGGGTAGGTGTTGGGAGAAGCACAGGCAGCCATTTTACAGCTCTTACTACCTAGACAATGGCTGCTAAACGCAAAGTCTGCGGTGCTGTGAGTGAACTTTACCTGATTTCTGTTCAGAGGTTGTCCGGTGTTCCCCGGGCTCATGGGGGAAGGATGGTGGCTCCTTTGTTGCCAGCCAGGATGGCCCCCACCATACTGGCTGCTGCCCAGATCTCCTCCTGCTCCCTTGCTGGCCCCTTCCTGATTGTTGTAGTCTCCTTGGGGGTACGTGGGGTAGCTCCTGGTGGAGCTGGGAGAGGTGAGGAGCTGGTTTAAAGTTGGTGTGGAGGTGGGCTGTTGGTTTGCCATGTTGTACCGCTGGTTGTTATAGGAGGCAGCCATGGCTGTGGGGGCTCCGGCTGCCTGCTGCTTGCCTGACTGCCCCCCAGCCGCCGGAGCCTGGCTGGTACGGGGGGAGCTCATGGCCCCGTAGGCCTGGCCCTGATAGGAAGTCCTGTTCGGGAAGGGGCCGTAGTTGTTGTAATGGTTGGGGTAGCCGTGTTCGTGTGAATTAGGGGGGTAAGGGTCCATCATGCCCGGCCCCGATGCAGCTGCCATGCCAGGGCTTTGTTGTCCGCCATGTTGATGAAAAGGGGCCCGGCTGTAGTGGTGGTTGTAGCCGTAAGGTGGAGGAGGGAAGCCGCCCGGGTGGTGGTGTCCCAGTCCGGGGTGGTTATTCCCTTCAGGCCCGCCTGTATCGTTCTGATTATTGTTATTTACCCGGACTAGATTCCCGTTGCCGTTCTTCATGTCAGGATCTCCTCCGCCTCCTCCCCCAGCATCGCTCCCGTCCTGCAGCTCCTTCTGTCCCGGAGATCCGCCGTCAGGTCCCTGCTCCTTATTTTCATGCTGCTTCTCTGCCGGTACCGACTCCTCCTGCGGGTCCCGCTCGGGCTTTTTGAGTTCGGATGGCGGGCTGGTGGTGAGAGCGGCGACCTGAGCGGCCATGATATCCCTCCTCCTCGCGCTGCCCCTCGGCTCCTCGCTGCCTCCTCGCGCTCCCTCTCGCTCTCACTCGCTCCTTCTCAGAACGGCGACTCACTCAGCAGTCCGGTTCCGAATCCACATCGAGTGTAAATACAACTGGAAGCGGCAGAAGAAAGCGCAGCCGTCGTTGTTCCGGTTCATTCCCACCGTCGCGCTCCGCCCGGACCCGGTGGCCGGTAACCCTCCGCGACTCCGCGCCAAGTTAAAAGACGGAGGGGAAAGTTTGTCAGAGAGAAAAACATGTAAATAGAGACCCGGGGAGCTGGACTTCACCCACACCGTGTGTGTGCGTGTGTGCACGCGGCGGAGGGGGGCTTCTGTTACACAGCACGAGCTCCAAATCAACCGAACCAGCACGAGGCTTCGCGAGACACAGCCATCTTAGCGACCTCTCGCGAGAAAACCAAAACCCGGAGTGGAGCGCCCTCGCGCGCGGAACCGGAGTGCGTGAGGACGTTATTTCGAGCTAATAAGCGCCGTTATTTAGTGTCTAAACGCTGCGACGCTAAAGTGTGAGCGTGTGAGCGCCAAAACACGCGGCGGCCATCAATTCAGACTTTTTATTGTTTTGACTTGAGGATTTGAGCTCACAGCACCAGTTCTGGAGCATCGAAGTATGGTTGTCCATTCGGCTGCTCGGCTTTTTTGTGTTCGGGGTCGCTACAGCATATACAACCAGATCTGCATTGATATTTGGCACAGGTTTTACGCCGGATGCCCTTCCTGACGCAACTCCAGTGTTACCTGGAGAAACACACACAGCCGCTGGTGTTCCAAAGAGGTCTCCCATCCAAGTACTAACCAGGTCCCGTACTGCTTAGCTTCTGAGATCTGACGGGATCAGGCTGACACAGAGCAGATCCGGAGCTTCGAAGTATATTTACAGTTAAACATAGGCGGTGGAAGTGGGGGCAACAGCCCCCCCAGTTTTGCCAGATTTGCAACTGGCTTTGGTGATTTTTCTTGACTTTCCCTACTGACTAATGACAAATCTGGCAACTTGTACTCCACATAAACTCATCAGTTTGAAAAGCGTTGATGGTGTAGTGGTTAAGTGCTGGGCTTCAGACCGGAGGCTCCTCGGTTGAAACCCCAGCCTGACCGGAAAATCACTAAGGGCCCTTGGGCAAGGTCCTTAATCCCCGAGTTCACCGAGTGTCGCAGACCAAATGGTCCCCCACTAAAAATTGGTCCATCCTGCCTCCACTGAGCATTCATCATTTGGGAACACAGCAGCACATCTTAGATGGAGTCTCTTCACTCAAAGCAATCAAATGGATTAATGAGATTATTAAACACCAGATGACAAAGTAAAACCTCTTAAATCATTCTAAAGTCAGTTTTAAGCAGAAACTCAGTGAAACTCTGTGACGCTTTGAAATGACCAACGTGCAGTAAACGCATTAGCTAGCAGCTCTGATCACTTCCTCCATCTTTTATGATGAAATAATGCTGAATTTATGTGGAAATGATTGTTGTACAAAAGCTTCAGATATCTGTCCCTGAGATACAGTAGTGTTCAGAATAATAGTAGTGCTATGTGACTAAAAAGATTAATCCAGGTTTTGAGTATATTTCTTATTGTTACATGGGAAACAAAGTACCAGTAGATTCAGTAGATTCTCACAAATCCAACAAGACCAAGCGTTCATGATATGCACACTCTTAAGGCTATGAAATTGGGCTATTAGTAAAAAAAAAAAAGTAGAAAAGGGGGTGTTCACAATAATAGTAGCATCTGCTGTTGACGCTACAAACTCAAAACTATTATGTTAAAACTGCTTTTTTAGCAATACAGTGAATCACTAAATTAGTATTTAGTTGTATAACCACAGTTTTTCATGATTTCCTCACATCTGCAAGGCATTAATTTTATTGGTTTGGAACCAAGATTTTGCTGGTTTACTAGTGTGCTTGGGGTCATTGTTTTGTTGAAACACCCATTTCAAGGGCATGTCCTCTTCAGCATAAGGCAACATGACCTCTTCAAGTATTTTGACATATCCAAACTGATCCATGATACCTGGTATGTGATATATAGGCCCAACACCATAGTAGGAGAAACATGCCCATATCATGATGCTTGCACCACCATGCTTCACTGTCTTCACTGTGAACTGTGGTTTGAATTCAGAGTTTGGGGGTCGTCTCACAAACTGTCTGCGGCCCTTGGACCCAAAAAGAACAATTTTACTCTCATCAGTCCACAAAATATTCCTCCATTTCTCTTTAGGCCAGTTGATGTGTTCTTTGGCAAATTGTAACCTCTTCTGCAGATGTCTTTTATTTAACAGACGGACTTTGCGGGGGATTCTTGCAAATAAATTAGCTTCACACAGGCGTCTTCTAACTGTCACAGCACTTACAGGTAACTCCAGACTGTCTTTGATCATCCTGGAGCTGATCAGTGGGTGAGCCTTTGCCATTCTGGTTATTCTTCTATCCATTTTAATGGTTGTTTTCTTCCATGTGTCTCTGTTTTTTTTTGTCCATTTTAAAGCATTGGAGATCATTGTCGATGAACAGCCTATAATTTTTTGCACCTGCGTATAAGTTTTCCCCTCTCCAATCAACTTTTTAATCAAACTACGCTGTTCTTCTGAACAATGTCTTGAACGTCCCATTTTCCTCAGGCTTTCAAAGAGAAAAGCATGTTCAACAGGTGCTGGCTTCATCCTTAAATAGGGGACACCTGATTCACACCTGTTTGTTCCACAAAATTGACGAACTCACTGACTGAATGCCACAAACACCCTCTTTTCTACTTTTTTTTTTACTAATAGCCCAATTTCTAGCCTTAAGAGTGTGTATATCATGAATGCTTGGTGTTGTTGGATTTGTGAGAATCTACTGGTACCTTGTTTCCCATGTAACAATAAGAAATACTCGTATACTCAAAACCTGGATTAATCTTTAGTCACATAGCACTACTATTATTCTGAACACTACTGTAGATGATGACTGGAGGCAGTTAGAGGTGATAATTGGTGAACCGTAGCTAATGACGCATGTGCAGTGAAGGCAGGGTGGACCGATTTTTATGGGGGACCGTTCAGTCGGCGACACCAGTGTGTAGTGAGCGTCTTGCATGGCAGCACCCTGACATCGGTGTGTGAGTGTGTCTGTGTGAATGGATGAATGTGAAGCATAATTGTAAAGTGCTTTGAAAGTCTGATGCAGATGGAAAAGCGCTATATAACTGCAGTCCATTTACCATTTGAATCTGATAAGTTCTTTTCACTTCACCTTTTTTCACTCTGGGTCTCCACAATAAATCGGATATGTTACTGGCACATTTTTGTTGATGCACATTACACAGAGAAAGGGTGCAGGTGGTCTTGAAACAGGAACCTTCAGGTCTGCAAATGAGCACACTAACCGCTGAGCCACCATAGTGCTCCATGAGATGAATCTAATAAATTACAAAAACAGCAAGAATAAATAAATGCCCACTGTACAGTCCCCGTCTGTCCACCTCCACACCACCTAAAAATAAATCAGCAAAAAAATACAACCTTTAAGAGAAAAAGATGCCGCTCAGGTTCCCACCATATTCAAATTATGTGACTATGTAATCAAGTGACTTTGAGTGACATTTCAGAGAGCCAATATCGACTCCTGGCAAGATTTTTGTGTTTACGTATTTATTGCCACGCTGCATTCTGTTCTCTTGAAGTTTTTGTTTGTTTTTTGATGGAGGTTGGTGGGGAATATATTGCCGTAATTTAGGTTTGTTTTTTGTTGTTGTTTGTTTGTTTTTGTAACTTTTTATAATTTTTTATTTACAAACTGACCAGTTTGTGTGGAACATCTCGCATCAGCTGATTAAAAATTACTTGAGATGCGTTACCATGGAGATATTTGGCTGCATGACTTTGGGTTCATGGTGACCAGCTGATGAAAAACAGTTTAAAGCACGTCCGTCCGTCCGTCCGTCCGTCCATCCATCCATCCATCCCTTCAGCTTCTCCCTTGTTTTCACTCGGGGCCGCCACAGCAGATCTGAGGTGGACCTGCATGTTGGTTTTACACCAGATTCCCTTCCTGACACAACTCCACGTCAGATGGAGAATGAGCCGGGGTGGTTTTGAACCTGAAACCTTCCACACTGGAAACAAGCACATTAAACCACTTGGCTACCATCCCTACAAAACAGTTTAAAGTACAAAACATAAAAATCCACCAACTCAAAAATTCCCCCAGACTGTCCCCAGGAGCAGCAGAACGCGTGATGGTTTCCTTTTGATACGGACCCTGAACGATGTTTAAAACCCATGTGTTTCAAAGGTTTCAGATCAGTATGTCAAGTCTGCTGTCAGTAATTTGTAGGACAGATGAGGAGTTTTGGGATCATCCCTGTTTTGTCCATCATTTCCATCCAGCTTAACATTCCCGATTTGTTGTCTATTTTGGCACATATTTAGCAACAGAGTGGGCAGCAGGTGGCAGTACATCTTTAGAATATTACACAGGCTAAACAAATTTGTGATTGATCAGGTGGATCAAAGTTAACCAGTTAACCAGATTTCAACCAGTTTGTCTTCATTATGTACATTTTTAAGATGGAGATGTAAAAAATGACCACATTTTGTGGTGTCTGATGTCTTGCTTAAAGAAACTGACTGGGATTATCTCAGAGACCCATCAATGTTGTAGGGTCTGTTCAGTCTTCCCAGCACATGGAGTAAACAAAATCTCACGTGTGATTGCAGTTGACTGCCGATGAGGGGTTCAATCTCATCCTTACAACAGGAAGGAGCAACTTGTATTGGGTTGGTCGAGAGTTGCATCGCCAAATAGTAAGGCTAATTAAATAGCTTCCTGTATAATCTGTCATTTAAAAAAATTCTTTATATTTGCAGAGGTAAACATACACACCTGAACCTCTGGAGGGATCCCATCCATGCTATCAGACACTTGTAATGACTTTTAGCTTGCCCCAGAGGTTTACATTGTATAGCTGTTTAGCTGCTGATGGTGTTGGGATTATAACTTGGTACTGGACCAGTTATCATCGCTTTAGTCCCAAGTGTAAAGTTCAACTTAAAAACATCTAAAAATTGAGTCCAAGTTGAAAAATCTTGGAACGAATGGGAGGAAACTGGAGTCAACGTCTGTGACCGAACTGTAAGAAACCGCCTAAAGGAAATGGGATTTACATACAGAAAAGCTAAACGAAAGCCATCATTAACACCTAAACAGAAAAAAACAAGGTTACAATGGGCTAAGGAAAAGCAATCGTGGACTGTGGATGACTGGATGAAAGTCATATTCAGTGATGAATCTCGAATCTGCATTGGGCAAGGTGATGATGCTGGAACTTTTGTTTGGTGCCGTTCCAATGAGATTTATAAAGATGACTGCCTGAAGAGAACATGTAAATTTCCACAGTCATTGATGATATGGGGCTGCATGTCAGGTAAAGGCACTGGGGAGATGGCTGTCATTACATCATCAATAAATGCACAAGTTTACGTTGATATTTTGGACACTTTTCTGATGTTTAAGGATGATGAAATCATTTTTCAAGAAGATAATGCATCTTGCCATAGAGCAAAAACTGTGAAAACATTCCTTGCAAAAAGACACATAGGGTCAATGTCATGGCATAGGGTCAATGTCAACAAGCAGATCTGATATGATGCAGGTGTTAGTTTTGGGGATGGAAATTTACAGGGTGATTCCATAATTTATTCCTCAGAATTGAGTGAGTCCATATTTTTTTCCTCTGCTTGGTCTAAAAAAGTAACCGTTACTGACTGCCACAATCTTTTTTTCTTGATTTCTTATAGTGTTTCTTAAAGCCAGAAAGTTGCCATTTGAAATGACTTTAGTTTTGTGTCATGTCTGTGATCTGCTTTTTTTCTACAAAATTAAACAACTGAATGAACATCCTCTGAGGCCGGTGATTCCATAATTTTTGCCAGGGGTTGTATAAGATATGAATGTTTTTTCACACAAAGTGCAGCAACAGTGAAAATTAAACATTCTTAAACAAAACAGTAATAATACCACACTCATTTTACACTCATCATAAGGTTAGGATACTGTGCCCTCCAAAAGTATTGGAACACTTGGAATTTCACACATTATCTGTTCGATGTCACTGACATTAATGAGTGAAGCTCTTCACTATCTGTCTATATATCATCAAACAATAATTTAAAATTGAATAATTCTTGCAGAACCTCAAAGTAATGATAGGCTACTTCACAACTGTCATTAGGATTCTTTTTTTTCTTTGTGACAATGTTGTCCTATTTGTGTCTACCATTGAGCGAGCTTAGAGCCGCTGCCCAGCACTTCGCTCGTATTACTATTGGCAACAACCAATAATACTTTTTCCTCATTTTGCTTTTTCACAAAAATATCTCTGTGACTAATGAAGTTTGCTTTGTGACTCAACAAGTCTCAATAAAAATGTTTCAAGAGAATGAAAAATGACTGAGTATTCTCCTGCAGTCACGTGTTCATCGAGCTACATTATAGTCTGACTGGCACAAAAAGCCACAACTCATCATTTGACTCTCTGTTGAATCAATGCTGGAAGTTTTTTGCAGCTTTTTATAGAAATGAGAGAACATTGAACTAAAGCAGGAATTTACAATTAATACAGAACTCAGCAAACAGATCCAAGGAACAGAAAGTCACAGCTTCATGGAGCGAAATGTACAAAGCCGAGGCTGGAATCTCTCATTTGTTTGATAAGTTTAGTTTTTAACAGTCAGATTTTACCATAAAGGTCTAACAGGGTTTTTATTTTTATTTTTACACACACTCTCTCCAGTCACAGCCACTAAACCTTATAACCCTTTCACAGTTGTCTCAGTAGTGTTTTGTGCACGTTCACTCGGTTTATGAAGATGTCAGTTTAGATGGCACTTTGCCACAAAGTTTATATTTCTTAACAACTAATTTAACTCAACTCCATATGACACAATTTAAATCAACTTTACAACTTTTATCTGCTGAATAGTCAATGAAACAATCAGAGCAACACACCGGCTGTGACGCACTCAGGCACACGCACGCACACTCACACACACAGACACACACACACACACAAAACTGTAACTTCTACACTGTTAAGCAGATTTGGATGTTATTCAAGCTTGTTTCATGATTTGATTTAAACTTTAATATACTGCGATAGAAAGAAAAGTAAAATAATAGAAATGTCATCATCAAGCCGGACTTACAGTCAGGCCCATAAGTCGTTGGACAGATGCAGTTTTTGTCATTTTGCCTCCATACATCACTACAGCAGTGTGAATAAAACAATCAAATGTGCTTGAAGTGGAGACTTTTAGCTTTAATTTAAGTGGTTTAACAAAAATATTGCATGAGGTTCTTTAAAAGAGGTGACATTTCAGTTACAGATTGCCAGAAGGCACATGGGAGACTCAAAGCTAGAATCTCTTGTATTAAAGCTGCGGCTCCACTTCACTGCCAAGCTGTGACGTGTGATACAACAGACAAATGTTGCAGAATCTCCAGTTTCGCCTATCACATCCACAGAAGCCTGTAGCTTCTTCAGAGCTGTTATGGGTGTCTTGGTGGCTTCCCTCACTACTCTGCTTCTTGCACAGTCACCAAGCAGCCACCTTCAGTGCTAAAAAAACGTATGAAGTCAACATGGACGTGTTAAAACCTGCAGTTCCTCGAATGGCCACTTGAGTCTGGCTCCAAAGATGCATCAATCCCCACAGAGCTCCATGTTAAAATGTCCAACTTTACAGCAGAAATCAACATGTTCATAACCTGGTCCAAAAAATGGTTTTGCTCGCTATCACTAGTTTGCCTGTTCATGATCATTTAAGGTGAATTTGGAGAATATAAGATTATTTACATCATTTTAAGCCAGAAAGTTAATCATATTTAAGAACATATTCAATTTGAATGACAGGTACAAGCGACCACTAAAAGACAGGTCACTAGCTCCTTTCCTGAACATTTTAATATAGATATGAGATCATATGATTATGCTACAGTATTTTTGGTGAGTCAAACTTTAGTATTATTTCATTGGTATGTTAGCCTCGTTAGCGCAAGCTCGCAGGTATCAATTGCTGCATATTGTCAGCTATTGTCAAGGTTATTGAAGCTATTCATTTGCCAGTAATAGATTTTTAACATCACCTGTTATTACAGCCACCACCTAAGTAAGTATAAGTCCCTTCAGCTTCTGCCTTATCTCAGTGGGGGGGGGCTGAGATGGATCTGCATGTTGATCTGACACAAGTTTTACCCCGGACGCTCTTACTGACCCAAGTCCACATTACATGGAGAAATGTCACAAGAGTGGCCTGGAACAGGGAACTTTCCATACGGGAAACGAGTGCACTTAACTGCTTGGCCACCACCACCTAATCTGCAGAAATATGTATCAATGAATGACTGAATCAATCAATCAATCATGCAAACCCAATTTGACACAGGCTTATCTAGCTTGGCAATTTCAAGATAAGGAGAGATGTTCTAGCTTCAGTTATCACCCCGTCATGCCCAGGATTCACCTCTTTACACTTTGATGGTTTGCCTGACAGGTAGGCGGAGTCAGGCACTGCCAAAATGGTGATATCTAAACCATCCCAGATGAGCTTCAAACCCATTTTTCAGAAAACCTCTATGTGTCACAGATTTGTCAAATATATATAGAGGCTATGTTATATAACACTTAAATAGATCCTTATTTGTTTGGTGGATTGTACATTATGTGGGATTCATTATTTTTCCCATTGTATGATTTATGCAGTGTTTTTGTGCAATTTGGTTCCATTTACTGTTCATTTTAGTTCCATATATTTCACTCCATTAAACATCTTCACTACCTTTTCATAAAAACCGGCGGTGTCAAATCCAGCTTCAGAAAGTAAAAGTCCAGCCACATATTTGTTCCATCTTCCCAATAAACCAGCTGATTGTAATTAGTTCAGCTGTTCAGGCAGGTGGATGAACTAATTATTGAGATCACCTGTTTTAGGTGCACAGGAAGAAGCAACACATGGGAAGGTTTTTACTTTCTGAAGCTGGATTTGACGCCTCTGATAAAAACACATCAGTGATGCACTATCAGGTGTTATGTGTCGGACGCGGGCGGAGAACCGACCAGCGTTTGACAGGACCCAGTATAAAATAAGCAGAGCACGGTACAAAGGATAACAGAATTTAATAACATAACAGTGAGTGTTGAATAATAACAAATGAATGCGCGGTCTGGCGAGGTGGAATAACGGTGCGCTCCCAGCAGCACAAACAGTCCGGAGCCAGAACAGTTCGGACCCAAGGACCCCGCCGACACCCCCCAGGTGGCCGCGACCAACCGAGTCTGTGAAAGAAGAAACCATCATGTGAGTCCACCACTCCACACACAGAGAGACCACTCAAAGGTGTACATAAACAGCAAACACTTCCTGGCTTAATCACCAATCAGCTTCCCACCCTGCAGGCATGGAACACCCAGTTCAATTCTCCACTACAGTGGAAGCTGATTAAACGACTAACATAACAGCTCAATATAATAAGGTGTGAGGGACACCGCATTTACTGACTGTACTCATGTTAGTCACAAAACCTAAAGTACCTCAGGAAGTGTGCTGACGAGCGTGAGACCTCACCCCCTCCTCTTTCACAGACCATGGCATCAAACCTGGTACGGTCTCTGCGTCCATGATGATGAGATGGTTCTCCAAACGTCGATCTCGCCCGTCTGGTCACAAGGTCGAGTCTCTGGCAAATACACACTGTGTACTCCAGACTTAAATGCAACCATGCCCCAATCCATAAAGATGCACCACAGCTGTGAGTCCTGACGAGCTGCACATGACCAGCCTCAGGTGATCAGGGTGAGGTCCTGATAACTCAGCCACACAGCCACTCAGTCCTGAACGCATGCCACCTGGAAGGAAAAACAAAAGACAGAGAACAGAAGACAGAAACAAAAGGCAGCCAGGCACCCCAGCCATACAACATCAGGTTCAAATTAGGTGTCATATGAAACAAATAATGACTGTTTTACATTTATACATTGGAAAAGCTTCATCTTGTTGAATGGAACATTCCATTTTCCATGTACAAACTCAGTGAGCACAGCCTCGCAGTGGAGAAAGGCCACCGCAGACAGACCTGGCTCCCCAGAGAAGACAGACTGTGCACCCACTGCCCACAACACCAGGTGGAGAGTGAGCTACACTTCCTAACCACCTGCCCGCTGCACCAAGACATCAGAGACACGAACTTCCCACATATTATAAACACCCAAAAAGACTTTGAGAGCATGACAAACAAATGTCACTATTTGATGGGTGAAGTACAACAATGTGCAAGCACTGCAGCAAGGTTTGTGAGCCGCTGCAACACCAAAAGAAGGAACAACAGACACAAACCACCGTAAACTCAAAACAGGAGACTAAACTGCTATGTCACTTCATCTATGTATAATATAACACATTTTATAGGAAAACTGTGACTGTTGTTTGTGCGTTTGCACCAAATAGCAGTTTGGAGTATTCAGCCTTCTTGGAGTCCCCGAAAGGAGTCCTGTAAAGCACACATGGGCAATGACAGAGACACTTGGAGAGGCGTGATTGGGAGGAACGGCTCCCTGATCTAAATCCGATCAGTTGTTTCTTATTGTACTTCTGTGCTCGTCACGGACTGTCCATAATGAACACAGTGTTCAAACATAAGGATGCTCATAAGTGTACATGGTACCACAGCACCCTAGACCGAAGATTGATGATCAATTTTGTGACCATATCATCTGATCTGAGGCTGCATGTTCTGGACACTTGGGTGAAAAGAGGGGCAGAGCTATCACCATCTGCTGGTGAGTTGGACCAGAGGGTGGAGGAGGACTTTGGACAGACCTGATAAGCCCAAACGGAAGGTACGGGTGAACTGGGAACATCTGGAGGAGCCCACTGTCCGACAGATCTTTAACTCACACCTCCGGCGGAGCTTTTCTGGCATCCCTGTGGAGTTTGGGGGCACTGAACCAGAATGGGCAATGTTCAAAGTTTCATTGCTGAAGCTGCAGTGGGGAGCTATGGCCTGAAGGTTTTAGGTGCCTCAAGGGGCAGCAACCATCAAACACCATGGTGGTCGGACTGAAGAAGGAGTTCTTCTGGGATATGTTATCTCTGAGAACTCCGCAGGCAATTGCAAGGTACCAACAGGCCCAAAGGGCAGCAGCCTCTGCTGTGGGGGAGGCAAAGCAGCAGATGTAGGAGGAGTTAGGAGCAACCATGGAGAAGGACTTTCGGTCGGCACCGAGGTGCTTTTGACGGACTGTGAGGCACCTCAGGAGGGGAAAACGGGGAACCATCCAAGCTGTTTTCAGTAAGGACGGGACTCTGTTGGCCTCAACTGAGGATGTAATCCACAACTGGAAGGAACACTTTGAGGAACTCCTGCATCAGACCGTAGTGCCCTCTATAGTAGGTGCAGAACTGGAAGCTGATGGAGGATTATCATCAATTTCCCTGGTGGAAATCACTGAGGCAGTCAAACAACTCTGCAGTGGCAAGGCTCCGGGGGTTGATGAGATCCGTCCAGAAATGCTGAAGGCTCTGGGTGTGGAGGGACTGTCTTGGATGAGATGTCTCTCCAACATTGCAATGAGGTCTGGGACAGTGCCTAAGGAGGGGCAAACTGGGGTGGTGATCCCCATATTTAAAACAGGGGACCAAAGAGTGTGTGCCAACCACAGGTGCTTCACACTACTCAGTGTCCCTGGTAAAGTCAACTCCAGGGTGCTGGAAAGGAGGGTTCAGCTGATAGTCAAACCTCTGATTGAAGAGGAACAATGTGGGTTCCATCCTGGAGGTGGAACAACCACCCAGCTCTTCACTCTCACAAGGATCCTGGAGGGGGCCTGGGAGTATACCCATCCAGTCTACATGTGACTTGGAGAAGGCGTATGATCGGGTACCCCGGGAGATACTGTGGGCGGTGTTGTATCGAGTATGTATGGAGTGAGGGGGTCCCTTCTCAGGGCCATCCAATCTGTACTCACAAAGCAAGAGCTGTGTTCGGGTGCTCTGCAGTAAGTCTGACTCGTTTCCTGTGGGGATTGGCCTCCGCCAGGGCTGCGCCTTGTCAGCAATCCTGTTTGTGATATTCATGGACAGGATATCGAGGTGTAGTAGGGCGGAGGAGGGTTTCCAGTTTGGTGGGCTCAGGGTCTCATCGCTGCTTTTTGCAGATGATGTGGTGCTGTTGGCTTCATCGACCTGTGACACACCACAACACTCACTGCATCGGTTCACAGCTGAGTGTGAAGCGGCTGGGATGAGGATCAGCACCTCTAAATCTGAGGCCATGGTTCTCAGCAGGAAACCCATGCATTGCCTACTCTGGGTAGGGAATTTGGTCTTGCCCCAAGTGAAGGAGTTCCAAGTACCTCGGGGTCTTGTTCACGAATGAAGGGACAATGGAGCGTGAGATTGGCCGGAGAATCAGTGCAGCAGGGGTGGTGTTGCATTCGCTTACCGTACTGTTGTGACAAAAAGGGAGCTGAGCCAAAAAGGGAAGCTCTCGATTTACTGGTCAGTCTTCATTCCTACTCTCACCTATGGTCATGAGGGTTGGGTCATGACCGAAAGAACTAGATCACGAGTACAAGTGACCAAAATGGGCTTCCTTAGGAGGGTGGCTGGTGTCTCCACAAGAGAAAGGGTGAGAAGCTCGGTCATCCGTGAGGAGTTCAGAGTACAGCCGCTCCTCTTTCGCATTGAGAGGAGTCAGCTGAGGTGGTTTGGGCATCTGGTAAGGATGCCCCCTGGGCGTTTCCCTAGGGAGGTGTTCCAGGCCATCCATCTGGGAGGAGAACCTGGGGAAGACCCAGGACTAGGTGGAGAGATTATATCGCTACACTGGCCTGGGAACGCCTCGGGATCCACCAGTCAGAGGTGGTCAATGTGGCCCGGGAAAGGGAAGTCTGGGGTCCCCTGCTGGAGCTGTTGCCCCTGTGACCCGATCTCAGATAAGCAGTTGAAGATGAGTGAGTGTGATTTTATAGGATAGTATATTTTTACACTGAAAGCACAATTTTTACTATTATTTCAATCCCACATCTACTGTTTACACATTTATTTACTGTAGAATATTGTTAACTGTATGTACATCTTCTTAATTTTTTGCTCTATGTAACACTTGCTTTGACAATGTAAACATATGTTTCCCCTGTCAATAAAGATCAACTGAAATTTAATTTGAGAGAGACAGAGACACAGAGAGAGAGACAGAGAGAGAGAGAGAGAGGTTAGAAATTAACGGGGATGGAGGATGGACTGAGACAGCCAGAGTAGGAACTCTGGATACAAAAAAAAAAAGAGTCAGAGAGTCAGAGAGAGAAACAGTGACACAAGAAAAGTGACACCAAACATTAAACGTTATCTGTCAAAGTCAAATCTCACCACAACATGCAGAACAAGAAATTAATATAGGCACCATTTCTCCCTCCCTCCCTCTCCCCCTCTCTCTCTCCTCCCTCTCTCTCTCTTTCCCTCCCCCTCTATCTCCCTCCCCCTCTCTCTCTCCCCATCTCTCTCCCCCTCTCTCTCTCTCCCTCCCACCTCCCTCTCTCTCCCTCCACCCCCTCTCTCCCCTCTCTCTCTCCCTCCTTCTCTCTTTTCCTTCTTCTCTCTCTCTTTTCCTCCCTCTCTCTCCCTGCCCCTCACTCTCCCTCCCCTCTCTCTTTTCCTCCCTCTCTCCCCTTCCTTCTCTCTCTCCACGCCCTCTCTATTCCCCCTCTCCCTCCCTCCCTCTCCCCCTCTCTATCTCCCCCCTCTCTTTTCCTCCCCCTCCCTCGCTCCCTCCCCCTCTCTCTATCTCTCCCACCTCCCTCTCTCTCCCTCCCCCCCCTCTCTCTCTCTCCCCTCCCTCTCTCCCTCCCTCCTTCTCTTTTTTCGTTTTTCTCTCTCTCTTTTCCTCCCTCTCTCCCCTTCCTTCTCTCTCTCTCCCCCCTCTCTCTCCCACCCTCTCCCCCTCCCCCTCTCTCTTTTCCTCCCCCTCTCTTTTTCCCCCTCTCCCTCCCTCCCTCTCTCTCCCTCCCTCTCCACCTCTCTATCTCCCCCCTCTGTCTTTTCCTCCCCCTCCCTCGCTCCCTCCCCCTCTCTCTATCTCTCCCCATCTCTCTCCTCCCTCTCTCTCTCTTTCCCTCCCCCTCTATCTCCCTCCCCCCTCTCTCCCCCTCTCTCTCTCCCTCCCACCTCCCTCTCTCTCCCTCCTTCTCTCTTTTCCTTCTTCTCTCTCTCTCCCTCCCTCTCTCCCCTTCCTTCTCTCTCTCTCCCCCCTCTCTCTCTCCCACCCTCTCTCCCTCCTTCTCTCTCCCTCCCCCTCTCTCTTTTCCTCCCCCTCTGTCTTTTCCCCATCTCCCTCCCTCCCTCTCCCTCCCCCTCTCTCTATCTCTCCCCCTCCCTTGCTCCCTCCCCCCTCTCTCTCCATCTCTCTCTCTTTCCCTCCCCCCTCTCTCTCAATCTCTCTCCCCCTCTCTCTCTCCCTCCCACCTCCCTCTCTCTCCCTCCCCCCTCTCTCTCTCTCCCTCCCTCTCTCCCTCCCTCCTTCTCTCTTTTCCTTTTTCTCTCTCTTTTCCTCCCTCTCACTCTCCCTCCCCTCTCTCTTTCCTCCCTCTCTCCCCTTCCTTCTCTCTCTCCCCCCTCTCGTTTCCTCCCCTCTCTCTCTCCCTCCCTCTCTCTTCCTCCCCCCCCCTTTTCCTCCCCCTCTCCCTCCGTCTCTCTTTTCCTCCCCCTCTCTCTCCCTCTGTTTTCCTCCCTTTCCCTCCTTCTCTCTCTCCCTCCCCCTCTCTCCCTCCTCCTCTCTCCCTCCCCTCTCTGTTTTCCTCCCTCTCTCCCCTTCCTTCTCTTTCTCTCCCCCCCTCTCTCCCTCCCTCTCTCCCCCTCCCCCTCTCTTTTCCCCCTCTCCCCCTCTCTATCTCCCCCCTCTCTTTTCCTCCCCCTCCCTCGCTCCCTCCCCCTCTCTCTATCTCTCCCACCTCCCTCTCTCTCCCTCCCCCTCTCTCTCTCTCCTCCCCTCCCCTCTCTCCCTCCCTCCTTCTCTCTTTTCCTTTTTCTCTCTCTCTTTCCCTCCCTCTCTCCCCTTCCTTCTCTCTCTCTCCCCCCCTCTCTCCCCCCCCCCTCCCCCCCTCCCCCCCTCTCTTTTCCTCCCCCTCTCTTTTCCCCCTCTCCCTCCCTCTCCCCCTCTCTATCTCCCCCCTCTATCTTTTCCTCCCCCTCCCTCGCTCCCTCCCCCTCTCTCTATCTCTCCCCATCTCTCTCCTCCCTCTCTTTCCCTCCCCCCTCTCTCTCTCCCTCCCTCTCTCTCTCCCTCCTTCTCTCTTTTCCTTCTCTCTCTCTTTTCCTCCCTCTCTCTCCCTCCCCTCTCTTTTCCTCCCTCTCTCCCCTTCCTTCTCTCTCCCCCCTCTCTCTCCCACCCTCTCTCCCTCCTTCTCTCCCCCTCCCCCTCTCTCTTTTCCTCCCCCTCTCTTTTCCCCATCTCCCTCCCTCCCTCTCTCCCCCTCTCTATCTCCCCCTCTGTCTTTTCCTCCCCCTCCCTTGCTCCCTCCCCCTCTCTCTATCTCTCCCCATCTCTCTCCTCCCTCTCTCTCTCTTTCCCTCCCCCTCTATCTCTCTCTCCATCTCTCTCCCCCCTCTCTCTCTCCCTCCCACCTCCCTCTCTCTCCCTCCGCCCTCTCTCTCTCTCCCTCCCTCTCTCCCTCCCTCCCTCCTTCTCTCTTTTCCTTTTTCTCTCTCTTTTCCTCCCTCTCTCTCCCTGCCCCTCACTCTCCCTCCCCTCTCTCTTTTCCTCCCTCTCTCTCTCTCCCCCCCTCTCGTTTCCTCCCTCTCTCTCTCCCTCCCTCTCTCCCCTCCCCCTCTCTCTTTTCCTCCTCTCCCTCCCTCTCCCTCTCTCTATCTCCCCCCTCTGTCTTTTCCTCCCCCTCCCTCGCTCCCTCCCCCTCTCTCTTTTACTCCCTCTCTCTCCCTCCCCCTCTCTCTCCCTGCCTCTCGCTCCCTCCCCCTCTCTCTTTTACTCCCTCTCTCTCTCCCTCCCCCCTCTCTCTCCCTGCCTCTCCCCTCTCTCTCCCTCCCTCTCTACTTTCCTCCCTTTCTCTCTCCCTCCCTCTCTCTCTTTTCCTCCCTCTCTCTCTCTCTCTCCCTCCCCTCTCCCTCCCTGCCTCTTGCTCTCTCTCCCTTTCTCTCCCCTCCCTCCCCCTCTCTTTCCCTCTCTCTCCCTCCCCCTCTGTCTCTCCCTCCCTCTCTCTTTTCCTCCCTCTCCCTCCCACCTCTCTCCCTCCCCCTCCCTTTCTCTCCCCCCTCTCTCCCCCTGCCTCTCGCTCTCTCTCCGTCTCCCCCTCTCCCTCTCTCTTCCTCCCCCCTCTCTCCCCCTCTTCCTCCCTGTCTCTCTTTTCCTCCCCCTCTCTCTCCCTCTCCCTCTCCTCCTCTCTCCCTCCCCCTCTCTCTCCCTCCTCCTCTCTCTCTCCCCTCCCCCTCTCCCTACACCTCTCTCTCCCCCTCTCTCTCCCCTCCCCCTCTCCCTACACCTCTCTCTCTCCCCCTCTCTCTTTTCCTTCCTCTCTCCCTCCCACTCTCTCTCTCCCCCTCTCTCTTTTCCTCCCTCTCTCCCTCCCCCTCTCTCCCTCCCTCCCTCTCTCTTCCTCCCCCCTCCCTTTCACTCCCCCCTCTCTCCCCCTGCCTCTCTCTCTCTGTCTCTCCCTCTCTCTCTCCCCCCCTCTCCCTCCCTCTCTCTTCCTCCCCCCCTCTCTTTTCCTCCCCCTCTCCTTTCCTCCCCCTCTCTCTCCCTCTGTTTTCCTCTCTCTTTCCCTCCTTCTCTCGCTCCCTCTCCCTCTCTCTCCCTCCCTCTCTACTTTCCTCCCTTTCTCTCTCCCTCCCTCTCTCTCTTTTCCTCCCCTCTCTCTCTCTCTCTCCCTCCCCCTCTCCCTCCCTGCCTCTTGCTCTCTCTCCCTTTCTCTCCCTCCCTCCCCCTCTCTTTCCCTCTCTCTCCCTCCCCCTCTGTCTCTCCCCTCCCTCTCTCTTTTCCTTCCTCTCCCTCCCACCCTCTCTCCCTCCCCCCTCCCTTTCTCTCCCCCCTCTCTCCCCCTGCCTCTCGCTCTCTCTCCGTCTCCCCCTCTCCCTCCCTCCCTCTCTTCCTCCCCCCTCTCTCCCCCTCTCTTTTCCTCCCCCTCTCCCTCCCTGCCTCTCTTTTCCTCCCCCTCTCTCTCCCTCTCCCTCTCTCTTCCTCCCCCCTCCCTTTCACTCCCCCCTCTCTCCCCCTGCCTCTCGCTCTCTCTCCGTCTCCCCCTCTCCCTCCCTCCCTCTCTTCCTCCCCCTCTCTCTCCCACTCTCTCTCTCTCCCCCTCTCTCTTTTCCTCCCTCTGTCTCCCTCCCTCTCTCCCTCCCCCTCTCTCCCTCTCTCTTCCTCCCCCCTCCCTTTCACTCCCCCCTCTCTCCCCCTGCCTCTCTCTCTCCGTCTCTCCCTCTCTCTCTCCCCCCTCTCCCTCCCTCTCTTTTCCTCCCCCCCTCTCTTTTCCTCCCCCTCTCTCTCCCTCTGTTTTCCTCCCTCTTTCCCTCCTTCTCTCTCTCCCTCCCCCTCTCTCCCTCCTCCTCTCTCTCCCCCTCTCTCTTTTCCTTCCTCTCTCCCTCCCACTCTCTCTCTCTCCCCCTCTCTTTTCCTCCCTCTGTCCCCCTCCCCCTCTCTTTTCCTCCCTCTCTCTCTCCCCCTCTCCTCCCTCTCTCCCTCCCCACCCCCTTCCCTTCGTTCTCTGCTGCTTCGCTCTCTCCTCGCAGCAACCTGTGTGCTGCCTTCATGTACCGTCAGAATTATTGCGGTCGCACGCTGAGTGTGTCACACACATACACGTGCGCTGTATGCAGCTGCAGAGTAGGAAAAATTAACGTCAAGATTTTTGTTACAGCGCATATGAGGCCTTAATGTACTAAGATAGATAGTCTTTATTGTACCACTCTCAGAATTTCATTTTTCTGCAGTGAAAGAAACTCATGAAAACACCTAACACACACTCACTCACACAGATGAGGCAGCTATTATAAATTAGAATTTACTGACAGTAAATGCACCAAATATGAGCGTTTGCACAGCTTTTAATAAGTGCAGTGTAAACAGGTCAGTTTGTCCCCACTGTGGCCTGTCACAGGAATGTGCTTTATATTATCTATTTACTTCATGAAGCTTAATTAATCTATCTGATTAAGCCATAAAAATACCCCTGCTGAGAAATTTTACACATGATCTTTAATTACTTCCAATCAGAACCAGTATTTATTTTTCTTTTCTTTTCTTGTGCATTAACAACGCGTTTTGCCGAGCTCGCCGGGTGCCTGTGAACGCAGCAGCCCGCGTGCAGAAGCAGCAGAACTTTGCTCTGTGAGTGTGGGGGATGGGCCGCGGGCGGCGGCTCCGCCTCCTCAGAATGCGGACTTTTTGCTGCCTGAGTCCGCGGAAAAACACACACACACACACACTGAAAGATCCGCTTTTACTTTAAGTTTTACTCATAAGCCAACAAACACATCCCAGTGCATTTTATAGCTGCAAAGGCAGCTTTTGTGTATTTAAATGAGGGTGGAGGGGTCAGCTCAGCTGCTGTCTGAGGGAGGTGTGTGTGTCTGTGTGCTGTGTGTGTGTGTGTGAGAGAGAGAGAGAGCAGCAGAAAGAGACCAGGCAGAGAAAGAGGGGGAGGGAGCTTCTTTTGCTTTTTAGCATAAACTTGCTGTTTATTACCAGGTACAAGGCTCTTTTTTCCACATATATTTTTTCAAACCTCTTTCCCTGATATAAAAAGAGGAAAGACCACAGCAGGACACTTTCTGTACTCTTTTCTTACGGGTTTTCTACAAGCGACATCGAAATGTTACGTGTAATACTGTGACACGTCTCAGACACCCTCATGTTTTTGTATCAGTGGGATTTGGTGGGTTTTTTCCTTTTTTTCCTTTTTCCTTTTTTCATTTAAACCAAATTAGACGTATCAAAATTTGAATTTACAAAGGGCAACAATACTGACCCAAATCTGCACTGCCAAACCTGCCATTGAATTTCTGCAGAGGTTTTGTCGAGGTACAACCTGATGACTCGCCTCAGGACGGGTTTCATTCAGACTGAAATGAAAACTTCATCTTCACCAACAAAGCTATCACCTCCCACCTAACCCAAATTCCACAGAACTGTTAGGGTGAGACTAAAGCTACCTCAAGAACAGACAGCTACTAGTACTAGTACTACTTGCAAAAATGAAGAGGTAAAAAGTTCAAAGGAATAAAGAGAATAGAAAAGTATACAACCTTGCAATAGACAAGTATGTAACCTTTTAGCACACTTGCTGATGATGCACACAAAACTGTATCTCTGTTGTGTGGGCCGCTGAAGAGGAGGTACTGCTGGCCCACCACCACAAGATGGCGCCCTGCTTGAAGTGCGGGCTTCAAGCACGAGAGGGCGCCGGAACCACTGGCCGTGACAGCTGTCACTCCTACACACCAGCTGTCTTTCATCACCTCTTCACCCTTAAAAACCACTCCACCTCCCCGCCGAGAAATCAGCAACCAAGAGGTAACCTGTCTCTATTGTGATTTCTCTGCTAAACTACAACTGAACTCTTCTTTGCAGCCGTTTGCCCTGTGGTGTCCTTATCGGAGCTTGGCGTAAAGGCGTGACTGCGACGACTTCGCATCACGCTCATCTCAGATAAGTGGTAACAGGAGCTGCACGAGTGTGTGTTTGGAGGTGGAGGAATCCCGCTCCTAAAAAGAACATTAACTGTGAGTGGACTACTGAGTGTGCAGGCTCACACTCACCTGGACTTTCTCTATTCTCTGCCAGCAGTACCAGGGTCGACAGCCGAAGGCAGAGGCCACCTGGGGACTCGGGACTTGGCGGCTCCGGTGTTCTTCAGGCCCGTTGGTGGTGGAAGCTGTGTGGGAATCAGCTCTTCTCTCGCCAGAGGTCTTCTATCTTCGAGCCTGCCCACACGTCACCTGGTGTATTATTGGCAATCCATATTTCTGTCTGTATTCCGTTGTGTGTTTTCACAACATTAAATTGTTACTTGTTGGCTTATCCATTGTCCGTTCCTTAGTGCCCCCTGTTGTGGGTCCGTGTCATGACACCTTCCCAACAGGATTTCTCGGCCAATCGTCATGGATCCTGAGGGGCGTCAACCAGAGCTTGAACGGCCAATAGAAGAGCAAGAGGCGCAGGCGTCAGCAGGAGGCATGTTGAGTGATCTGCAGCATATTCTAACCGCTTTCACGGCTCGGTTGGATTTGGTGACCGAGCAGAATGTACTCCTTAATCGGAGGATGGAGGCTCTCACCGCCAGGGTGGAAGCGCGCAATCAGGGCGCTGCTGCAGTCCCTCCTCTTGCTGGTCCTGGGCCCGACACAGACATTCCACTGGTCGTTCAACGACCCCCCCCCACCGTCCCCTGAAGCATACATAAGCCCTCCGGAACCATACGGAGGTTGTGTCGAGACGTGCGCAGACTTCCTCATGCAGTGTTCGCTCGTTTTTGCACAGCGTCCAATTATGTACGCATCAGACGCTAGCCGGGTGGCTTATGTGATCAATTTGCTTCGAGGAGAGGCACGCGCATGGGCTACGGTGCTCTGGGAGCAGAACTCACGGCTCCTAACGTCTTACGCTGGGTTTGTGCGGGAGTTCAAACAGGTTTTTGATCATCCCAACAGAGGCGAGACTGCTTCGAGCGTGCTACTGTCAATGAGACAGGGGCGCCGGAGTGCAGCTGAATATGCAGTCGACTTCCGTATCACGGCAGCGAGGTCCGGCTGGAATAACGTTGTGCTCCGCGCCGCCTTCATAAACGGACTGTCTCCGGTCCTGAAGGAGCATCTGCTGGCTAAGGAGGAACCGCGGGATTTTGATGGGCTTGTCGATTTGGTTATACGCTTAGACAACCGTTTGGATGAACACCGTCGGGAGCAGGCCGGGGGGCGTGGCTGGGCACGAGCCGTCCCTCTCCCTTCCGGTTCCGAAAGGGTGCCGTCGTCCCCACGCTTCACTGCCAGAGGGCTCCGTGTGGCAACAGCTCCCCCTGCTGATGAAGCTATGGACACGAGTAGGGCCAAAGTGAAAGCAAACATCAGACAAAGGAGGCTGGCCCGCGGGTGGTGTTTTTTCTGTGGCTCTTGTGAGCACATGCAAAAAGACTGCCCCAAACGGTCAAACTACAACGCCCGTCCTTAGAAACTGGGCTAAGGGTGGGCCATAACACACACGCGGGGAAGCCCCGCAAATCTGCACGAATCCCAGTAACAATCCTGAGTGGGGATTTAACGGAAGGGAATCTGCTGGACAGCAGATGGGCAAGAGAAGTAGGGCTCCCTCTGGTGGCTCTGCCGTCACCGTTGCAGGTGCGGGCACTAGATGGCACCCTACTTCCATTAATCACACATCAGACACAGCCCGTGACCTTGGTTGTGTCTGGGAATCACAGGGAGGAGATCGTGTTTCATGTAACACCTTCTACCTCCCGAGTGATTTTGGGGTTCCCATGGATGGTGAAGCACAATCCCCGGATTGATTGGCCGTCTGGGGTTGTGACGCAGTGGAGCGAAACCTGCCACCGGGAGTGTTTAGGATCCTCAGTTCCACCCGGCATGACGGCTAATGAGGAGGTCAAAGTCCCCCCCAATCTGTCGGCGGTGCCAAAGGAGTACCACGATCTTGCTGACGTCTTCAGCAAAGATCTGGCACTCACTCTTCCCCCGCACCGACCGTACGATTGTGCCATCGATTTGATCCCGGGCGCTGAGTACCCGTCCAGCAGGCTGTACAACCTCTCACGTCCGGAACGCGAATCGATGGAGACCTACATCCGGGACTCCTTAGCTGTCGGGCTGATCCGGAACTCCACCTCCCCGATGGGTGCAGGTTTCTTTTTCGTGGGCAAAAAGGATGGCGGACTCCGTCCATGCATCGATTACAGAGGGCTGAACGAGATCACGGTTCGCAACCGATACCCATTACCTCTGTTGGATTCGGTGTTCACGCCCCTGCATGGAGCCAAAATCTTCACTAAACTCGATCTTAGGAATGCGTACCACCTAGTTCGGATCCGGAAGGGAGACGAATGGAAGACGGCATTTAACACCCCGTTAGGTCACTTTGAGTACCTGGTCATGCCGTTCGGCCTCACGAACGCCCCCGCGACGTTCCAAGCTTTGGTAAATGACGTCTTGCGGGACTTCCTGCATCGGTTTGTCTTCGTATATCTGGACGATATACTCATCTTTTCTCCGGACCCTGAGACTCATGTCCAGCATGTACGTCAGGTCCTTCAGCGGTTGTTAGAGAACCGGTTGTTCGTGAAGGGCGAGAAGTGCGAGTTCCACTGTACGTCTTTGTCCTTCTTGGGGTTCATCATCTCCTCCAACTCCGTTGCCCCTGATCCGGCCAAGGTTGCGGCGGTGAGAGATTGGCCCCAACCAACAAGCCGTAGGAAGCTGCAACAGTTCCTCGGCTTTGCGAATTTCTACCGGAGGTTCATTAAGGGTTACAGTCAGGTAGTTAGCCCCCTGACTGCCCTGACCTCCACTAAAGTCCCTTTCACCTGGTCGGATCAGTGCGAAGCCGCGTTCAGGGAGTTGAAACGCCGGTTCTCGTCTGCGCCAGTTCTGGTGCAGCCTGATCCTAATCGCCAGTTCATAGTGGAGGTGGACGCCTCTGACTCAGGGATAGGAGCCGTGCTGTCCCAGAGCGTGGAGGCCGACAAGGTTCTCCATCCTTGTGCCTATTTTTCCCACAGGTTGACCCCAGCCGAGCGCAACTATGACGTGGGCAATCGGGAACTCCTCACGGTGAAGGAGGCTCTTGAAGAGTGGAGACACCTGTTGGAGGGAGCGGCGTTGCCCTTCACGGTTTTCACGGACCATCGGAACCTGGAGTACATCCGGACCGCCAAGCGGCTGAACCCCAGGCAAGCCCGCTGGTCTCTGTTCTTCGGGCGCTTTGACTTCCAGATCACATACCGCCCCGGGACTAAGAACCAACGATCGGATGCGCTGTCCCGGGTGCACGAAGAGGAAGCCAAGGCTGAGCTGTCAGACCCAACCGAGACCATCATCCCTGAGTCCACTGTCGTGGCCACCCTCACCTGGGACGTGGAGAAGACCATCCGGGAGGCCCTGGCAAGGAACCCGGACCCGGGGATCGGCCCTAAGAACAGATTGTACGTCCCACCGGAAGCCAGAGCTGCCGTCTTGGACTTCTGTCACGGGTCCAAGCTCTCCTGTCATCCTGGAGTGCGTAGGACCGTGGCAGTTGTCCAGCAGCGCTTCTGGTGGGCATCCCTGGAAGCCGACGTCCGGGACTACGTCCAGGCCTGTACCACCTGTGCGAGGGGCAAGGCAGACCATAGGAGGAGCACGGGCCTCCTCCAGCCCCTGCCGGTGCCTCATCGCCCCTGGTCCCACATCGGCCTGGACTTCATCACGGGCCTCCCGCCGTCCCAGGGCAACACCACCGTCCTCACGATAGTGGACCGGTTCTCCAAGGCGGCCCACTTCGTGGCCCTCCCGAAGCTCCCGACGGCCCAGGAGACGGCAGACCTCCTGGTCCACCACGTCGTGCATCTGCATGGGATACCATCGGACATCGTATCGGATCGTGGTCCCCAGTTCTCCTTGCAGGTCTGGAGGAGTTTCTGTAGGGAGCTGGGGGCCACCGTGAGTCTCTCGTCCAGGTACCACCCTCAGACGAATGGCCACGCAGAACGGGCTAACCAGGAGCTTTAGCGGGCCCTTCACTGCGTAACCTCCGCGCACCCAGCGGCCTGGAGTAACCATCTGGCCTGGATCGAGTATGCCCATAACAGCCAGGTCTCGTCTGCTACCGGCCTCTCCCCATTTGAGGCGTGTTTGGGGTACCAGCCTCCATTGTTTCCGCTTGTGGAGGGAGAGGTCTGAGTGCCCTCGGTCCAGGCCCACTTCAGGAGGTGCCGCCGGGTGTGGCGGACCGCCCGTTCTGCCCTGTTGAAGGCCCGGACGAGGGCCAAGGCCCATGTGGATCGCCGGTGTTCCCCAGCCCCTGCCTACCAGCCCAGGCTTGGTTATCCACCAAGGACATACCGCTCCAGGTCAAATCACCTAAACTGAAAGACCGCTTCATCGGACCGTTCACCGTCCTCAAGGTCCTCAGCCCGGCCACAGTGAAGCTGGTAGCTTCAGCTTCACTGCGGATCCACCCCGTCTTCCATGTGTCCCGTCTGAAACCTCATCATACCTCACCACTTTGCACCCCTGGACCTGCACCGCCTCCTGCCCGGATCATCGACGGGGAGCCGGTATGGACCGTATGTCGGCTCCTGGACGTCCGTCGGAAGGGCTGGGGTTTCCAATACCTGGTGGACTGGGAGGGGTACGGACCCGAGGAACGCTCCTGGGTGAAGAGGAGCTTCATCCTGGACCCGGCCCTCCTGGCTGAGTTTTACCACCATCATCTGGACAAGCCTGGTCGGGCGCCAGGAGGCGCCCGTTGAGGGGGGGGTCCTGTTGTGTGGGCCGCTGAAGAGGAGGTACTGCTGGCCCACCACCACAAGATGGCGCCCTGCTTGAAGTGCGGGCTTCAAGCACGAGAGGGTGCTGGAACCACCGGCCGTGACAGCTGTCACTCCTACACACCAGCTGTCTTTCATCACCTCTTCACCCTTAAAAACCACTCCACCTCCCCACCGAGAAATCAGCAACCAAGAGGTAACCTGTCTCTATTGTGATTTCTCTGCTAAACTACAACTGAACTCTTCTTTGCAGCCGTTTGCCCTGTGGTGTCCTTATCGGAGCTTGGCGTAAAGGCGTGACCGTGACGACTTCGCATCACGCTCATCTCAGATAAGTGGTAACAGGAGCTGCACGAGTGTGTGTTTGGAGGTGGAGGAATCCCCCTCCTAAAAAGAACATTAACTGTGAGTGGACTACTGAGTGTGCGGGCTCACACTCACCTGGACTTTCTCTATTCTCTGCCAGCAGTACCAGGGCCTTCAGGCCCTTTGGTGGTGGAAGCTGTGTGGGAATCAGCTCTTCTCTCGCCAGAGGTCTTCTATCTTCGAGCCTGCCCACACGTCACCTGGTGTATTATTGGCAATCCATATTTCTGTCTGTATTCCGTTGTGTGTTTTCACAACATTAAATTGTTACTCGTTGGCTTATCCATTGTCCGTTCCTTAGCGCCCCCTGTTGAGGGTCCGTGTCACGACACCTTCCCAACAATCTCCCCTTTACTATACTGCTACTTCTACTACTACTACTACTAAAATGCTCAATACCCAATGTCATTCCCTATGTCTAAGTATATGTGTATCAGGTTTGGCTCAAGTCTGAGGTGTCGTTTGTACAGGAGAGGGACAAACACACACACACACACACACACACACACACACACACACACACACACACACACACAGAGTTGTCTCTTAGTATATAAAAGATAATCTCCATTAGTACGTTTGATCACGATCAATGAAGACTGTGTGGAGCTGCTCTCGCATTAGGTTTCAGAAAGTCTGCACCCTGTTGGTCACATTTAGAACTGGATGCACCGGATATTAAACATGTTTGAGGTTTTTTTTTGTTTATTTGTTTTTTGGTGATTTTGAGCCCCAAGTTGCTGAAGCCATCACATACACAACGGCTGTGCCCCCATTCAGGACCGCATCCTTCGAAGGATGCATTCCTCGACCACATACTTCATCGTAGTGTGACCAGTCCGTCTCAGTTCGAAGGCTTCTTGGAATGCGGCCTTCTTACTCCCAAAAAAATACAACAGGCGTGCCATTCAAGGCTCAAAAAATCCCAAGAGTCATTGCAGTTTTGCTTTTGTTTGTTTGTTTGTTTTAAGACAAAATGGTTGGTAAATAAAAAAAATAAAAAAAATGTGTTGGCATGGATGTTTTTCACTAATTTTCAAAAGAAGAAAATGATTAAAAAAATCTCCTTTAACAGTGGAATATCCGGATAAAATGCTGAAACCGACTTCTTCTGAAACTTCTCTGTTCTCTCACGACGTCCTGGATCAACAGAGCCTGAAATGTGGAGGTTTTCAGCTTGAAACAGGCTGATGATGGTGCTTCGGAGCGCTGCACGACGTCTCGCACCGTGGGAAGTCCTTAAAGCGACAGAATCACCTCAAAATCTCTCATCAGCCGTTAAAATTTTCACGGAAAACCAGCTTAATTTTTCGAACCGTGTCCACTTCGATGTGTCTCACAGGTTTAGAAAAAATTTTGATCAAACAAAGCGCCAGTCTCTCAGCAACTTCTCAGACAAAGGAATTCCGACGAGGGGCTGGACGACTCCTCCCACAAGGAGTGCTCACAGGCGAATGACGTCACCGACCGGCGTGGAAAAACTCACGCATGCGCACGAGGGTTCAAGCATGTCTGACGTAAAAACATATGAATGAAATCCATATAGTTTTTGAAAAAAATAAAAAGGACCGTAACTTTATTGACAGACCTCGTATCCATAAGTAAAAGCTTATCATGAACAGGAGTTATTTATTTAATCACAACTGACAGAAAACCTTTTAAAATTTAAGGAAAAATAAGTTGACAACGTTTGGCGTTCTCAGCCTCAACAATGATGATAAAAATACATTTAAAAAAATTGGGGGGAAGAGGAAATTGTAATTAATAAACCAGATTATTGGATTAACTTTTGTGATGTTGCTAAATATGTAAACTGTAAATGCAAAAAATATCTGGAATTACTGAAGGAACTGGGAATAAAACAGTTATGGGACTATTGTTTCCCCTGTTCCACAAAATAGACATGCTCATTTTGTTCTGAGTTCAAATCCCACCCCTGCCACATTTCTCCATGTAATGTGGAGTTGTGTCAGGAAGGGCATCCGGCTTAAAACCTGTACCAATTCAACATGCAGATCCACCTTGGATTTGTTGTGGTGACCCAGAGTGCAAACGAAGGGACTTACTTTTATTTTGTACCAAAAAAAGATTTTTATACGTATATTTTTTTTTAAATGCAATTTCATGTAGTTTTCCATACAAACATCTTCTTGTGTGTGTGTGTGAGAGAGAGAGAGAGAGAGAGAAAATTTGGTGTGTGTGTATGTGTGTTCTGAATAGTTGTGTATCAGAGTATGGTGTGACCATGTGAGTTTTTGCTCCTGCCTGTGGTCTGGATGCCTGCATGAACTCCTCATCAAATGCATCTTCTTTTGTTGTGTTATGTTCTGTTTTGTAAGACTTTGTAAAAACCTTCTGTTAGCATGGCCCAAGCAGAGGGTCGCCCCTCTGAGTCTGGTCTGCTTGAGGTTTCTTCCTCAAATCATCAGAGGGGTTTTTTTTCTTACCACTGTCGCCTGTGTTCTTGGTCTGGGGGTTAGTAAGGTTAGACCTTACTTGTGTGAAGCGCCTTGAGGCAGCTTTGTTGTGATTTGGTGCTATATAAATGAAAATAAATTGAACTGAAAATAAATTGAAATGATCAAAATATAGTGTGACAGTGTGAGGATTTTTGTTTGTGTATGTGTGTTTGAGTGAGTGTGTTTTGTGTGCAGGGGTGCCACCAGGGATTTTGGGACCCATGAAAAGAACTTTATGATGGATCTATGTTGGTGGTGGGAAATGTGTGGGGCCTTGGAGGAGGTAGGTGGTGTCTGAGTGCCTTCTTGTTAGTTTATTACTCTTATTTATTTGTGTGTGTGTTTACTGTTCAAGCTTTTTAAATATTTCTCCAGCACTTTTGTTTTACGAAATAATCCTCATGTTTAATGCAATTACACAGATTCATCATGGAGTTGAATATTTCACTTCAAAAGAATATGTGAAATTCCTACAAGTTTGCCAGAAGGCACATGGGTGATTCTGTTGCTGCCATGCGATTGACTGAATAGTTATTTGTGTTAACAAGCAGTTGAGCAGGTGTACCTAATAAAGTGGCTGGTGAGTGTAAATAAAGGATGAACAACGCACAAAAGGTGCAGACCAACAATAAAGTGTGTGGTGCGTAGAAGGAGATGTGTTTGTGGTCAGCTGTGGATGAAGGTGATGACGTGGAGAAGCAAAGTGTTTCCGCGTCGACCAGTTCTTGTGAACACTGTTGCATCTTCCGGAGGGGAGGAGCTGAAAAGGTTGTGGGATCCTCAATAATTTTTTTCTTCTTCTTCTGGAAGGTAGGCAGGGGAACTCCAACCATCTTTTCTGCTGATCTTACATTTCGCTGTAGTCTGTTTCTGTCCCGTGTTGTGGCGGCTCAGAACCAGATTGTGATGGATGTGCACAGGACTGATCCGATGACTGCTGTGTAGAATTGGATCAGCAGCTCCTGTGGCAGATCATTACTTCCTGAGTTGCTGCAGAAAGGAGACTCTCTGCTGGGCCTTTTTGAGAATGGAGCAGATACTGTTGTGAAAGTGTAGGTACACGGACCCACAACAGGGGGCGCAATGAACGGACAATGGAGAAAAGTAAGAACAAGTTTTACTGTTGTGAAAATAGCACAACTGATACAACAATTAGCAATTTGGAGGTGTAAGCCGAAATCTGCTGGTGTCTTGTGGGCAGGCCCGAAGGTAGGAGACGTCCGTCCTAGTTGAACCGGAACCACCCAGATCTCCTCTGCCACCGAAACCCAGAAGTACTGGAACCGCCAAGTCCCGAATTCCCAGGTGGCCACTGCCTCCGCTCGTCGGATCCGGTACTGCTGGCGGGAAAGAACACAAACACACAGGTTGGGATGCGACCGCACCCAGTAGATGAGAGGGGCAAAGCCGCCTCCACCTCTTGTCACACTGAAGCAGGAAAGGTGAGTACTTATCCGAACACTTGGCCTTCCGCTGTCCTGAACAGTTTATAAAGTATCGTCACAAAGATACAGTATCTGTTGCAGAGGTGATTACCTTAAACTCAAGGTGATATCTCGGCACTGAGGTGGAGACGCTGTCCTGCTGATATACCTCCGTACTGAGTGAAGTCAGCTGTGTCCAGTAATGGGTGACAGCTGTCACCCTGGCTGCTCTCATCAGGCGGCGGTGCCCTCTGGTGCCTGGAGCCCGCACTCCAGGCAGGGCGCCCTCTGGTGGTGATGGGCCAGCAGTACCTCCTCTTCAGCGGCCCACACACAACAGATACTTCATGTTGTGAGAGTTGTTCTTTACTAGGAACCTGCAGGTTTCCACACTCCACGGGGGGCTGGTGGAAGAATGAGGGGCTGTAATCTACAACCCCAATTCCAATGAAGTTGGGACATTGTGTGAAATGTAAATAAAAACACAATACAATGATCTGCAAATCCTCTTCAACCTATATTCAATTGAATACACCACAAAGAGAAGATATTTAATGTTCAAGCTGATAAACTTTATTTTGTGCAAATATTTGCTCATTTTGAAATGGATGCCTGCAATGTGTTTCAAAAAAGTTGGGATGATGCAACAAAAGCCTGAGAAAGTTGATGAATGCTCAAAGAACATCTGTTTGGAACATTCCACAGGTGAACAGGTTAATTGGAGACGATTTCAGGAATTATGGCATTGAATGTCCAGCTGAAGTCCACAAAAAGGATCCTTCCATCGGTACCTGGATGGCGTACATGTTACTGTCTCATGTTGACTGTATCATCTACAGACCTGTTTGCCCAGTAGACAAAATGCAGGGGGTCCACAAGGTGTCCTGTGATGTCCTTCAGGTCGGCCAGCACTGGGCATTCGAATGTCAGAGCAACAGGCT
Organism: Thalassophryne amazonica; assembly: GCF_902500255.1. Classification (NCBI taxonomy): domain Eukaryota; kingdom Metazoa; phylum Chordata; class Actinopteri; order Batrachoidiformes; family Batrachoididae; genus Thalassophryne; species Thalassophryne amazonica. Next base: position 66,611,327 of record NC_047122.1, read on the forward strand.
TGTCATCTTTCAGTCCTGTGATGGAGAGTTTCCTGGGGACTGGGATGGTGATGGAGTGTTTGAAGCAGGAGGGAATATCATACCACTTCAGGGATCTGTTGAAGAGCTGTGTGAAGATAGGAGCTGGTTGGTTACCATAGGCCTTTAGGGAGGGTGTGGTGCTCTCCTGAGGTTACCAGGGGTGGGTGAGGAGTGTGGATTTGTCCTTCTCAAATCTACAGTAGAAGGCATTCAGGTCATCAGCCAGGACTTTCTTTGCCTCAGATGAGGGGATAGCCTCTTTTAGTTTGTGATGTTCTGTTGGTGTCTCCACACTGATATAGGATCACTGGCTGAAAACTGGTTTTTCAGCTTCTTTTGGTGTCTTTGATCTCCCCTCAGTGTGTTTCTGGCTTCCTTGTACAGGGTCCTGTCCTCCTATCCCCATTCACAGCCACACAAGTCTCCTTCAGAGTCATCTGGCTGTCTTGGTGGCTTCCCTCACTCATCTCCTGCTTGCGCAGTTTTTAAAGAAATGTTGTGTAGCACACATTCTACCAGGAAGACTCATATTTCAAAGCTTTCATTCCGAGTCACTCAATCAGTAACAGCTGTTTATCCAATATGAAGCAGCTGGTCATCAACACAACCAATAGAAAATGTGCATATTATTTTAAAATGTCACTTCTAACTCACCTCTCTGCTGTTTGCAGTTGCTGGCCTGAAACGCTACCTCCGCCACCCTGCTGTCACCATTTGGTCCCTGTCAAAGGCTGAGGGTTAGCTCCACCCCTGCCTTCATCTGGCAGCAGGATTTGAGATCAACACATCCCTTCGCAGTCAAGATCGGACTGTCAGCAACAGACTCATACAACCACGCTGCCTAAGTGAATGGTACAGGAGCTCGTTCATGCCAAGTGCCATCAGACTCTTTAATATATCTGTCTCTGCTGGACCTGTGGTCTCTGAACGAGACTAAAAAGCCTTTGCTATTTCCGATTTATCTGTTGCACTCCATATAACAATACCATGTAACAATATCTATCTATCTATCTATCTATCTATCTATCTATCTATCTATCTATCTATCTATCTATCTATCTATCTATCTATCTATCTATCTATCTATCTATCTATCTATCTATCTATCTATCTATCTATCTATCTATCTATCTATCTATCTATCTATCTATCTATCTATCTATCTATCTATCTATCTATCTATCTATCTAAACATCACAGACAATATCACTATGGATTAAATCTTTAACCGTTTCTAGTTTCCTGAGTCAACTCGCTGGAACTGCGTACTGCAGACAGATTAAACACACAGTACCATAATGTTTGTATTTATTAATGATTAGACTTACAGTATTCAGTCATTTGAAAATGTTGATGTAAAACATTCCGCAACTTGTCTAAAGAAAACTGGCTTTAAAACTGATGATTTGTATTAAAGTCATGATTTGTATGATCAATAATCATTACATTTAGTTTTTCAATTACTTCTGGCACAAATGGCCGTAATTCCTAAATAGTAAATGTGATAGTTTTGAAAAACCTTGAATTAAAGCTGACAGTTGACACAACAAACACCGAAAAATCACCAAATGTTTGTTACTGTCTAATTACTTACTCATCATGACTCTGTGCTCCATCAAAAATCAGTTTTGGATTATTACACTGCAATTTATACTCTGACATTTCAAATCTAACCTCCCCAAAACTGCAGAAGACCTTCTTGATGTCACCAGATGTGCATGGAGTTTAGGGCACAGCTGAGCTTGAACCGGGGACCTTGCTGAGATCCAAGAACTCCACTGATCCACCTTAGCCGCTGACAAAAAATATTATTTTTGTTCAAATTTGTGCACAAATGATTCCTGGTCTCTTTGTTGCATGTGGTGTGTGTCCTGAGAGAAAGGCAGGTGGAACACATTCTGTCCCAGGATGATGATTTAAGAATGTTTATTTGCGCCCCACCGGCTCCTCCCTGTGACGATGATCATGATGCATCACCTTTGTACCAGCGCTGTGGCTTCCCCCTGGAGTTGCCGCCGCAGCGTCTTGGACCGCAGCCAGGGACCCGTTTACTCCTTTAATCACTATTAAACTGATATCAGAGCCCGATTAAAAGCAGTCAAAATGAAGAAACAATTGACAAGCTGGAAAGCTGCACATATAAAGAACAAATAAGCAGCTCAGTGTTGAAAAGTGCTCATTATTCATGTCATCCAATCAGACTCATTATAAATGAAAAACACAAATTCCACCGGACAGGCTCAGGCCATAAATATTTCACTGAATTAACAAAGCCAAAATATTCAATTCCTTTAAATTCATGTAAGCCTGTGATATTCTTAAATATACATTTTTAATGAAGAAACTTTCGTAAATGAATCTCAGCATCAGACAGTTAAAGTGTCACTCCTGCTGAGCCGTTTATAGTGACGACCCCTCAGGAGTTTTCCTTTTATTTTAATCCCTTGGGATCCAGTCTGGGAATGGAACCATGCAATCACCAAGACAACCTAATAATGTGGCGTGGAATTTCCTAACAAGTGTGGAGCTGAATTCAGATACACACACAATCCAGCCAAACACAAGCACATACCTGACAATAATTTACACACTGAGAATTTATGACCGTCAAGAGTCTGTCATTAAGGCGCACTTGCACCAAACATTAGCGGCGGTCCCACAGTGAGGCCGTCCCGGCCACACACGTACAATCACAACAGTCGGGTCATGTCCAGATGGTTGCCAGGCAGCGGTTCAAGATGTAGCCTAGAGTGTGTAGAGGAAGGAAGTGCTACTTTGCTGTGTGCAATAGGCATCCGGCTCATTCCCAGACAGAAGCTGCCGTACTGGCGCACCTCACGACCGCTGAACAGCACAGGAATAATGAATTCCCAAAATGGTCCCGTCAGGTTTTCTCCTGGGCCTCCTAATAACTGGACGGCGGATTTGATATTGGCTGCTTCGATTTAAATTTAATTCAAATGTACACCTTTGATAGATGAAAAGATATTAAAAAGCACTTGTGGAATTATTCCGTTGCCTTATACGGTCATGTTTTAGATTAATCTCTCAGCTGTTGTTCTTACCTGATTTGACCAAAATGGGATCAGACTTCTAGAAGCCCCAGCAGTGCTTCACGCTGATCTGACATCCAGTCAGTGGCTCCTCTCTCCTCGTCTTACCAAACGGTGAAATCCTCTGTTCCTCAGGTGGAAACAGACCTCAGCGGCCTTCCACAGGCTTTCAAATCAAAGCTGATTGGACACATTGAGATTACACTGGAGCACTTTCATATCAGAGTGCCTTTTTTCGGGGGGAGGATAATTTGCTAGGAGGCATTTTATGAGCATTTCGGAAAATCCCCTGAATTGATGAAGTCCACACAGTCACAGTTTCTGAACAAAGGACCTGCAAGCTCACCAAAGCCGGCCAAGGTTAAGAACACTTAGAATTATAGTGTCCAGTCTGCAAGGATGGAGAAGTACTTCTTCTCCTTTCAGCGGAGATGAAAAGAAACCATGAGGGGAATTGTTTGTGCAGTGAGAACTTGTTACTGCAAGTACCAGGAACTGCTCCATTGTGGGTCACAGTGCCCACAGCGTGAGCTTGAAGCGGCACAGCTCCAGTCCTGTAAATCACACAGAGCTGCTGTCATCATCTCAGCAGCAGAGCACAGGCACAATGACAAGGAGAAGGAGGCTGTGCAACAAACTCACATGGAAAAATGGATGTGGCAAGTCCAGAAAAATAAATGTGCTTTTCAGTAGTAAAGCAGTCAGACTGTGGATGAAACCTGACAGTTAAATGCGGCTGTGATTTGATGATAAATATCCTCAAAGTGCCACAATTCTGTGTGTAGAAACTCTGCAACTCTCAGAAAACTCAGCTCAGTCTGCCTTCGCCTATTTTTGGTCCCAATGCCAGAATCAGAATCAGATTTAATTGGCCAAGTATGAATGCACATACAGGGAATTTGTCTCCAGACTCTCTTTGCTCCTGCTGCAGAATGAACATGGGTAGACACCACCAGAAAAACAAACCAGGCATGAGAAATCACAAATAACAACAAACACTAGAGGAAAAAGGAAAGCCTAAATGTACACAGTTTTACAGATACCTTTACATTTTATTTACAGTGTGTATTAAAGATAAACTTTATTGATCTCACAGAAGAGAAATTCACAGGTTTTTTGTGCAGGTTTGTCCATTATGAGCTTCGAACATGTTTGTTCAACATACTGACGGCTTGAGGAAAGAAACTCTTTCTTAGCCTGGTGGTTTTGACGTACAGTGATCCAGAGGGGGGAAGAGTGAGAAGAGGGTGAATCCTGGATGATGCCACCTGCCCGCTTCCTCACTCTGGAGGAGTACAGGTCCTGGATGGAGGGCAGGTTGGCACCAGTGATCCTTTCCATGGCCCTGATTGTCCTCTGCAGTCTGTTCCTGTGCAGCAGCTCCTGTGGCAGGTTGAACTTCCTGAGCTGCCTCAGGAATTACATCCTCTGCTGAGCCTTTTTCACCACTATGTCTATGTTAGCCACCCATTTCCATCCCATGTCCATCCCATTTCAAAATTGATGACATCAGGACCAAATGTTTAAACAGTAGGCAAAATTTATATTTTATGTGGCTTCATATCCGATTGCATAAAAGTGTAACCAAATATTGCAGAATACACCTGAGCACGCATGATTCCCATTACCCAAGCATTACCATCACACGTGCTAAATGTGAATTCTGCATCTTGGGAACACTTTTCCATAAAACTAAAGTGTTTCTATTAAATCTCAACATCTGCTGAAGGGCGTGACATGCTTTTCCTTAGTATCATGTTGCGGAGAAGTATCAGAAGACTTCTGCATTTTTAATGCTAGGTCACTATTCTTACATATTGTACCCACTTGTCCACTTTCAGCTACTTTTGCACGAGTATCACTGGACTGCACGAGTTCAATCAGACTATTCAGGCTTTGTGGATCACAATTGTTCCAAACATCATGTATATTTTTTAAACATGTTCCTGATTGCTCAGTGTTCTACAGCACTACTTTTACCACCATTACACCTGTTTTCAGGGCCTGACTGGGGTTGCAAGTGGGGGGTTTTGCACCAGAAACATACATAATACAGCATCAAAAATCAGCAATGGGAGACCAGCCTTCACCCCAAAAGTGTTGTGGGCTGGGGTGTTTGGCTGGCTTGGTTTTTGTTTTCTGTTTCTCCCACCAGGTGGTATGCATTCAGGACTGAGTGGCTGAGCATCAGGACCTCACCCTGAACACCTGAGGCTTGTTATCACGTGCAGGTCATCAGGACTCACAGCTGTGGTGTATTTTGTCTTAATCAGAGATTGCTGCATTTAAACCTTGAATGCACAGTGTGTGATTGCCAGAGACTCGACCTTGTGAGCAGACGTGTGAGATCGACGTCAGGAGAACAATCTCACCATCACGGACGCAGAGACCGCTCCAGGTTTGACGCCACAGTCTGTGAAGGAGGATTGGGTGAGGTCTCACGCTCTTCAGCACACTTCCTGAGGTAATTTGGTTTTGGTGACTTTTATGAAGTAATGACAGTGGATTTGGTGTCCCTCACACCTTGTGTTAGTGAGCTGTCACGTTATGCTAATTGTCTAATCAGCTTCTGCTGCAGTGGAGATTTGAACTGAGTTGTTCCGTGCCTGCAGGGTAAGAAGCTGATGTATAGATTTAAGCCAGGAAGTGTTTGCTGATTGCGTGCACCTTTGAGTTGTGTCTCTCTGTGTGGAGTTGGACTCACCTCCATGTTTTCTTTCTTCACAGACTTGGTTTGTCGCGGCCACCTGGGGGGTGTCGGCGGGGTCCCTGGGTCCGAACTGCTGTGGCTCTGGACCGTTTGCGCTGTTGAGAGCGCGCCGTGTTTCCACCTCACCAGACCGCGGACGTTTTGGTTGTTTAGCACGTCACTCACGGTTATGTTTATTAAATTCTGTTATCCTTTGAACCGTGCTCTGCTTATTTTATGCTGGGTCCTTTCAAACGCTGGGTCGGTCCTCCGACCACGTCCGAAACATAACAAAAAGGTCTTGTTTCAGTCGTGGATAACACCACAGAGGCTCATGTTTTAAGGGTTTCGTTTGGCGAGGCGCACCTGGCAACTCTGTCTACATGCTTTGTGGCACGTCAGTAAGAACGAGGTTCTTCACCTTTAATAATAACAACACGACGGTACTCAGAGAGTGTGACAGCTGCTTCTTCCAGGTTTGATGTCAACTGATGCAAATGAATTATTTGTGACTCTGAAAAACCAGGCGTGGCCTTGATGTTCTTCACCAAAATCCGCAACTAACACACAACCCTTCTACCATGTTAAATCCAAAGTGGATCCAAAAAGTTTGAGTTAAAAAATGACTTTGAGTTTGACCTTTCAAGGTCCTGTGACCAATGAAAAGCAATTTCCCATCATCTCCTTGAAATACTGCTGTCTTTAATTAAACTCTGGTTACTGGACTCTGCCTGGCATTGGATTACAGTTTTGTGTTCCCCCTCCTCAGAGAAGATGAGGCTATTTTGGACTGATTACTGTGTACCAAACCCAACCCACTATAACAACCATACCTGCCTGCTCTTTGCTGCTGTAGCTGGCAAGTCACTTCTTGTGGGATAATAAAACCTGATCAAACTGTCAGACATTGTGGTTCTCTGCACTGGGGTCTTTGCCTTGATTCATTACAATGCATATACATTTTGGAACCAATCAGAGTATATCCACATTGTTCAACACTGGTCTAATGCAGAAAATCCACAGTGACTGAAGCGGTTCTGTTGTAAAAATCCTGAATGAAAACATAGTCTATGATTATGCATATCAAGATGTTCATAAGTTATGATTTTATATACCTTATCCCGCATATGAATACTTACCAGAGTAGAATTTAAATTTTTATAAATGAAAATACACTTATATAAAATCTATGCATTTGTATTTATATCTCTGTTTATGGTAGCTGCTTTGAATTTGGGCCTTTAAATTCTGCTCATGCAACCGATTCAAGGCAGAAAGTTAGACGAGGCTATAAATATTTAAAACGGTAATTGAGCCAAATATGCACATTTGATCACATGATTCAGAAGTCATAGATTTGCAATCAATGATGGCAGTCGAGGGACTGCATTTGTTTTGAGCTGAAATAGTGAAGTGCAGTAAAGATATGATGAACAGCAGAGCGGGCGAGCAGAGCGACGGATAAAAGTGACACGCTGAAAAGTGAGTGATTAAGTTACCTGTTACAGAACAGCCCCAGAGTAAATATCAATACCAAGTGTGGCAGGCTGTGAAGATGAATTGGACGTGAATGAATGAATGTGAAAACAGATTGGCAAGCAGCTGTACTTACCCAGCGTGGAAAATAGAGTCTATGGAGAAACCAAAGGAGCATTTTATGGAGAAAGCATTCTTTGCGTGTAATATCAGTGTGTTGATACCAGGCATTATATTGAAAAACGGCTGGTGTAATTCACTCCGTGGGCCTTGATATGCTCAAGAGACCAATCTTTTCATATACTGAAATTGGATGTATTTCAGCTGTTACCGACAGAATCACTTTCTTGTCCTGCTCTTTGAGTCTACTGTTTACAGATGCGCCTTTTGTTGTGCCTGAACTATTCTCTCCGAAGGGCGACTGCCTTTTACAGATTTTTTCAAACATGGGGGCCTCAACTGACAATGTCGATGATGGGACATTGAATATATATATATATATATATATATATATATATATATATATATATATATATATATATATATATATATATATATATATATATATATATATATATATATATGTGGGTTCCTCAACACTCAGACCACTGCATGCTGGATCATGCCCAGAGAAACACACTTCATGCCCAAAATGTCATAACTGATGCACCCTCACCATCCAACTGAGGTGAGATTTAAAGCCAAGAGTATTAAGGCTGTTGTATTGGACCTCAGACAGGCTGCCTGAGACAGTCGATCTAATAGACTTCCAGCTTTTGACTCTCAAAATGAACCAGGTCATACATGACAAAATCTGCAGTACGAAGAGGACACTTAAGGCTTATTTATGCCTTAAGAAGTCGTAATAATGTACATACTACAAAAGAGACATACCCTCGGCAGCGGCATAGACAGAGGTGGTCTATGAGACCGTTAAATACCTCATGACAAGATTATTCTATGTATAAAACTCATGAAAGAAAAAACTTGTGCTGACATCGGAATGTCATATGTCAAATGTCATGTCACCGTCAACACTGTCCACAACTTAGCCATCTTAGTCAGGGCCTTTTCACACCAGAAAGTCTGGAATATCCAATGTTCATGTTTTTATACTTGTAATGGTTTATATTTATAATAGGTACACCCGTTCAATTACTTAACACAAATAACTAATCACCCAAACACGTGGCAGCACCTCATTTAGGCATCTAGACGTGATGAAGACAACGTGCTGAAGTTCAAACTGAGCATCAGAATGGGAAGAAAAGGGATTTAAGTGTCTTTGAACGTGGCATGGTTGTAACAAACTGACAAACTGTAACAAACTACTGATCTACTGGGATTTTAACACACAACCATTTCTATGGTTTACAGGGAATGGTCCGAAAAAGAGAAGATATCCAGTGAGCGGCAGTTGTGTGGATGAAAATGCCTTGTTGATGTCAGAGGTCAGAGGAGAATGGGCAGACTGGTTGAATGGACAGACTGGTTGTATGGACAGACTGGTTGAATGGGCAGACTGGTTGAATGGACAGACTGGTTGAATGGGCAGACTGGTTGAATGGACAGACTGGTTGAATTGGCGACTGCATGATGCCATCATGCCAATATGGACCAACATGAGGAATGTTTCCATAGGTGTCAATCTGACTCCAGAAAGGGCAAATAGGGTGCAGCTTTCTTTGTAATCACCAACTCTACCAGCTGATTTCACTGATGAACTCATCCTTTCTGCTTAGTTCTGAAGGCAAAAGGGGTCCAACCCAGTACCAGCAAGGTGTACCTAATAAAGTGGCCGGTGAGTGTATCTTTGGGTCAGTTAGTTTGGTTTCACACTGTAATTTAATGTTTGCACCAAAGAAGTTTCCATGACGTGCAGGCATCCGATGTTGGCTTGTTTTCAATGTGTCGGGTTCCGTTTGAACAGAGATCATTTTGATGCATCTATTCAACGTGACTTTTACTTCTTCAGACGAAATTGCAATTAAAACTTCATCTCCTCCATGCACTCATTGTTACAAATTCCTCAACTTCCTGTAGCTGGTCCAAGGGTCTCAACTATTCAAAAAGTTTTGTTTTGTTTTAGGGTTTTTTTCCACACTGCAAACAAATTGGACCAAAGCTCAGTTTGATCGTGACCGAGACCAGATCAAACAATAAAATGAATAATAATATAATCCAAATGTACAATATCTATGTTAACACTATGAGAAAACAGCAGACGTTTGATAGCTTTAGCACAATCATAAATCACTCAAATGTTATTTATTTTTTTATATGAAAACAGGTACCTCTGCTAGCTACTACAAGTACTTTAAACCTATGCTTTGATTTCTTTTGAAGATATTGGTGGCTTTAGGGATTACATGGCATTGGTTCCTGGGGTGCCTCCCTCCCTGGGAGAGGTGCTGCTAGGATGGGCGGCACACTTCGAGAATGACCTTTTCCATGTTAGGACAAAAGTTAGGGGTTTGCCGTGGATCCCACTCCACCCACCAGTCAACTGTGAAAACAAAACTTTATCTGAACTCTGTGGGGAGGCTCTCAGATAGTGGGGCTACGTGGCTTTTGAGGGCAGAAACAATTCTACAGGGCTGATTAGTGCCCTGAGGGCTGCAGGGCAACATGAAGGTGGGGGCGGCACTGGGGGTAGGATTTCAAATCAGTGCATTAAAATGGTGATGAAAGAGACGACATTCAGCGTTAACTGCTCTTTTGCTGTCATGCCTGCTGAAACACCTCCAGCTGAATACAAAAAAAAAAAAAAAAGCCGTGAATGCTGCCACCTTTTCCTCAGCGCAGAGTAAAAAGGAGCAGGTTGCTGAGATGAATCAACAAAAATCCACTATACTGTGTGACAGTAAAGTAAAACAAGGCCGTACATATGGCTTTCCAGTTTTTCCCCCAGTCGACTTGATAAAACGTAATCCACGATTTCCTCAGAATATGACAGGAGTGCTTGCAATTTGGAACACATTATTTGGATCATTTAAGATTTGGACAGGCTTCACAATTGAAGATGGTATTTGAACCAGAACCTTAACAGACACTGCTGGGCACAGCTATGCCAAATAGGGCATTTATAAAAGGCTGGCACAGGCCCTACAGAGTGAAGGCTGGCAAAGGCATGTTGCCCACATCATAGCGCCAACCGAGGGTTTTGTTTGGCATGTGCCTCTGTAGTACGGCTGTCTCCTCCAGACAACTGGCCCAAACACAACTTATTTAGCGTGAAGCAACAGAAGCACTGCAGACTCAAAGTGTTTTTTCAGCATGTGTGTGAGTTGAACGTTGCAGGAAACCAGATCAATAAATAAACACATCCCAAAAATATAAAATATTGTGCATTTCTTACTGTCGACAGGGTTTTAGCAGCATCTGAGATTCACAATCACTCTGCACTCATGTCAATCTGCTACTTTGTATTTGGTTTGAATTTTAATAACTTGAAAATTACTATTCAAACAAAAATATTTTGCTCATTTGCTTCACACGTATTATTTTATAGTGTCTAAAGTTGCTCGTATACCTGACTGAGTACAGGTTCTAACCACGCCTCTATCTCCAACCATCAAAAATGAGGCACACCAGGAAGCAAAAAAAAGTTGTAGTTCCTTGAATGACCACTTGAAGCTGGCTTCAAAAGCCAGTAGTTTTCCATAGAAGGCCATGTTAACTGAACTAGCAGGTCATCTAAGATGTCTGTGCTCCAGTATTTCCAAAAAGTGAAATTTTTGTATTATTTAATTTTGTATGTAAATCGTGTTCACACTTTTAGCAGCTACTGATAGCTCGATGAGGTTAGGTCCAGTTAATAATGACTAATGAAATAAGCCGTCAATAAGTCACACGCTATGGAAATCACGCCCAGTTCCTTAAAATGTGCTTTAAGAAAAACAACAAAACCAAGGTTACCCTGTTAGCTCTTAGTTCGGTAACTCTGAGATGGGGTGTTTTTGGGCTTCATTCATCCTGCCCAGATCATACAGGGTCTCCCCCAGGCTCCACCTCTTTACCCATTTATAGGTTAGCCAGGATGTAGGTGGTGTAAACACTGTCAACATGGTGAGCAGAACTTTTTGTGCTTTAAAATGGCTGTTCCAGGCCTCTTCAGGAAACGTATAGGCGACTTCACGGAGGGTTTGTCCAGTGTATATAATTTCTGGCTATAACTCAGTCCAGCTCTTGCATGTCTGCGTTTAGCGCCGAGCCTTCCCGAGCAGACACAACACCTAGAAAAAATCCCAGAGCTCAGTGGACTCACAGCCACTCTGCCTGCGCTCAGGTCAGGATGGCCTGGGCAGCTCAATGGTTGGCTCTCACTGCGGTATTGTATCACTTCCTGTTCCGGAGCACAGCTGTATTTTGCTGTATCTGTTAGCTGTTTAATCTGCGCAGTTAGATTGATCTAGATAACGATTTGTTTCACAGTGTAATCTTCACGTGCCTTAACTAAAGCACTCCGTCTGCTGAATCACCTCTAAATTATTTACACATTATTCACTTTGTGTGTTTTTAGGAATCCGCTAGCTTAGCGCAGCTACTAGCTCTTAGCCGATTTAGCATGGCGGCTTCTCCTGTCTCTCCCACACTTTTCTGCTCTGGGTGTGAAATGTTTAGTTATTCCTCGGCCTCCTTTAGCAGTAATGGTACTTGTAATAAGTGTAGCTTATTCGTAGCTTTGGAGGCCAGGCTGGGCGAATTGGAGACTCGGCTCCGCACCGTGGAAAATTCTACAGCTAGCCAGGCCCCTGTAGTCGGTGCGGACCAAGGTAGCTTAGCCGCCGTTAGTTTACCTCTGGCAGATCCCGAGCAGCCGGGAAAGCAGGCCGACTGGGTGACTGTGAGGAGGAAGCGTAGCCCTAAACAGAAGCCCCGTGTACACTGCCAACCCGTTCACAATTCTAACCCTTTTTCCCTACTCGGCGACACGCCCGCCGAGGATCAAACTCTGGTTATTGGCGACTCTGTTTTGAGAAATGTGAAGTTAGCGACACCAGCAACCATAGTCAATTGTCTTCCGGGGGCCAGAGCAGGCGACATCGAAGGAAATTTGAAACTGCTGGCTAAGGCTAAGCGTAAATTTGTAAGATTGTAATTCACGTCGGCAGTAATGACACCCGGTTACGCCAATCGGAGGTCACTAAAATTAACATTGAATCGGTGTGTAACTTTGCAAAAACAATGTCGGACTCTGTAGTTTTCTCTGGGACCCTCCCCAATCGGACCGGGAGTGACATGTTTAGCCGCATGTTCTCCTTGAATTGCTGGCTGTCTGAGTGGTGTCCAAAAAATGAGGTGGGCTTCATAGATAATTGGCAAAGCTTCTGGGGAAAACCTGGTCTTGTTAGGAGAGACGGCATCCATCCCACTTTGGATGGAGCAGCTCTCATTTCTAGAAATCTGGCCAATTTTCTTAAATCCTCCAAACCGTGACTATCCAGGGTTGGGACCAGGAAGCAGAGTTGTAGTCTTACACACCTCTCTGCAGCTTCTCTCCCCCTGCCATCCCCTCATTACCCCATCCCCGTAGAGACGGTGCCTGCTCCCAGACTACCAATAACCAGTAAAAATCTATTTAAGCATAAAAATTCAAAAAGAAAAAATAATATAGCACCTTCAACTGCACCACAGACTAAAACAATTAAATGTGGTCTATTAAACCTTAGGTCTCTCTCTTCTAAGTCCCTGTTAGTAAATGATATAATAATTGATCAACATATTGATTTATTCTGCCTTACAGAAACCTGGTTACAGCAGGATGAATATGTTAGTTTAAATGAGTCAATACCCCCGAGTCACACTAACTGCCAGAACGCTCGTAGCACGGGCCGAGGCGGAGGATTAGCAGCAATCTTCCATTCCAGCTTATTAATTAATCCAAAACCCAGACAGAGCTTTAATTCATTTGAAAGCTTGACTCTTAGTCTTGTCCATCCAAATTGGAAGTCCCAAAAACCAATTTTATTTATTATCTATCGTCCACCTGGTCGTTACTGTGAGTTTCTCTGTGAATTTTCAGACCTTTTGTCTGACTTAGTGCTTAGCTCAGATAAGATAATTATAGTGGGCGATTTTAACATCCACACAGATGCTGAGAATGACAGCCTCAACGCTGCATTTAATCTATTATTAGACTCAATTGGCTTTGCTCAAAATGTAAATGAGTCCACCCACCACTTTAATCATATCTTAGATCTTGTTCTGACTTATGGTATGGAAATTGAAGACTTAACAGTATTCCCTGAAAACTCCCTTCTGTCTGATCATTTCTTAATAACATTTACATTTACCCTGATGGACTACCCAGCAGTGGGGAATAAGTTTCATTACACTAGAAGTCTTTCAGAAAGCGCTGTAACTAGGTTTAAGGATATGATTCCTTCTTTATGTTCTCTAATGCCATATACCAACACAGTGCAGAGTAGCTACCTAAACTCCATGAGTGAGATAGAGTATCTCGTCAATAGTTTTACATCCTCATTGAAGACAACTTTGGATGCTGTAGCTCCTCTGAAAAAGAGAGCCTTAAATCAGAAGTACCTGACTCCGTGGTATAACTCACAAACTCGCAGCTTAAAGCAGATAACCCGTAAGTTGGAGAGGAAATGGCGTCTCACTAATTTAGAAGATCTTCACTTAGCCTGGAAAAAGAGTCTGTTGCTCTATAAAAAGCCCTCCGTAAAGCTAGGACATCTTACTACTCATCACTAATTGAAGAAAATAAGAACAACCCCAGGTTTCTTTTTAGCACTGTAGCCAGGCTGACAAAGACTCAGAGCTCTATTGAGCCGAGTATTCCATTAACTTTAACTGGTAATGATTTCATGACTTTCTTTGCTAATAAAATTCTAACTATTAGAGAAAAAATTACTCATAACCATCCCAAAGACATATCGTTATCTTTGGCTGCTTTCAGTGATGCCAGTATTTGGTTAGACTCTTTCTCTCCGATTGTTCTGTCTGAGTTATTTTCATTAGTTACTTCCTCCAAACCATCAACATGTCTATTAGACCCCATTCCTACCAGGCTGCTCAAGGAAGCCCTACCATTAATTAATGCTTCGATGTTAAATATGATCAATCTATCTTTATTAGTTGGCTAGGTACCACAGGCTTTTAAGGTGGCAGTAATTAAACCATTACTTAAAAAGCCATCACTTGACCCAGCTATCTAAGCTAATTATAGGCCAATCTCCAACCTTCCTTTTCTCTCAAAAATTCTTGAAAGGGTAGTTGTAAAACAGCTAACTGATCATCTGCAGAGGAATGGTCTATTTGAAGAGTTTCAGTCAGGTTTTAGAATCCATCATAGTACAGAAACAGCATTAGTGAAGGTTACAAATGATCTTCTTATGGCCTCAGACAGTGGACTCATCTCTGTGCTTGTTCTGTTAGACCTTAATGCTGCTTTTGATACTGTTGACCATAAAATTTTATTACAGAGATTAGAGCATGCCATAGGTATTAAAGGCACTGCACTGCAGTGGACTGAATCATATTTATCTAATAGATTACAATTTGTTCATGTAAATGGGGAATCTTCTTCACAGACTAAGGTTAATTATGGAGTTCCACAAGGTTCTGTGCTAGGACCAATTTTATTCACTTTATACATGCTTCCCTTAGGCAGTATTATTAGACAGCATTGCTTAAATTTTCATTGTTACGCAGATGATACCCAGCTTTATCTATCCATGAAGCCAGAGGACACACACCAATTAGCTAAACTGCAGGACTGTCTTACAGACATAAAGACATGGATGACCTCTAATTTCCTGCTTTTAAACTCAGATAAAACTGAAGTTATTGTACTTGGCCCCACAAATCTTAGAAACATGGTGTCTAACCAGATCCTTACTCTGGATGGCATTACCCTGACCTCTAGTAATACTGTGAGAAATCTTGGAGTCATTTATGATCAGGATATGTCATTCAATGCGCATATTAAACAAATATGTAGGACTGCTTTTTTGCATTTACGCAATATCTCTAAAATTAGAAAGGTCTTGTCTCAGAGTGATGCTGAAAAACTAATTCATGCATTTATTTCTTCTAGGCTGGACTATTGCAGTTCATTATTATCAGGTTGTCCTAAAAGTTCCCTGAAAAGCCTTCATGTTATGTGCTGACGCGGGTCAGAGAACCGAACCAGCATCTGACAATGGCCCAGCGCTAAATAACCAGAAAGCGGTTCCAAGAAACAAATTTATTCCCCCTCATGTGCGATAATTCGTGTATAACATAAATATTCAGCTGTATGGGCAAGGTGAAGGACGGCGCGCTCTCCAGCGCCCAAATGGATCAAAGCCCGGCACTTCTGGACTCAGATTCACCGCCGAACACCCCCCAGGTGGATACGACAAACTGACTCTGTGAAGGACGGAAAAGGTGAGGTAAGTCAACAGAGCTACAACAAATATCCTTCAGAGGCACACACTATCAGCAACACATTCAGGTCTGAATTTAAGCTTTATGTAAATGAGCAGCTTCTCACAACAGTTGGAGGATCATCAATCCGTACGCCACGGCAGTGAGAAGCAAACTGCACAATTCTCATCAATGTTCAAATATACTGCGTAACAAAACGCCAAATTACTATTAACGATTATTCAGACGATAATCACCTCCGATGTGTGCTGACAGCATGTGTCCCTCACCCGTCCTCCTTCACAGGCACGATGTGTCAAACCCTGGCGCGGTCCTCAGCGTCTCACAACCGAACGTCACAAGGTCGAGTTCCCGGCAATTCTGCTCAAATCACTCATGGCTTAAATGCAGAACGCCATCTCATTATCTGCTTCAGCTGAAAGTCTTTAAGTCTGCACGTGAGCATCATCCACAGGTGCTGCAAGTTGTTAGGCCTGCACGTGAACATCCTCCACAGGTGCAGCCAATAGTTCTGATGAGGGTGAAGGACTCCTCCGCCAGCACCTTCTCCACAGAAAAAAACAGTTTGCATACCACCTGGAGAGCAAAGAAAAGAAAACAGCACCCAAATGTCCAGCCAAACCACCCAACACACAACACTTCAGTTAATTCAAAATGCTGCAGCTAGAGTACTGACAGGGACTAGAAGGAGAGAGCATACCTCACCCATATTGGCCTCTCTTCATTGGCTTCCTGTTAATTCTAGAATTAAATTTAAAATTCTTCTTCTTAGTTATAAGGTCTTGAATAATCAGGTCCTATCTTATCTTAGGGACCTCTTAGTACCATATCACCCCAATAGAGCGCTTCGCTCTCAGACTGCAGGCTTACTTATAGTTCCTAGGGTTTGTAAGAGTAGAATGGGAGGCAGAGCCTTCAGCTTTCAGGCTCCTCTCCTGTGGAACCAGCTCCCAATTCAGATCAGGGAGACAGACACCCTCTCTACTTTTAAGATTAGGCTTAAAACCTTCCTTTTTGCTAAAGCTTATAGTTAGGGCTGGATCAGGTGACCCTGAACCATCCCTTAGTTATGCTGCTATAGACTTAGACTGCTGGGGGTTTCCCATGATGCACTGAGTGTTTCTTTCTCTTTTTGCTCTGTATGCACCACTCTGCATTTAATCATTAGTGATTGATCTCTGCTCCCCTCCACAGCATGTCTTTTTCCTGGTTCTCTCCCTCAGCCCCAACCAGTCCCAGCAGAAGACTGCCCCTCCCTGAGCCTGGTTCTGCTGGAGGTTTCTTCCTGTTAAAAGGGAGTTTTTCCTTCCCACTGTCGCCAAGTGCTTGCTCACAGGGGGTCGTTTTGACCGTTGGGGTTTTTCCGTAATTATTGTATGGCCTTGCCTTACAATTTAAAGCACCTTGGGGCAGCTGTTTGTTGTGATTTGGCGCTATATAAATAAAATTGATTTGATTTGATTTGAATGTAACTCCAGTTGAACCTGATGTACACTGTGTCCTCAACTCAATCAATCAATCAACTTTTTTCTTATATAGCGCCAAATCACAACAAACAGTTGCCCCAAGGCGCTCCATATTGTAAGGCAAGGCCATACAATAATTATGAAAAACCCCAACGGTCAAAACGACCCCCTATGAGCAAGCACTTGGCCACAGTGGGAAGGAAAAAACTCCCTTTTAACAGGAAGAAACCTCCAGCAGAACCAGGCTCAGGGAGGGGCAGTCTTCTGCTGAGACTGGTTGGGGCTGAGGGAAAGAACCAGGAAAAAGACATGCCGAGAAGGGGGGCAGAGATCGATCACTAATGATTAAATGCAGAGTGATGCATACGGAGCAAAAGAGAAAGAAACAGTGCATCATGGGAACCCCCCCCCACAGTCTACGTCTAAAGCAACATAACCAAGGGATGGTCCAGGGTCACCTGATCCAGCCCTAACTATAAGCCTTAGCGAAAACGAAAGTTTTAAGCCTAATCTTAAAAGTAGAGAGGGTATCTGTCTCCCTGATCTGAATTGGGAGCTGGTTCCACAGGAGAGGAGCCTGAAAGCTGAAGGCTCTGCCTCCCATTCTACTCTTACAAACCCTAGGAACTACAAGTAAGCCCGCAGTCTGAGAGCGAAGCGCTCTAATGGGGTACTATGGTACTATGAGGTCCCTAAGATAAGATGGGACCTGATTATTCAAAACCTTATAAGTAAGAAGAAGAATTTTAAATTCTATTCTAGAATTAACAGGAAGCCAATGAAGAGAGGCCAACACGGGTGAGATATGCTCTCTCCTGCTAGTCCCCGTCAGTACTCTAGCTGCAGCATTCTGAACCAACTGAAGGCTTTTTAGGGAACTTTTAGGACAACCTGATAATAATGAATTACAGTAGTCCAGCCTAGAGGAAATAAATGCATGAATTAGTTTTTCAGCATGACTCTGAGACAAGACCTTTCTGATTTTAGAGATATTGCGTAAATGCAAAAAGGCAGTCCTACATATTTGTTTAATATGCGCTTTGAATGACATATCCTGATCAAAAATGACTCCAAGATTTCTCACAGTATTACTAGAGATCAGGGAAATGCCATCCAGAGTAAGGATCTGGTTAGACACCATGCTTCTAAGATTTGTGGGGCCAAGTACAATAACTTCAGTTTTATCTGAGTTTAAAAGCAGGAAATTAGAGGTCATCCATGTCTTTATGTCTGTAAGACAATCCTGCAGTTTAGCTAATTGGTGTGTATCCTCTGGCTTCATGGATAGATAAAGCTGGGTATCATCTGCGTAACAATGAAAATTTAAGCAATACTGTCTAATAATACTGCCTAAGGGAAGCATGTATAAAGTGAATAAAATTGGTCCTAGCACAGAACCTTGTGGAACTCCATAATTAACTTTAGTCTGTGAAGAAGATTCCCCATTTACATGAACAAACTGTAATCTATTAGACAAATATGATTCAACCCACCGCAGCGCAGTGCCTTTAATACCTATGACATGCTCTAATCTCTGTAATAAAATTTTATGGTCAGCAGTATCAAAAGCAGCACTGAGGTCCAACAGAACAAGCACAGAGATAAGTCCACTGTCCGAAGCCATAAGAAGATCATTTGTAACCTTCACTAATGCTGTTTCTGTACTATGATGAATTCTAAAACCTGACTGAAACTCTTCAAATAGACCATTCCTCTGCAGGTGATCAGTTAGCTGTTTTACAACTACCCTTTCAAGAATTTTTGAGAGAAAAGGAAGGTTGGAGATTGGCCTATAATTAGCTAAGATAGCTGGGTCAAGTGATGGCTTTTTAAGTAATGGTTTAATTACTGCCACCTTAAAGGCCTGTGGTACATAACCAACTAACAAAGATAGATTGATCATATTTAAGATTGAAACATTAAATAATGGTAGGACTTCCTTGAGCAGCCTGGCAGGAATGGGGTCTAATAAACATGTTGATGGTTTGGATGAAGTAACTAATGAAAATAACTCAGACAGAACAATCGGAGAGAAACAGTCTAACCAAATACCGGCATCACTGAAGCAGCCAAAGATAACGATACATCTTTGGGATGGTTATGAGTAATTTTTTCTCTAATAGTCAAAATTTTGTTAGCAAAGAAAGTCATGAAGTCATTACTAGTTAAAGTTAATGGAATACTCAGCTCAATACAGCTCTGACTCTTTGTCAGCCTGGCTACAGTGCTGAAAAGAAACCTGGGGTTGTTCTTATTTTCTTCAATTAGTGATGAGTAGAAAGATGTCCTAGCTTTACGGAGGGCTTTTTTATAGAGCAACAAACTCTTTTTCCAGGCTAAGTGAAGATCTTCTAAATTAGTGAGACGCCATTCCTCTCCAACTTACGGGTTATCTGCTTTAAGCTACGAGTTTGTGAGTTATACCACGGAGTCAGACACTTCTGATTTAAAGCTCTCTTTTTCAGAGGAGCTACAGCATCCAAAGTTGTCTTCAATGAGGATGTAAAACTATTGACGAGATACTCTAACTCCCTTACAGAGTTTAGGTAGCTACTCTGCTCTGTGTTGGTATATGACATTAGAGAACATAAAGAAGGAATCATATCCTTAAACCTAGTTACAGCGCTTTCTGAAAGACTTCTAGTGTAATGAAACTTATTCCCCACTGCAGGGTAGTCCATCAGGGTAAATGTAAATGTTATTAAAAAATGATCAGACAGAAGGGAGTTTTCAGGGAATACTGTTAAGTCTTCTATTTCCATACCATAAGTCAGAACAAGATCTAAAATATGATTAAAGTGGTGGGTGGACTCATTTACTTTTTGAGCAAAGCCGATAGAGTCTAATAATAGATTAAATGCAGTGTTGAGGCTGTCATTCTCAGCATCTGTGTGGATGTTAAAATCGCCCACTATAATTATCTTAACTGAGCTAAGCACTAAGTCAGACAAAAGGTCTGAAAATTCACAGAGAACTCACAGTAACGACCAGGTGGACGATAGATAATAACAAATAAAACTGGTTTTTGGGACTTCCAATTTGGATGGACAAGACTAAGAGACAAGCTTTCAAATGAATTAAAGCTCTGTCTAGGTTTTTGATTAATTAATAAGCTGGAATGGAAGATTGCTGCTAATCCTCCGCCCCGGCCCGTGCTACGAGCATTCTGACAGTGTGACTCGGGGGTGTTGACTCATTTAAACTAACATATTCATCCTGCTGTAACCAGGTTTCTGTTAGGCAGAATAAATCAATACGTTGATCAATTATTATATCATTACCAACAGGGACTTAGAAGAGAGAGACCTAATGTTTAATAGACCACATTTAACTGTTTTAGTCTGTGGTGCAATTGAAGGTGCTATATTATTTTTTCTTTTGAATTTTTATGCTTAAATAGATTTTTGCTGGTTATTGGTGGTCTGGGAGCAGGCACCGTCTCTACGGGGATGGGGTATTGAGGGGATGGCAGGGGGAGAGAAGCTGCAGAGAGGTGTATAAGACCACAGCTCTGCCTCCTGGTCCCAACGCTAGACAGTCACAGTTTGGAGGATCCAAAAAAATTGGCCAGATTTCTAGAAATGAGAGCTGCTCCCTCTAAAGTGGGATGGATGCCGTCTCTCCTAACAAGACCAGGTTTTCCCCAGAAGATTTGCCAATTATCAATGAAGCCCACCTCATTTTTTGGACACCACTCAGACAGCCAGCAATTCAAGGAGAACATGCGGCTAAACATGTCACTCCCGGTCTGATTGGGGAGGGGCCCAGAGAAAACAACAGAGTCCGACATTGTTTTTGCAAAGTTACACACCGATTTAATGTTAATTTTAGTGACCTCCGATTGGCGTAACCGAGTGTCATTACTGCCGACGTGAATTACAATCTTACCAAATTTACGCTTAGCCTTAGCCAGCAATTTCAAATGTCCTTCGATGTCGCCTGCTCTGGCCCCCGGAAGACAATTGACTATGGTTGCTGGTGTCGCTAACTTCACATTTCTCAAAACAGAGTCGCCAATAACCAGAGTTTGATCCTCGGCGAGTGTATCGTCGAGTGGGGAAAAAACGGTTAGAGATGTGAACGGGTTGACGGTGTACACGGGGCTTCTGTTTAGGGCTACGCTTCCTCCTCACAGTCACCCAGTCAGCCTGCTTTCCCGACTGCACGGGATCTGCCAGGGGGGAACCAACGGCGGCTAAGCTACCTTGGTCCGCACCGACTACAGGGGCCTGGCTAGCTGTAGAATTTTCCACGGTGCGGAGCCGAGCCTCCAATTCGCCCAGCCTGGCCTCCAAAGCTACGAATAAGCTGCACTTATTACAAGTACCGTTACTGCTAAAGGAGGCCGAGGAATAACTAAACATTTCACACCCAGAGCAGAAAAGTACGGGAGAGACAGGAGAAGCCGCCATGCTAAACCGGCTAAGAGCTAGTAGCTGCGCTAAGCTAGCGGATTCCCAAAAACACACAAAGTGAATAATGTGCAAATAATCCAGAGGTGATTCAGCAGAAGGAGTGCCCCAATCAAGGCACCAAACAGGCCATGAAGCAGCACAGGCAACGCACGACAACAGCGAACGCACGACAACGGTGCTAAAATAAAATAAAAATAAAAAAAATAAAAAAATAAAAACAAAAGCGTTAGCAAGCTAGTTAGCTTGCCAACGCTAATGAAAGTTAGCTGATAAAAGTGCTCCGTCGCGATGTTTCGACCGTTAGAGGTCTTCCTTAGGCGCTGGAGCACAGCAAAAAAGTAAAAAAAAAGTAAAAAGGTAAAAAAGTAAAAAAGTCTTGAAAAAGACTGTTAGTTCAAGTCCAAAGCAGCAGGTAGCAGTCTCTGTGTAAACAGTCCCAACAGAGAGCCAAAATTCTGATGCAATCTCACTCCGAAGACCAAGTCAGCAAAGTCCACGTTCCCTACAGATCGCCCAACTCTCGATACCTCTGGGTTGTCCAGCCTGTACGGGGCTGTCTTAAGCCTGGTTCACATGGCAGGATTTTAAAATTATCTTTAGGTTTCCAAAACCTGAGAGACCACACATGTGAAGATAAAAAATCATGGATCTAACAGGTTTGGTTGTACAGTCGAACAGATTTCACACATGAACATTCACAGCTCAGACAGGAAATCTCGCAAAATCTCTCGAGATTAAATGTGACTTCAGAGTAAACAAACAGAGGTACTTTGTGGACTATTTAAAACAGAAGGAAAAAACAATACAGAAAGAAAAAGAAAAGGCGTTCTTTAAAGAAGTGGAGACAGCGCGACCACCGGACTTTCTCGTAAGTCAGAACAGCTGTTTTGATTTTATTTTCTGCTCCGTGCGTCCGTCACCTCGCTTTCTGATTGGCTGCACATCACATTCAGCAGGCTGCGTGTTCGTTTTGGTCGGAGGGACACAATGCATGCTGCGATATCGGGCCACAAAAATCCAACATGTTGAATAGCCCCGATTTGAGATCGGAGCGCTCCTGACGTCCTTCCAAGCAGATCAGAGTGCTCTGAACACACCACACACGGCAGGAATATCTGATAAGATTATCTTTAGCATCATCACGATTGTCGGGGCATCCTTAAGATTGTCGGAAGGGAAAGATCGGGTCCGATATCGGCCTAATTATCCTGCCGTGTGAACCTGGCCTTAAGATAAGTGCAAGGTAGCCCAGAGTTCATCTGAGATCTCAAAATTATTTATCACTTTCACAACTGGCACAAGTTTCATCAAGTCTAACCAACAGGACAAGCAGGAATCCAAAGGCGGACCTCTGTATCATACGTCCAAAACAAGCTGTTCCAGGACTAAATACTGCTTGGAGCACAGAAACAGAATTGTAGGTTGTTGAGGATGTTCTGAAACCGTATTCTTGTTCAACTGCAAATGTTAAATAGATTTTGCACATTGCCACACTGTCCACAATTAAAGTGACACTGTACGTTTAAAGGGGTGGTAAAGTGTTTTTTGTGAATTTCCTTGCTGGAGGATATATCAGATTGCCTGTCCAAGAAATTTTGATATCCTGCTTTTGATAGCAGCAGGCGCCACAGACGTAATCTTCAGTGAGACTGTTACAATAAAAAGGCATTTCCAAAGAGAGGCAACAGTAATGCTTAACTTCAGGCACCAGGGAGAGAAATTTCTGTCCTGAGACTGTCCAAGATGTTTAGGAAAATAGGGGCAAAATAAAGCTTCAGTAATTTATTCGGGCTCATTTTAACCTGCTGGAGAAACCTATTTTAAGAGAAAATAAAAAGAGGGAGGAGGTGCTGAAGACAATGAATTTTAAAGGAGGTTCTTCCCCCAATGTGCCTTTATCTGTCAGTCAAAGGCGGTAATGTAAACACAGAGATGGAGGGGTTTCCACAGAGCGCTGTGCACAGTGTCGGCCTGTGCAACAACTCAGATTGTGCAAAAAAGAGCACAGTGCTGACTGATAGTGAGGCACCAGGAGGCTCGGCGTGCACGACTCCCACTGCAAGAGAAAGAAGAGCGACAGAGAGAGAGAGAGAGAAAGAGAGAAAGAGAGCAGGCCCAGCAGACTGGGCGGGTGGGGGAACATACAAGGCCGGTTATGCAGAAACACAGATTTAATGTAAGGCTCGGCTCTGATATAAGCGGGGGAGAGAGGAAAAAGCTGGTCTGGATTGGCAGGAAGAGGGGGAAGTAGAGGACAACGCAGGGGAGCCACTGTCCCATCTAGCAGCTCAGGGACATTGTCCATAGATGGACTCTTCACTCAGTGCAGCTTTTCAAAGGTTTCAGTCCAATCTGAGAAATCAGCGGCCCAGAGTCCAGTGGACCGTTTTCCTCCACCTGTCAGAAGGATGTCAGCCTGACTGAGGCGTCTCCTGCATAAACAGCACCAGACCACACGGGAAATCAAGGCTTCCCGCTTTAAACTGACATTACCACCCACTATCCTCCTTTTTTAATGATTCTTGGTAATAACACTCTTGTTATTAAAAGCACAATAATGTGAAAAGTCTGTCTTTATGTCCCTTTAAACATCCCCAAAGTCACACAATCCTATGACTGTATGTATTAAACAATACGTGTGCTCGTAGTGCATGTAGGGACGCCGACCCAGTGTCCTTGGAATGAAAGCCTGGGTCTCACAAGAAACACAAACTACTTTACAGCACCAGCGAGCTAGCAGCTGTAAGAACAATCCAACAAAAGCTTTATTTCTTCCATGTTCATTGTCATGGCACAGCCTGTGAAAAAGAAAAAAGCAAGAGCTGAAAGATAAAGTAATGTGCAAAATGGATGCAGACCTGGCATTCTCCCTGCTGTAAGTAAGTAACTCTGTTCTCGATGCATTTCCGTGTACTGTCACTCCAAGGATTGCGTTCACCGACTTCTTTGAAAACAAAATGTGGGGATGGGCAGTAGTGATTTTTAAAGACAGCTTTGTGACATATGTACTCCAGAACTGTAGGGGGAGCTCCATAGAGAAGAATGCAACCAACAGACCAGTTCAGTTTGCAGTGGAGAGTGTGATCAGGGTACCACAAGCCCTACGTGACTTTCTCCACCTCAGGACTGTCTGAAAGCCATTGTCCACAGCCGGCATTTCTAAGCTAATGCTAACGGGCACGCTAGCTGGCCCAACACTAACCTCGTCTGGAGTGCCCATAATATCTAACTGCACTAAACTAAGAAGCTGCTCTAACTTACGGGCACGACTCACAAAAAGAGCCACCCCATCTGCCAGCATCACGCAAGGTTAATGTAGAGTGTAAAGTACTTTGGTGCACCAAAAAATCCAAGCGTGTAACCAAGCTAGCACAAGCTAACTGCTAACAGAAATGCTAACCACTCCTAAGACTCACACAGGAGAAAATTAGTTAGATAAAATTCACAGCAGATGCACTTAAAAACTAAAAGAAGTGTTAAACAGAAATAGAAGAAATGATTAGAACAGCATCATTTGGGCCAGCAATCCGTCCAGCAGCAAGTTACCAGATGTTCAACCAGAATCAAGCAGGTGCAATTACTTCTGCAATCACCTCTGATTGTAGTTGCTGACTGGGACTCTGCCTCCTCCGCTCCGCAACCTGTGGAATGTCCAGGTTGCTGGCCAGGCCCACACCCTCCTCTACCCTGCTGCCATCAGTTGGTCCCTGTCTGACACCCGGGGTAAGCTCCACCCCTGCCTTCTTCTGACAGTAGGATTTGAGCTCAATGTACTCTGATACTGTCAGGAGCAGGACTGGCCTCAAAGACTGACTTTCTCTTGTAAAACACATATCTATGGAACAAATTAACAGTCTCTAGTCTCCTGAGTCTTAATAGTAGAACTGCACACCCCAGGCAAATTTACTAAGACATATTCAGTGATCTGGAAAAGTTTGTGTATCCATCCCAATTTATCTCAATCAATCAATCACAATTTATTTATAAAGCAGCCAGACAGTGTCCAAAGTGCTTTACAGGAAAACACAGATTCACAAAACTAAAAATAAAACACACACACAACAAAGTAAAAGCAGCACAGAAAAATCTGAGTAAAATTTTCTGAAAAAGTGATGATTTCTTCATAAAATAACTTATATTTAGTTTATCTCAGTAGTTATGGCCTCCAGAAAAGGAGGGAGTGAACAGAAAGTCAAGTCTGTGAACATGCTGTGGTACTGCACATCACTGCGTTCACACCACAGAACCGTACTGGGTCTTGGATGGCAACCACCCATAACAAATGGCTATAATGCTGCATTCCATTTTCCTCTGAAGTCGTAAGTCACGACTGAGAATGACGTCACACCAGAGGTGAATGTGTTCCATTTTCCACACAGCACCACAAACTGGAACATAAGCTGGATGCCTCCAACATTTTGTAGCATAAATTTACTGTGTGATAGAAAATCATCATCTTCGGTTTACATGAAGAGGTGCATTATAATGTGTACTATGTTTTTTTTTTTTTTTTAAACAAGCATCTGGGTAATTACTATTGTTCAAGCACATCTCTTCTGAGCAGTCAGTCACGCAGCTGAGCGTCTCCCTTGGAGGTTCTCACTTTGGCCGTACAGCATCGAGCCTGTGAGCGAGAAACCTTGTTCGTCAGCGCAGTGCGCCACTTGAAAAGGGGGAATAGTTATAAGCGAGCCGCGTTTATGCACTCTCCAAATGTCTGATTGCATTTGGCCTCTCTACCAGGTAGGAACCCCATAAAAGTGTGACTTATTACCCACTGCTTAATCTTACCCACAATCACATTCAGTGACAGGCACACAAAGACATCTGACAAGCCAACAAGACTCTGCTATTATGTAACTGCTGACAGCTGGGCTTTCAAGGGAGGGGTGACCCCCATCCGTGTGGACGCACTTTGTGTCAGCCAGACGTGACTGTCAAGAAAGGGCCTGGGTAGAGGAAGGGTATTATCAGGCCAGGCAGCGGAATACAGTCCAAACCAACGCAGCGCGGCGCGAACCTTTCCCACACATGGAAGCTGCTCTGTCACTGTGACACCTGATTACAAGTGCAGGGCCATGGTGTAATACTAATGCAAGTAATATCAGCTGTGCATTTCCTTGGATATGGTAACACAGTTCTTGCTTGGAGTAACAGAAATGATTGTTATCTGTACCATAGAGGACAAGAGGACTGTTCTGTCTGACGTACACTCAAAACTGTTCTCGACTGGGAGCAATCATGTGTTTGAAGTCTCGTGGCACCTACAGGGGTCATTTTCCACCGTTGTTTTTCATAATGTCATTTCTTTGAAATGGTGGCACATGACACTTGGACATGGAGGTTCCCAAATGTTTGATTAAAATGAATAGCCCCCTTTACACTGACATCTCCAAAGAGTCTTTGATGCTCTGAACACACATCAGAGCCAAAGGACCCAGAATAGCAGGGGATAAACGACAGGCGGTGTGTTGATTTTGCCACACTTTCCAAATAATTCCCTGTTGTTCCAGGGAAGAATTGCTGTCAGTGGCGGCATTCCAGGGCAGACAGACTGAAGAGATTGTACAGGATGAGCGGCGCCTGTACATCGAAACATGTCTGTGGTCACATAGACATAACCTTTGTGCTCTTCAGGAAAAGATTGCTTGGTTGAGGTTTCTTCCTTTAGTCAAAAAGAAAAAAACCACTGCAGAAGTTTTTCCTTGCATTGTCAATGTGCTCGCTCACATGGTGGGTGACCTCGAGAACTTACTCATAACTTATTTTGTGATTTGTTCATAACACCCAAAATTAACAACTAAAAGAGGACTGTTAGTCCATAAACTTGCTAATGATGTTAAAACCACAGGAAATTAGATTGTTGCACCAGAACAAAGAGAGAAATTAAGTGGACATGAGTCAAATTTAAGCCAAATGCCTGACAATAACATGCAAATCTGAGCAGCTCTCATTAAAGCACACATATCATCCAAACATCAAATTGTGGACAATCAAAATAAAATACACACGTCTTGTAATCATTTTTTCATTTAAATACTTGCTTCAGTTTTTGATGAAATGTTAATTCTACAGTGTATTATTTTTTTTGTGGCTGATTGGTTCAGGTAGATGTAAGAAAGAGCCCACTGATACTGAGAAACACACACACACACACACACACACACACACACACACACACACACACACACACACACACACACACACACACACACACACACACACACACACACACACATGCCTGAGTGGCTTTGGGTGAAAGACAGTGATGCTCAACATGTCTGAGATCGAGTTCGATTTTTGTGAAAGTTAGATAAATTTGATGACGTATATTCCTTATCATGAACACAAGAAATTTATACATACTAGAGCTCTTGGCAAAATTTTATTGTACCTGCATGAATGGTAAATGCCCACCAGGTAGAGATCTTACTGCATTTCAAGAACCTTGAGTACAGGCTGCTATGAGACATGATGACAAACTTGTTGTTGTATGGCTGGGGGGGCCTGGCTGCCTTTTGTTTCTGTTTTCTGTCCTGTCTTTTGTTTTTCCTTCCAGGTGGCTTGCATTTGGGACTGAGTGGCTGTGTAGCTGAGTTTATCAGGACCTCACCCTGATCACCTGAGGCTGATCACCTGCAGCTCATCAGGACTCACAGCTGTGGTGCATCTACATGGATTGGAACATGGTGGCATTTAAGACTGGAGTACACAGTGTGTATTTGCCAGAGACTCGACCTTGTGACCAGACGGGTGAGATTGTTGTCTCGGAAGCCATCTCATCATCAGTGGATGCAGAGAACGTCCAGGTTTGATGCACGGTCTGTGAAAGAGGAGAGGGTGAGGTCTCACGCTCGTCAGCACACTTCCTGAGGTACGTTAGATTTTGTGACTAACATTTATACAGTCAGTAAATGTGGTGTCCCTCACACCTTATTATATTGAGCTGTATGTTGGTCGTTTAAATCAGCTTCCACTGCAGTGGAGTTTTGTGAACAGGGTGTTCTATGCCTGCAGGGTGGGAAGCTGATTTGCAATTAAGCCAGGAAGTGTTTGCTGTTTGTACACCTTTGAGCGTTCTCTCTGTGTGTTGAGTGTGGACTCACATAATGATTCCTTCTTTCACAGACTCGGTTTGTCGCGGCCACCTGGGGGGTGTCGGCGGGGTCCTTGGGTCCGAACCAGTTCTGGCTCCGGACCGTTAGCGCTGCTGGGAGCGCACCGCAATCCACCACGCCAGACCGTGCACTTTTATATTTTCCACAGCACTGTTATGTTCATTAAACTCTGTTATCCTTTGTACCGTGCTCTGCTTATTTTATACTGGGTCCTTCAAACGCTGGTCGGTTCTCCGGGCTGCGTCCGACACATAACACTTGTTGCTTATACAAGTAGTAGTAGATATCACCAAAGCCCACAACAGCATCAGGAAGAACACCAGTGCATCAAAGCACCATTTGGCTGCCTACAAGAAAGCCTATGACTCAATGCAAATCTGAGCAGGAAATCTGACATGAAAACCTAGAGTTGATGTTTTGGTGAAAGAAACATTTGTATTTGTTCATAATTGATGTAAATAAAGTCAAAGACATATTCATTGTCTTGGAAATGTTCATGTTTCCATCCCCTGACTTGTCTGAAGAAAACCGACAATAAAACTGATTATTATTTACAGGTTTTATCAAGTGTTAGAGATGTGCTTTCAGTTTGAGAGGCACCAGTACAGTGTACAGTAACATCTGTGCCAAATACAGACAGGACGTGTAACAGCCTGAGTGGGGAGCACCACTAAAGGTAGCAGAGAACAGGAGAGCCAAGATGCTGAGGGACTTCAGGTTTTACTCTCACAAACAGGTGATGGTCAATCAACCAGATGTAGTGGTGGCTGACGAGGAGCAGAAAATGGCAGCTGTGGTAGATGTGGCAATTTCAACTGATAGCATCATCATCATCAGAAATAAAGAGTGCATATGTGTGTGTGTGTGTGTGTGTGTGTGTGTGTGTGTGTGTGTGTGTGTGTGTGTGTGTGTGTGTGTGTGTGTGTGTGTGTGTGTGTGTGTGTGTGTGTGTAGATAGACAGATAACTGCTGGAGGGAGAGAACACCATTCTTCCAAAAGATATTTTCTCATTTTGTGTTTTGATGATGGTGGTAGATAGTGCTGTCTAAGAAGTTGGTCCAAAATTTCCCATCAGTCTTCAGCTGATTCGAGATGCGTTATTATAAATGCCACGGAGCATGATTGGATGTTAACTGCTTTACTGTTCCATGCAGTGCACCTCTTTGGAGATGTTGTTTCTTTGCTTATTTATTCAAAAATGTCCTGTACTGTGTCACCTGTCCACGTTATTGTACTGTACTGCTATTTTTTTCCTGCACTTTATACTTGGCTAAACTGTAAATGAGGGTCAGCCCTCAGTACTACAGATTATAACCATGATGATATGTTTGGCATTTTTCACTTATTTCAACTCAGTTGTCAAAATAATGTAATATTCACAGTGAAATTATTCAATTATTCATCTAGTTATTAAAGCACTATAACTGTTGCTGTTGAATACATAAAGCCCATTTTCACATTTATATGCATTCTGGAAGAATGTGGTCTATAACTGTGACAAATCAGCGTGCAAGCAGCATGGTTATCTATGAATGTGATGTAGCACGTTGGTTGAAGTAACATGCAGTACTTGTACCAAAAACTACTGAAAGATGCCTGTAGAAAAGCTTTAGTACAACAATGGTGCTTTATTGGCACTCTTGGTAAACCTCAGTGATGTTGGCATTTATCAAACATGTCAAAGTTTGACATGGAAAAAGGGAATTTTTGAACACATTCAAAACACCTCCATGGTTTAAACACGGCCAATAAGGCGCAGTGATGGAATACGATCAAGGAACCCTCCAAGGTTTTCCAAGATATCGACAAGGATTCAAACTGTGACCTTCCCAGATTCATAGGCATAAATGTGAGGACAGGCTTAACACAAAAAACAAACATAAGGGATGTCTGTGCATAATGATGATTTTGTTTAAGAAAAAAAAAATTGTGTATCAGCAGGATGACCTTAACGAGATCCCAGAATAATCTGAACCCAAAGGGACTGTGAAAGTGTTTTTAACTTCATCATTCCAGCTGTATGCGTTGGACAACGAATTCTGAGAACGTGCAACATTTGCTTATTGTGTCCATTTGGCTCAATCATCAAAATAGGAAACATCTTCCTCCAATCAATCAAACTTATTGTCGTCTAAAGGCCCTTTATTTGATGGGGATAGTTTGGATCTGTGGGACATTCTGTTGACATGCTAACTCACCTATTGTGGTGACACAAACTGCTGTCCCAGTTTACTGACCACCAGTTAAACCAGTTCCAGTGCCTTTGTTGCTGCTGTCTGGTTCTCACACAGATTCTCAGACAGAGGTCATCGTCGAGCACCACAGCAACTACAAAATACACACGGCAAAACAGAACAGTTAGCAAAGATTTCACACATACACGTTAGAACAGCATTTTGTGGGTCATAATCATACTTTTCTCGTTAGACGTCTTTACTTTTACACGGTATTTTTGGCCGAGATGAACTGAAACTCCACTCCGGGTTTTACCTTCAGCCGCTGCCTCAATTTACTGTGTGTGCTTTCAGCGCCGAACCACTCACTGGCAACCTCCGCGATTCCTCCGCGGCTCACTTCTGTGTGCGTGTATGAATCTTGTTTTACAGCACTAAACGACCGAGTTTTCTGCCGGCACGCCATTTTCAATTAATTGTCATAGTTCATTTTGATCCTTATTTCACGGGATAACAAACGTCAGGCGTTTCTACGTCGGTGGGGTGGGTTTGAGGAACTTGAGGCACTATTTTGCCCGAGCTGTTCTGTCTTTCTATCGCATACAATACATTCCTGTGTTGCTCCGCGGTGTGATGAGGCCCTGCCTGCCTGCCTGCTGTTCCTGTAAACTCCCGCCTTGACTCAATGAGCGCGAGAGGGGGCGAGAGACATAGAGACAGAATGGAGGAGAGAGAGAGAGAGAGAGAGAGAGAGAGAGAGAGAGAGAGAGAGAGAGAGAGAGAGAGAGGAAAAACCCTAAAACAAGCTGGAGTTCATATTCCATTATAGCACATCAAGTTTGTTGGCTTTAATGAACACAGTAATCATATAATACAATAATGTCTCACACAGTGTGGTGGAGAAATATCAGTTCACCCAAAATAACTGTCGACGTATCGACTCATCTACTTCTCACTGAACGTTATGTAAGTGCCAACACAAAACCAACGCTCCTGCTGCTGAGTGGTAATTTTCCACAAAAAAAAGGCATGTATTAACAACCAGGAAACTTTAGAATGACTGAACAAGGATCTAATGTTGTTTTTGGGCTTGCGGCTGCTCCCGCCTCCCATTTGTTCAGGGTCGCCACAGCAGATCTAGTACAGATCCGCTTTGGGATTTGGCACACGTTTTACGCTAGGTGCACCTTACTGAAGCAACTCAACCAAGAGGTCTCCCATCCAAGTACTAACCAGGACACAGTTATCCTTCAAGATCTGATGGGATCAGGGTCACCCAGAGCGGACTGGCTGCTAAACAACGATCTAATACGAGCGAAGCGCCGTGCAGCAGCATGAAGCTCCCTCATGGCACAGGGAGTCCCAAACAGGAAGTGCCAAATTTTGAGTCCACATTGAAACAGGAAATATAAAAGGTAAAATACTTCCTGGATCAACACTTCCTGGATTGACAGACGAGATCCAATGGAATCTTGCAGGAACTCAGTGGCAAGTTCACACTGAAACAGGAAGTGCCAACTTTTGAGTCCACAGTGAAACAGGAAATGTCAAATGTTGAACATTTCCTGGCATGGGTGGAGGTAGAGCGGAGGCCAGGGTTTCACTGGACTCCCCTGAAATCTGATTGGACACAGACAATTGACATGTCAAGGCACAGCACATCTGGCTAAAAAGAGCTGCATTTTGAAATCAGTGACACATATTGACTGCTAGGTTCCTCCTGTCCAGTAGTTGGTGCTGTGTACCACAAAAAGTTCTAATCCACCTTAGAAGAGGAATAAAATGTTTGACTCAGATTTGCACTGAACACGTTGTTTGAACCATGGACTAATAATGACACCAAAGTTATATCAGTGAGTAAACGATTTTATGCCATAAATGAGGTCCAGGTTGTTAAAACCGGCATTTCTCCTTTAATTCGGGTTGTCTTATATATGAGTGTGTCTCCAGTGATTTTTAAATGAGCAGGCAGCTGTTGATTAAATAACCTCTTAATTTTGCTCTCTGAGTGACACCAGGATGATGCATTTCATTTAAAAAACACATGCCACGGAGTGTTTCTCAAGTGTACTCAAAAGTATTGCAACACTTGGCATTTCACACATTTTAATTTGTTTATGCCATTTCAAATACAAATAAATAAATAAATAAATCTAAAGTTATCTTCCTTAAACTCAAACTGAAAGCAAATGTCTACAACTTGACATAAATTAATTAAAAATATAAAATACAGCTTCCTGATGAAGTGGTGTAGAGGAGAAAAAACCCCGATAGTTCAGGTACAACCCCAATTCCAATGAAGTTGGGACGTTGTGTAAAATGTAAATAAAAACAGACTACAATGAGTTTTCAAATACACCACAAAGACAAGATATTTAATGTTCAAACTGATAAACTTTATTGTTTTTGTGCAAATATTTGCTCATTTTGAAATGGATGCCTGCAACACGTTTCAAAAAAGCTGGGACAGTGGTATGTTTACCACTGTGTTACATCACCTTTCCTTCTAACAACACTCAATAAGTGTTTGGGAACTGAGGACACTAATTGTTGAAGCTTTGTAGGTGGAATTCTTTCACATTCTTGCTTGATGTACGACTTCAGTTGTTCAACAGTCCGGGGTCTCCGTTGTCGTATTTTGCGCTTCATAATGCGTTGCACATTTTCAATGAGCGACAGGTCTGGACTGCAGGCAGGCCAGCCTAGTACCTGCACCCTTTCACTACGAAGCCACGCTGTTGTAACATGTGCAGAATGTGGCTTGGCATTGTCTTGCTGAAATAAGCAGGGACGTCCCTGAAAAAGACGTTACTTGGATGGCAGCATGTGTTGCTCCAAAACCTGGATGTACCTTTCAGCATTGATGATGCCATCACAGATGTGTAAGTTGTCCATGCCATGGGCACTAACACACCCCATACCATCACAGATGCTGGCTTTTGAGCTTTGTGCTGGTAACAATCTGGATGATCTTTTTACTCTTTTGTCCAGAGGACACAACGTCCATGATTTCCAAAAACAGTTTGAAATCTGGACTCATCAGACCACAGCACACTTTTCCACTTGGCGTCTGTCCATTTCAAATGAGCTCGGGCCCAGAGAAGGCGGCGGCATTTCTGGATGTTGTTGATTTAACTTGCACTTGTAGATGTAGCGACGAACTGTGTTAACTGACAGTGGTTTTCTGAAGTGTTCCAGAGCCCACCCAGTAAGATCTTTACACAGTGATGTCAGTTTTTAATGCAGTGCAGCCTGAGGGATCAAAGGTCACGGACATTCAATGTTGGTTTTTGACCTTGCTGCTTACTTGTAGAAAGTTCTCCAGATTCTCTGAATCTTCTGATTATTTTAGGAACTGTAGATGATGGAATCCCTAAATTCCTTGCAATTGAATGTTGAGAAACATTGTTCTTAATCTGTTGGAGTATTTTTCAAGCAGTTGTTCACAAAGTGGTGATCCTTGCCCCATCTTTGCTTGTGAATGGCTGAGACTTTTGGGGATGCTCCTTTTATACCCAATCATGACACTCACCTGTTTTCAATTAGCTGTTCTTTGAGCATTCATCAACTCTTCCAGTCTTTTGTTGCCCCATCCCAACTTTTTTGAAACCTGTTGCAGGCATCCATTTCAAAATGACCAAAAATTTGCACAAAAACAATAAAGTTTATCAGTTTGAACGTTAAATATCTTGTCTTTGTGGTGTATTCAATTGAATATAGGTTGAAGAGGATTTGCAAATCATTGTATTCTGTTTTTATTTACATTTTACACAATGTCCCAACTTCATTGGAATTATTTCTGCGTGTGGTGAAAGCATTGAATTAACATTCACTTATTTCAGCAGTGACATTCAAGCCTCTGGGTCTTCAGCCTTGGAGATTGGAGACACCCGGGAAGACCTTATGGAATCATGACGTCACAGAGCAGAGGTGTTTGGTGATACGGATACCTTTGCAAAAGAATGACGGTTCAAGTCTTTTGGATGCTCATGCATCCTGTCTTAATCTACTCGCTGTGGGGGCTACATGCTTACTTTGGAGAGGTGGGGATGGAGCAGATGTCTGCCTGAGTGATTACTAGGGATGGGAATCGATAACTACTTCCAAATTTTTTAAATACATTGACTCACATGCCTCAGACTATCAATTATCCATGTCAATGTCGACATGTTTTTTTCTGCACGCACAGTCATGACGGCAAACTCTGAATCTAGGAAGGAAAATTATTACATTGATGCTGAAAATTTGTGTAGATCTGCATTTTTCATTTTCACAGAAAACTGATCAGTAATTGGTTAGGGAATTAATAAAGTATTTGGCCAATAATCAAAACTGATAATGGTACAGATATCGATAAAATCTCAAAAATTCTCATCCTTAGTGGTTGCCATCCAGGACAAAAAAACCCGAATCTACAACGGTCCTGATCGTCACCAACATTTAATGCATTGCTGCTCATGATTAGTGTCATTCTTCCACCGAGATTTGTGAAAACTCTTTGAAAAATTAATATCCACTTTTACTCAGTAAAAGAGTGTAAATAAAGTGATCCAGAATCCACATCCGAGTCCCAATCAACACCAAAATTTATTGGGTTCTTCCTCATGTTCCGCTTGATCATTCTAACAACTTTCATACTGACTGGCTGAAGAACATTTGAGTTATCGTTCTAGCAAAATCAAACAAACAGACGTGGGTGAAAACACCACCACAGCAGAGATGAACATAAACTAATCAAAACCGAGAAAATCATCATATTAGACCAGCGTTTCCCAAACCAGTCAATAATAAGCACTGTAATATCTGTTTCATCTTACTGCAGCAGACAGGTGGGTATGTTTGGTAGGTCGGGATGGATTTGTTTTTGGGTGGTTGTCATCCAGACTTCAGGTTGGTTGAGTCGGGTGGTGGACACGGTGACGGGGTGCCTGGAGCCGACCTGGAGCTGCTGCTACATGCTGTGTGAAGCTTTAATAATTAAACCTTATGGACCCAAAGGGCTCTTAAAGTGCTTCTGTTGTGATTTATTTCCTTGTTGACAAATGTTTATTCACATTTTATGTGCCTCAGACTTTATTTCACACTATTAACATCCAATGTCCTGACAAAACAATTAAACAAACACTCTTAAGTTCAACCTTCACGTTAATAAAACAACTTCCTGTCTGACCTAATAACTAACTGTGGAAACACACATCGAGGCAAATTTATAGATTAACGTGTAAAACATGTAAAAAATATAATAATTATCAACACAAATTCATGATTAACACGACTGAAAGCACCTGAAATAAAAGCTTATTTTGCACACACTTTCAACATCTTCACTTTATTATATAAAACACATTTATTTTAGTTTATTTTAGGAGGTCTTCTGCAATTAAAAAAACTTGAATTTAATCAGGTTTTTACAACCATTTGATTATTGAGGGATCTTTGACAACAAGGTAATACACCTACAAAGAAAGTAAAAAAAAAAATCCTTTGCAAGTCAGTCCCTTTATTTAATTAGGGATTTTTGTGCATTGTTGTAGCATATTTTTTATTATTGTCATTTATTCTTTAATTATTATTAGAGTTGATTTTGTTTTGTGTTAGTTGATTCCTGTGAAAGTTTTATATAACTAGTCACTGTAATTATTATTAATAACAAAAGTGTGATTTTTCTGAATATATATTAAAAAATGCTACTTATAGTACAGAAAATATGGTATCAAGGTAACTTTAACAACACTAATTGCAATCTGTGAAAAAATGTTATAGCCAAAGTAGAATTTTGTTTAAAATTTGGTGTTTGATTTAGAATTTTTACCAAAGCTAAAAGATTTCTATTACAACAAAATGCAAGGTATTTTTTTCTATTTAAAGCAATGATATTACGGAAAAAAGGTGCGACTTATACTTCAGTTTGACTTATATATGAGGTTTTCAGCGTGATCTCAGGACAGTTCGTGATGGCAACACAAAAAGTGAATCTATTAGTTCCTGATACTATCACGAAAGTGTGACACGAAATGTTACACTTTTGTGAAAGTAAGTTAAAGGTGACGGGGAGCTTGTTCATGTATTCATCCCTTGACGTGCCGGCTGTAAAAGTGATGATTTATATGATTATATATATATATATATATATATAATTGTTATTATTATTATTATTATATTATTATTATGATATATGATATTATATGATTTAGTTATGTTATATGCACTTATGAACACTGTTGGTTTGGTTGTGACATTTTGTAATGAAATTATTTCATAGTGTGGAAATTTGTTTTCACTGTGAGTTTAAAGGGCGTCATTTTAGAAAACACAGTAAAAGGAAGACAGGGTTTTTTTTAAAACATTTGGTGCCGTAAATAAATTTAAGGAGGCACAAACGTGACCCACAGACAAATAAAAATAAAATGTTGTCTGACAAGAAAAAACGTGAGGTGATTTTCATGATGAACAGTCCAAAATACATAAAACACCCCCAAGAGTGTCCACCTCAGACAGGAGACACGTCCCCCTGGTGTTTTTGGTCTTGCGGGTTCTTGGATTCTGATGGAATGCTTTGTGTCAAACAAATAGGCACTTTGGGAAACTTGGAGGAGGGTTTTCACCTGCACTCTGTGGGATGGTTTTGACCGTGTTGATGCCAAGGAAACGCCCACGAGACACGGTTACCTCTGAGAGGGCAGCCGGACTGGTTGTTTGCCTGCGTTGTTGCCATTCAGGATCCAGGCAGTTTTGTCATAGATGTGGCAGCGTGCAGCATCACCTCATGGTCCCAAACCTGACCTGACCTCTACCCCTGTGACTGGCTGAGTCCAGGAAGTTGGCGTCACTGCACAAACGGCCATTTTTCAACCTCGTTCTGCCCAAAACACACGGTTGATTAATGAAAATGATAAATCTCATCTTGGCCAGCAGGTGGTGCTGTGTGCGGCTGTGGAGAGCATGTCTGGGAGTTTGTGGCCAAGTGAGTGAGCTGGTCCTGGGGACAGTGGACAGGTAGGTGAGACTGACTCAATGTAGGGGAAGATTAGGTCACTCCCATGGGAAAGACTCAAGTTTATGGGTGAGTTAGGACTGGTGGGGGTCAACAGTAATCAAGAGACTAGCTTAGTGCCGTAACAGCAGCTTGTTGATGTTCGGTCCAGTTATTCATGATTGCAGGGGAAGAAGTGGGTCCTAATTTTTAATGCCCACACCCAACAAAACCATTACGAAGACAATGCCCAGTCCCAAAAAACACGATTTAATGAACACCTGAACAAGGTTAGCCTGTTAGCCTTAGCCTGTTAGCTCATCCTGCCCAGGTCTCATAGGCTTTGGCCCAGGCTCTGTTGTGTGGGCCGCTGAAGAGGAGGTACTGCTGGCCCACCACCACCAGATGGCGCCCTGC
This sequence comes from Thalassophryne amazonica, assembly GCF_902500255.1. NCBI lineage: Eukaryota > Metazoa > Chordata > Actinopteri > Batrachoidiformes > Batrachoididae > Thalassophryne > Thalassophryne amazonica. Next base: position 66,649,524 of record NC_047122.1, read on the forward strand.
TTGGAGTGCGGGCTTCAAGCATGAGAGGGCGCCGGAGCCACTGGGAGTGACAGCTGTCACTCTTCATCAGCACCAGCTGTCACTCAGCCAACTCATCACCATCTCCATAAAGGCCGGACTGCGACTCCACCTCCTTGCCGAGAAATCAACTACCAATCAGGTAATTGTCTCTGCTGACTCAAAAACATTGAGTAATAATCTGAACTTCTTTGCAGCCGTTTTCCTGTGGTGTGTCCTTGTCTGTGGGATTGGCATTTGGTGTGATCAGCGACGGCTTCGCTTCACACCCCAACCAGATAAGTGGTTAGACAGGAGCTGCACGAGTGTGTGATTGGAGGTGGAGGTTCTCCCTCCTTACTGAATACAGACTGTGGGATTACTGAGTGTGCGAACTCACACTCATCTGGACTGTCTCTGTTCTCTGCCAGCAGTACCGGGTCTGACTGCTGAAGACAGCGGCCACCTGGGGCGCAGGGCTTGGCGGCTCCGGTGTTCTTCAGCTCCGTTGGCGGTGGAAGCTGTGTGGATCCGGCTCTTCTCTCGCCAGGCGTCTTCTATTGTCGAGCCTGCCCACACGTCACCTGGTGTATGATTGACAGTCACTATATGTTATTGTCTGTACGTCGTTGTGTGATTCACAACATTAAATTGTTACTTTTGGCTTATCCATTGTCCGTTCATTAACGCCCCCTGTTGTGGGTCCGTGTCACGACACTTTCACAACAGGCTCCACCTCTTTATTCACTTATGGCTTCATCGTGACGTAGACACTCCCATAGGAGCAATTTTTGGGCTTCTAAACAGTTCTTCCAGGTCTCTATAGAAAACCTATAGGTGATGTCACACAGGGTTTGTCTCCTAAAATTGAGATTAGGGACCCTGTAGAAGTTTAAAGGTGTTCAGAGCTGTAATCCAGGTAAATGGGCTTCAACCTCCATCCTTTCTCCACATCAGTGACCTTTACGCCTGCAGCAGGCTGAGGTCGTAAACCTTTTGCTTGGATGACGATTTTTCCTTGCAGTGTCTCTTTAGCTGTCTTCCTTCATGCCTGTTAATCCTACGGGCGGCGGTCCTCTGCAGTCCATGCAGCAGCACAATACTCATTGAGCCGGAGAGGTCAGAGGCTCACCGCCACGACCCCAGTGCAGGGCTTTTGTATGGAGCCAAGCTTGTATCCCATTCTCCACCCTCACTAAAATCATGTAGGCGAGCACAGGACACACTTCTGAGCTGACACTAAATCAGCTCCATAAAGGCGGCACCACAATGGAAACACAGCAGATCATCTGGCTGCGGTGCCCGTTTCACTTCCCTCCCACACACAGTTGGATGGTTAGCTGCGATGACGTGCACTTTTGTTATTTCAGGGGTCTTAAAGCGATGCCGGGTGACCGGGACTGACACTGAGAAATCCACTGACACAGACACGGTGTCAGAGACACGTCCAGGCTGTCACAGCTGCTGAAGACGCCCGATAACCTACACAGTTCCCTCCGCCTGAGACATCTGCCACCGTAGGTCGCAGGGTTCAGCCGTCAGTGATTATGACACCTTTACCTACCTGTGAATTTAATGGCGCCTCATAAGATGCTGTTCTTCTATCTCTAGATTGGTGCAAAAACCGAGATAATTAAGAGCTGTTTTATTCAAGAGGGAAAACCAACAGATACGTGTTTGACTTCCTTGTTTTCTTCTTCATGAGATCAGTTTGAAATGAGATAATTGGCAGACAGAGTCAGGAGGAAGGGGCAGCTGCTATTTTCAGCGACGATTTCCTGCAAGCTGCCTTTTAACGATTAAGCCGAGCCTCGTTCTTCATTTGGAAAATGCTTTGACAGCAAAACAAGAGAGTCTATCGTCATGATGAGGAGCAAACAGAACAAACAGCTCATCGTTTATGACAGTAATTAAAGCAGCACTGGGTGGAAGAGTGTGAGAAACCAACAACACACCGCCAGCTCAGGACTGACACCTAGTGGTCACTCCAGAACATTACAGGAACGAGCATGCTGAGCTCTCCTTCAAACCTTTACCTGAAAAATAATGTTATTTTAACTTAAGTTTACTGGTTTGTTTGATAGTCGCTCATAAATGTAAAGAGCAATTTTAACAAAACATGGTGGACGGGAGCAACATGGCTTGAAAAAGAACCTGTAGAATGTTTGGGTAGATTGAGATTCAAGGACAGACCCACAACATTCTCACAAAATAATGGAAATATCTCAACAAAGAATCAATCAAATTCATCAATTCAATCAGATTCATGCTTTCAATAATATATGGACATTTCACTAGTACTGTCCAAAACGGAACCATTTTACGCTCAACTAACATACAGCCCTTCCACCATCATTAGTCCATATGGGCACCCTTACCTTTTGTTTTACTTTGTGTTACAATGACAAATGAAGTATCTGTAAATAGTTTGAGTTAAACAGTTATGGCCATGAGTTTGCCTTTTCCATGTCACCCAAGGTCAAAAGTCATGTGGCCAATAGAAAGGTGATGTGTGACTTCCTATTAGTCTTCAGCAATAACCACAGGCATATCTTTAACCAGTTCCTCAAACTAGCCATTCTAAATATCCCCTATATAGATGTATTGGGTCCAGACGTTGACCTTGGTCTGTTAATGTGACTTTTAATCTTTTTTTTTTTTTTTGTAAAATAAAATCACTTTGTGCTTAGTTGACCCTCAAATATTTCAGCAAGTGTGGTCTAACCCAGATCTAAACTCTTTGATTTTTATATTCACACATAGACGGACATACAGGACCAAAAACAACACCGCTACATACTCTACCTACACTGGTACAAAACCAAAAACACTAATCACACATACAAGGGCTTTGGGGTATATAAGGTTCCAGCAAAGTTCTGAAGTAGAAGTAAGCCCTATCCAGGGCCTGAGACACGTTGGTGCTGGTGCTTAGCTCTGGATTCTGCAGTGTCAAGCGAATGAGGGCCTCCAACTGTCCTTGGATACAACGTCAGTCCAATGGAGGCTACTTCTCCTGCCAAGGCCAGCAACCGTTTACAGCTGAGACAACATAGATTAAGTATCTTATCCAAGAACACAGACAGGTAGCGTGAGTGCGATTCAAACCTACACCTACATATCAACAGGCCAGGTCCTTATCCACTGAGCTACCTACCGATCTGAGGTTACCTCATGATCAAAGCTGACCATGTCTTCTTTTCCTCTGGTTGTTATTCTCTCCATGTAATGTGGAGATGTGTCAAGAAGGACATCTGATGTAAAACCTGTGCCAAATCAATATACAGATCCATACCCGATCTGCTGTGGTGAGCTCAAGCAAAAAGGAAGAAGCTGAAAGAACTTACTTACAATACATATCCTGGGCGGAGCCAAGATAGGACCGTGTGACAGATAGTACACAAAAATAATCATCAACACAACCTGACTTTCCCTCACTATGCAAGTGGAAGTCCTCAGTCTGAGTCTTTTGATGTAATTTCTAGTTTGACTCAAAGTCAATCCATTGGTCCTCAAGGATTTTTAGATCTAGTACCAAAGAATTAGACCTAGATCTAGTACTAAAGTTGCCGCCTTAGGCCACTTCACAACCATACAATAAGCCAGGTAGCACTAGGACACCTCTGTCCAGTGACCTCATGACTTCATAAACTCTTCTTTACATATTTTCCACACAACATCATACAGTTTGAATTTCTTACTTGTCTCAAGACAACTGGCTGAGAAAGATCTACTCTCAGTTTAACAAAGGCTGTTAAAAGTTGTGTCAAACGTACCTTCTACATTCTGATCTTAGTTTTTATTTAATTATATTAATGTTTCTTTGTTATTGCTGAAATTGCTCATGAATTTGTATAAACCAGGTCACAGTACGTGTGTCCATGACGTCTCTGAGGCAGTTCGGTCAGGTCAAAGAGAAGCATCAGTCAGGATGTGGACACCTTGTTAAGGACAGAATGTCCAGACAAACAACATGTTTTATTACCTTGTTAAAATCTAACCTTTGACTTCAGTGACTTTGACAGGCAGACAGACATAACTGACCTTTGGCTGATCTTGCCAACGCAATCCCACTTACATATGTGCACCACATTAGATCCCAATCTGGTTTAAAATCCAATTCACTGACCTTGACCCAAGTGACCTTGACCTTTGCTAAAATAATCCATTTTAAGCAAACTTCTGTGGTGGACATTAACATACATGCCAGGTTTTGGTATAAATTGGCCAAAGAACCTGAGGGAAGTATGCTGACAGACAGACAGACATGACCTTGAGCTGAACCCCAAAGAGTGACGTTTGGGTAAATTTGAGCTCACCTGCTCAGTTCTTGGACCCACCAACATTTTCCCAGTTTGATACAAACTGGAGTGAAAAGTCAAACGTTTGATGTTTGACCCCCATCCGAACCTTTGCCTTTGCCAAAGTCAATGCTTTAGGGGCGACTCTAGAGTTGGCATTCCCGAGTGGAGTCAGGGAACTAAAAGAATAGACAAACGTGGCTCAAATTATAGTACGATATTCTGATTATACAGCATTTGTTATCATTTCAAGAGGATGTTGTAAATCCTGTACGTCCTGTGACTCTGACTGCAGGTTCAGACGTTGCCGCGGGTGTGGTACAGTTTGTAGTCACCATGTGGATCGGCCCGTTGTGCTGTATGGCCAACATATACACTCCGCTGAGTGTCCTTCTGGTTGATGTATGCATAGAAAGGAGTTGTGCAGCGACGGCACCTTGTGCACGATGGGGGAGTTTGTGTACCTTTGCTGAACCCGGCAGAGCTTGCACTCCCTCCAGCGGCAGGATCTGTGGGTTCTCTCATCTCTTAAAGCAAGGACAGAAAATATAATTGAATAGGGCGACCTGCACTCGGCAGCTGAAGTGGAGGATAGATTCTGATCCCGTGTAATAATCAGGACTCAATAAGCTCTGCAGGAAGCTTCAGCTCAGCTGCAGCAGGAGAACGACTGGGTCAGATTAAGGTGGAGAAGTTTAATTAAGAACAAGGAAATGAACTTCTCCAGATCTTTGGCTCATGGGATAATTTTAGCCAAGCGACACCTGCAGGTGTCTCGGCCTGTCGTTCTCTTTCGCTCTGTCCGTGAGCGGCTGGAGAATCTTCCTCCGCTTCACAATCACACACCTCCTTAGGGATGATGGTGCAAGATGAGGGGGAAGGATGGATGCATAGAAAGGAGTTGTGCAGCGACGGCACCTTGTGCACGATGGGGGAGTTTGTGTACCTTTGCTGAACCCGGCAGAGCAGAGCTTGCACTCCCTCCAGCGGCAGGATCTGTGGGTTCTCTCATCTCTTAAAGCAAGGACAGAAAATATAATTGAATAGAGCGACCTGCACTCGGCAGCTGAAGTGGAGGATAGATTCTGATCCCGTGTAATAATCAGGACTCAATAAGCTCTGCAGGAAGCTTCAGCTCAGCTGCAGCAGGAGAACGACTGGGTCAGATTAAGGTGAAGAAGTTTAATTAAGAACAAGGAAATGAACTTCTCCAGATCTTTGGCTCATGGGATAATTTTAGCCAAGCGACACCTGCAGGTGTCTCGGCCTGTCGTTCTCTTTCGCTCTGTCCGTGAGCGGCTGGAGAATCTTCCTCCGCTTCACAATCACACGCCTCCTTAGGGATGATGGTGCAAGATGAGGGGGAAGGATGGATGGTGGTGGAGGAGTGGAAGGAGACAGGAGGGATGAAGTGCCACTTAGGATATTGCTTCAAGGACTGTTCGCCTTGTTTAACTCTTTGCTGCAGGCATAAATATAGCCGGGCGTCAGATGATTTATTGGCACACAGTCCGTCCTCCCGCCTAACAAGCCTGTGGACAAATGAATTGTTGAAGCCAAGGAATTTTGCCTTGATTTACGCTCAGTTCCTGGTGGCTGTGGGACACAGTTGGGGAAAGAGAGTGAGGCCGGGAAAACCTGGGGGAAACTTGGGATAACAGAAAAGCAATAGAAGTGCTTTTCAGTAAGAAGAAAGACAAAAACTTCTCAGATTCACAATTCTTCAGAAAAAAGTAAGCAAAGCAATACTTTCTTTTTATTTTACGTAATGCATGATGGGAAGTCATCAGGTTCTGTATTTTCCTCCTCTAAGGCTCTGATTAACTAATATTCCAAGTATTAAATGGTGTTGGTGTTCTAAAATTTTGCACATTGGTTTGCTGCCTGATTTACTAAGAATAAGTGCACAAATGAGAGCAGGTGGTGGACAGCAGTGTGTAAGAGAAGTTTTTATGTGTGTTAATGACGTTCAGTCAACTACTTGTAAGTTTGCACAAAATAAGACAAACACATATTTCAACTCAAAATAGTTTTTGTTGATCATTTACCAAATCAAACAAGAGTGTGCCTTGAAAATGATTTGTCTTTTATTTCATGGAAGGTGCGAGGCACGTGGCACCAGCCTGGGTTCAGTCTAGTGTGAGGTGTGTGGTAGAAGCCTGGGTTCAGTCTAGTGTGAGGCGCGTGGCACCAGCCTGGATTCAGTCTAGTGTGAGGTGTGTGGTAGAAGCCTGGGTTCAGTCTAGTGTGAGGTGTGTGGTAGAAGCCTGGATTCAGTCTAGTGTGAGGTGTGTGTTAGAAGCCTGGATTCAGTCTAGTGTGAGGTGTGTGGTAGAAGCCTGGGTTCAGTCTAGTGTGAGGTGTGTGGTAGAAGCCTGGATTCAGTCTAGTGTGAGGTGTGTGGTAGAAGCCTGGGTTCAGTCTAGTGTGAGGTGTGTGGTAGAAGCCTGGATTCAGTCTAGTGTGAGGTGTGTGGTAGAAGCCTGGGTTCAGTCTAGTGTGAGGTGTGTGGTAGAAGCCTGGGTTCAGTCTAGTGTGAGGTGTGTGGTAGAAGCCTGGGTTCAGTCTAGTGTGAGGTGTGTGGTAGAAGCCTGGATTCAGTCTAGTGTGAGGTGTGTGTTAGAAGCCTGGATTCAGTCTAGTGTGAGGCGCGTGGCACCAGCCTGGATTCAGTCTAGTGTGAGGTGTGTGGCAGAAGCCTGGGTTCAGTCTAGTGTGAGGTGTGTGGTAGAAGCCTGGGTTCAGTCTAGTGTGAGGTGTGTGTTAGAAGCCTGGATTCAGTCTAGTGTGAGGCGCGTGGCACCAGCCTGGATTCAGTCTAGTGTGAGGTGTGTGGCAGAAGCCTGGGTTCAGTCTAGTGTGAGGTGTGTGGTAGAAGCCTGGGTTCAGTCTAGTGTGAGGTGTGTGTTAGAAGCCTGGATTCAGTCTAGTGTGAGGCGCGTGGCACCAGCCTGGATTCAGTCTAGTGTGAGGTGTGTGGCACCAGCCTGGGTTCAGTCTAGTGTGAGGCCTGTGGTAGAAGCCTGGGTTCAGTCTAGTGTGAGGCCTGTGGTAGAAGCCTGGGTTCAGTCTAGTGTGAGGCGCGTGGCACCAGCCTGGATTCAGTCTAGTGTGAGGTGTGTGGTAGAAGCCTGGGTTCAGTCTAGTGTGAGGTGTGTGGTAGAAGCCTGGATTCAGTCTAGTGTGAGGTGTGTGTTAGAAGCCTGGATTCAGTCTAGTGTGAGGCGCGTGGCACCAGCCTGGATTCAGTCTAGTGTGAGGTGTGTGGCAGAAGCCTGGGTTCAGTCTAGTGTGAGGTGTGTGGTAGAAGCCTGGGTTCAGTCTAGTGTGAGGTGTGTGTTAGAAGCCTGGATTCAGTCTAGTGTGAGGCGCGTGGCACCAGCCTGGATTCAGTCTAGTGTGAGGTGTGTGGCACCAGCCTGGGTTCAGTCTAGTGTGAGGCCTGTGGTAGAAGCCTGGGTTCAGTCTAGTGTGAGGCCTGTGGTAGAAGCCTGGGTTCAGTCTAGTGTGAGGCGCGTGGCACCAGCCTGGATTCAGTCTAGTGTGAGGTGTGTGGTAGAAGCCTGGGTTCAGTCTAGTGTGAGGCGCGTGGCACCAGCCTGGATTCAGTCTAGTGTGAGGTGTGTGGTAGAAGCCTGGGTTCAGTCTAGTGTGAGGCCTGTGGTAGAAGCCTGGGTTCAGTCTAGTGTGAGGCGTGTGGTAGAAGCCTGGTTTCAGTCTAGTGTGAGGTGTGTGGTAGAAGCCTGGGTTCAGTCTAGTGTGAGGCGCGTGGTAGAAGCCTGGGTTCAGTCTAGTGTGAGGCGCGTGGCACCAGCCTGGATTCAGTCTAGTGTGAGGTGTGTGGTAGAAGCCTGGTTTCAGTCTAGTGTGAGGCGCGTGGTAGAAGCCTGGGTTCAGTCTAGTGTGAGGCGCGTGGCACCAGCCTGGTTTCAGTCTAGTGTGAGGTGTGTGGTAGAAGCCTGGTTTCAGTCTAGTGTGAGGCCTGTGGTAGAAGCCTGGGTTCAGTCTAGTGTGAGGCGCGTGGCACCAGCCTGGATTCAGTCTAGTGTGAGGTGTGTGGTAGAAGCCTGGATTCAGTCTAGTGTGAGGCGTGTGGTAGAAGCCTGGATTCAGTCTAGTGTGAGGCGTGTGGTAGAAGCCTGGATTCAGTCTAGTGTGAGGCGTGTGGTAGAAGCCTGGTTTCAGTCTAGTGTGAGGCGTGTGGTAGAAGCCTGGTTTCAGTCTAGTGTGAGGCGTGTGGTAGAAGCCTGGATTCAGTCTAGTGTGAGGTGTGTGGTAGAAGCCTGGATTCAGTCTAGTGTGAGGTGTGTGGTAGAAGCCTGGATTCAGTCTAGTGTGAGGCATGTGGTAGAAACCTGGATTCAGTCTAGTGTGAGGTGTGTGGCAGAAGCCTGGGTTCAGTCTAGTGTGAGGTGTGTGGCAGAAGCCTGGGTTCAGTCTAGTGTGAGGCGTGTGGTAGAAACCTGGATTCAGTCTAGTGTGAGGTGTGTGGCAGAAGCCTGGATTCAGTCTAGTGTGAGGCGTGTGGCAGAAGCCTGGGTTCAGTCTAGTGTGAGGCGTGTGGCAGAAGCCTGGATTCAGTCTAGTGTGAGGTGTGTGGTAGAAGCCTGGATTCAGTCTAGTGTGAGGCGTGTGGTAGAAACCTGGATTCAGTCTAGTGTGAGGTGTGTGGCAGAAGCCTGGATTCAGTCTAGTGTGAGGCGTGTGGCAGAAGCCTGGGTTCAGTCTAGTGTGAGGCGTGTGGCAGAAGCCTGGATTCAGTCTAGTGTGAGGTGTGTGGTAGAAGCCTGGATTCAGTCTAGTGTGAGGCGTGTGGCAGAAGCCTGGATTCAGTCTAGTGTGAGGCGTGTGGCAGAAGCCTGGATTCAGTCTAGTGTGAGGTGTGTGGCAGAAGCCTGGATTCAGTCTAGTGTGAGGCGTGTGGCAGAAGCCTGGGTTCAGTCTAGTGTGAGGCCTGTGGCAGAAGCCTGGATTCAGTCTAGTGTGAGGTGTGTGGTAGAAGCCTGGATTCAGTCTAGTGTGAGGCGTGTGGTAGAAGCCTGGGTTCAGTCTAGTGTGAGGTGTGTGGTAGAAGCCTGGGTTCAGTCTAGTGTGAGGCGTGTGGTAGAAGCCTGGGTTCAGTCTAGTGTGAGGCGTGTGGTAGAAACCTGGATTCAGTCTAGTGTGAGGTGTGTGGCACCAGCCTGGATTCAGTCTAGTGTGAGGTGTGTGGTAGAAACCTGGATTCAGTCTAGTGTGAGGTGTGTGGCAGAAGCCTGGGTTCAGTCTAGTGTGAGGCATGTGGTAGAAACCTGGATTCAGTCTAGTGTGAGGTGTGTGGCAGAAGCCTGGGTTCAGTCTAGTGTGAGGCATGTGGTAGAAGCCTGGATTCAGTCTAGTGTGAGGTGTGTGGTAGAAGCCTGGATTCAGTCTAGTGTGAGGCGTGTGGTAGAAGCCTGGATTCAGTCTAGTGTGAGGTGTGTGGTAGAAGCCTGGTTTCAGTCTAGTGTGAGGCGTGTGGTAGAAGCCTGGTTTCAGTCTAGTGTGAGGCGTGTGGTAGAAGCCTGGATTCAGTCTAGTGTGAGGTGTGTGGTAGAAGCCTGGATTCAGTCTAGTGTGAGGTGTGTGGTAGAAGCCTGGATTCAGTCTAGTGTGAGGCATGTGGTAGAAACCTGGATTCAGTCTAGTGTGAGGTGTGTGGCAGAAGCCTGGGTTCAGTCTAGTGTGAGGTGTGTGGCAGAAGCCTGGGTTCAGTCTAGTGTGAGGCGTGTGGTAGAAACCTGGATTCAGTCTAGTGTGAGGTGTGTGGCAGAAGCCTGGATTCAGTCTAGTGTGAGGCATGTGGCAGAAGCCTGGGTTCAGTCTAGTGTGAGGCATGTGGCAGAAGCCTGGATTCAGTCTAGTGTGAGGTGTGTGGTAGAAGCCTGGATTCAGTCTAGTGTGAGGCGTGTGGCAGAAGCCTGGATTCAGTCTAGTGTGAGGCATGTGGCAGAAGCCTGGATTCAGTCTAGTGTGAGGTGTGTGGCAGAAGCCTGGATTCAGTCTAGTGTGAGGCGTGTGGCAGAAGCCTGGGTTCAGTCTAGTGTGAGGCATGTGGCAGAAGCCTGGATTCAGTCTAGTGTGAGGTGTGTGGTAGGAGCCTGGATTCAGTCTAGTGTGAGGCGTGTGGCAGAAGCCTGGATTCAGTCTAGTGTGAGGTGTGTGGTAGAAGCCTGGATTCAGTCTAGTGTGAGGCGTGTGGTAGAAGCCTGGGTTCAGTCTAGTGTGAGGCGTGTGGTAGAAACCTGGATTCAGTCTAGTGTGAGGTGTGTGGCAGAAGCCTGGGTTCAGTCTAGTGTGAGGCATGTGGTAGAAACCTGGATTCAGTCTAGTGTGAGGTGTGTGGCAGAAGCCTGGGTTCAGTCTAGTGTGAGGCATGTGGTAGAAACCTGGATTCAGTCTAGTGTGAGGTGTGTGGCACCAGCCTGGATTCAGTCTAGTGTGAGGTGTGTGGTAGAAACCTGGATTCAGTCTAGTGTGAGGTGTGTGGCAGAAGCCTGGGTTCAGTCTAGTGTGAGGCATGTGGTAGAAACCTGGATTCAGTCTAGTGTGAGGTGTGTGGCAGAAGCCTGGGTTCAGTCTAGTGTGAGGCATGTGGTAGAAACCTGGATTCAGTCTAGTGTGAGGTGTGTGGCATCAGCCTGGATTCAGTCTAGTGTGAGGTGTGTGGTAGAAACCTGGATTCAGTCTAGTGTGAGGTGTGTGGCAGAAGCCTGGGTTCAGTCTAGTGTGAGGCATGTGGTAGAAACCTGGATTCAGTCTAGTGTGAGGTGTGTGGCAGAAGCCTGGGTTCAGTCTAGTGTGAGGCGTGTGGTAGAAGCCTGGGTTCAGTCTAGTGTGAGGTGTGTGGCAGAAGCCTGGATTCAGTCTAGTGTGAGGCGTGTGGTAGAAGCCTGGGTTCAGTCTAGTGTGAGGTGTGTGGCAGAAGCCTGGATTCAGTCTAGTGTGAGGTGTGTGGTAGAAACCTGGATTCAGTCTAGTGTGAGGCGTGTGGTAGAAGCCTGGGTTCAGTCTAGTGTGAGGTGTGTGGCAGAAGCCTGGATTCAGTCTAGTGTGAGGTGTGTGGCAGAAGCCTGGATTCAGTCTAGTGTGAGGTGTGTGGTAGAAGCCTGGATTCAGTCTAGTGTGAGGTGTGTGGCACCAGCCTGGATTCAGTCTAGTGTGAGGCGTGTGGTAGAAGCCTGGATTCAGTCTAGTGTGAGGTGTGTGGCACCAGCCTGGATTCAGTCTAGTGTGAGGTGTGTGGTAGAAGCCTGGATTCAGTCTAGTGTGAGGTGTGTGGCACCAGCCTGGATTCAGTCTAGTGTGAGGTTTGTGGTAGAAGCCTGGATTCAGTCTAGTGTGAGGCGTGTGGTAGAAGCCTGGATTCAGTCTAGTGTGAGGTTTGTGGTAGAAGCCTGGGTTCAGTCTAGTGTGAGGTGTGTGGCAGAAGCCTGGATTCAGTCTAGTGTGAGGTGTGTGGCAGAAGCCTGGATTCAGTCTAGTGTGAGGTGTGTGGCAGAAGCCTGGATTCAGTCTAGTGTGAGGTGTGTGGTAGAAGCCTGGATTCAGTCTAGTGTGAGGTGTGTGGCACCAGCCTGGATTCAGTCTAGTGTGAGGCGTGTGGTAGAAGCCTGGATTCAGTCTAGTGTGAGGTGTGTGGCACCAGCCTGGATTCAGTCTAGTGTGAGGTGTGTGGTAGAAGCCTGGATTCAGTCTAGTGTGAGGTGTGTGGCACCAGCCTGGATTCAGTCTAGTGTGAGGTTTGTGGTAGAAGCCTGGATTCAGTCTAGTGTGAGGCGTGTGGTAGAAGCCTGGATTCAGTCTAGTGTGAGGTTTGTGGTAGAAGCCTGGGTTCAGTCTAGTGTGAGGCGTGTGGTAGGAGCCTGGATTCGTCTCCTGAGGATAATCATATATGGATAAGCTGCATGAAGAATCTGTATTTTTATTCATTTTTCACATTCACTATGTTCAGGAACTGAAGCATAGCATTCGTTCTGGCAGAAGTCTCACAATTCAGCATCCAACTGGATCACCTAATCAAATCCACCCTAATCCTAAGCAGTTGTTGCACATTAACATCGCCTTGAAACCAACACCGCGCAGGATCCACCATTAAAAGTTCACTGTCTTATTTAACTCTTTATGTTTGCAGTTTGCCACCTGAAATTCCCTCCACCACCCCACTGCCACCAGTCGGTCCCTGCTCCCCTCGGAGGATCGGCTACACTCCCCGCCTCCTTCATTGTTGGGATTTGAGAGACACTCTGTTCATTCCGTTACAATGACAGGGACTGAGGCAAAACCAAACACTGAATTTTATAGCAACTTATTGTAACAAACTCCTTTTCTATGAGCAGCTGAGTCTTCTGGTAGAAATGAGCTTTTGCTGGAATTCTGCAGAGATTTACAAAACTGCTCATGTTTTGGGGGAAAAGTGCATGCATTAGCCAATCAAAAAAAAAAAAAAAAAAAAAAGGATGATTCCATTTTCCTGTAAGCCACTCTGGCCATCTTGAATTTGTAAAATTGGCAGCTTAAAATGGGAGTTTTGCAATATCTCAGCTTCTAGATGACCTACGATCTTGATTCCACTGGCTAAATACTGATTTTCAGGGCAAAGGAATTCAGTGGTGCTAATTACAAACAAGACCAATCTGAGATTTTTGACGTCCGCCAAGTGTTGATGAGGACTCAAAATAAACGATATGTGATTCACATTGTGACCTGGACTTCACCTGGATCCAGATTCCACAACACAGTGCAATAACTGCAGACTGATCCAGAATGGGGCAGCACGGTGGCTTAGTGGTTAGCACTGTTGCCTCACAGGTAAGAAGGTCGTGGGTTCAATTCCTGTGGCATTTCTGTGTGGAGTTTGCATGTTCTCCCCGTGTGTGCGTGGGTTTCCTCTGGGTGCTCCGGTTTCCTCCCACATCCAAAGACAGGCGGGTTAGGTGGATTGGAGTCTTTAAATTGTCCATAGGTGTGTGTGTTTGTGTGTCTGTGTTTGTCTGTTTGTGGACCTGTGACAGACTGGCGTCCTGTCCTGGGTGTACTCCGCCTCACGCTCTATGACTGCTGGGATAGGCTCCAGTCCCCCCGTGACCCTTAATTGGGCTAAGCGGTAGAAGGTGAATGAATGAATGATCCAGAATGGTCCAACTGATCAAGATGTTGCAATGTGATAATTCACAAAGTAGTAAACCACAAGTTTTCTGTGTCCTAATGTCCATCTGTGGTGCAAATTTGGTGAGAATCTGTGAAGTAGGTTTTTAATGTAATCCTTCAAACCTATATAAAGTGAAATCTTGATCCAGAATCTGGATTTTTAGCACTTACAAAGTTTAACAGGTTCTTACTTGGTCTAACATCTATCTGTGGTGAAAATTTTGTCAAAATGCATGCAGCAGTTTTGACGTAATCCTACTAACAGACAGACAAATAAATAAATAAACAGAGATGATTTTTTGCCTCTGCCAAGGAGGTTATGTTTTCAGTCGCATCCGTTTGTTTTTTGTTTTTTTTGTTTGTTTGTTAGCAGGATTACTCAAAAAATCCTCAACAGATTTCAATGAAATTTTTACCAGGGGTGTATCTTGGCCTAACTTAGAAGTCATTAAATTTTGGTAATGATCTGGAACACGATCCTGATCCAGTAATTTTTTAAAGGATTCTTTATCATTGCAGGATAGGGCCACTTTCAACATTTTTGCATCTAACTTCATGAAGACGGGTCACAAAGGCTAAACAGAAATTAAGTTATGACACAACAATAATTTAGCATTTGTTTCTCCTCATTGAATAAACTTATTAGAAAATAAAAAACGTGTAGTTCATGCAGTTTCTCTTTATAAATACATTTGCTGAAGATGAATCTGAATTTGAAACATGACGGTAGATGCGTGAAACAACGTGGAATAAGTCTCTTTGCAAAAGGCTATTCCATGTGACGTCAGTGACCCTATGGCCTTGCTGGAGGTTTGTGCTCTTCGAGTGCTTCTAGTTTTATTATGTTCTTGACAGACGTAAAAATGAGTTACAGTATACACACTCCAAAAATGTATAGTTTTACTAATTTCCACAAAATTTCAAAGAAATGGCTTCACAAACCCAACTCTATGTTGACTTTGTGATTGTAGGTTGTGTTTGAGAAATGACACCTGAAACAAAGATGTGTCTGAACGAGAAGGAGTTAAATCTTCCTTAAAAACGGGAAATAAGACTTTCTCTGAAGCTTCTCTGATTCCTGCAGGGTAAATACAAACCCTCAGAGAGGATGAAGAGAAGAAGGTACTATCAGCTGCTCTTTGTCACAGTAACGTGCTCCTCTATTATTGCTCCTACAATAATAATTGTAGATCTCGCGTGCTGTCGGCACCACAATGCTCACATGTAATTTCTTTGTCTCCCATTGGCCTCCTTCTCCCTGCGTTTTCTTCTTCACCCTTCCTCCCTCACAGCGTTATTCCCACCGTGGGTCAAAGGGTGGCACGTCATTGCTGATTCGCTCTGACAATGAGCTGCCTGCTCTAATTTACTCATTTATGCTAATATGATTGACATTTCATTTGGGCGCCGTCCCCTCTGCCGCCGCTGAGGCAGCCAGTAATCACTGACAGGCCATTAAAGGGAGATTGCATGCAATTATCTCACTAATTCAGAGGCTTCTTTTAATTTGGCAGCATAAAATTGTCAATCTTCGGATGTGTTATCGGCTTCATTCCCATTTGATAAAAATAAAAAGTGGGTTTGTTTCCTTTGAAGTGGTCAGATGACAAGAGAAGCACAGACAGCGAACTGTACGCACACAGAGCCGCGTGTGCCGTCGGATCACAATAACTCACAGGCATCTCTGGAAATTAACATTTATCTTAAGTGTTGTCGTGTCTCTGCTGGTGCGTTGAGTCGAATTAATAGTTTAGTTTTTATTCCCTGCTGGCGGTAACACAGAAATACCCTCCGTCTGTGTGTCAGTCACACTTTCTTCCACACAAATTAATAGGATTTTCACTCAGTTTAAGTGGGACGTCCCAGATGATGGGATCACAAATAAATTTGAATTTGAGCACAATCAGGTTTCACCAAAACGCTCCAAGGTCCACCTCCTTTAACCACACGGAGCACTGCTTCTTTTGTCTGTAATAAATGTTTCTGATTTCCACCAAATTTGTACTGGACATTCTAAATGAGACGTCTCAGACCAGTCAGAGTTTGAGCCTGATAGTGTTTCACCAAAACTACTTCACTGAACAAAGTATTGATTATTGAAATCTATTATATCTCCACAGTTTTGCCCCTCTGACTCAGCTGTTTTTGGTACCGCTACCCCTCCAACAGCGACAAGAACAGATGACAGGCATTGGAGGGTCAGTGTGAACCCTGCACACGCTCTGCACGCTGGGATCCATGTCCATGTGCACAACGTCTTAATTACAAAACCCTCTGGTGATAATTTGTTTCTTTGAATCCGTCAACATTTTGTTGAAAGATCACACAACTTTCTGTATTTACAGTTTTTCTCAGGTGCTAAAACACTAAACTGTCGTCTGAACCCACTGATTGAATCAGTCACTGTTTTGTCAAAACCATCAGCACTTTTCACCTGTTTAGACACAACTTCCCATCACATTTTCATTGTGATGCACCTGTTACATAATGGTGAACACAGGTGGCAAAAGTCAAACCCAGTTAAAGCGCTGGTGTCACCGGTTGAACACAACAACTCAAAACTGATCACACGTGTCCAGTGATGTGAGGGAACATATACGAGGGCTGTCAATAAAGTAAGGGTCCTTTTTATTTTTTTCAAAAACTATATGGATTTCATTCATATGTTTTTACGTCAGACATGCTTGAACCCTCGTGCGCATGCGTGAGTTTTTCCACGCCTGTCGGTGACGTCATTCGCCTGTGAGCACTCCTTGTGGGAGGAGTCGTCCAGCCCCTCGTCGGAATTCCTTTGTCTGAGAAGTTGCTGAGAGACTGGCGCTTTGTTTGATCAAAATGTTTTCTAAACCTGTGAGACACATCGAAGTGGACACGGTTCGAAAAATTAAGCTGGTTTTCAGTGAAAATTTTAACGGCTGATGAGAGATTTTGAGGTGATTCTGTCGCTTTAAGGACTTTTCACGGTGCGAGACGTCGCTCAGCGCTCTCAGGCGGCGTCATCAGCCTGTTTCAAGCTGAAAACCTCCACATTTCAGGCTCTATTGATCCAGGACATCGTGAGAGAACAGAGAAGTTTCAGAAGAAGTCGGTTTCAGCATTTTATCCGGATATTCCACTGTTAAAGGAGATTTTTTTAATGGAAGACGTGCGGACGGATCCGCGCGTCGGGACGCAGCCGACGCGGTGCGGCGGCACAGGAAAAACACCTCTGTGTTGATAACCATTTGTAAAATCCAGGCGGCTTTTGATGGCTTTCAGTGGAGTGAGTATATGAGAAATTGTTTAACAGCAGGACATGTTCCAACTTGTCCTTAAGGCTTCCAGCAGAGGTGTTTTTCCTGTGGCGGAGCGTCGCGGTGGCTGCGAGCCGACGTGCGGACCCGTCCGCACGTCTTTCATTAAAAAAATCTCCTTTAACAGTGGAATATCCGGATAAAATGCTGAAACCGACTTCTTCTGAAACTTCTCTGTTCTCTCACGACATCCTGGATCAATAGAGCCTGAAATGTGGAGGTTTTCAGCTTGAAACAGGCTGACGACGGCGGCTGAGAGCGCTGAGCGACGTCTCGCACCGTGGGAAGTCCTTAAAGCGACAGAATCACCTCAAAATCTCTCATCAGCCGTTAAAATTTTCACTGAAAACCAGCTTAATTTTTCGAACCGTGTCCACTTCGATGTGTCTCACAGGTTTAGAAAAAATTTTGATCAAACAACGCGCCAGTCTCTCAGCAACTTCTCAGACAAAGGAATTCCGACGAGGGGCTGGACGACTCCTCCCACAAGGAGTGCTCACAGGCGAATGACGTCACCGACAGGCGTGGAAAAACTCACGCATGCGCACGAGGGTTCAAGCATGTCTGACGTAAAAACATATGAATGAAATTCATATAGTTTTTGAAAAAATAAAAAGGACCGTAACTTTATTGACAGTCCTCGTATAATCCAGTTCAGAGAGCACTGGTTTGTGAGGCACGACAACGGTTAGAAATCTGAGAGGAGGAGATGGTGGTCAACGAAGACAAAGAACAGTAACATCTGATGAAATCAGAGCTACTGTGATTGACCGTGTTCTTCTCATTTGTATATTTTTGTACTTTATTTTTATGTAGGCTTACTGTATACAAGTGCTAAATGCACAGGGTTTTTTTGTTTTGTTTTGCAACCTGCCTTTAGCCTCCAGTGAACAATAAACCTTTATTTCTACAGCTTCATGTCCTCAACATTGTAGTTTCTATTTCTCTATGTCGTGTTTAGAGGCTGCTCAGTAGTGGTTTTTAATTTTGATTGACTCAGGGCTCAATTTGACAACATAGTTCAGTTCTGAGCACAGATTGAACTGTTTTGAGGTGAAAGTTTGCTTTTCCAAGAACAGTCTGGGGTTTTGTGAATGTAGCTTGAAAACTGGGTTTTGTGTTCAGTTTAGGGAAAAAGGGAGCAGCTTTCGAGAAATGTGTCTTAGCAATTGAGCAAAACCGTATTATTCTCTCACTTCCAAACCAGACTCATTTATAAGCAGGGAACATGGTGACCTCAAAGAGAACCAGCTCACACTAATGAGGACTTTTTCTGTGATGACGAAAAACTTAATTTCATTAAAAAACATGATTTCCTATTATGACTTCCACTTCCTTCTGGTTTCACCACGACACTACTTTTATCAATCAATCACAAATATTTTGTTGATCAGTATGAACTTTAGATCATCTCTGCAGCCCTCTTGGTTGTGGAGACACAACAGAAACCATGTTTTCCCACCATGCTTTTGTTGACCTTGATGTTGACCTTTGTCCAGTCCTCTCCAGCAGTTAATCATTCCGAGATAACTAAAAAAAGTGAAAATCTGTCCAGTTGTTTTGTTAGTTATCTTGTTCACAGACAGACAGATGGACACACATAGGACTGATTACAATACCCGGCGCACAGGATAAAAAACAAACAAACAAACAAGCAGACAGACAAACAAACACCCCCCCCCCCCCCCCCCCCCACCAGAAATAAATATTATGAGTGAAGTGTCGCGCAGCGGCGCAAAGCTCACTCATGGTACAGGGCGTCCTAAACAAGAAGTGCCGAAATTCAGGTCCACAGTAAAACAGGAAATGTTCAAATGTCAGACACTTCCTGGATTGACAGATGAGATCCCATGGAATCTCGTGGTAACTCCGTGGTAAACTCACATTCAAACAGGAAGTGCCAGTTTATCAGTCACAGTGAAACAGGAAATGTTCAAATGTCAAACACTTCCTGGATTGACAGATGAGATCCCATGGAATCTCGTGGTAACTCCGTGGTAAACTCACATTCAAACAGGAAGTGCCAATTTATCAGTCACAGTGAAACAGGAAATGTTCAAATGTCAAACACTTCCCAGCATGGGTGGAGCTTGAGTGGAGGCTGGGGTTTCACTGGACTCTCCTGAAATCTGACTGGACACAGATGATTGACATGTCACAGCACCACACGTCTGGATGAAAGAGCTGCATTTTGAAATCAGTGAGTCACATTGACTGCTACGTTCCTCCTGTTCAGTAGTTGGTGCTGTGTACCACAAAATGTTCTAATCCACCTTAGTGGAAGAAGAAAAATGTTTGCTCCAGATTTGAATTGAACACGTCGTTTGAACTGTGGACTTCTAATCACACCAAACTTGTATTGGTGAGTAAACGACCGTATTTTATGTCAGAAATGAGGTCCAGGTTGTTAAAAGCAGCATTTCTCTTTTAAATCAGGTGGCTTATTGTTGTTGACTTATTAGTGCAGCAGATAACTGAAACAATCCTTCAAATGGTGATACAAGCATCAAATTCAGCACAAATACAGCTGGAGCTAAATTAACGGAGCAACTTTAACTTCTGACCCCTGTACAAACTGAAACTGACCTTTGTCACCATTCTTACTGCTTTTACTTCATAACTCCATAACATTCAGTCACAGATTGTCCAAACTGTACCTTTTTAGAATCTTTATGGTCAGGAAAATAATGTGGTGTAGTTTTCTATATGATTGGAGCATCTTTTA
The DNA here is from genome assembly GCF_902500255.1 of Thalassophryne amazonica. NCBI lineage: Eukaryota > Metazoa > Chordata > Actinopteri > Batrachoidiformes > Batrachoididae > Thalassophryne > Thalassophryne amazonica. Next base: position 66,669,008 of record NC_047122.1, read on the forward strand.
ATTTAGACCAGAGGTGGGCAACTTGTTCCAGAAAGGACCAAGAGGGTGATTTCACTGATTAACTGATTCCATCTGCTCAAAGTGATGTTAATCAGTGAAATCACCTGGTGGAGTCAGTGGCTGCAAAGAAACCTGCACCCTCTTGGTCCTTTCTGGAACAAGTTGCCCACCCCTGATTTTGACCTCTGTGTGATTCTTCAATTGACCCTATTGAAAATTCAAATGGACAATCAGTTTTTTTAAAGAGTTCATGTCTATGGATTATTGGTGCTGAATGTGATGTTTGTATCACCATTTGCAGGATTCCACTCTAAATATTCTCTTATCTGCTGCACTATATATGAGATGTAAGATGTTGCACCTCAGTGTTTCTCAGTTGCCCTCAAAAGTATTGGAACACTTGGTATTTCACACATTTTAATTTGCTTATTCCATTTCAAATACATTTTTTTCTAAAATTATCTCCTTTAATGCAAACTGAAAGAAAATCTCTCCAACTTCCATCCATTTTCTTCTGCTTTATCCGGAGTCGGGTCGCGGGGGCAGCAGCTCAAGCAAAGCCGCCCAGACCTCCCGATCCACACACACCTCCCCCAGCTCCTCCGGGGGAACCCCAAGGCATTCCCAAGCCAGCCGAGAGATGTAGTCCCTCCAGCGTGTCCTGGGTCTTCCCCGGGGCCTCCTCCCAATGGGACGTGCCCGGAATACCTCTCCAGCGAGGCGTCCAGGGGGCATCCGAAAAAGATGCCCGAGCCACCTCAATTGACTCCTTTCGATGTGGAGGAGCAGCAGCTCGACTCCGAGCTCCTCCTGAGTGACCGAGCTCCTCACCCTATCTCTAAGGGAGCGCCCAGCCACCCTGCGGAGGAAACTCATCTCAGCCGCTTGTACTCGTGATCTCATTCTTTCGGTCATGAGCCAAATCTCATGACCATAGGTGAGGATTGGAACGTAGATCAATTGTAAATCGAGAGCTTTGCCCCCCTACTCAGCTCTCGCTTCACCACGACGGTCCGATACAGCGACCGCATCACTGCAGATGCTGCACCGATCAGTCTATCGATCTCACGCTCCATCCGTCCCTCACTCGTGAACAAGAATCCGAGATACTTAAACTCCTCCACTTGAGGCAAGGACACTCCACCGACCTGAAGAGGGCAAAGCACCTTTTTCCGGTCGAGAACCATGGCCTCGGATTTGGAGGTGCTGATGATTTTCATCCCGGACGTCTCACACTCGGCTGCAAACCGCCCCAGTGCATGCTGAAGGTCCTGATTTGACGAAGCCAACAGAACCACATCGTCCGCAAACAGCAGAGACGAGATTCTGTGGTTCCCAAACCAGACCCCCTCTACACCCTGGCTGCGCCTAGAAATTCTGTCCATAAAAATAATGAACAGAACCGGTGACAAAGGGCAGCCCTGGCGGAGGCCAGCGTGCACTGGAAACAGGTTTGACTTACTACCGGCAATGCGAACCAAGCTCCTGCTGCGGTCGTACAGGGGCCGGATAGCCCTTAGCAAAGGACCCCGGACACCGTACTCCCGGAGCACTCCCCACAGGGTGCCCCGAGGGACACGGTCGAACGCCTTCTCCAGATCCACAAAACATGTGGACTGGTTGGGCAAACTCCCATGAACCCTCGAGCACCCGATGGAGCGTGTAGAGCTGGTCCAGTGTGCTGCGACCAGGACGAAAACCACACTGCTCCTCCTGAATCCGAAGTTCGACCATCAGTCGAATTCTCCTCTCCAGTACCCTGGAATACACCTTATCGGGGAGGCTGAGGACTGTGATCCCCCTATAGTTGGAACACACCCTCCAGTCCCCCTTAAACAGAGGGACCACCACCCCGGTCTGCCAACCCAGAGGCACTGTCCCCGATCGCCACGCGATGTTGCAGAGGAGTGTCAGCCAAGACACTGGGTTCGGGGATTGCCGCCGCGACAGGCACCAGAGACCTTGCGACCACAGCTACGAGCGGCCGCATCAACAATGGAGGTGGAGAACATGGTCCACTCGGACTCCATGTCTCCAACCTCCCCCGGGATCTGGGAGAAGCTCTCCCGGAGGTGGGAGTTGAAGACCTCCCTGACAGAGGGTTCCGCCAGTCATTCCCAGCAGACCCTCACGATACGTTTGGGCCTGCCAGGTCTGACCGGCTTCCTCCCCTCCCAGCGGATCCAACTCACCACCAGGTAGTGATCGGTCGACAGCTCTGCCCCTCTCTTTACCCGAGTGTCCGAGACACGTGGCCGAAGGTCAGATGATACGACTACAAAGTCGATCATCGACCTCTGGCTCAGGGTGTCCTGGTGTCACGTGCACTTATGGACACCCTTATGCTCGAACATCAATCAATATATAGCGCCAAATCATAACAAACAGTTGCCCCAAGGCACTTTATATTGTAAGGCAAGGCCATACAATAATTATGTAAAACCCCAACGGTCAAAACGACCCCCTGTGAGCAAGCACTTGGCTACAGTGGGAAGGAAAAACTCCCTTTTAACAGGAAGAAACCTCCAGCAGAACCAGGCTCAGGGAAGGGCAGTCTTCTGCTGGGACTGGTTGGGGCTGAGGGAGAGAACCAGGAAAAAGACATGCTGTGGAGGGGAGCAGAGATCGATCACTAATGATTAAATGCAGAGTGGTGCATACAGAGCAAAAAGAGAAAGAAACAGTGCATCATGGGAACCCCCAGGCAGTCTACATCTATAGCAGCATAACTAAGGGATGGTTCAGGGTCACCTGATCCAGCCCTAACTATAAGCTTTAGCAAAAAGGAAAGTTTTAAGCCTAATCTTAAAAGTAGAGAGGGTGTCTGTCTCCCTGATCTGAATTGGGAGCTGGTTCCACAGGAGAGGAGCCTGAAAGCTGAAGGCTCTGCCTCCCATTCTACTCTTACAAAGATTAAGATCTAAGATTTGTGGGGCCAAGTACAATAACTTCAGTTTTATCTGAGTTTAAAAGCAGGAAATTAGAGGTCATCCATGTCTTTATGTCTGTAAGACAATCCTGCAGTTTAGCTAATTGTTGTGTGTCCTCTGGCTTCATGGATAGATAAAGCTGGGTATCATCTGCGTAACTGAAAATTTAAGCAATACCATCTAATAATACTGCCTAAGGGAAGCATGTATAAAGTGAATAAAATTGGTCCTAGCACAGAACCTTGTGGAACTCCATAATTAACTTTAGTCTGTGAAGAAGATTCCCCATTTACATGAACAAATTGTAATCTATTAGACAAATATGATTCAAACCACCGCAGCGCAGTGCCTTTAATACCTATGGCATGCTCTAATCTCTGTAATAAAATTTTATGGTCAACAGTATCAAAAGCAGCACTGAGGTCTAACAGAACAAGCACAGAGATGAGTCCACTGTCTGAGGCCATAAGAAGATCATTTGTAACCTTCACTAATGCTGTTTCTGTGCTATGATGAATTCTAAAACCTGACTGAAACTCTTCAAATAGACCATTCCTCTGCAGATGATCAGTTAGCTGTTTTACAACTACCCTTTCAAGAATTTTTGAGAGAAAAGGAAGGTTGGAGATTGGCCTATAATTAGCTAAGATAGCTGGGTCAAGTGATGGCTTTTTAAGTAATGCTTTAATTACTGCCACCTTAAAAGCCTGTGGTACATAGCCAACTAACAAAGATAGATTGATCATATTTAAGATCGAAGCATTAAATAATGGTAGGGCTTCCTTGAGCAGCCTGGTAGGAATGGGGTCTAATAGACATGTTGATGGTTTGGATGAAGTAACTAATGAAAATAACTCAGACAGAACAATCGGAGAGAAAGAGTCTAACCAAATACCGGCATCACTGAAAGCAGCCAAAGATAACGATATGTCTTTGGGATGGTTATGAGTAATTTTTTCTCTAATAGTTAAAACATGGTGTTCGTGATGGACAAACTGTGACTAGCACAGAAGTCCAACAACTGAACACCACTCGGGTTCAGATCAGGGAGGCCGTGCTTCCCGATCACCCCCCTCCAGGTCTCACTGTCGCTGCCCACGTGGGCGTTGAAATCCCCCAGGAGAACAACGAGTCCCCAGTCGGAGCGCTATCTAGTACCCCTCCCAGGGACTCCAGGAAGGTCGGGTACTCTGCACTGCCGCTCGGCCCGTAGGCCGAGACAATGGTGAGAGACCTGTCCCTGACCCGAAGGCGTAGGGACGCGACCCTCTCGTTCACCGGAGTGAACTCCAACACATGGTGACTGAGCTGGGGAGCAATAAGCAATGCAACCCCAGCTCTCCGCCTCTCCCCGTGGGCAACGTCAGAAAAATGAAGTGTCCAGCCCCTCTCCAGGAGTTGGGTACCAGAGCCCATGCTGTGCGTGGAGGTGAGCCCGACTATCTCTAGTCGGTATCTCTCAACCTCCTGCACAAGCTCAGGCTCCTTGCCCCCCAGCGAGGTGACATTCCACGTCCCAACAGCCAGGGGCTGTGAGCATGGACCGGGCTGCTGGGCCACCCGCCCTCGACCGCCACCCAATCCTCTCTGCATCCGACCCCCATGGCCCCCTCTGCAGGTGGTGAACCCACAGGAGGGCGGGCCCACGTTGCTCCTTTGGGCTGAGCCCGGCCGGGCCCCATGGGCTAAGGGCCGACCACCAGGCGCTCGCGCGCGAGCCCCAACCCCAGGCCTGGCTCCAGGGTGGGACCCCGGCTCCGCCATACCGGGCGACGTCTCGGTCCTTGATCTTTCACTGGTCATGGAGGTTCTGAACTTGATTTCTTCTATTTGAAATGACATAAACAAATTAAAATGTGTGAAATTTCAAGTGTTCCAATACTTTTGGAGGGCACAGTATCCTAACCTTATGATGAGTGAAAAATGAGTGTGATATTATTACTGTTTTGTTTAAGAAGGTTTAATTTTCACTGTTGCTGCACTTTGTGTCAACTCATAGTCATATCGTTTATCATACTGATATGAAAATTCAGTAATTCTATTATACATTCCAAATCTAGGGTGGAACTCTACTAGTGTTTACTAAAGTACACCTAAATATCTTTAAAAAATAAAAAAAGAGAGTACAGCCACTTAGGTGCTGTCAGGATGTGAGGTTCTGCCTGGTTGTGTTTTCATGCTTTTGCTATGTTTGCCTCGCTGTAGTCTTATTCTCTTGTCTGGGTTTTTCCTTCCTTGGGTTTTTCTGTCCCTGTCTCTCTTGGTTGTATCTCCTGTCTCTTGGTGGTGGGTGTTTCCCTCTCTCTGGCCACACCTGCATTCTGGTGAGTTCCATGCACACGTGCTCCCAATCTACACTTCATCACTTGGGTGTATTTAAGATCATCTTTTTGTTCTGTTACCCCGCCAGATTGATGCGCTCTATGCCTTCTCTCCAGCCTTCTTTGTCTTGTTCTCGACCTGCTTGCTTCACGTGTGCTTTGACCTCTTGCTTGTATTTTCGACCATGCACCTGCCTGATGTATTTGCTCTTGTTCGCTTTGTTGGATTGCCTGCCCGTGTACCAGACCCTGCTTTTTGCCCAAGTAAACTGTTTTTGCCTACCAAGCCTTGAGTTTGAGTCCAGCATTTGCATCCTGTCACACCCGTTTTCCAGTCTTGATAGGTGCCTGTTCTCGAGAACCAGGGATGGTCGGTTGAAAAGCTTTTTATCCCATGGGAACTCTCCCTACCCACCTAAGCGGCCTAAGAATATGGACAGCATGTATATAAGTGACATTTATGTGACAATTTATATGACAATACTGAGATACAATAATTTGGCCATATTGTACAGCCCTACTGTCAACTCGCTGAACACTTTGAATATTAATTTACATCTACATTAAAAAAAATGCTTAAAGTGCAGGAGGTTAAGAGGGCTGTAATGAGGGGCGTCAGCTGAAAAGGAAAAAGAAAAATGCTTAAAAAGGTGGAGAGTATGGAGGGCAGAGCCTCTCCAGAAACTGAAAGGCAAAATAAGTAAAATCCTTAAAAAGGCGGGGAAAGGTTTTTGCCATGCTAATGCTCCCCTGAAGCATTTACTCAATATAAAGTCCGAAGAACCTAAATGCCATGCAGAGATGCTGACGAGCTTCACTCATTTATGTCCGCGGCATATGCATATTATTTGGTCAACATAAATTATAAACATTCTAGCTTTAAATTTTGAAAGCAGAACTGTCAAAATTGTATTGGCCCAAATCCTGATGTGGTCGCATATTTAAGTTAACAACACAACTCATATCTTCAGACGATTAGTCCAATCAAGTGTCGTGGGAGGCTGGAGCCAATCCCGGCAGTCAACACAACTGTTTTTCTTTTTTTTTTTTTCCAGTTCAGGTATCAGGATTTCCGGTATTTCCATTGAATGAAATTTGTATGTTAGCACTGTTAGTACTAATTAGCAGCTACTGCTAGCATGGTGATGCTAGTTCCTCTGATGATGCCACAGTTACTGAGGCAGCAGGATGCTGGTCTTATTTTTAATACTCGCACCCAAGAACCACCGCAAAGTTCACAAAAATACACAGCAATCAAACACCTGAACCAAATTTAGCCTGTTAGCCTTGTTTGGTAACTATGAGATGTTCATATTCGGGCTTCATTTGTCCCGCCCAGGTCACGCTGCCGTGCCTAGGCTCCGCCTCTTTACTCATTTATTGCGTGAAGATTGCAACTTGTAAAACTAACTATAAACAATCTGCGGGTATAGATCAACACATGGCTTTTAATGTTTATGTCTTTATAAGATGATGGGAAAATAATGCAACTTTCACTGATGCAAAGACAAAAATGGTGCAAAAAAATACTTCAATTTATCAGCTCATTCCATTTGCACATAAATATAACCTATGACACGTGTGTCCTGATACTGTCCCAGTGCATTTTTCAACCCCATCTTATTCCTCCACTTCACCAATTTTGAATTTGTCAGGTCTTCCAGATGGAGGAGTGATTGGTTATTTTCCCAAAAGAGTGAGGGCCCCTAAATGCATCCCATTCAATAAGCCGTCACCCGGGCCGGAGAAACGGCAGAGTGGATGGAAAGGCCCCGAGAGGTGGACTCCACATGAATGAGAGAGCAAACCCTCGGCTTCTGCTGCTCCAAAATGGCTTTTCACGTCTTGCTCTCAGAGAAGCCGCCCGGCTGTAATGTGCAGCACGTCCCCCGTCTCCATCACTGCAGGTGAGTCAATTACCTCCCCTGAAAATTGGCCTGAGCTTTCATTTCTAGGGCGGTAACTCATGAGAAATCTCATTGGTAACCTCAGCAATTAGGGCGCTAACGCCTCTGTCACAGTTTGGCAAAACGGTGGCGAGAAGGAAAAGGATTTGATTTAAAGTATGTGGGAAAAGAGGACGAACATAAAAGATGCATTGCATTAAAAAGCGATGGGATTTGTGCAAAATGGCCCTTTAATTATCGTGAAAGCAAAGAGCGACGTCGTGTAACCGCCTGCTGCTGACGTCAGAATGAAAACAACATTCAGAAGTGGAATTTTCATGTTTGCACGTGTTTACAGTGAGAATGAAGGATGACTTAAGAAGGTAATGTATCTGCTGCTCTCATGAATAAAACATCTTGCTGCTTCCTGCTGCACGCCGCTGCATGGCATCAATCCTTCACAAATTCACTGTCATTTGATTTTCAGCGTGACAACGTAACAGGCCAGAAACTAATTTCTGTATAGAGAAATGTGCTTCTTTTGTGTTTTTATGCCTCATGATGTAATTTCTGTCATTTTTATTGTCAGTTTTGGGTGTGCTCTTTGATTTTTAAGTAACTGCACTCATTTTATTTATCCAACATTAACACACAGTAACATATTGTGGCCACCAGAGGGCGATCACAGCTCATTGTCTGGATGTTGTCTGACCTCTCTGACAGACAGTGTGACCTTTCTGTTCCCAGCACACTTCATCCAGTGGTGTCTGAGCTCCAGTCCCCTCCTGTCCAAACGCTCCATCTTGTCAGATGCTTTCCAAGCTGCCTTTTTTGGCAATAAGCACCAGGAGGCCATTTATACACAGATTACCACAGGGATCAATGAAAACCTCAAACAAGAACCTGCAGCTGTGAACAGAGAGGACTCGTCCACATTCACTGTCCTTGCCATCACTGCTGTATCTGCTGGATTTGTCTTCAGTGCATCAGCAGATTCCACCTTTAAAATGTGTCCACGGGGTTTAATGGTGCAGACAGACAGACATTTACAAACCATTTGTGTTGAAGAAATCAAAATCACTGAAGATAAACACAGAGTACAAATGAGACACTGTCCACAGAAGACAAATGTTCAGATGAAAATTCAGGGAGACATTTGAAACAGAGAAAGACAGGCAGAGACAGACTCGGTGAGCACAGCCTGGCCGTGGAGAAAGGCCACCACAGACAGACCTGGCTCTCCAGAGAAGACAAACTGTGCACCCACTGCTCACAACACCAGGTGGAGAGCAAGCTGCACTTCCTGACCACCTGCCCGAAGACATCAGAGACACAAACAGAGACACAGATCACAAACACCCAAACAGACTTTGAGAGCAACATCGACAAATTCACTATCTGTTAGCTGAAGTACAGCAAACACAGCAGAAAGGTTTGTGACACAAAAAGGAGCAATGGACACAAACCACCATGAACCCAAACCAGGAGATTAAACTGCTACGTCACTTTATCTACATACAATATAACACATTTCATAGGACAGTATATTTTTACACCAAAACCACAATTTTTTTTTTTACTATTATTTCAATCAAAGGTCAAAATCAAATCAGAGGTCATCATCTAAAACACGTTCATGTTTGTATCTCAGTAACTACAATGGGTAAGATTTTTGAAAAGTGGTTTTCTGATGGGAGGTTAATAAACATGTTAAATATGGGACGTCTTCAAAACACATGAATGACACGTCTCAGGGACATGTCTTGGACACGCGCTGACGTCTGGCATAAGTAATGTCATGTGACGACATCAAACAAAATAATGTGGTGAATCTCTCTCTCTCACACACACACACACACACACACACACACACACACACACACACACACACACACACACACACACACACACACACACACACACACACACACACACGCACACTCCCAGACAGACGTGCTGTCTGCACACATAAACTAACATCACATGATGATCACATGAATGTGACATTATTCTGCCAAAACCATCTTCATGTTTAATATTTGTCTGAACTGGGTCGACTGCTGCAGGGGTCCATCCGGCAGCGCGGCTGTACTGGCTTGTTGCTGTTGTTGTATTTGCGTGTGTGTGGATGGAGGATGTTGGACGAGTCCCACGGTGACCCCGATGACAGCAGTTACTGTCCAACTGGTAAAAATGATCACGGAGTCTAACATCATCCAGGAAGCTGCTGCATTTACTATCAGCTGGGATAAAACAATTTCCAAAGCAAATAAACAGGAGACATGCTGAGGTGATGAGATCCTCCAACCCGCTTACGGCCTCGGCGGCTCCCCCTGCAATAAAAGAGCAGACGGTGATTCTGACCTGGCTCCTTTGTCAGGGTCCACGTGGGGCTTTGATTAAAACAGTTCAGGCCACAGAGGGGGTCCGGTGGCCCGCCGCTTCCCCTGACAACCACACGACCTCCAGCCTTCCCACGAGCTGAGGAGACTCAGGAGGAAATATTCAGCTCAGGCACAAACGACACCCTGAAGGTTCAGGATTCAGGATTTCCTGTGGGATCAGGTCTGCATCCAAATGTGTGCGAGACGCCGTGTTTCCACGCCGCTCTCCATGGGTTTACTGACACAGACAACTGTTGGCTGTTCTCCACACACACACACACACACACACACACACACACACACACACACACACACACGCGCAGTTCAGTGAAAATCAGGAATTTAGGAATGAAGTAACTGAGCTCCATGGTGGCTTAGTGGTTAGCACTGTTGCCTCACAGCAAGAAGGTCACGGGATCAATTCCCACCTGTGTCCTTCCTGTGTGGAGTTTGCATGTTCTCCCGTGTCTGTGTGGGTTTCCTCTGGGTGCTCCAGCTTCCTCCCACATCCAAAGACATGCAGGTTAGATGGACTGGAAACTTTAAACTGTCCGTAGGTGTGAATGTGTTTGTTTGTCTGTCTGTGTCCCTGTGACAGACGGGTGTCCTGTCCAGGGTGAACCCACCTCTGTCATGGTCTGCCCTAGTCCTTTGCCCTATTTTAACCTTGTGTGTAGTTTGTCTGTTTTTCCCCCAGGTGGCACGCTGCAGAGCTGAGGAACACCTGCAACTCATCTTCTCCTTACACCTGAAGCTTATGAGTGGCTCAGCAGGAGCAGGCTACTTAAACCCTGGTTTTAAGCTCAGTCTTTGCCAGATTCTTCATTTTCTGTGCCATGAAGCCAGGTCATTTTTCCTGAGGCTAGATTCTTCCAGGAGCTTCCCAGAACTTCACTGAGATTCCATGACCTTGATCTCGTCTTTCCTGCCGCTTCCATGCTTTCTGACGTTGGAGCTTTTCGCACCTCATTTCAAGGGAACCTGATCAACTCTAATTCCTGTATTAGAGCTCATTGTTTTCTCTGTCGCAAATGCTCCTGGCTCCATGACTATCTGCACCACGGCTCTCAGCTACAGTTCGCGTAGCTCTGCCACACTTCAGTTAAGTTCCTTCGTGTTCTGCAAGATTCCACTCTCACGCTGCTCCTGTCCGTGACTGTGTATGACTAAGAATAGTTGCAAGAACTGTCTCCAACAACTGTTCCAAAAACTATTTCCAAGAACTCGTACCAAGAACTGTTTTCTTAGAACTGTATGAACTTTGATATTGAACCACTAAGAACTTTCCAAGTCATTTCTAAAGTCAAGTCCTGCTTAATTGGAATTGCATCACAAGACGCACCTGACCTCTCAAGATAACTCATGAACTGTGAACGCTTCCTGAACAGCAAACCTTGTTGTGAAAGTGTAGTGACACGGACCCACAACAGGGGGCGCAAATGAACGGCCAATAGATGAGCCAAAAAGTAACAATTTAATGTTGTGAAATATGCACAACGAAATACAGACAATCTCAGAATATAATTACAGTCAATCCACAAAGGTGACGTGTGGGCAGGCTCGAGGATAGAAGACGTCTGTCCTGAGAAGAGCCGGAACCACACGATTTCCGCCGCCACTGAACCTGGTGAATACTGGGGCCGCCAAGTCCCGAATTCCCAGGTGATCACCGTCCCCGACTGTCGGATCTGGTACTGCTGGCGAAAATAAAGACAGTCAAGTGTAGGTGTGTGCACACCCAGTAACAACAACGGTGGGAATGCCACCTCCACCTCTCACTCAATATGTGTTGCAGCGGTCCCTCAGAGGAAAAAGAGTGCCGTCCTGCACAGCCTCCACAAACGAAGGACCGGTACTCCTGCAAACACTCACAATAGACAGATTCAGAAAATACCACAAAGGCTGAGGATATTACCTCCAATGAAGTACGATATCTCGGCGATGAGGTGGAGATGATGTCTGGGTTTTATGGAGTGCGATGATGAAGAATGAGTGACAGCTGTCAGGAGTTAATGAGTGACAGCTGTCACTCCCGGCTGTGTCCGTGGCGGCAGCGCCCTCTCGTGCCTGAAGCCCGCACTTCAGGCAGGGCGCCCTTTGGTGGTGGGCCAGCAGTACCTCCTCTTCTGGCGGCCCACACAACAGGACCCCCCCCCTCAACGGGCGCCTCCTGGCGCCCAACCAGGCTTGTCCGGGTGTCGACGGTAGAAATCAGCCAGGAGGGCCGGATCCAAGATGAAGCTCCTCTTCACCCAGGAGCGTTCTTCGGGTCCATACCCTCCCAGTCCACCAAATACTGGAACCCCCGGCCCATTCGACGGACGTCCAGGAGCCGGCGCACTGTCCAAGCCGGCTCCCCGTCAATGATCCGGGCAGGAGGCGGCGCCGGACCGGGAGCACAGAGGGGTGAGGTGTGGTGAGGCTTGATTCTGGACACATGAAAAACCGGGTGGATCCGCAGTGAAGCTGGGAGTCGGAGCTTCACTGCGGCAGGACTGAGGATTTTGAGGATCTTGAATGGTCCAATGTAACGGTCCTTCAACTTAGGGGAGTCCACTTGGAGGGGGATGTCCTTCATGGACAGCCACACCTCCTGCCCGGGCTGGTAAGCAGGGGCCGGGGATCGCCGGCGGTCCGCATGGGTCTTCGCCCTCGTCCGGGCCTTCAACAAGGCAGAACGGGCGGAGCGCCACACCCGACGGCACTTCCGCAGGTGGGCCTGGACCGAGGGCACACCGACCTCTCCCTCCACCACGGGAAACAATGGGGGCTGATACCCCAAACACACCTCAAACGGGGAGAGGCCGGTGGCAGAGGACACCTGGCTGTTATGTGCATACTCGATCCAGGCCAGATGTTCACTCCAGGCCGTCGGGTGTGCGGACGTTACGCAGCGCAGGGCTTGCTCCAATTCCTGATTGGCCCGTTCTGCCTGTCCATTGGTCTGCGGGTGATACCCGGACGAAGGGCTCACAGTGGCCCCCAGTTCCCGGCAGAAGCTCCTCCAGATGTGTGAGGAGAACTGGGGACCACAATCAGAGACGATGTTGGTGGGTATCCCATGCAGACGGAAGACGTGGTGGACCAGGAGGTCTGCTGTCTCCTGGGCTGTTGGGAGCTTCGGGAGGGCCACGAAGTGGGCCGCCTTGGAGAACCGGTCCACTATCGTGAAGATGGTGGTGTTGCCCTGGGACGGCGGGAGGCCCTTGACGAAATCCAGGCCGATATGGGACCAGGGGCGATGAGGTACAGGAAGTGGCTGGAGAAGCCCTTGGGACCTCTTTTGGTCTGCCTTGCTCTGGCACAGGTGGTGCAGGCCTGGATGTACTTCCGGACGTCGGCCTCCATAGACGCCCACCAGAAGTGCTGCCGGACAACTGCCACGGTCCTTCGCACCCATGGATGACAGGAGAGCTTGGAACCATGACAGAAGTCCAAGACTGCAGCTCTGGCCTCTGGTGGGACGTATAGACGGTTCTTCGGACCGGTTCCGGGGTCCGGGCTCCGTGCCAGGGCCTCCCGGACGGTCTTCTCCACGTCCCAGGTGAGGGTGGCCACGATAGTGGACTCCGGAATGATGGGCACCGGTGGATCCGACAGCACCGTTTTGACTTCGTCTTCGTGTACCCGGGACAAGGCATCCGATCTCTGGTTCTTGGTCCCGGGGCGATAGGTGATCCGGAAGTCAAAACGTCCGAAGAACAGTGACCAGCGGGCTTGCCTGGGGTTCAGCCGCTTGGCGGTCCTGATATACTCCAGGTTCCGATGGTCAGTGAAAACCGTGAACGGCACAGACGCTCCCTCCAACAGGTGTCTCCACTCCTCAAGAGCCTCTTTCACCGCAAGGAGTTCTCGATTGCCGACGTCATAGTTCCGTTCAGCTGGGGTCAACCTGCGAGAAAAGTAGGCACACGGGTGAAGAACCTTATCGGTCTCTCCGCTCTGGGATAGCACGGCTCCTATCCCTGAGTCAGAGGCGTCCACTTCAACCACGAACTGGCGGCTAGGGTCGGGCTGCACCAAAACTGGCGCAGTAGAGAACCGTCGTTTCAACTCCTTGAACGCGGCTTCGCACCGATCTGACCAGGTGAAGGGGACTTTTGGAGAGGTCAGGGCTGTCAGGGGGCTAACTACCTGACTGTAGCCCTTAATGAACCTCCTATAGAAATCAGCGAAGCCGAGGAACTGTTGCAGCTTCCTACGGCTTGTTGGTTGGGGCCAATCTCTCACCGCCGCAACCTTGGCCGGATCAGGGGCGACGGAGTTAGAGGAGATGATAAACCCCAGGAAAGACAAAGACGTGCGGTGAAACTCGCACTTCTCGCCCTTCACAAACAGTCGGTTCTCTAATAACCGCTGCAGGACCTGATGTACATGCTGGACATGGGTCTCAGGATCCGGAGAAAAGATGAGAATATCGTCCAGATATACGAAGACGAATCGGTGCAGGAAGTCCCGCAAGACGTCGTTAACCAAGGCTTGGAACATCGCGGGGGCGTTGGTGAGGCCGAACGGCATGACCAGGTACTCAAAGTGACCTAATGGGGTGTTAAATGCCGTCTTCCATCCGTCTCCCTTCCGGATCCGAACCAGGTGATACGCATTTCTAAGATCCAGCTTAGTAAAGATTTTGGCTCCATGCAGGGGGGTGAACACGGAATCCAACAATGGCAACGGGTATCGGTTGTGAACCGTAATCTCATTCAGCCCCCTGTAATCAATGCATGGACGGAGTCCGCCATCTTTCTTGCCCACAAAAAAGAAACCTGCCCCCACCGGGGAGGTGGAGTTCCGGATCAGCCCGGCAGCTAATGAGTCCCGGATGTAGGTCTCCATTGATTCGCGCTCAGGTCGTGAGAGGTTGTACAGCCTGCTGGACGGGAACTCAGCGCCTGGAACCAAATCAATGGCACAATCGTACGGACGGTGCGGGGGAAGGGTGAGTGCCAGATCCTTGCTGAAGACGTCAGCAAGATCGTGGTACTCAACCGGCACTGCCGTCAGATTGGGAGGGACTTTGACCTCCTCCTTAGCCTGTAAACCGGGAGGAACCGAGGATCCTAAACACACCCGATGGCAGGTTTCGCTCCACTGAACCACCACCCCAGACGGCCAATCAATCCGGGGATTGTGCTTCAACATCCATGGGAAGCCCAAAATCACGCGGGAGGTAGAAGGAGTTACAAAAAACTCAATCTCCTCCCGATGGTTTCCAGACACCACCAGAGTTACTGGTTGTGTCTTGTGTGTGATTAAAGGGAGGAGGGTGCCATCTAGTGCCCGCACCTGCAATGGCGAAGGAAGCGCCACCAGAGGGAGCCCTACCTCCCTTGCCCATCTGCTGTCTAGCAGATTCCCTTCTGACCCCGTGTCCACCAGTGCTGGGGCTTGAAGGGGTAAATCCACGCTCAGGATTGTAACTGGGAGTCGTGTGGCAATCTGTGTGTGTCTCACGTGAATGTTTTGACCCCCCCTTAGCCCAGTCTCTGAGGGCGGTTGTTGTTGTGGCCGTTTGGGGCAGTTTTTCTGTGTGTGCTCCTTTGAGCTGCAGAGAAAACACTCCCCGCGGATCAGCCTCCTCATTTTGGCCCTGTGCGTTTCCCTAACAACGTCAGCAGGGGGAGCTGTTGCCCCACAGAGCGCTGCGGCTGTGGAGCGTGGGGAGGGCGGCCCCTTTTCGAACCCGGAAGGGAGAGGGGTGGCGCGTATCCGGCCACGTCCTTCGCCTCGCTCCCGACGGCGTTCCTCCAACCGATTGTCTAACAGTATAACGAGATCGATAAGCCCATCTAAATCCCGCGGTTCCTCCTTAGCTACCAGATGCTCCTTCAGGACCGATGACAGTCCGTTTATGAAGGCGGCGCGGAGCGCAACGTTATTCCAGCCGGACCTCGCAGCCGCGATGCGGAAGTCGACTGCATATTCGGCTGCACACCGGCGCCCCTGTCGCATTGACAGCAGCATTGTTGAAGCGGTCTCTCCTCTGTTAGGGTGATCAAACACTGTTCTGAACTCCCCCACAAACCCAGTGTATGCTGATAACAACCGTGAGTTCTGTTCCCAGAGCGCCGTAGCCCAGGCGCGTGCCTTACCCCGAAGCAAAGCAATCACATAAGCTATTTTACTAGCATCTGACGCGTACATGACGGGACGTTGTGCGAAGACGAGCGAACACTGCATGAGAAAGTCCGCGCACGTCTCCACACAACCTCCATACGGCTCAGGAGGGCTTATGTATGCTTCAGGGGATGGTGGGAGGGGTTGTTGAACCACCACTGGAACGTCCATATCCTGCACAGGGTCGGCAGGAGGAGGAGCTGCAGCAGCGCCCTGAGCGCTCGCCGCCACCTGCGCGGAGAGAGCCTCCACCCTGCGGTTCAGGAGGATGTTTTGCTCGGTCATTTGATCCAACCGAGCCGTAAAGGCGGTGAGAATGTGCTGCAGCTCACCAATCACTCCTCCTGCAGACGCCTGCGCTCCCTGCTCTCCCATTGGTCGTTCAACAGCCGGGTGACGCCCCTCGGAGTCCATGACGCTGGCCGAGATATCCTGTTGTGAAAGTGTAGTGACATGGACCCACAACAGGGGGCGCAAATGAACGGCCAATAGATGAGCCAAAAAGTAACAATTTAATGTTGTGAAATGTGCACAACGAAATACAGACAATCTCAGAATATAATTACAGTCAATCCACAAAGGTGACGTGTGGGCAGGCTCGAGGATAGAAGACGTCTGTCCTGAGAAGAGCCGGAACCACACAATTTCCGCCCCCACAGAACCTGGTGAATACTGGAGCCGCCAAGTCCCGAATTCCCAGGTGATCACCGTCCCCGACTGTCGGATCTGGTACTGCTGGCGAAAATAAAGACAGTCAAGTGTAGGTGTGTGCACACCCAGTAACAACAACGGTGGGAATGCCACCTCCACCTCTCACTCAATATGTGTTGCAGCGGTCCCTCAGAGGAAAAAGAGTGCCGTCCTGCACAGCCTCCACAAACGAAGGACCGGTACTCCTGCAAACACTCACAATAGACAGATTCAGAAAATACCACAAAGGCTGAGGATATTACCTCCAATGAAGTACGATATCTCGGTGATGAGGTGGAGATGACGTCTGGGTTTTATGGAGTGCGATGATGAAGAATGAGTGACAGCTGTCAGGAGTTAATGAGTGACAGCTGTCACTCCCGGCTGTGTCCGTGGCGGCAGCGCCCTCTCGTGCCTGAAGCCCGCACTTCAGGCAGGGCGCCCTTGGTGGTGGGCCAGCAGTACCTCCTCTTCTGGCGGCCCACACAACAAACCTTATTTCTTAGACTGTGAACATTATTTCCAGAACTGTGGACATTCCTGTTTTGAGCCTTCTCAAAACAGGAATGAACTGTCTGTTGTTAAAGGCTTCAGTGTTATGAGTGCAGTCACTCACCTCTACTCTCCTCCGTTCTCCTAGTTCCTGTTCTCAGCTCTGTGCGTCCCACCTGGCCCCGGCTCCAGAACCTTACACTCCAGGATTCCTGCTTGTTCTCAGACTCCCAACTCTGTGCGTGTGTGCGCTGCACCTCCCAGATGTTCCACTGCTACAAGCAGGCCTGTCTTGGCTCAGCAGGCTGTCTAACCAGCGCAGAATTGTTCACTTGTTTATTGTAAATAAATCTCTTTTTGGTCACAACCAGTTCTGTTCCTTGCTCCCAGCCTTTAAGTCCATCACCTGTAACAGTCCTGTCCGGACCACTAACCATAACAGCCTCACGCCCTGTAACTGCTGGGATAGATTCCAGCCCCCCGGGACCTGATCTTGGTTAAGCGATTGAAGGTGTGTGTGATTGAGCTCACAAAAATTTTAAAAGGGGCAATTCAGTGACATTGAACTTTTGCCTTTTTGACCTAAAAGGCAATAAGCTTCTTGGTGTTATTATACCTAACAAACATGCCACGTTTGGTGACAATCAGGCAGTTAAAAATGAAGTTATGGCGCTCACAATTGAAATGGCACATGACTGACTGACTGACTGCATGTACTGATGTCTCAGCCACTGGCTGACTGACTGACTGCATGTACTGATGTCTTGCCCACTGGCTGACTGACTGCATGTACTGATGTCTCGCCCACTGGTTGGCTGACTGCATGTACTGATGTCTTGCCCACTGGTTGACTGACTGACTGGCTGACTGACTGCATGTACTGATGTCTCGCCTACTGGCTCACTGACTTACTGACTGACTGACTGCATGTAAATGGTAAATGGACTGCATTTATATAGCGCTTTTCCATCTGCATCAGACGCTCAAAGCGCTTTACAATTATGCCTCACATTCACCCCGATATCAGGGGATTAAAGGCCTTGCCCAAGGGCCCATAGTGATTTTCCAGTCAGGCAGGGATTTGAACCCATGATCTTCTGGACTCAAGCCCAACACCTTAACCACTAGACCATCACCTCCCCCACTACTGTACTAATGTCTCGCCCACTGGCTGACTGACTGACTGGCTGACTGACTGACTGCATGTACTGATGTCTCACCAACTGGCTGGCTGGCTGACTGACTGACTGCATGTACTGATGTCTCCCCCACTGGCTGGCTGGCTGACTGACTGACTGCATGTACTGATGTCTCGCACACTGGCTGGCTGACTGACTGACTGACTGACTGCATGTACTGATGTCTCGCACACTGGCTGGCTGACTGACTGACTGACTGACTGACTGACTGTATGTACTGATGTATCGCCCACTGACTGCATGTACTGATGGCTCGCCCACTGGCTGGCTGACTGACTGACTGACTGCATGTACTGATGGCTCGCCCACTGGCTGGCTGACTGACTGACCGACTGACTGCATGTACTGATGTCTCGCCCACTGGCTGGCTGACTGACTGACCGACTGACTGCATGTACTGATGTC
This sequence comes from Thalassophryne amazonica, assembly GCF_902500255.1. NCBI lineage: Eukaryota > Metazoa > Chordata > Actinopteri > Batrachoidiformes > Batrachoididae > Thalassophryne > Thalassophryne amazonica. The sequence continues at coordinate 66,687,432 of NC_047122.1, forward strand.
TCGCCCACTGGTTGGCTGACTGACTGACCAACTGACTGCATGTACTGATGTATCGCCCACTGACTGACTGACTGACTGCATGTACTGATGGCTCGCCCACTGGCTGGCTGACTGACTGACTGACTGCATGTACTGATGTATCGCCCACTGACTGACTGACTGACTGTATGTACTGATGTCTCGCCCACTGGCTGACTGACTGACTGCATGTACTGATGGCTCGCCCACTGTATGGCTGACTGACTGACTGACTGCATGTACTGATGTCTCGCCAACTGGTTGGCTGACTGACTGACCAACTGACTGCATGTACTGATGTATCACGCACTGGCTGACTGACTGACTGCATGTACTGATGGCTCGCCCACTGGCTGTCTGACTGACTGCATGTACTGATGGCTCGCCCACTGTCTGGCTGACTGACTGCATGTACTGATGGCTCGCCCACTGGCTGGCTGACTAACTGACTGACTGCATGTACTGATGTCTCACCCACTGGTTGGCTGACTGACTGACCAACTGACTGCATGTACTGATGTATCGCCCACTGACTGACTGACTGCATGTACTGATGTCTCGCCCACTGGCTGGCTGACTGGCTGACTGACTGACTGACTGCATGTACTGATGTCTCGCCCACTGGCTGGCTGACTGACTGACTGACTGCATGTACTGATGTCTCGCCCACTGGCTGACTGACTGCATGTACTGATGTCTCGCCCACTGGTTAGCTGACTGACTGACCAACTGACTGCATGTACTGATGTCTCCTCCACTGGCTGGCTGGCTGACTGACTGACTGCATGTACTGATGTCTCGCCCACTGGTTGGCTGACTGACTGACTGACTGCATGTACTGATGTCTCGCCCACTGACTGACTGACTGACTGACTGCATGTACTGATGTCTCGCCCAATGACTGACTGACTGACTAACTGACTGCATGTACTGATGTATTGCCCACTGACTGACTGACTGACTGACTGCATGTACTGATGTCTCGCCCACTGGCTGGCTGACTGACTGACTGCATGTACTGATGTCTCACCCACTGGCTGGCTGACTGACTGACTGCATGTACTGATGTCTCGCCCACTGGCTGGCTGACTGACTGACTGACTGCATGTACTGATGTCTCGCCCACTGGCTGGCTGACTGACTGACTGACTGCATGTACTGATGTCTCGCCCACTGGCTGACTGACTAACTGCATGTACTGATCTCTCGCCCACTGGCTGGCTGACTGACTGACTGCATGTACTGATGGCTCGCCCACTGGCTGGCTGACTGACTGACTGACTGCATGTACTGATGGCTCGCCCACTGGTTGGCTGACTGACTGACCAACTGACTGCATGTACTGATGTATTGCCCACTGATTGACTGACTGACTGACTGCATGTACTGATGTCTCGCCCACTGGCTGGCTGACTGACTGACTGCATGTACTGATGTCTCACCCACTGGCTGGCTGACTGACTGACTGACTGCATGTACTGATGTCTCCCCCACTGGCTGGCTGGCTGACTGACTGACTGCATGTACTGATGTCTCGCACACTGGCTGGCTGACTGACTGACTGACTGACTGCATGTACTGATGTCTCGCACACTGGCTGGCTGACTGACTGACTGACTGACTGACTGACTGACTGTATGTACTGATGTATCGCCCACTGACTGCATGTACTGATGGCTCGCCCACTGGCTGGCTGACTGACTGACTGACTGCATGTACTGATGGCTCGCCCACTGGCTGGCTGACTGACTGACCGACTGACTGCATGTACTGATGTCTCGCCCACTGGCTGGCTGACTGACTGACCGACTGACTGCATGTACTGATGTCTCGCCCACTGGTTGGCTGACTGACTGACCAACTGACTGCATGTACTGATGTATCGCCCACTGACTGACTGACTGACTGCATGTACTGATGGCTCGCCCACTGGCTGGCTGACTGACTGACTGACTGCATGTACTGATGTATCGCCCACTGACTGACTGACTGACTGTATGTACTGATGTCTCGCCCACTGGCTGACTGACTGACTGCATGTACTGATGGCTCGCCCACTGTATGGCTGACTGACTGACTGACTGCATGTACTGATGTCTCGCCAACTGGTTGGCTGACTGACTGACCAACTGACTGCATGTACTGATGTATCACGCACTGGCTGACTGACTGACTGCATGTACTGATGGCTCGCCCACTGGCTGTCTGACTGACTGCATGTACTGATGGCTCGCCCACTGTCTGGCTGACTGACTGCATGTACTGATGGCTCGCCCACTGGCTGGCTGACTAACTGACTGACTGCATGTACTGATGTCTCACCCACTGGTTGGCTGACTGACTGACCAACTGACTGCATGTACTGATGTATCGCCCACTGACTGACTGACTGCATGTACTGATGTCTCGCCCACTGGCTGGCTGACTGGCTGACTGACTGACTGACTGCATGTACTGATGTCTCGCCCACTGGCTGGCTGACTGGCTGACTGACTGCATGTACTGATGTCTCGCCCACTGGCTGACTGACTGCATGTACTGATGTCTCGCCCACTGGTTAGCTGACTGACTGACCAACTGACTGCATGTACTGATGTCTCCTCCACTGGCTGGCTGGCTGACTGACTGACTGCATGTACTGATGTCTCGCCCACTGGTTGGCTGACTGACTGACTGACTGCATGTACTGATGTCTCGCCCACTGACTGACTGACTGACTGACTGCATGTACTGATGTCTCGCCCAATGACTGACTGACTGACTAACTGACTGCATGTACTGATGTATTGCCCACTGACTGACTGACTGACTGACTGCATGTACTGATGTCTCGCCCACTGGCTGACTGACTATCTGCATGTACTGATCTCTCGCCCACTGGCTGGCTGACTGACTGACTGCATGTACTGATGGCTCGCCCACTGGCTGGCTGACTGACTGACTGCATGTACTGATGGCTCGCCCACTGGCTGGCTGACTGACTGACCAACTGACTGCATGTACTGATGTATCGCCCACTGACTGACTGACTGACTGCATGTACTGATGTCTTGCCCAGTTGCTGCTGACTGACTGACTGCATGTACTGATGTCTCGCCCACTGGCTGCTGACTGACTGACTGCATGTACTGATGTCTCGCCCACTGGCTGGCTGACTGACTGACTGACTGCATGTACTGATGTATCGCCCACTGACTGACTGACTGACCAACTGACTGCATGTACTGATGTATCGCCCACTGACTGACCAACTGACTGCATGTACTGATTTATCGCCCACTGGCTGGCTGACTGACTGACTGACTGCATGTACTGATCTCTCACCCACTGGCTGGCTGACTGACTGACTGACTGCATGTACTGATGTCTCGCCCACTGGCTGGCTGACTGACTGACTGACTGCATGTACTGATGTCTTGCCCACTGGTTGGCTGACTGACTAACTGACTGATTACATGCACTGATGTCTCGCCTATTGGCTGTGCCATGACAAAACAACAGCAACACAGATGGGAAGAATAGGAGACTAACAGTATGAGCTACGAGAAACTGTAAGGAAGTCAAGAAATGTTGCACTTTCAGGATGTGGTGACGTGTCGGTGACATGAGCTCTGATGCTGCTAAATGTTTGAAGCTTGGAGATGTTAAAGATGATTGTTCCCCTTAATGCTGTTGTCACATCAGGAACACTGAAAACATGACTTTTTCATTCAGAATGGGAGGGGCTGGATGTTTGTGTTGTCAATCACAAAAAAACACGCAGCATTAGCATTAAAACTGCAAAGTTAATAATATTAAAAACTGGGTATCTTCATGACTTTACCACACCAACACATATTAGACAAATTCATTATTTTCTGTTTTGTGAGGCGCAGAGCTGCTTCACATAAATAATAATGATACCAGGAAGTTAGTGTGTGTTTTACTCTCCAGTAGTTTTTGTTTTTACGACTGTGTCGATTTGTTCATAGAACAGTTTACTGTGTACCTAAGAACAGCAGAATGTTAGAAAGTGACATTATATTTCATAGCTGGTCAGAGACATCGTTTATTTCCACTGGATTAAAGGACAAAAGTCATTACTTCTTTGGCAACCTGCGCCACCTACAGGAAGTGCATATAAAGCAGGCAGAAGGAGAAACGTTCATGTGGAATATCTTCATGAAATGACCTTTGGTGGCTGGATTTCTGTTTTATGTGGAGGAACACTGCTGACAGATGATAATATTTATCCTCAGTTCCCCTGAGGGGGTTTTCCCAAGGGATCAATAAAATTCTGTCTAATCTCATCTAATGTAATTTTATAAAGTGTTCATTATTTATGTTTATATATTTCAAGGTGAATACTTAACAATGTGAATAATTTGATTGGAAATGTACTTACTGATATGTTAAATCTCAGTTATTAAGATGTTTTGAGTATTGATGTTAAATACACATTTATATATATATATATATATATATATATATATATATATATATATATATATATATATATATATATATATTTAAATCTCATACCATATATGCAAAACTGAGGTTTTTTCCAACATTCCTGAATAGCATTTGAGCTGCAGGATCAAAGTATGAAAGCATTAGTGACATTGTCATTTTTAACACTACAACTGTGTGCTGGATTTAGATTAAGAATGACACATAAAAACACAGCACAAAACAGGAATACTGTCCACACCTATCAAGAAAATGTCAACCATTTTTTAACATATATATATAGAAAATTTGAACCTTTATTTAACAAATGTCCCACAGATTCCATTTGCCAAACCGCAGACAGAAAGGAACCCGGGACCTTCTCACTCTGAGGTAACAGTGCTAACCACTGAGCCAATAATTCAGCAGATGTATGAGAAAATGATTATGTGTATTCACATGAACATTTAGTCGTGCTGTTATGCAGATGTGCTGCCACTGAGGTCAGATCAAAGGTCAACATATGTGACTGGGTTTGGGACGTTTGTATACTGATGAAAATAATGAGGACTTTTACACGTTTCTCCTCAAATAGTTTAATATGTAAATATTAGCAAACAATTTTAACATACAGTATCTGAAAACCGAGAGAGAGAGAGAGAGAGAGAGAGAGAGAGAGAGAGAGAGAGAGAGGGGGGGGGGAGAAGATGAAGGGACTAGAGAAGAAAAGGGGTCATTACTGCTGCTTTCTTATGGAAATGGTAATGAAGTGGGACATGCGGTTTGAGACAATGGGAGGCTGCAGGCGGGCCGAGCGTCGCTGTGTAAACTGCTTCCTGTTAGGGAGCCATTTAGCCCTCACTTTTACTGACTAACAAGCCGACTACAAAGAGGCGTCCCCCATCAAAGCTGGAGGTCTGTGCTGTCCGCCGAGGCCTGACAGGCTTTTCCCAGGCTGCACCGGGACTGCGTTATAACGGGCCGAGTCGGACCATCAGCTGGTTGATGTAATGTGCGTTTCACCACCTTCTCATTTGCTGGTTCAGCTGAACAGTTTTTAAGAGTGATCTGGATGACAGCGTTTCAAATGAACATCAAAACTGTTCACAAGGGAATTCTGCTGAATTCAGTGTACGATAACAATAAAGACCTAAAGGAACTGATTTAAACTGAACTGAATAAATCATTCATAGCATAAATGATTCATCTTCAATTTTGAGGTTATGACGTATCATTTTGGTGATGTTTAGAAAGATGTTTATTTGGGCTGTAATAATACACTTTCTACACAATATGATACAGCTATCGTGAATTGATACATATCACAATATGTAATTACATTGTTATTCACACCAATGATGCAGAAAGTAACCAGTCATCTATACTTCAGTTATTATGAAGTATAAATTATAATCCTTGGTGCCATTTTTTTCTTATTTGCACATTTTACAAATCATTTATGATTCTTGTGCAAGAGATTGTTATTTGTTCTGTGGAACAGTTGACATTGTATTAAAATACTCGTTTCCACCCTGGGTCTTTATAAAGACTGACTGACCTCTTCCCTGACCACCAGACAACTGTTCAGCTCACATTTAATGTTTATTTGATACGATACGATACAATAAGATACGATGCGATATGATACGATATGATACAGTATCATATGATATGATATGATACAATTCGATGCGATATGATACAGTATCATATGATATGATATGATACAATTCGATGCGATATGATACAGTATGATATATAATACGATATGATATGATACAATGCGATATGATATGTTATCATATACCTATAAATGATACGCCGATATGATTGGATAAAACACTAAAGAATAAATAGCAATACACCCTTTCGCGGACGGGTAATATTTTTCATACCACCTGAGTAATCAGCCAATCCGGACAGCAGAGCGGCGCCACAACGAAGAGGCGTGGTCAGAGGAACTGTGAAATACTGGTGAGTCACTATTAATAATTTCTTACGTGTCCAACCTCGTAGGTTGATCGTTAAAATTAAATTTGTTAGTTCTAAAAGCCATCATAATTATTTATAGGAAAACGTTCTATTTTTTTCTACTAAGGTTTGAACTTTAAGTGTTTACATAGGAGAGAAAAGTGAGAAAATGTTAATGCCTGTTTGAAAAATGTATAAAGTGTGTAGTGAAGGGTTTTACAGCCTTAAAACATCTATAATAATTGTAAAAAATAACACTGACTACTTCGCTGATTTCGCCTATTGTGGGTTATTTTTAGAACGTAACTGCCTTTCGCGGCCTCGCAGTTTCGCAGATTTGTTTTTGTGCAATTTTGCATGCTTCTTCTTTACAGCGCATTGTGTTCTGCATCCTTATCAGGTGGGCAATTGCTCTCACTGCCTCCAATTCGCTTACTGAGTCTGCGGGCTCGTAAGCACCGCAGCGGGCCACTCACACCGCCCCCCTGTCTGCTGTGCCGAGCTGCGTGCAGCACCAGGTCCAGAGACTACGCTCACTGTTTTGATGTGCAGCACCTGCTGCATGGTCTCGGTAACCACAGCCGCAGAGCTCCATGGCCATGACATGGATTCTTTGCGGGTCCCACATCCGTACCCCTGGAGGCAGTGAGCGAAGGGAGAGCACGCGCATTGTGTTTATTATCATTTATAGGTATATGATAAAATCGTTATCAAGTTGTTTTACCAATGAATATGGCTTTATACACCCTAAAGAAAACCTTTGGCCTCAGAAAACCTTTGGCCTCAGGGTGTATGATTTTCTTCAGGGTGTATAAAGCCATATTCATTGGTAAAACAACTTGATAACTGATAATACAATATGATACAATATGATATGATACAATATGATATGATACAATATGATATGATACAATATGATATGATACGATATGATCCGATATATGATATGATACGATATGATGCGATATAATACAATACGATATGATACAATATGATATGATACGATATGATATGATACAATATGATATGATACAATACGATATGATACGATACGATATGATATGATATATGATATGATATGATGCGATATGATACAATACGATATGATACGATATATGATACAATACGATATGATACAATATGATATGATACAATACGATATGATACAATGTGATATGATCTGATATGATATGATAGGATACAATATGATATGATACAATATAATATGATACAATACAATATGATATGATACCCCCTTTTTGTCTCATTAGGAAATTTTTCTTGGACTCGTGCTGCTTTCAGAGTACAATAAAAAAACAATCAGCATAGTAGACTAATACACAGACAACATGGTACAAATAACAGATAACAGCAAACCCCCCCCAATAAGCGCAAGGCATGAATCCACACTGCCCTCACCCTGTGTTTACAGTGTGATTCGGGTGGGTTCGGGTGGGTTCGTGACTGACATTGATTGATGCACCGACTTCGATGTCTTAAAAAGGAACAATATCATTTAATTAGGAAAAGATTCAAATTTTGCTTCAGCTCTGAAATGAGCAGATGAGGCTGGAGTGCATTAAATGCTGAGCTCAAATCAACAAATAAATCCGTGCGTAGGCTTTGGGGTCCTCTAAGGCTTTGGGGTCCTCTAAGTGCTTGACAGAACCCCTCACACACCTACAGGCAAACTGCAGTGGGTCAAGGGCTGAACTGGTCTGTAACTTGATGCTGATGGATCAGACCTTTGAACAGATTATGACATAAAGGATACAATGTACCAAAAAAGTACTGTTAGACCCACACTGAACAGAAGGGGGCAGTCTTCTGAGCTCAGAGGGGTGCTGTGGAGTGGGGGTGGGGGGTGGGGGGTGTCTGTGCTGTGGAAAAAAAGACCTCGGCAGGATGGAAGAGGCGGTAAGGGAGATGAGGAGGAGGGCCGTATGTATTGTCTTTTAATGAGAAGCTTTGAAGTGGTCCCACTGTTTGTACACCTGGGTCACTGTGCCTGCATTCAGATTGACTGTCTGCTGCTGCCAGGGGGGCTGGGGGAGCACGCGGCATATTCCAGGTAAGGTAACACTCTTCACTCAGCTGCTGCTGCCTGGCGTGGGAAGGCTGTAAAAGGAGCCCCCATTGTTTACCCCTTCTAGTTTATGGTGTGCTGGGATCCCCCCCCCCCCGGTGCTGCTGGGCCTCCAGACTGGATGCAGATGCTGGCTGACTCTCTGCAGCCCATCGAGGTGTAACTCACATCGACTGTACATCCTTCTGTGAGCAAGAAGTGAATGTGAATAACCAGAGCAAGTACATCTGGCATTAAAAACTCATTTCACCCAAATTCCAAATTTCATCTCACCATGTCATTGAGGTCCTTCAGACTTTTTTTTGAGCAAATGCTTCAGGGGAGCATTAGCATGGCTAAAACCTTTCAGCTTCTGGGGGAGTGGAGCCCCCCCTCAGAACCCCTAATTACAGCCCTCTTAACCCCCTCCCACTTTAAGCATTTTTAAATGTAGATGTAAATTAATATTCAAAGTTTTCAGCTAGTTGACAGTAGGGCTGTACAATATGGTCAAATTATCGTATCTCAATATTATCATATCAATATTATATATGATATGACTATGAGTTGACACAAAGTGCAGCAACAGTGAACATTAAACCTTAAACCAAACAGTAATAATTCCACACTCATTTTGCACTCATCATAAGGTTAGGATACTGTGCCCTCCAAAAGTATTGGAACACTTGGAATTTCACACATTTTAATTTGTTTATGCCATTTTAAATACAAGAGATACAAAAATAAATAAATAAATAAATAAATAAGATATTTAAAAATAAATCCTTCAGAGAGCAAACTTACACAGTTTTAATACAGAACAGAGGAAGAATAAATTACTTGTATTTCTTTCAGCCTGAGCATCTTCACGTTGTATCTCATGAAACAATAGCTGCCTGCTTGTTTAAAATCACTGTGAAAACACATATAAGGCAACCCAAATTAAAGGAGAAATGCCACTTTTAGCAACCTGGACCTCATTTCTGGCATAAAATAATATCGTTTACTCACCAACATAACTTTGGTGTCACTTGGAGTCCGTGAATCAAACATTTTTCTTCTTCTTCTACAGTGGATTAGGACTTTTTGTGGTACACAGCACCAACTACTGGACAGGAGGAACCTAGCAGTTAATGTGACACTGATTTCAAAATGCAGCGGTGCTGTGACATATCAATCATCTGTGTCCAATCAGATTTCACTGGAGCCAAGTGAAACCCTGGCCTCCGCTCTAGCTCTAACCATGCAAGTGTTCAACATTTGACATTTCCTGTTTCACTGCGGACTCAAAATTGGGCACTTCTTGTTTCAGTGTGAACTTGCCACTGAGTTCCCACAAGATCTCATCTGTCAATCCAGGAAGTGTCGATCCAGGAAGTGTTCAACATTTAACATTTCCTGTTTCACTGTGGACTCAAAATTTGGCACTTCCTGTTTGGGATTCCCTGTACTATGAGCGAGCTTTGTGCTGCTGTGTGGCGCTTCGCTCATATAACATATTATCTCAGCATAATGCTAAACTTTTTTATGGGATATCATTGTTTAATTTTATAAATGTTCTTTTTCATGGGAAAAAACACTGCTACATTAATAAAGACATGTAACAGTAATATAAGCACATCCAGGAAAGTTGCAGCCTATAGTAACTGTAGCAAACTGGCATGTGAGGGTTATAGTTGCCCACAAATGTGTCTGAGCGTGCAGTTTGATGACATAATGCACAGGGTTTATACCATGTGACATATGCAAAAACAACTGTACTACGCCTGTAGTATAACTTTAGCACAACCTTGTGGCTCTGTAAAACCTCTAGGTGATGTTTCAGCATGTATGATGTTACAGACTCTGCAGAAATGCACGTTAGGATGTTCCCTTTTTCTGTTTGTATCATCTGCTATTCCTGCCCTCCTTCTGAAGTTCTGTTTGTCTTGTTAGTCTTGTGAGGCTGGGTGTGGCTGACCTGCAATCAATCATCTATTCTGGTACAGTTTAAAAGACCTGCTTATTCATCCACTCCTTGCTATTTTGTTGACTAACCTCCTGTGCTGGCCACGCCCAGCCTTTTCTACCATTTTGCTCATGTCAAGCATTCAGACCTGCTGGTTCTCCACCCACGTCTGATACACTTGGGACTGTTTGGACAGATCCCTAGCTTTTGGACTCTGAGTCTTCTGTTTTTGGTTAGGGGAGGTGATGGTGTAGTGCAGGGGTATTCAAGTCGTTCCAGAAAGGGCTTAGAAGGTGCAGGTTTTCTTTGTAACCATCCATTCCACCAGGTGATTTCACTAATTAACTGATTCCATCTCCTCAAAGTGACGTTAATCAGTGAAATCACCTGCTGGAGTGGGTGTTTGCAAAGAAAACCTGCACCCTCTGGGCCCTTTCTGGAAAAAGTTGAATACCCCTGGTCTAGTGGTTAAGCATTGGGCTTGAGACCAGAGGATCTTCAGTTCAAACCCAAGCCTGACCGTAAAATCACTAAGGGCCCTTGGGCAAGGTCCTTAATCCCCTAGTTGCTCCCGGTGTGTAGTGAGCACCTTGTGTGGCAGCACCCTGACATTGGGGTGAATGTGAGGTATTTTTGTAAAGAACTTTGAGCATCTGATGAAGATGGAAAAGCGCTATATATGTGCTATATAAGTGCCATTTACCATTTCATTCAAATAAAATCACTCATTTCACCTCGTGTGGTTGTCTGAATTTTGGGTCCGATTTAGTTATCTGCATAACAATGCAAGGGATGAATGAAGCCTGTCAAAGTTTGCAATGGAGAACAATTAATTTTCAAATATGTATCTTCCCATGATAAAAAAGACGGTGTCATAATGATGGAATATTGCAGTTCATCAAGAACACTCTCATGGACCTTCTAAATATTCCAAAGTATGGACAAGATTTCATCACCCTTGACCTTCCGGCATGCATATCCATGAAAGCGAGACTGGAATTATACCCTCATTGAATAATAATAATAATAATAATAATAATAATAATTCAATAATAATATGACCCCTTTAAGGTCAGTGTATTGGTTTGAGGAAACTAAGAATATCCTGTTTTAGCAATAAAAGAACGGAAAACCAGACAGACAGACATCACTGTCGAGGTTTAATGGGTTCTTTGTCATGTTTGTGAGTAGGACTGCTGCTAAACAAACAAACAAACAAACACCAGTCACAATAAAAGCATAACCTCCTCTGCAGAGATAACACCAGTTTCTGTGTGAAATATTGTTGAGTCTAACATTTTCCAGCACCTCCAGCGTGAGGAGCTGTGGTGCCCCCTGAGGACTGTCATCTTTATTTTTGTCATTTTATTAACTGCTTTTCCCTCTGTGGGTCATTTTTATTATGAGTGCCTGTGATGTCGGCGGTCGGCTATTATTAGTCGTCGATATTCTTAAGGTGATGAACAAGAAGAGCTTAGTGATCACGCATCAGAAGGTGATGCCACATTGTGTGAACATCTCATTTTAATTGTGCATTTATAGAGAGGAAGTGGTGGAGGAGGAAGAGGGTGATGAAGCGACACGTTCACTGTCTTTGGGTAAATAATGATGCTGGCTGCACCTATCATTAATCCTCTGCCTTTAACACTTACTGTTTGTCAGTGGAAAGTGGCCTGGCTCCTTTTGATCTCCTGCCCATTGAGGCCTCACCCACCCGAGTCATCGCACAGACACTGAGGAGGTTATAAAACGTCTTCCTGAGCAGACGGCCCGGCCACCCCAAAGTCATGATTAATATCTGCTAATATTTGCTGATGTCTCTCACAGTTTCCCAGCACAGCCAGAGCGGATGGTCCTTCATGTCAAAATGAGACGGGTTCGAGTGTGAGCTCACGACTGTGCGTGCGTGCACGTGCACACAGCTGGAAGGTGCAGTGAGGAGATTTAACAGTGTTTTCTCACACGTGGGTGTCTGCTGACCTCAGCTGCACATATTTACATCTGACAACACTGAAAAAATAGACAAAAATAAAGTAAAATAAAGTCAGAAAATCTTATTTATAAATTAATGAAACATCAAATGACAAGGATCTATTTTAGGTGTTATATAAAACAAATAATGAATGTTTTTTATTTGTGCAATGGATACGAATATTTCATGAGGTGAAAGTTGGAATGTTCCATCGTTCGTTGAATGGAACATTTGATAATGGAATATTCCTATACAGTATTCACCATCATCCTTGGGGAGGTGTATCTTGGAGAGATGTATCTTGGGGCAAGACTATGGACTACGGAGACTATGGATTCTCTGAATGCTTGTTGACACCTGTGGCTAATTTAGAGTCATCAATTAGTCCAATCTGCAGGAGGGAAACCAGAATACCTGGAAGAATGCCACACAGACACGGGGAAAAGATGCAAATTCACCAAGGCCTCAGTTGGAACGGCACCTCCATGCTTTCATTTGCAAGTGCAAACTATTGCACCGCTACACCAGCTAGCAAAAGGCTTCAGCAAACATGCACAATAAATACTCGCCGTCTGTGATCAGTTTGGTTCATGCTCAGTGTTAGATTAGTCATTAATTATGACCATTTGTAGGCGCGACTGTTAGCATTAGCAGAGCTACAGCTGCAGTCACAGTCAGACATGTTTTCACTCAGCACATATTTATGTTATTCTGTTATGAAGTGACACTTTAATGACTAAAGTTAATCTTACACAGTAGCTAAAAGGCATCTCTGCACCGTTTCCCTTCACTCAGCTGGGAGGAGAAGATGTGTTTGGAAAGTCGGCTGTCATCCATCCTGCGACGTGACGACTCGCTGAAGCCGGTCCCTGATGATGATGCACTTGATGCTCTGGAGTTTGGCTTCAGCCAGGATGCTGATGTTGGTACGGTCGCTGACCCACCTGATGTGGAGGATACGTGTTACTGTCATATGTTATTGGTGTTTCTGCACAAATAACACCACATCAAATTCCTTGTATGTGAGAACTTGGCAATAAATTTGATTCTGATTCTGATTATATGTGCAGCAACATTATTTATATGCATGTTGCAGTACCTTGAGTTATTAAACAGTGTGGTGGTCAAGTGGTTAGTGTACTTGCTTTGAATGCAGAAGGTTCCTGGTTCAAACCCCACCCCTGCCACATTTCTCCATAATGTGGAGTTGGGTCAGGAAGGGCATCCGGTGTAAAACTTGTGCCAATTTAACATGCAGATCCACCTCGGCTTTGCTGTGACGAACCCAAGTGCAAGACAAGGGAGCAGCTGAAGGGACTTACTGGTTCCAGAACCTGAAGGTATTAGTGTTTTTTTTCGTGCACTCTAAACTAAATACCACAGTCGTCTTGCTGTTTAACAGTATTTATTATAGTTTTGGTAACTTTGGGGTGAACTATAAAGTGTTGTGTTGGTTCAAAAACAACTAAAGTAAACATGGTATTCACACAAGTATGAAAATAATTGAAGACAGAAAACCCTAATACTTGCTTTTCAGCAGTAAACTGATAAATGAAGACACACGCAGCAAAAATGTTTTTGTGTTTTTCTTCCCACAGCGCTCCTTAAATCTCAGTCCAAGCTGAGCCTCCTGTCGTTAGCATGCCAAAGGACCCTGAGGTCTGCTGTGGGGCACCAGGGGCAGAAACGGGGGTAATTACTAACCCTGCTAATTCTTTTTATCCTTTTCAAAGGGACGAGTGATTAGAAGAGGAAAGTTTAGATTTCCTGAACTTGAAGTGGAAACCAAAAAAGTGACAGACGAAGCTCAGGGTGCAATCCACATCAGAGCTGTGTGTGTGTGTGTGTGTGTGTGTGTGTGTGTGTGTGTGTGTGTGTGTGTGTGTGTGTGTGTGTGTGTGTGTGTGTGTGTGTGTGTGTGTGTGTGTGTGTGTGTGTGTGTGTGTGTGTATGAGGTGGTTGCTGCTCTCTTCTTCACGCGTTGATTTAAATACAGTGACTCTTTATTGATGAGTTTGATGTCTGGGCAGGTTTCTAACTGTTTTACTGTTTCACTGCCCACAAAAGTACAACACAGTACTTATTTAATTTGTCTGTGTGCGAATACTGATGCTGTAGTTCTTTTACGTAACATTATAGATACATGTAAGATGACGATCCAATGAATAAGTTGAATTTCATTCATTTATCTCAACATAAACAGGTGCATCTACACCATTAGAACAAGTTGTTGTAATAATCTGGAAAAGCAAACTGGAAAATTAAAAGGCACAGAATCTGTAAAGAAAGTTAACCTGCAGGAAATCTGGAGTCAGGATTGGCTTTTTCTAAAGGAAAACACTGGAAATATATATATATATATATATATATATATATATATATATATATATATATATATATATATATATATATATATAAATATATATAAATGTTTTTTTCTCCCACAGTGACATATGACTTCTTCAAACATTTCTATCAGTTTCTCAAATAAATAAATAAAGAGCCTAATCCACTGATCTTGATGAAACCTCTTCATCGTATTCATCCCTTCTGTCAACATGGAAACACAACTTTCCCTGTACAACTTTTTTTTTTTTTTTTTGTCATTTTCAAAAAGTGTTCCATAAACATGGCAGCATTTCAACAAATACCTGTGTCCGCACGAATCCACTAAAACGGCCTGAAAATGATGTAGTACATATGCCAGGCCTGTATGTGGTGCTGTAACACTTCCACAAAAAACAGAGAAGAAGTTGTGGAGCATGCCAGCAGGACTTCACCAAGGAAAGGGTTCAACATACACCTGTGATTAATATTAAACACCAACATCGATTCACAAATCACCCTCCTGTTGGTCACATGGCATCTGATGACCTTGAAAGGTCAAACACAAGGTCATAACCGACTAATGTAAACATTTTGGGGCCAAAATGGATTAAACGTGGTTGAAGGTTTGTGCGTTAATCAAATATGAAGTGGTTCAATTTTGGACACATATTGAGGTCACAGAAAACCAAATATTATATTATGATATCAATGAATCACAGGGAATTAATTTGCATGAATCTGTGTGCAAACGTGAGTGATTTCACCCTCCTGAGCACTGCTGTAGTTTTGTTTTTTATTTCTGCATAAATCCAGATCATTTCCATATTTCCCATCAGTCTGGGATCTAATTAGTTGTTATAAAGGAAAGTTTTGTGCAGAAATGTTCTTCTGACGAGGTGCTGTTCTTCTCCAACACCATCTACAGTCACATCGTATCTTTGAGATGCCTTTGGCTCATGTTGACAAATTAAAGTTGTTTTTCACATCTTCTGTCGTAATTCATGAACTAATCATTCATCAGTCTTCACTCGAGCTCATCTTCTTCCCACCTCACTTTGTGTTTACTGATTTCGGTCGACCAGGTCCTGTGGAAAATATGCGTGGTTATGACTGTGGCTTTGTCAAGCACCAGGCCTCTGTAATATTTCTCACCTAGGTGTGCCGGTGCCGGATCCAGAGCGAGGACCCGGCGGGTTAACCCTCGTCTCGCCGGGCGGTACTGAGGCTTCATATTCACAAGCTTGGTATCAGCGGGCAGACGTTTCCAAGCGCTGCAGGAGACGCTGCACAGAATGAAATGTGGATTTAGTATTAGTGTGGGTTGGTAAGGTTGGACCTTACTTGTGTGAAGCACCTTGAGGCAACTTTAAATAAATTAAATTGAAGTAAAGAAGCAGCTTGTGTGTGGTTGGTTTAACAGACTGGTTAGTGAGGACGCGTCCTGTCTGCAGCCACTTTAACGCTCTCCTTCTCTCAGCGTCCAAAATCATTTAAAAACAAGGGCAGCAGGGAGAAGGAAGAGGCAGCTGAAAGGTGTGAGAGGACCCCTCCACATTTATGGCCTCTGTAGGAACGGAGGAAGTGGTGCAGTAAAGCCGAGTCGCACTCCAAAGCCTTCACTCAATTCCAAGTACATGAGAGACAGAATCACAGGCTTCAGATCTCAGACACAACAACTCAGGATCATGGGGCCAATCGGGACTGGAAGGTCAGGATGGGGGGCAATAAAATGTCATCATCAATGTCAGAGGGTTAACAGAGCAACATATTAAATCACAGAAACACCAAAACAACATGAATGAAGAGACACTTTTCACAGCATCAAAGACTCAGTCCAGTTGTATTTTTTCTTTTTTTTCTGATTGAACGCAGTCGTCCAGATGTGTTTGTCACCTTTTTACCATTCTGCATCAAAGAGCCAGAATTGTCCTCGGGTTTTGTTCTCACTGAGAAACAGAAACAGAAATAGCAACTTTACAGGTCCAACAGTCTGAACCCGTGAAGAAGGACGGGTCCACTTTTTTAAAGATTCCCTGTATTTTTATTATTTTATGGGGTTTATTTGTGTTTGTTTTAAAATTACAGAAAGTAAGTAAGTAAAGTTTATTTATGTAGCACCTTTCAAGAAACAATCACAAAGTGCTTCCGGTGTGCTCCCAGTGTGTAGTGAGCGCCTTGTATGGCAGCACCCTGACATCAGGGTGAATGTGAGGCATAATTGTAAAGCGCTTTGAGCGTCTGATGCAGATGGAAAAGTGCTATATAAATGCAGTCCATTTACCTTTTTTTTTTTTGCTTCACAGTAAGATTAAAATAAAGACAAAAAAAAAAAGCAACAACATAACACCAAGTAAAAGTCATCCTGAGCAGGTGGGTCTTGAGCTTCTCCTTTAAAGTTCCAACAGAGTCCACAGAGTCCAGAGTCCTCAGACAGAAAGGCCATGCATTCCATAGGGTTGGAGCTACCATCTCACTTGGTTTTCAGTCTTGACCTCAGCACAACCAGCAGGTTCTGCTCTGTGGACTTCGGGGTGGCATCTGACCGTGCAGAGCTCAGAAGTCATCACCAATACCTTAAACTGCAGCCTGAACTGAATGGGGATCCAATGCAAGGAGGACAAAATTGGTGTTATGTGGGACGTCTGGAAGACCTAGTAAAGCAGCCTTGCAGCCACATTCTGGACCATTTGCAAGTGGTCCAGATAATAACTTAAAACAAAGCCACTCCTTTGATATCTTGGCTGTGTGTTTAGGGTCATTGTCCTGCTGAAACATGAACCGTCGCCCCAGTCTGAGGTCAAGAGCGCTCTGGAGCAGGTTTTCATCCAGGATGTCTCTGTACATTGCTGCATTCATCTTTCCCTCAATCCTGACTAGTCTCCCAGTTCCTGCTGCTGAAAAACATTC
The DNA here is from genome assembly GCF_902500255.1 of Thalassophryne amazonica. Lineage (NCBI taxonomy): Eukaryota > Metazoa > Chordata > Actinopteri > Batrachoidiformes > Batrachoididae > Thalassophryne > Thalassophryne amazonica. Next base: position 66,705,072 of record NC_047122.1, read on the forward strand.
CCACAGCATGATGCTGCCACCACCATGCTTCACTGTAGGGATGGTGCCTGGTTTCCTCCAAATGTGACACCATAGAGTTCAATCTTTGTCTCATCAGACCAGAGAATTTTGTTTCTCCTGGTCTGAGAGTCCTTCAGGTGCCTTTTACTAAGGAGTGGCTTCCGTCTGGACACTCTACCATACAGGCCTGATTGGTGGATTGCTGCAGAGATGGTTGTCCTTCTGGAAGGTTCTCCTCTCTCCACAGAGGAATGCTGGAGCTCTGACAGAGTGACCATCGGGTTCTTGGTCACCTCCCTGACTAAGGTCCTTCTCTCAATTTCAATTTCAATTTCAATTTTAATTTATTAATTTATATAGCGCCAAATCACGACAAGGCGCTTCACATAATTCACAACACAAATTAATGTAAAATCAAAATTAAAAGCAAGAAAAGCACAGTTAAAAGATAAAACACAGTAGAATAAAAAGAAATTACAAAGCAAACACAAACAAATTAAAAAATTAATGATAAGACAGTCTAAAAAAGTGGGTCTTCAGTCTTGATTTAAAAATCTCCACCGTGTCAGACTGCCAAATAACAGCAGGTAGATCATTCCAAAGAGCCGGACCACGGTAGGAGAAGGCTCTATACCCCACAGACTTTTTGTTCATCCTCGGAACACACAGAAGCCCTGCGCCCTGCGAACACAAAGGCCTCGCAGGTACGTAGGGCTTAACCAAGTCCGCCAAGTACGAAGGCGCCAGTCCATGAACAATTTTATAAACCAACAATAAAACTTTAAAATCCAATCTGGCAGAAACCGGTAGCCAATGAAGGGATGCCAGAATGGGAGTAATGTGGTCAAACCTTCTACTTTGTGTCAAAATTCTGGCAGCAGCATTCTGCACCAACTGAAGTCCTCGAATGCTAGACTGCGGCAGACCAGAAAATAAAGCATTACAATAATCCAATCTAGAAGAGACAAATTCATGAATCAGAGTCTCAGCATCAGCCATAGACAGGATGGGGCGAATCTTTGCTATATTTCTCAGATGAAAGAAAGCAGTCCTCGTAATGTCCCTAATGTGGAGGTCAAAGGACAACGTAGGATCAAAGATTACCCCAAGGTTCCTCACTTTGTCAGTATGATGTATAACACATGAACCTAGGTTAAGCGCCAGCTGATCAAATTGGTGCCGATGTCTTGCTGGACCAAGAACCATCATTTCAGTCTTATCAGAGTTCAAAAGTGGAAAATTGCTAGACATCCAACTTCTCACTGCTGCAAGACAGTCCTGTAAAGATTTTATGTGGACAGGATTTCCAGCAGCTATCGACATATACAACTGAGTATCATCAGCATAACAATGAACAGCAACCCCGAAACGCCGCAAAATGTTCCCAAGGGGTGCCATATACAGGGAAAAAAGCAGGGGACCCAGAACGGATCCCTGCGGAACCCCGAACTTCATGCCCTTAAAGTCAGAGGTAGTGTCATTGCACAAAACACAGTGGGAACGGCCAGACAGATAAGATGTCAGCCACACAAGAGCAGTTCCAGTAATCCCGAAACAGTTTTCTAGCCTATCAAGTAGAATATGATGATCAACTGTGTCAAACGCAGCACTGAGATCCAACAACACCAATGCTGTAGTAGTATCTGAGTCCACTGCTCGCAGAAGATCGTTAACTACTTTAATAAGTGCTGTTTCTGTGGAGTGATGTCTTCTAAAAGCAGACTGCAGTGGCTCAAAAAGGTCATTCTCAGTAAGATAGTCCACAAGCTGCCGTGAAACCACCTTTTCCAGAATTTTAGAGCAGAATGATAGATTTGATATCGCCCTAGAATTTTTCAATTCACCACGATCAAGATTAGATTTCTTGAGTAGTGGTTTAACCACGGCAGTTTTAAAACAATTTGGAACAGATCCAGAGTTTAGTGAAAGGTTAACAATTTCCAGCACAGTCGGCCCAAGAATGGGCCAAAGATCCTTAAACAATTTTGTTGGTATAGGATCAAATAAACAAGTTGTGTTTCTAGTAGACATCACGAGTTTCGTCAGCACACCTTGTGAGATACTGTTAAATTCTGTGAATCTAGGTAGCACCTCAGTAGTAGTCCCCAGCTCAGTAGCTGGATACAATGATTGGGGCAAAGTATGCTGAGATGTGCTCAACCTAATATGTTCTATTTTCTTTTCGAAATAGTCCAGAAAGTCCTGTGCTGAAAAAGGAGAACAGCCAACAGGTGGCTGTCCATGAATAAGAAATGCCACCGTATCAAACAAGAACTTTGAGTTATGCTTGTTTTTGTTGATCAATTCAGAATAATACGCCTGCTTCGTAGCCAATAAAGCATGCTTATAATCTAAAATAGCTTCACGCCACGCAAGGTGAAACACCTCTAGTTTGGAACTACGCCATTTCCGTTCCAACCCTCTAGCCTTCTGCCTAAGGTCACGCAAATAACTGTTGAACCAAGGTGTCTGTGCTTTGGGAAGGCGTGGCTTTAATAGAGGAGGCGCAATCTTATCAAGTGTGGTTTTTAGCACTAAATTCAGGCTATCTGTAAGACTGTCTACTGACTGAAATTTCATCAAGCTTGATGTTAGGATTTCTGGTAGTCTTGCTTCGAGTTCAGTCAAAGTTGAAGGTTTAATTTGTCACCGCAATGATAGGCAAGGTTGTTGCTCCACTAAACGCGGCAGCGTAATTGTAAACCTAACAAGCGAGTGGTCAGAGACCGCTGATGCAAGAGGCAGGATGTCGATATTTGTGACAGCAAGGCCACGTGCAAGAACCAAATCCAGAGTATTACCACTGATATGCGTTGAACCATGAATGAACTGCCGAAATGCTAGTGCAGCCATGATTTCCATAAATGATTTACCGAGGGGATCAGAGAGCTTATTTATATGAATGTTAAAGTCACCAATAATCAAAATGTTGTCTACACTAGTTGAAAGACTAGAAATGAACGCGCCAAATTCATCTAAAAAAATCAGAATATGGGCCAGGGGGCCTATAGACAGTGACAATATAACATAGCTGATTTCCAGTTTTATGACCCTGACAGTACTTAGCATCATGGGCATAATGGAGAATCAGATGCTCAAATGAATTATATTTATGACCCCCAACAATCACTAAAGTAAACCTGGATTTATAAATAAAAAACACCCCCGCCTTTCTTCACATCACGTGAAACTAAAGTGTATTCACAGTCTTTGCCATGAAGCTCAAAATTGAGCTCAGGGGCCTCCTGTTTCCACTGATCATCCTTGAGATGTTTCTACAGCTTAATTGGAGTCCACCTGGGGTAAATTCAGTTGATTGGACATGATTTGGAAAGACACACACCTGTCTACATATAAGGTCCCACAGTTGACAGTCAGAGCACAAACCAAGCATGAAGTCAAGGGAATTGTCTGTAGACCTCTGAGACAGGATTGTCTGGAGACACAAATCTGGGGAAGGGGACAGAAATATTTCTGCTGCTTTGAAGGTCCCAATGAGCACAGTGACCTCCATCATCTGTAAATGGAAGAATTTCAGATCCACCAGGACTCTTCCTAGAGCTGGACGCCCATCTCAACTGAGCAATCGGGAGAGTCCGATTGTCCCGCTGCTGCCTCTCGCCGGGCTGCGGAGTTTTTACGCCGGTGCTGTCGTCTGCAGGCTCTCAGACGCGGCGTTTCACCTGAGCTCCTCCAGCTGCTGAAACATGCTGCGTCACTGGCTGCTGAGGAGCAGAACTTCCGCATGACCTCATTAAAACCTGCTGATCCCACCGAGATCCTTAGTTTGGGTCTCATTAACATCAGAGCATTATCTCTGAAGTCATTGCTGGTGAATGACTTAATTGTGGATCATCGTCTGGATATGCTTGGATTATGTGAAACCTGGATTAAATCCACAGCTGTCCTTCCTCTGAATGAGGCCTGCCCACACGTGATTTCTTTTTTTTTTTTCAATAAATTTGCAAAACATTTTTTTCACATTATCATTATGGGGTATTGTGTGTAGAATTTTGAGGAAAAAAAAAAAAGAATTTTATCCATTTTGGAATAAGGCTGGAACATAACAAAATGTGGAAAAAGTGAAGCTTTGTGAAAACTTTCTGGATGCTCTGTAATGCTGGGAAGAAAATACACTGAGAATGTGAGTTTTCTTTGTTGATTTGACATGAAATGAAAAAAAAAATCTGTTCAGAATCAGTTTTATTGGCAAGTAAGTTCTCACATACAAGGGATTTGATCTGGTGTCGCTGGTGCATAAACAACAAGAAAAAGGAAAAGGGGAAAAAACACTTCTATAAGAAGTAAAAGAGTCAAATATTCAAATAGTAGATAATGTATTTCTACACAATACCAGTTTCACCAAACGTATCCTGAAAAATTTATACACTTGATATGCAGTAATATGTACAGTTTAATCCAGTTTAGTGCCAATTCAGCTTTCAGAATCACTGCTGCGTAGTCGATTTACACATTTATAAACTTAACACGGGCTTCTGCTACAGTAACAGGACAGGAAGTGATGTCATTAGTGTCGGTGGTGGATATGGTCTTGTTGTTGAGCTGTAGTTACATGTTTGTGCTGCTCGTGTCATTGTGTCGACGCCACGATCTCTGAATAGTGTCATGTTGATACGATGTGCACGGGCAACCTGACACCGCGACACCAAACCAACGGGCATGGGATCTGAACTTTTGTCCTTTATGTGGACATAAGTAAATGTTGTTAGATTTTGTGTCAAAATTCTGTAAGGTTGAATTAGTGAGCAAGACACAAAGACAACTGGACCAGTAAATTGTATCTACTGGGTACAGCGTTCTTACTTATTTTGCAGAAAGACTCTTAATTTCTCAAACATAACTGAAGGATCAGTTTCCAAAATCAATGTGTTGTACTCCTTATTTCATATAGGTATGTTTTTACTGTTGTGTTGGAAGTTTTTTTTTCAGTACTGTATGTGGTGTCCTTGTATGAATAAACACAGTAACAATAAATTATAATATGCAAAAGTAGCATTTAAATAGACACAAAAAGCAACAAATAAAAAATAACAAAGACCATAACTATATCTGACATCAGATTATATAGAATATCTACAAATCAAGTTCTTCTTCTTCCAAATTATTATTATTATTATTATTATTATTATTATTATTATTACTACTACTAAGGAGAAGAAGAACAGAAGATTGGTGAATCCAGTTCCTTCAAAACAAACAAACTCAAATGTGAACACAAAGAGATCATCTTTTTTTAGTGGACAAAATAGTCAAACAAATCACAAAATAACCAACATATCACAGCAATAAACACATTTAAGGCTATTGTAGTAAAAATTTATGAATGCAACATTTTCAGCTTGTTCATTTTAAACGGTGACATCTTAAGATAAAGTGTTTAATTTTTAAACTCATAATAAATACTGAAGCAGTTTATGATGCTCGAGAGTTTTGAAGAAATGAGTCTAAAGTAAAATGTTAAAATGCTCATATTTAATGTAACTTTGCTGTGGAGAGTAAATAGAAAGTAAAAAATAAAGAGGAAACTGGAACTTTGTACATTTGTATATTTTACCTTTTCTGAAATATTCCAAACATATTAAATATCCCCTAAAATAACTAATAAAAATTTAATAACAGGTCTTTTTATTCCTTCATCTCTGGGCCAATACAAAATTTAATATTGAAATTCCAGTACTTACAGAAATAAATATGAAACTCTGTTTTCAGTTAATAATAATAATAATAATAATTCGTATCACACTTTCCAAACAATTACTACAAAGTGCTTTACAACATCACGTGCAACAAAAGACAAAACACCCACAAAAAAGAAAAAGCACATTCCTCAAACATGACAATAAAATGAAACATAACCATTCATAAATAGGTTATGAACACATCAATGATCAAGTTATCTGTAAAAGCAAAAAGTGGTCACAAGTTTTACGTCTTTGTATTTATTTATTAATATTTGCTATTTACCTTTGTCCAGGTGTGTCTCTTTATGTCTTTGGAGCTAGTTTCTTTAGGTTTTTTAACCAGATTTTTGCTACTGCTGTGACACTGAAATCCAGTTTTAGGATCAAAGGTCAACAGTGTGTCACATTTTTGTATCCTGAATTTTGAACATTTAATTTTGAATCAACATTTATGTTGTATTTAAATGGATGCAGATCAATGAAGTATTTGCCTGCAACGCAAACTGTGGAGTGGCTTCTGGCTGAGCCACACTTTGGCTCAACAGGCCCCCGGAGCGAGCCCTGAGTCCACACAGGCCTTCTTCTCCCGCGTGGGTCTGAGACAACAAAAGATTCCACTTTTTTCAAATACACAGCTGAGTTCAAAGGCGCGGCTCTGCGTCCTCACTTCCCTTCTTTTGTTCGTCTGCTCAAAAGTGGAAAAACCTCAAAGGCAAAGTTTCAGGTGCCTCAAATATGACTTTTTCCCCAAAAGAAACCAAAAGCCGAGGATGCTAAAGGCAAACTTTCTCGTTATAGATAAGATTGTTAAATTTTTGTCCCCTAATACAGAATCGTCCCGGTCCGGGGCGGAGTTTAGAGAAGTTGAACCCGTGAAAAACCACGCCTCTTATCCCCATGTGGTCCCTGAGGGCCTTAAAGGATGAGGCCTGAGGGATTTGAGGCCGGTGTTCTTTGGACCTTATCTCAGAACGGAATCCGGTTCTCTGAGCGTGGTGGGAATATGGCTAGTTCCGATCCGGATCAGCGCCTGGAGCATCTCCTCAGCGCCGTGGAGATCGAGTTCCAGAAGGGCAGCGAGAAAGGAGACGCGTCTGAGAGGGACATCAAACTGACTCTGGAGGACGCAGATTTATGGAACAAGTTCAAAGAGTTAACCAACGAGATGATCGTCACCAAAACCGGGAGGTAGGTGCAGAGCGGGAGGCTGAGCGGAGGCCGCGGAGTGGCCTTTACGCACAGGCCTGCCGGGGATTTTACGCACGACATTTGTAGATTGTTAAAAAAAAAGTTTCCTGGAACAGGTGCTAAGCCAGAAATGATGCGCTTGGGGCGTTTTAAACCGTCCGGCCCTCATTAATCCAGTGTTGCTTCTTTCCAGGAGGATGTTTCCGGTGCTCAGGGCAAGCGTCACCGGGCTGGACCCGAACGCTATGTACTCGGTGCTGCTGGATTTCGTGGCCGCAGACAACAACCGGTGGAAATACGTCAACGGGGAGTGGGTCCCCGGTGGGAAACCGGAGCCGCAGAGCCCAAGCTGCGTCTACATCCATCCGGACTCCCCAAACTTCGGAGCGCACTGGATGAAAGCGCCGGTTTCCTTCAGTAAAGTCAAACTCTCCAATAAACTCAACGGTGGCGGACAGGTGAGATAATAAAAATAAAATAGAATAAAACAAATAAAGGCGCTATTTATCTGCAAAGAATTTAATTTTAAAATGCAAACGCGACCAGTTTTTTTGCGCTTTTACGCAGCGGGTCATTGGACCTCATGAAATCGCCTTAAATATATAAACATTTTGATTTTTTTAATGTAAAAAGATTATTTTTAACTTTAAAAATTAACTTGTACAATATGAAATCTGCAAGTGTTACAACACCATAAAATGAATAAAATGACGCCATAAATCACTTCATTTTCTCTAAAAACAAGTGGATCCACCTTCTCTGTTCTGATCATTTAATTTCAGATTAAAAGGCGAATAATCCTTAAAATGCTCCTCACCTGCTTCTTACAGAACACAGTGATAAAAAGTAATAATAGCTGATTTTTTTTACAGATCATGTTGAATTCTTTGCACAAATATGAGCCGAGGATCCACATAGTGAAGGTGGGAGGGATCCAGAAGATGATCAGCAGCCAGTCTTTTCCTGAAACACAGTTCATTGCTGTCACAGCTTACCAGAACGAAGAGGTGACCCAAACATTTTAATGTTTGACTTCAGTAAAGCCTGAGTTGGATGTTAAGTGTAAAAGTTAACAGCTGTTCCTGTGCTCCTCACAGATTACTGCTCTGAAGATAAAGCACAATCCCTTTGCTAAAGCCTTTCTCGATGCCAAGGAAAGGTGTGGAATCAAACCCTCAGCTCGACCATATTGGCGTGTTCCATGTGTTAGACCTGTGATGTGTCACTGTTTTTGGGTGTTTGTTGCAGGAGTGACCACAAAGACGTCCCCGATCACAGCGCAGACAGTCAGCAGTCTGGATACTCTCAGCGTGAGTCTCGTTTATTGTGGAAGAACCTTCCTGACATTTTCTTTCTTGTCACGCTTTATGACGTGTTGAAGAACTTGTGTTTGAATCGGCAGTAGGAGGTTGGTTCCTGCCAGGTCAGAGTCCCATCTGTCCCAGCAGCAGTCCTCCTCAGTTCAGCGGGACAGCGGGACACTCCTCGGGCTCCTACTGTGAGCGCTACTCCAGTCTGAGGAGCCACAGGGCCGCCCCGTACCCCGGACACTACCATCACCGATCCTCCAGCACAAGTAAGACCACAACTTTCATAACCCCCATCAAAGGAAGAAGTGTCATTTCTGATGAATCTCTGCTTTGTTTACAGACAATTACATGGACAACACATCGGGGGCGTTGCCGGCCCACGACAGCTGGTCCGCTCTCCAGATCCCTAACTCAACTGGGATGGGAACACTGTCCCACAGCACCAACTCCTCCTCTAACTCCAGGTGAGTGCCTTCTTAAATGAGCCACGGTGTAACTCCTTTTTACAGCAACTGGTCTGGGTTGCTTGACGCGGAGACGTTTCGCTTCAAATCGCAGAAGCTTCCTCAGCTAAAATTCTTGCTCTGGTAGTCTGACTTCTGTCTTGACCCTTGAAGAGAAGAACCAAGCTAAACCGTTAGCACATATATTTAGTAAACAACAAGTCAACTCATGGCTTAGAACCCCCCATCCCCCCAGAAGGTTCAACGGCACCACAATTTGTGTGTGTCCTCAGTGGGGTCCTGAAGCTTTGTAGCAAATTTGGCTTTGATACATCAAAGCATTGCTGAGATATGACCTCATTTCCTGTTTGGCTGTTCCAGTTAATTGTGCTAGTTCAGCAACCTGAAGAAAACAAACAAATGAAAAACAACAGCCCTGTAGGTACAGTGATCCTCAAACGTTTGTGAGCTTTTGAGCTGTTACACATCTGACTTTTTGAATGACATAAATTTGCCAAATAACAATAACAACAATAATACTAATAATAGTAATAATAATAATAATAATAATTCAGGCTGCAGCATGACATTAATTAAATAAAAATATAAAGGTCAAAACAAAGGCCCACATAAGTACACACAACCACGTCATCACTTTTACAAAGAGACTTGACACTTTTTTCCCATTTCATCATTAGCATTTTATACAATTGTGTGTCTTCTTTTATTCCTTTTACTTATTTATGTTTTAATTTTTTATTGTGTTTTTAATCCTTATTTCATTTTATTCTACCTTTTAAATGATGTTTGTGAAGCGCCTTGAGGCAACTTGTCATGATTTGGTGCTATATAAATGAATAAATTTGAATTTTACAGCAAGCTTTCTTCAGACAAGTTAGGGCATGAACACATGAACAGTCATGTGTTCAGTCCAAGTCACTAAATACATCTTCAGCTTCATTTACAGCCGTCTTTAATAAATATAGAGTAAAGTACTGACAGGTAAATCTGTCTGGAGGGGCAGTGACCCTGCAAGAAGCAGCCTAGTGAGTGAGTGAGTGAGTGAGTGAGTGAGTGAATGAGGACACAGAGAGACACTCAGACAGCTCCAAAGGAGCTACAGGCTTCTGTGGCTCTGATTGAAGACATTGTGCAACTTTTACTTTTCACTTCATTTTATTTGCACAGCGTCAAATCGCAACAATTCCACCTCAAGGTGCTTCACACGAGAAAAGCGTGTGCCTACCCTTCGCAGAGAGGCGTAGGTAACCCGATGAACCCCACTTGTGATGGGGATTGGGGTGCAGCCACACGAGATTGAGCACAAGATTGAGCAAAAGTCGAACATCACCAACTGTTGCAGCTTTTGTCTGTTGTCTCTCCGCTCACACCTTCATAGTGAAGTGGTGCAGAGAAGAACATCATCCAACAAAACAGATCAAATCTCAGGTTTCATCTCCCATGTGCCTTCTGGCAAACTGTAGCTGAAATTTCACATCTTGTTTATAAGAAAATGCTCCTCTGTGTCAGTCCACCATGAAGCTGTGAGACAACGGTTCAAAGGTGAACTCCAATAAGAACCACAGATGCCCAGAACGTCTTTTGGGTTGTCTTGGTGGCTTCCCTCACTCTTCTCCTGTGTCTCTCAGTTTTTGGGATGTGTCTCCTACAGACAGAGTTATTGTTTGTATTAAGATGGATTTAAATAGTCACTGACTAGAAAATGTTCATGTATCCATCATGTGTTCATCAGGGATGTGTTCTGGTTCCTGCACTGCTCAGTGCCTGCATGGACTGGATGTTGGGTTGTTGTTGTTTTTTTTTTTTTTTGCGAGGACAGGTTTACTGACCTTGACTTCGTGGACGATGCTCTGATCTTTGTGGACATTCTGACTGCAGCCTTGAGAAGCTGAATGAGGAATAAGAGTGTCTGGGTTTGCCGTTGTCCTTGATCAGGACCAAGTCAAGTTAAGTCAAGTACTGGAGCGTTTACTGTATCACAGCACCACAAAACTGCCTTGGTTTTGGAGGGCAACCACCCAGGCTGACATCTGGTCCATCTCCACATCTCTAAAGTAACCATCTATCTGCCAGACAGGTGAAATGTGGGCGTGTCCTTGGCCTTCTCCAGCTACTGTGGTCCTCAACACTCAGGCACGTGTGCTGGATTGTACAAAGAAAACCGGCCATGTGGCCAAAATGTCGAAGACTAAGATCTAGGCTTTGACTTCCTGGATTCAGCCATCAGACGTGTACCTGTATGTGTTGAACTTGTAGAGACATTCACTGATCTCGGCAGTGACAGACACGTCTCAGGGTCCTCGGCCTTTGAGATCAAGAGATGCCTTGTTTATGGAGTGATGAGGTGCCTGGATCGAGGCGTTTGGTGATGCTGACACCTCTGCAGGTGAACGAAGGTCCAAGTCTTTAGCGTACTGGTGCATCCTGTCTTACTGTGTGGTTGTGAGATGATACTACAGGTCTCTCAGAGGATCCTCGAGTACCACTGGAATGACTTTGTGTCACACAGACAGTTACTTGGGGAGACTCAGGTGAGGAGGATCACTTATACTATGAGGGAGCATCAACTAACACATTTTTACATGTATGATCCAGCACAGTAAGGCCGTGCCTTAGTGATGGGGACCCCAGTGGTTGGAGAAGTCCAAGAGGACGGTCATGTTTCACCTGACTGCGGCAGATAGACGGCTATGTTCGAGAGGTGGGGATGGAGCAGTTGTCTGTCTGGGTGGTTCTGGATGGCTTTGCTGCAAGTGTAACACTGGTGGTGCTCCCAGACTTGACCTGACCTTCTCAGACCTTGATCGTTGACGGATCCTAGGCAAAAATCCAAACACACTGTTCCATCCATAGAGCCAGCAGAGTCTGATCACAGTTAGACCAATCAGAAGAGCCCACGCTCACAAACATGATCCGTAAGAGACATTAGGATGAGGCAGAGGGACTCTTCACTGTCTTCTGTGGACCAGGACATGGACAGCAGCATCAGAGGGACCTCTGTGTGTTCAGGGACAACACTGGACAAATTAGAGATCCATAATGTCTCAGTAAAGTTTAATCTAATCTAATCTAATAAGGGATCAGAAGAGATGGAGACAGATGATCCACTCTGGTTCTTCCAAACAAACAGGAGTAGCTGGAGAAACAAACAAACAAACAAACAAACAAATTAATAAATATAAACAAACAAACAAAAGTATTCATAGTTTTAACGTCTGTAAAGGAATCAGGTCTTCATGGTTTAGGATTGAGTCCAGTGTCTCAGTCCTTTCCTCAGCTGCAGTTTGACCTTTACATCACAAGGTGTCGTTCCCTGAAAAAAGGAAGGGCATCCGGTGTTAAACATGTGCCAAAATAGTCCACAGCTCCAATACTGAATCCACAGTGGTGACCCCAACCATCAACAAGTCAGTCATGTGATTACCCATAATTCCCTTCTCTCTGCACAGGTAGGAAGCAGCTTTAAGTGTCACAGGAGGTGCTGAACACTGAGAAAACGTTTGTCCTTCTTGTCCACAGTCAGTACCCCAGCCTGTGGTCTGTGGCCGGGACCACCCTTGCCCCTTCAGGCTCCGCCTCCAGCTCCATCCCCGGCGGTTTGACCTCCCAGTTCCTGAGGGGCTCTTCCTTCACGGGCCTGACCTCCTCGCTGCCCGTCTCCTCGCCTTCGCCCATGTACGACCCCAATGTGAGTGAGGTCACGGTGGGGGATGCCCAGTTTGAGAACTCCATCGCTCGGCTGACCGCGTCCTGGACGCCTGTAGCTCAGAGCTACTGAGGCCCCACATCCGTGTCCTGGGGCTGATCTGACATGTCACATGACTTCTAAGGACCTGTAAGGACCTGAACATCACCAAGCTTCAAATTTTCCAGTTCAGTCCCTCCTTAAATTAAACATATTTCACCTGTAAAGTTAATTAAATCTCCGATATCTAAAACTTCACACGTCTCACTTTGGACCAAAAAACCTTACGTTAGCTGTATCGTCTCTCTGCTCTTAGTCACACGTGTACTTGCTTATTACACATGTACAACATGTCCATTACACCTTTACCACGCTGAACTCATCTGAACCATCATTGATGATTTTGTTGTTATGCTGAAATGTATCAGGATGAAACTTTGTGTTTTCTGACATCAACGTGTATATGTGTGTATATAGAATAAATTAACGCTGCAGTTCAGCGGTTTCATCTTTTACGAGTTGCAGTTCAAACATTTAGCTTCCAGTGAACGACATAAGTGCCTTTTTGCATTCTGCCACACGTGTACATAAACTATTTGTACTTGAACTTGCTGTGAGTTTTATTTATGCCATTTAATAATAAATTAAAAATGTTTTTGTATGTGTGTCACGAGGTGTCTCAGGTGAAAAGGCCAAATGTCAGCTACGAGATAAACGTCATCCATCGCAACATTTCTTATCATCTTGTTGTGAAAACACAAATTTAGCCTCTCGCACACACCAGAGTCCTCAAACACTCGTCCACACAGGACAAACCATCTGAAAATACTCAGCGTCCGTTCGCACACCGACGCTAAGTGATTACGCTTGGTTGACATGAGGCGACGTGGCGACGGAGAAGAAATCCATCGTCACGTTTTCCATCAGTGACACCGATTTGTTACAATCTGCATGACAGTGCAACATACAGCCAATGTTCATAAACGTACACGGAAACACAATCTAACACACAGGCTTGAATTAAAAGACTAGAAGGAGAAGTTCGAAGGATTTGAACCCAGAAGTGACCGACTTGGACTTAGACTCGTTTTTATTGTCATTCAGTAAAAAACATAGCAGATGCTGTCACAGAATAAAATACAGATGCTCTGCACGAATAGATAAAAACACAGAATAAAGCAAAGAATACCCGTCCAAGGTGTGTGATAGTGATAAACAGGAGGAAAAAAAAAAAAAAAAAACTATTGATAACTGTGTATCTGTGTATTATACACAACATACATTCATTCAGTGATTCATCTTCTACTGCTTAGTCCAGTTATGGGTTGCGGGGACTGGAGCCTATCCCAGCAGTCATAGAGCACAAGGCGGGGTACACCCAGGACAGGACGCCAGTCTGTCGCAGGGCCACAAACAGACACAGACACACCCACTCGCATACCTACGGACAATTTAAAGATTCCAGCCCACCTAACCCGCATGTCTTTGGATGTGGAAGGAAACCGGAGCACCTGGAGGAAACCCACGCAAACACGGGGAGAACATGCAAACTCCACACAGAAATGCCATGGGAATTGAACCCATGACCTCCTCGCTGTGAGGCAACAGTGCTAACCACTAAGCCACCGTGCTGCCCTACACAACATACAATAGACAGATAAATGACATGGAATATTGAAGATGCTACGAGGATAAAGATGCTACCAGATGCTACAGTGTACTCTACAGCCTACATTCTATATTGGATACTGAATAAATAAATGCGTAGGCACTGTTCGGAAATGTTATGGCTTTGGTCCAAACTCAGAGATCATTAATCTGTCGGTCTCCAAAAAACAAAACACTTCACACAAACGAGTTACAGCTCTCAAATTTTATTCACAAGTTTATTATTAACAGTCAAATTGGATTTAGGAGATTTATTAGGGGAGGTGATGATCTAGTGGTTAAGTGTTGGGCTTCAGACCAGAGGATCCTCAGTTCAAAACCCCGCAGACCAGAAAATCACTAAGGGCCCTTGGGCAAGGTCCTCAATCACCAAGTTGCTCCCGGCGCCTTGTATGGCAGCACCCTGACATTTGTGTGAATGGGTGAATGTGAGGTATAATTGTAAAGTGCTTTGAGCTTCTGATGCAGCCCATTTACCATCATTACACTCTTAAAAAAAAAAAAAAATGGTGCACTGCTCAGCTTTTACCTCCATTCAACTCACAAATGTGGTTAGTGTGCTTGGTTTTAGTGAGGAAGGTTCCCAGTTCAAATCCCACCCCTGCCACATTTCTCCATGTCATGTGGAGTTGCGTCACGAAGGGCATCCGGTGTAAAACTTGTGCCAAGTCAACGTGCAGACCCACCTTGGATCTGCTGTGGCGACCCCGAGTGAAAACAAGGGAGCAGCTGAAGAGTTTTACTTTACTACTCAGAAATGTCCACACAAACTGTTACCTTTTTCATTTTTATTTTTGAAACTACAAACTTTTTTCACTTAAATGAGATTAAATGACTTGTTGGATTTCCACTTAGACAATCAAACTGTTTATTTTAAAGCCGTAATCAACCTGCAGTTTCTCCAACTGCTTTTTTAAACTGAACAATTCTCTTCCAACATTTTGTCAGTTATCAACTTAATAAAAATGTGAACGTACATAAAAACCTTTAAAAATACTTTTCAATTTGTTATCTTAACTAACCCCATGAAGCATTTTTAGAGTATAAAGTCAGCAAATGTGAAAAATGATTAACCCATTAATGGTGTTTGATCCTAACGAAGGTCAGATTTCATTGCAAAAATGAGGACGTAACAATTCAACATGAAAACTGATTTTAGAAACATCTCACCACATCAAGGGTATTGATGTTTGCTACACTGAAGGTGGGCTTTATCAATCAATCAATCAAGCTATATTCATATAAAGCCTTTTGTGCCACATAACAATAAAAGGTGCTTTAAAAAAGAAAAGGAAAATGACCAAATACAAGACCACACAAAAAACAAACAACTAAAAATAAGAATAAATAGGTTTAAAATGTATGTGTCCAGATTTCTCTGTGTGATCAAAGGTGAGGGGCAAAGTCACTAGAAGCTGCCTGCCCGTGTCTCTTTGTCCTCACCTTTGGAACAACGATGAGACCAGAGTCTGTGGATCAGAAGGATCTTACAGGAATAATCATACCTAAAAGGTATTAATGCGCTGAGCCACTGAGAGCTCAGAAAAACCAACAAAAGGATTTTAAAATCCATTCTGAAGTTAACAGGCAGCTAATGATGAGACCTGAGAACTGATGTTCTTCTCTGTGTGACTGTGGATTCTCCTTCTGGACTTGGTAAATCACATTCTGCTGCATTCTAAATGTTCTGCAACTTGTTTAGTGCACATGGGAGGACAGCATTATGTTTATGGGCCAAGCAGCTTTTAGGTACCACTAAAGGGGACTAAACCACACTAAGAATCCAGCCTCTGTAGACCATGACCTACAGAAAAATGTATGATAACTAGGATGGTAGCTGTAGCCAGGTAAAGGTCACTGAAGAGTTACACAGGGGTCAACATTTAAAATGCTCCAGTCTTATTGACAAGTAAACCATATTATTACTCTGGTCATAAAGATTCCAAAAAGGTATTGTTTGGACTATCTATGACTGAATGTTCTGGAGTTATAAACAGCAAAAATGGTAACAAAGGTCAGTCTCAGTTTGTACAGGGGTCAAAGGTTAAAGTTGCTCCAATTTTGGAAAAAAAAAGTTTTTATGAAAATTATTGGTTGAGCTAATAAGATTAATAAATGGAATAATTTTAACTATGTTGACTGTTTGCTCTCCAAAGTAAAGGTCAAACAAGGTCGATGTCAATTGGATTCTAGGACATATATGTTAACCCGTAATGTCATAATTAGGCACAACAGATGGTGCAAACTATTACTTTTTAAAACCTTATTATGCCAAAATTACAAAAATTATGGTCCTGAGTGACATTCAAATAGTTTAGTGATTGACAATAAAGAGAAGGAAGCTTTTGTAGTTTACATTTTTGTAATGATTTGTGGGGAGTGCTTGTGTTTGTTCATTTTTAAATTATGGTATTTGATTTACTGAGGAAAATAATGTATTTGACAGAACTGCACAGTGAACATTTTGAGGGCTGATTAAATATTTTGAAAGGAAACTGATGTCACAGTCAATCACAGCATTCAGAAACCACAAACAAAACAACACCATCTGTCCTGTGCCTGAATTCAGATTTTCTAAATGTGGTAAAAAAAAAAAAAGGACAAAATGATGAATCTGGATGTAACGTATGTTTGAAAACCTAAAATTTAAGGAACCCATATTTTTTTTGCTGCCCCATCGGCTGAGACCCTCGATGAGTGAACCACCGTGTTTGTTCTCTGAAGATGTGACTGCGCCTTGTCATGTGACACGTCTGCGTGTTGACCTCAGAAGCAGTGATGGACGATCCTCACCAAGGTGTAAATGAAGGCTGCAGGGCCACGGGATCACATGCAAACACACCTCAAACTGAAACCTGCAGCTGGAAACAAACAAACAAAAAGCTCCTCAAGAAGAACAAGATCTTCCAAAACCTGCAGCCAACAGTTTACCTCTCATGGGGTCAAACACAGAGAAGATAAAAAGTGAGTTCAGGAGCGTTCGCACCACCAGTCCTCATCCCCATGTGGTTTCAAACTGAAGGTTTGTTGACCCACAGAACAGAGTGTTCTTGATCTGGCCAGCTGTTGCGAATGGTTCTTCTTCACTGGCTGTGAGGGCTTGTTGGACCTCATATTGACAGTTAACAGCAACAAGCTTGAAACACATGAACTCTGAAGTCTCATCTGCTCACATGCAACAACAACAGAACAATCATCTAATTACGTTTGGACCTTAAAAAGAAAACAGCAGAGAAAACATGTTGCAATTCCTCCCATGTTTACCTGATTTGGAAGTCATCCGAAAGTTGACATTCATGGACCAGCTCATAATTATTGGATGTACCAGTTTATGGATCCATTGACGGCTCTAAAAATTGCACATTCAATGAAAAACATTTCCCCGGGGCAAATTTTATTATTTTTTTTTCCCGCTGAATGCTTACTGTACCGCCCCAAAATTTCAAGACTCAAGAGTGACTTCAAGATTTTCATTATGTCCTGTATTAAACTGAATTTTTATCGGAGCGCTTCCAAAGGAGTTTTCCACAGAAATGCAGATTTCCGCTTTTGTGAAAACAAAATGCAAAATGCCAAAAAAAAAAAAAAAAAAAAAAAAGCAAAGGATTGTGGACTGCTCCTTGGTTCCACATGAATGACTGCCATCTCGTTCTTCATCAGCCAGCACGGCCCGCATCAATAATGCATTGTTCTGACCGCTTGTGTGTGCAAAAGCTGCATCGACACGTTAACGTTTAAACCAGGCCTGGACATTTTTCCACAGTGTGAACTGTGAATTAATTGCAAATATTAGATAAGTGTGATTTTGTGTCACGGTGACTTGATGTTAAAATCAAAAAAAAAAAAAAAAAAAAAAAATCAATAAAGCAGCAGTTAGTAAGCTAGGCTATACTGGGCACACTGTTAGCCTAACTGGAGCTAGCTAACTATTTCCAATGTTATTTCTCTTTATATGTTAGCTTGTCCTTCAGACACTGATGAAGTTGATGTAAAGAACACAGTACATTATTTACGTCTTCTGGTCAGAAACAGGAAGACTGCAACATTTTACTTTAATAGACTGCCGCTGCTAAGTGTCTGTCCGCCGTGACGTTCAAAGACAGGAAGTGAAGTAGAAAATATTCTTAATTTGAAATATTAAAAACCCCCAAAAATAACATTTTTAACCAGTTACTGTGATTTCAAGTAAAGGTTTCTGTTCTGAAACATTATAAAATGTGAAGTTTTTTGTTTCTGTTCTCAAAGTCTTTAACACTTGATTAGTCCATAAAAACCTTTGGTTTTTTTTTTCAGGTTGTTGGACTGAGGTCCGTCTTCACCCTCATGGTTGTGGTTGAATCGTTTGTCGTCCACCTGATCTGCAGCTCGTGTTGACCTTTGCTAATTGGCGGCTGGAGTTTGGTTTTGCATGCCGGCCTCGCCTCCGCCCCTGGGAGTGTGTGTTTGTTCCACGTACACTCTGCGGAGCGCCTGGCACCCAGGTGTGGACGCAGGACCTGCTGGACACAAACACATGGTCCTCAGTCAGGAATCCAGACGTGTTTTCATCCAATCAGGCTCCGTAAAAATATAAATCTGACGGCTTCATCTCTCTGTCCTGTGGCGGACCTCCACCCCTCCTCTGCTTCCAGGAATAAGTGACCCATCAGCCTCAGAAAAAGGGCGGAGCCACCTCTGCAAACATCGAGATTATGACAGTTGCAGGGAGCAAGGCCTTGTGGGTGATTTACGAGGAGCTGCTGCCAAAAAAAAACTCTTCAGGTCTGGAGATGGGAGGTGTGTTTGCACAGCCCCCCCCCCCCCCCCCCCCGGGACGACCCCGTGCCTCTGATGTGTGCGTTACTTAATGAAGACATTCTGTTACCTTGGTGAGACATTGCTGTCAGCTGAACACAGTGGCCCCGCCCATCCTCAAAGCCATCAGGCCTTTGGCATGACCTCTGACCTTTCTTTTCAGCTAGACTGGACAACACTGAACCCGGCAACACCCCAACATTTCATATTTGGATCATTGATGATTGTACAGATGCTTGTGGTACCAAGAATCTGTTCCAGACGGTTCCTCAGGAGGAACATGACTTTGTGGAGATCCACATCTGCTCTCTGGACGTCTCCACTAAATTCTTCATAATGTTTCTCCAGTTTTTTGTCCAATCTACCATTGCTTTTTTTGGGTACCTGATTATATGTTTTTTGGGGCAAATAAATAAATAAAATGACTTAATCAGGCCTGAAAACAGATGTAATTGGTGGTAAAAGATATATTGTAGAACATCGAGCAACCACATAAGTCTTTAACATGTTTCAAAAATTTGTGACGTTGGGATAAATCATGATCCACAAAATGTGCAGTCGGATTTAAATGGTGCAGATCAGAGTTACCGTTGTGCCGTGACAGTGAAAGTAGGTGAAAGCAGACACTCGAGTATGACACGCAGTAAACGGGCCGAATGTTCTCTGAGCAGACTCCTTCCTTCCATACAGGGAAAGCCTGTTCGGCTCTTCTACACAAGAGTTTTTTTTTTTTTTAGCTTTTTGGAAGTGTGTAACAATATGGAACCCTTTTCAAAAACAAGTTCATCCATGTTTACAAGCAGTATACTTATTTTAAATTGAAATTAAATGAGTATATATTTAGTTTGCTTAAGAGATTGTACCAAAAATAAACTGTTAATACTTAGCAGTTATCAACCATCAGACAGCTTCATGATGAAGTGGTTTAGAGGACTTTTTTTTTAAAGAAAACTTAATTTTCCAGAAGGCACAAAGCCCAGTTTATCTGTGCTGTTGAAAATTCTTCTCTGCTCCACTATGACACTGACTGAATTTTGCTGATGCAAAATGCAGAATTTGCACTGTGCACAAATTATTTCTCCAGTCACAGCCACAGATAACTTCTACTGGAGTGTCTGAGTGTTTTTCCTCATTCGTCTTCTTGCACAGTCCCTTTAGTTTTTGAGAACCGTCTGCTCCACACAGACTTACCACAGAGTGCCATACTGTTTGTATTTCTTCATAACTGACATAAAGTCCAAGACATAATCTGTGTCTTGGAAATGTTCATGTATCCATCCCCTGACTTGTCTGAAGACAACATAAAAGTGTTGGTTTGTGATACTAAAGGGGACACTTACTTATTCACATCATCATTTTGGCTTTTAGATTTTTATTTCTTTTAATTCATGATGTAGAGATTAGTTTTCACCGTGACTTTAAAGGGCAGAATTTTAGAAAATTTAAAATAAAAAAGCCTGATTTTTTTTTAATGTCCTAAAAAATTCACACATGTAAAAGCTCAAGCGGTTTAGAAAACTTTCAAGCAGCACTATATATAGAATTTTTGAGAACTGTGAAAGCAAAGAAATAGCTCTGTAATAATCTACTGATGCTTATCTCCATTTTTATAAATGGGAATGACTTTTTGATTAGATTTTAGGCATCAGTGAAAAGCTGGATGTCCAGCAACTTCCTACTTTTAAACTCTCATCAGACTGAAATGATGGTTCTTGGTCCAGTGAGACATCAGCATCAATTTGACCAGTTAACACTCAGCCTAGGCTCATGTGTCATACATCACACTGACAAAGCGAGGAACCTTGGGGTAATTTTTGATCCTATGTTGTCATTTGACCTCCACATTAGAGATATTACCAGGACTGCTTTTTTCCACCTGCAAAATATAGCGATGATTTGTCCCATCCTGGACTACTGCAATGTTCTATTTTCTGGTTTACCGCAGTCTAGCATTAGGGCTCTCCAATTGGTTGAAAATGCTGCAGCCAGACTTTTGACAGAAAGCAGAAAGTTTGACCACATTACATCCATTCTGGTGTCTCTTCACTGGCTTCCTGTCCCAGTGAGATCAGATTTTAAGGTCTGCTACTAACCTATAAAATTATTCACGGACTGGCACCTCCCTACCTAGCTGACCTAAATAAACCTTACGTACCGGCCTGGGCTCTGTGTTCTCAGGGTGCAGGACTACTTTGTGTCCCTAGTGTGAATAAGAAGTCTACGGGTCACAGAGCTTTCTCTTATCGTGCCCCTGTTCTGTGGAATGATCTCCCTGCATCAATAAAACAGTCAGATTCTGTGGAGACTTTCAAGACCAGATTAAGATGCACTTATTTTCCCTTTCGTATGGGTAGCATAGTATGTTACTATGCTTTTTACTCTTTTAAATTAATTTTATTACAACCCCTGGCAAAAATTATGGAATCACCGGCCTTGGAGGATGTTCATTCAGTTGTTTAATTTTGTAGAAAAAAGCAGATCACAGACATGACACAAAACTAAAGTCATTTCAAATGGCAACTTTCTGGCTTTAAGAAACACTATAAGAAATCAGGAAAAAAAAATTGTGGCAGTCAGTAACGGTTACTTTTTTAGACCAAGCAGAGGGAAAAAAAAAATATGGACTCAATTCTGAGGAATAAATTATGGAATCACCCTGTAAATTTTCATCCCCAAAACTAACACCTGCATCAAATCAGATCTGCTCGTTAGTCTGCATCTAAAAAGGAGTGATCACACCTTGGAGAGCTGTTGCACCAAGTGGACTGACATGAATCATGGCTCCAACATGAGAGATGTCAATTGAAACAAAGAAGAGGATTATCAAACTCTTAAAAGAGGGTAAATCATCACGCAATGTTGCAAAAGATGTTGGTTGTTCACAGTCAGCTGTGTCTAAACTCTGGACCAAATACAAACAACATGGGAAGGTTGTTAAAGGCAAACATACTGGTAGACCAAGGAAGACATCAAAGCGTCAAGACAGAAAACTTAAAGCAATATGTCTTAAAAATTGAAAAATGCACAACAAAACAAATGAGGAATGAATGGGAGGAAACTGGAGTCAACGTCTGTGACCGAACTGTAAGAAACCGCCTAAAGGAAATGGGATTTACATACAGAAAAGCTAAACGAAAGCCATCATTAACACCTAAACAGAAAAAAACAAGGTTACAATGGGCTAAGGAAAAGCAATCGTGGACTGTGGATGACTGGATGAAAGTCATATTCAGTGATGAATCTCGAATCTGCATTGGGCAAGGTGATGATGCTGGAACTTTTGTTTGGTGCCTTTCCAATGAGATTTATAAAGATGACTGCCTGAAGAGAACATGTAAATTTCCACAGTCATTGATGATATGGGGCTGCATGTCAGGTAAAGGCAGTGGTGTCAAAAGTACACACATTTGTTACTTAAGTAGAAGTATAGATACTGCAGTTTAAAAACACTCTGGTAAAAGTTGAAGTATCAACTTGACCTCTTTACTCAAGTAACAGTGAAAAAGTATGTGCTCCAAAACCTACTTAAAGTATAAAAGTATAAAGTAACCTTTAAAAAAAAAAAAAAAAAGGTAGATGCCACTATATGAATTGAAAGCTTAATTTAAAATCTGATTCCTTCTACATGTGGCCCAAGAACCAAAACCCAAAATTACCCCCAACACCACCTGCATGAAAATGTTTCAATTCTAGAAGGTCTGAAATGCAATCTGGGACTATTCCAGACAATAAACTGCAGTGAGTGCAGCATCTATTTAGTGGGAAAAAACCCCAAAAAACACAACTTTCCTTATTCAAATTCATTCCAGCAGTATTCTGCTCTTACAGGGATGCAGCAGTTTTCTAGTTTGTCAGATAGTTCTGGAGGAAATCACTGAAGAAATTAACATTGAAAATATGGTTTGACCGAAACAAACTGTCATTAAACTTAAATAAGACAGGGATGAAATGGAGGAGTAAGAGTCACTAGGTGTTCACAGGAAACATTTATTTCTGTATGTATGTATGTATTTATTTATGTATGTTCATTGTTAGTTGTTTTTAGATTTTCTGTTGTGTTTCTATTCAGGTTCGTTTTGTCTCTTTCTCTAAAATTGTATATAATAATAATAATTAGATTATTAATATATAAAGAAAAATAAATTTAAGAAATATTACAATTTGAAAACAAATGCACCCGAACGTTATGAGAGCTGCAATTGCTTAATGCTAACTTTTAACATTGAAAATGCCATAGACATGCTAACGCATTAGCATCGCTCCCGTTTTTAAGTTATAAAATACATCTATCAACTGTTTCAGAAGACCATAACAGGTCGGTTTAACATAGAAAAGGTAAATAATACTCACAGAAGTATGCTCTTTAGGGTTTTAGCGGGGGAAAATTAAGCGAAAGAAAGAAAGAATAAACGAAGCAATAGGTCGAAGCATTGCTTCAATCTGCGAACCACTGCTTCGATTGGTTCACGGTTCAAAGCAAAGCTGCGCTGCAGAAAAGTTGATTACAGACGCACATGACGTGAAATATATATATATATATACATTAAACTGAAGCCAAGAGTAACGAGGCTGTTTGTTTTAAAAATGTAAGGAATAGAAAGTACAGATACTTGAGTGAAAATGTAATGAGTAGAAGTCAGAAGTAGGCAGAAAAATAAGTAATGGAGTAAAGTATAGATACCTAAAAAGTGTACTTAAGTACAGTAATGAAGTATTTTTACTTCGTTACTTGACACCTCTGGGTAAAGGCACTGGGGAGATGGCTGTCATTACATCATCAATAAATGCACAAGTTTACGTTGATATTTTGGACACTTTTCTTATCCCATCAATTGAAAGGATGTTTGGGGATGATGAAATCATTTTTCAAGATGATAATGCATCTTACCATAGAGTGAAAACTGTGAAAACATTCCTTGCAAAAAGTCACATAGGGTCAATGTCATGGCCTGCAAATAGTCCGGATCTTAATCCAATTGAAAATCTTTGGAAGTTGAAGAAAATGGTCCATGACAAGGCTCCAACCACCTGCAAAGCTGATCTGGCAACAGCAATCAGAGAAAGTTGGAGCCAGATTGATGAAGAGTACTGTTTGTCACTCATTAAGTCCATGCCTCAGAGACTGCAAGCTGTTAGAAAAGCCAGAGGTGGTGCAACAAAGTACTAGTGATGTGTTGGAGCGTTCTTTCGTTTTTCATGATTCTGACTGCCACAATTTTTTTTTTCCTGATTTCTTAAAGCCAGAAAGTTGCCATTTGAAATGACTTTAGTTTTGTGTCATGTCTGTGATCTGCTTTTTTCTACAAAATTAAACAACTGAATGAACATCCTCTGAGGCCAGCGATTCCATAATTTTTGCCAGGGGTTGTAGGAAACGGAGCAGGCCGCGGCCTTTTAGTGAAGCTTAGGGGTAGTGGCCCGTGATCACCTTAGTATTTCTTGTTTAATTCTGACAAAATTATACTGCATTTGTTGTCTTTCTGATGCCTGATTGTTTTTTTTTGTCTGTTTGAGGTGCGGCTCCATCCAGAGATGGGAGTGGTGTGTTTCTGAAACCCTCTTGTCCTGTGCACCGGCATTTCCTGTATATTCGTTTTGTCTGTATCATGGCCCAAGCAGACGGTTGCCCCTTTGAGCCTGGTCTGCTTGAAGTTTCTTCCTGAAATAATCAGAGGCAGTTTTTTTTCGTTGTGATTTAGCGCTATATAAATGAAACTGAATCGAAATACTTATTTTGGGCCACTGATAATGAAAATCATCTGAAATGGTTGATTGGCCCTAGTTTTTAAGATATGCAACTAATGATTAATGTATAACCCTTTAACTGATTTTTAAAGTGTTACAAAAACTGAACAGGTGAAATATTGAACCAAAGAAAGATGAAAACACCAGTTTAATCACAAAACCTCCATCAACATAAAATACAAAAACCTAAAATATTCAGCTTTTTTATTGTTACATATGAATTCAGTCAAAATCCACAATAAACAGCACATTTCATTTCTGAAGCAGTAAACTTCTAAATGGGAACATCGTCTTCAAGGTCCATGATTTTAAGACTCAGACGGATCAGGCTCCAGAGAGTCTGACCCAAAAACAAAGACAACCACCTCCAAACTTTTTGTTTAAATACACACGATGACACAGGATCTGGAACATCATCTGTATCTGTCTTTCAGTTCTCTTCAGACTATTTTGGCTTCTTCAGGTGCCCGTTCAACTGAATCACTTCACACATTCTTCCATCTTATTTTGTTTTCTTCTGAGCTCGTTTGGGAACAATCTACATTCTTTTGTTCAGATGCTCATTTGAAGGCACCGACTTCCTGAAGGTTCTCCATCCGTCTCAGAAACATCAACAGAATTGATCATTTATAAATTAAAAAACACTTTCTGCCGACTCCTTCGTAATCTGCCCCACTTGATGTCAAGACACTAAATTAAAGAACAAGTCATGATTCTGGCTGTCAGGCAGATTTACGTCATTTAAGTAACTCGTCTTACAAAAGAGACGACCAGCTGTAACATCAAAAGAATTTTATTTCAGTTATTTATCTAAAAAAAAACAAGACAGAAATCCAGACACATCTTTAAATATTGTTCAGACATGCACAGAGGTTTAACAGGGAGGAACTGTTGTCTCCGGGCATTATGGGATGGATCTCAGAGGCCGACGTCTCGGTGCCTCAGCTGAACTTTGCTTTGGAGAAATCCATCTCTGGATGCTGAGCCATAAATCTGCACAAAGACCACAGCAATCAACAATATCACCTCAAACTGGAACTCCTCACTTTTATTCATTTACTTATACTAAATGTGTAACTCAATGAAGACTGTTTTGATTTCAGCCCCAGCGCCCCCAACAGGCCCATTAGAGAAACATTTCTAAACGTAGGACTTATCACTGAAGTAAATCTGACAGAGACAGTTTTGTCTGCAGTACTTTTAACCTGAATCTGAGCCTCTGAAGATGTTTCGTTTGAGGAGCTGCTCAAACTCAACGAGCAGCAGCTAAAGATTTAATCAAAGCTGCGTTTACACGCAGACGTCCTCCAACTAAAGCGTGAGGACACATTTGCCTGCTAGTTAATGGCGACATTACGCTGCACTCCAAACCAAGCAAAAGGCTGGAATTTCTCACTCCAGTGTTCCCACCTCAAACAGTTCCAGCTTCCTGACAACAAATACAAAGATGAAAAATGTCTGAATAAACGCTGTTGCTTTATTAAACTGAAGCCAGAGTGTAAAAATTTAATGATGTTTGTGAAGTTCTGATTTTATTTACGTCTATGTTCCCTGGACACATGAGCTTAGGGCTGATTCTGATCCCTTTGATCACATCGTGACATCCCAAATTACTACTTTATTATATTAATAGTTTAAAATAAAATGATGTGTCTGTGTCAGCAGTAAAATCTAAATCTCTCCACCGCATGCTGGGATGGACTCCAACAAGGTATCAAGAAGAGAAATAACAGAAGCACTCTGCTCGCTGTGAGAAGCCAGATGTCCAGGAGGGGGCGTGTTTTTTCTTAAACTACCAGAAGACATTCACACATCAACTGCTTGCTGAAGGAGATTACGGGCAGTGATGCAACAATGTAAACCTACTTTTTGAGAATGTCCTGTTTCTTCTGCTCTTCAGAGGTGGGCAGGCCCATCGACTTTTGTCTTTGGTCATACATCATCTTCTCCACCATCCCACGGGTTTCTCCATCCAGATCTGACAGCTGCTCAGCAGGAGGCCGTGTGGACCAGCACACAAGATATTTTAAACATTCTACGGCTCTTCCTAAAGCTCAGGAACAGGAAGCCAACATCTAAACTTCAGGACTTACCTTTGAGTTCTCTGGGCAAACCTTCTTGGTGTTGATTTCAGGATCTGTGGGAACAATTCTGCTCCACCACTCCATTTTGTTAATCTAAAGTGAAGCAAAAACACAAAGTGTTAAATGGCCCTGCTGCAGTCCACAGTGTGGCGCACAAATATTTATTACCTTTTCTAAGTGGACGGTTACAATCTTGCCCTCTTCAATGAGCCAGGAGCTCTCTTCTACCTTCACCTCATTGTACAGCTGACCATCGATCACAGGAGGATGTCCCTTCAGGCCCACTTTGAGGGAGCGCCGCTGGATGTCCACCACCACGTCTTTACTCTTAATGCGGAACGTCACATCAAAAGGCACAGCCAACTGTAGAATAAATACATTAAATAAGAGTCTATCTCACAGTATTACAGGCCGGGCAGCCCGCCAGGCCAGAATTTCTTTATTCTTTAATAACACCACTGAAAAAAAATGATAAATATCCATTGATTTGGAAGTCAGATCATAAATATGCACATTAGACTCTACGAGCAGGCAAATATATTTCTTGCACCCATGTAGCTGGTGGCAGGAGGTTAGTGATGCTGAAACTGAGTGAGCCTCATCTTTGTTTATTCTTTAATCACACATCATGCTCATGTGTTTTTCTACATGATATATCCACTCACGGGTAAAAGTGATACATTTTACAGAAAAATGCTTTAAAACAGTGATCAAGCTTCGCAGGACTATGATAGAATGACAAAATAAAATGCATATCACTTTACTTTAGCTTATTAAGTTCTGAGTGCATCACAATTTATGCACAATGCACCTCGTTATGTGAGGGCAGGCCAACATGGCACACAAAAAAAAAACAATCATGACACACACACACATATATATATATATATATACAAACTCAACAAAAAAATAAACGCAACATTTTTGGTTTTGCTCCCATTTTGTATGAGATGAACTCAAAGATCTAAAACTTTTTCCACATACACAATATCACCATTTCCCTCAAATATTGTTCACAAACCAGTCTAAATCTGTGATAGTGAGCACTTCTCCTTTGCTGAGATAATCCATCCCACCTCACAGGTGTGCCATATCAAGATGCTGATTAGACACCATGATTAGTGCACAGGTGTGCCTTAGATTGTCCACAATAAAAGGCCACTCTGAAAGGTGCAGTTTTGTTTTATTGGGGGGGGATACCAGTCAGTATCTGGTGTGACCACCATTTGCCTCATACAGTGCAACAGTCCTTCGCATCATCCGTGAAGAGAACACCTCTCCAACGTGCCAAACACCAGCGAATGTGAGCATTTGCCCACTCAAGTCGGTTACGACGACGAACTGGAGTCAGGTCGAGACCCCGATGAGGACGACGAGCATGCAGATGAGCTTCCCTGAGATGGTTTCTGACAGTTTGTGCAGAAATTCTTTGGTTATGCAAACCGATTGTTTCAGCAGCTGTCCGAGTGGCTGGTCTCAGACGATCTTGGAGGTGAACATGCTGGATGTGGAGGTCCTGGGCTGGTGTGGTTACACGGTTGTGAGGCTGGTTGGATGTACTGCCAAATTCTCTGAAACGCCTTTGGAGACGGCTTATGGTAGAGAAATGAACATTCAATACACGAGTAACAGCTCTGGTTGACATTCCTGCTGTCAGCATGCCAATTGCACGCTCCCTCAAATCTTGCGACATCTGTGGCATTGTGCTGTGTGATAAAACTGCACCTTTCAGAGTGGCCTTTTATTGTGGGCAGTCTAAGGCACACCTGTGCACTAATCATGGTGTCTAATCAGCATCTTGATATGGCACACCTGTGAGGTGGGATGGATTATCTCAGCAAAGGAGAAGTGCTCACTATCACAGATTTAGACTGGTTTGTGAACAATATTTGAGGGAAATGGTGATATTGTGTATGTGGAAAAAGTTTTAGATCTTTGAGTTCATCTCATACAAAATGGGAACAAAACCAAAAGTGTTGCGTTTATATTTTTGTTGAATGTATATAAACATTGTGATCCATGACAGCCCTCATGTAAACATTTATCTGTATAAAATATATTAATCAGGCTCAAAGCAATACTAGTCTGTCTTCAAACTTATTAAAATAAAGTTAACAAAAGCTATGACTAATGTCATAAACGATTAACATAACGACTAGGTTATAATATGTACTGTGATAAAAGCACTCACCATCAACAGGAACATAGCATCTGTCCAACCTACTTTCACACACAAGGTTTTGTGTTTCTATTGTGAAATACTTTGTGTAACTGACTGTAATCAGAGATGACAAAAACAGGCTCCACCTTCTGTGAGAGTGACACGTTTTGCACTGTCTGATTAGTTGTCTGAAAGGGCGCTGCAGTGATGACTTGGTGAGAAGTTCAGATTTTCTGATAGGAATGTCCCAATCAGAGTGATTAAATATCAAGTGTGTGGTGATAGAGTTACATGTGTGGTGACTTTAACCCAGGCCCTAATGGCAAGTGATCATGTGATGAATAATACACCAAACTTCTTTAATGTAGGCTACTATTCCCAAAGTAAATTTCCTTTGAAAACAAAGACTCACGTCAACTTCAGATAGCGTCTGTGTCCACTTATAACCAGGCAGGTCAGCTCCATTTCCAGCATTAGGCTTCAGTTTGTCTTTGTCCTTCTCGTCGTCTTCTCCTTCTGAGTCAGACTGAGCAAATGAAGACATATTTCACATAAGGTCACGTTCACCATTATTGACAAGTAATGTAGAAAATATTTCCCGCACCCCCTTCTCAGCTTTTTCTTCTTTTTCAGGCGCCTTTTCATCATTTGTCATTACGCCCTCCATTTTTTCCTCTTCTTTCTTTTTCTAAAAAAAAAAAAAAAAAAAAAAAAAAAAAAAAAAAAAAAAAAGACAAATGTGATGAAATATTATAAACTATTCACATAGGAAACACCATGAAATCATCCACATTTTTCACCTTGTTAAGTTCAGACTGAAGTTTCTCTGCTTCTTCATCAGTCAGCTCTTGGATTCTGGGACCATCTGCATTTTTCTTCTTCTTCTTCTTCTCTTCCTCTGCAAGCTTGGTAGCTCTTTCAGCCTTCTCTTTCTTTTCCTTCTCTTGTTTCAGCTGCTTCTCTCGGTGGATCTTCAGTGCCAGTTTACTGTGATGGGCAAAGGCGTCCTTCACCAGCTGACAGATACAACACTCATGTTAAGTAGGAGCACGCAGTCATTGCAGCAGGTTGAAAGAAAAATGCTGCTCACCTTCTCCGCAGCGCCTTGATCACCACCAGTGAAGAAATCAGTTTTGCGTCGAAGGAAGCTGAAAAATGTGTTTACTAGCTGTTGAGAGAAAAATGGGTGGTCACTGGTCACACATTCAGACTCTGCACTTGTCATTAAGAATTATTCCTGCAGGGTGGAGAGGACTTCAGGGATAGAATAAACCCGGCATCAGATAGAAAGGGGATGCAGGCGGCAGCCGCAGAAGAATAAATGATGGTTTTAAAAAAAAAAAAAAATATGCAGGTTGTCCACACAAATAATTCAAATCAGTACAAGTTAACCAGTTTAAAAAATTACATTTTATTCACATTTTGTAAATGAGGTCATACTCATTTATAGCAACAAAGTTCCATTAAGTTCTTTTGAAAGGACTGTTTTTACTTTTGCATTGCTGATTTAGATAATTTTTTAAACTGCAGGAATCATAGCAGGTGGCATCTACTCTCATCTTGTGCATGTGTACTTTATTTATAATTGCACTTCAGCTTTGGGTTTCAGCTTGTTTAAAACTCACCATTTAAGCCCACAAAAACCTCTCTAAAACCAGTTTTAGCCAAATTAGCACGTGTAAAACTGGTGAAAACTAAGAAGCTCTGGTATAAACTTACATTTAAATTGTCATGTACTCACTGTGTACCCCTTATTTTAACCATCTATAAATGTTTGGTAATTGCAGACTTGTTTGTTTACAGACTGTTTATAATGGGAAAACATAAGGTTGGCAGCTAGAGAGAATATGTGTCACAGGAAGGAGGTAAACTGGCACATTATTAGTATTTTGGAAACTGATTTACAACACTTGCTTTACAATGTTTTATTCAGCCATTTTATAGAACTAATGTAATCATGTCATAATTACTCTCATTTCACGATGATTTATAAGAAATCACCAACTGTACAATCAATACAATAAAAACAAACTGCCTACGCTGGCAAGAAGACAGTGTTTTTGAAGCAACACAAAGGCTTAAGGAGCCAAAATGAGTTACACTGTGGACAAAAAGGGTATGTAAGCAGTAGTGATGTCAGTCTGACACCAAAGCTCCGATCCTTGCTTCAAACTCGAAGTTGCGTTCTCTTTGATCCACTGCTTTAAAGCTTGCTTTGCCGCAGAGCAAATGACGTAAGCGAGAACGTATGAAGCAGTGACTGCTTCAGTCCTGAATGAATTGCTTCATATCGCGAGATAATTCGTTGACGCGAGACTTGCTTCAGGAAGCTTCTGCGCACCAAAACACACCTTAAAGGCACCCGTCACAACAAACAACATGCGGGTTTGTTGCTATCATCATCACTGCTTTTGGATCAACATGGAGCCAACCAGGAAGAGAAGCAGTTCTCAAATGTGGGAACACTTTGAGCTGATCAGTCCTAATAAGGTGAGTACTTTATTACTAAACAAGCAACTTAAAAGGTAGTAATGTAGCAGTTTGTAAGTTAGGTACAGTTGCATGTGTGGTTATAAAGGCCGCATAAATATTGTTTAGCCAACAAGCATAAATGTGGGTAAACATTTCTGTGGTCATTCCAGTACACCAGAGGATCGTCCGATCTTTGCAAGGGGGATCAGTCATGCATCTCTGAACTTCAATCGTGGCATCCGATGTATAATTCCTGTGATCTCTTGTGTTTTTTCAAAAGCTGGAGAAGTTGTCAGCAAAAAAAAAAAAAAAAAAAAAAAAAAAAAAAAGAAATCGCCTGAGTCCACAAACAGTGGAAAAACTCTTATTCCTCAATAAAAACCTCTGAATTCCCATCCCCAAATTTCATGACAGTCTGTTACACAAGCACAACCCACTTTCCCTGCACCTACGTATTTTGTGTCCTAAATAACAATCTCTGAATTCCCATCCCAAAAATTCATGACTGTCCTGAGTTACACAAGCACAGACCACCTTCCCTGCACATATACTGAATCAGCTTAAAATACGAGGTCTGTCCATAAAGTATCGTACGTTTTTACTTTTTTCAAAAACTATATGGATTTCATTCATATGTTTTTACGTCAGACATGCTTGAACCCTCGTGCGCATGCGTGAGTTTTTCCACGCCTGTCGGTGACGTCATTCGCCTGTGAGCACGCCTTGTGGAAGGAGTGGTCCCGCCCCCTCGTCGGATTTTCATTGTCTGGAAATGGTGGAATGAAAAGGACTTTTTTTTCCATCAGAATTTTTTCAGAAGCTGTTAGAGACTGGCACCTGGAAACCATTCGAAAAATTTATCTGGCTTTCAGTGAAAATTTTACGGGCTTCACAGAGAATAAGGACTTTAACTACAGGTTTAAGGACCCCTTTAAGGATGGTCGGTGCGCCGCGCTGCGAGCTGCGACGATGCGACACAAACCACTGGATCATTTCTAAGCTGATGGCTCTGTGGATACGAGACCGTCGTGTGCTCTTTCTCTGGTTATCACAAGACCTGAACCTCAGCCATTTTCCGGCAGATTTCACTTTTAACAAGAGATTTTGTCATGGAAAGCCGCGCGGAGGCTTCGCGCGTCACGACCGATTCGCTGATGAAGCGAGACAAAGGAACACCTCCGTTTCGGAGTGTTAGAGGACAAGTTGGGACATGCCTATCTCGGCTTTCAGTGCTTACCAGTCGAGTGAGTATAAAAGAACTTGTGGAGAGCTGGACATGTCCCAACTTGTCCTCTAACACTCCGAAACGGAGGTGTTCCTTTGTCTCGCTTCATCAGCGAATCGGTCGTGACGCGCGAAGCCTCCGCGCGGCTTTCCATGACAAAATCTCTTGTTAAAAGTGAAATCTGCCGGAAAAAGGCTGAGGTTCAGGTCTTGTGATAACCAGAGAAAGAGCACACGACGGTCTCGTATCCACAGAGCCATCAGCTTAGAAATGATCCAGTGGTTTGTGTCGCATCGTCGCAGCTCGCAGCGCGGCGCACCGACCATCCTTAAAGGGGTCCTTAAACCTGTAGTTAAAGTCCTTATTCTCTGTGAAGCCCGTAAAATTTTCACTGAAAGCCAGATAAATTTTTCGAATGGTTTCCAGGTGCCAGTCTCTAACAGCTTCTGAAAAAATTCTGATGGAAAAAAAGTCCTTTTCATTCCGCCATTTCCAGACAATGAAAATCCGACGAGGGGGCGGGACCACTCCTTCCACAAGGCGTGCTCACAGGCGAATGACGTCACCGACAGGCGTGGAAAAACTCACGCATGCGCACGAGGGTTCAAGCATGTCTGACGTAAAAACATATGAATGAAATCCATATAGTTTTTGAAAAAAATAAAAACGTACGATACTTTATGGACAGACCTCGTATTTTGACAGTGTTGTCTAGTATTTCACCACTAGATGTCACTGAAATGAAACTTTGAATGAATGAACCTGTGGTTCAAGGTTCAAAAGGTTTATTGTCATATGTACAGTAAGAAATGTATTTCCCTGTGCAATGAAATTCTCTTCTTTGCTGCTCTCACCGGGTGTCTATAATAATAGTCAAAATAGGCATTAAAAAAAAAGCATTAAAATTAAAAAAAAAAAAAAAGCATTAAAAAGTAAAGTAACAATAAAGGTGCAGTTACAGTATGAAGTGAAATGAAATAATGTGCAAATAGCAAGATTCAAGTATTAACAGTTAACAGTAAAGTAACAGTAAGGTGCAGTAATAGTGTGAAGTGACCCCAGGGGGTCTGCTCAGTCCTTAGCAGCATTCAGCAGTCTGATGGCAGTGGGGTAGAAAGAGTTTTGAAGCAGGTGGTTTTGCATTTCAAACTCCTGAACCTCCGTCCTGAAGGCAGCAGTGTGAACAGTCCGTATTGGGGATGTGTAGGGTCTTTTATAATGGCGGCAGCTCTATTGTGGACTCTCCGATGGTAGATGCTCTGCAGAGATGGTAGTGGCGTCCTCGTGATCTTTGATGCGGTCTTCACTACTCTCTGCAGGCGTTTGCGGTCATTCACCGTTGAGCTGCCATACCACGTAGTAATCGAGGTGGTGAGAATGGACTCAATGATGCAGCTGTAGAAGTTGCTGAGAATCTTGGGTGACATGCCAAATTTCCTCAGCCTCCTCAGGAAGTACAGCCGCTGCTGAGCCTTCTTTACCACCTGTGGTGTTGAGTGTCCAAGTGAGGTCACTACTGATGTAGACCCCCAGATATTTAAAGCTGCTCAATACAATTGGCAAAGTGGTTCAATACTGCCTTATTGCTTCATTTGAGCATCACTAGTAAGCAGGTCAAAGTCAGTATTTTTATTTATTTAATTAGTTTCTGTGCATTTGTGTTGTGTTTGTGAATGCAATACAGGTGATCCATTAGGTACATTAATAGTTTATAAATATATAATACAGCAATAAACTGACTATTAATTCTGTGATTTGCTGTTTTTGATAAAGATGATCATGTTTGGGATTTTGTGTTTATTTTTTGTGCATTTTTTTTGTGTTTGTGAACACAATACGAGTGAGCCATTAGCTCAGTTAACAGTTTACAAATATAATAGAGATAAACTGTGACGGTCAGACTCAGGGTTGAACAGAGGATCCTTTGATATAATAACATAATATTACAAAAATAACTGTTTTAATGGAAATATGATTAAAAATTAGTACATATTTTCTAAATCAATAGATCAACATAAAATAACACTTCAGACATTTATACTGCAACAAGACTTAAAACGTTAATTTTTGTCTATTCCTCGCACCAGTGTAACTTTTTGCTTCCACTTCCAGTAAGAACTACTAAGAAGTAGGTCCACTAAAAAGTAGAAAATGTATTTTTTCTACTTTTATTTTTACTGTGCTAACAGAGCTGAGTCACGTGTGTTGTGGAGTTTATAACACTTACTTCCTAACTATAACGTCTACTGTTTATGTGACTAACTATAACGTTTAAACATTAGAGTATGTGTAAGTGCTTAATTTATTTGTAGTAGTACATTAGCTGTTTGATGAGCTGTGCTCAGCTACATTAGCATTAATTTAGCACCACGCTAACCTACCTCTTGTACGCCTCCTTCGTGTTGTTGCGCCATAACGAGCAACATGCCATCATACTTCTCGTCATCATCTGCCATTCTGCTAAAAATTAAAAATAACTAATGCACACAAAAATGTATAAATGACAAGCAAAAATATGAGGCCGCGCTGCGGGAATCACGTTTCTCATTTCCTGGATACAAACCCCGCCTACACCTGATTCGACCAAACAACGATAGTGATTTTTAAATGACAGCTACGATATCCAATGAAATGAAAGCTTTTTGCTCAAGGCCGGATTGGGGCGCTTTACAGAAGAGAATTTTCTAGACATATTAAAATTTATGATATAACATAATATTACAAAAATAACTGTTTTAATGGAAATATGATTAAAAATTAGTACATATTTTCTAAATCAATAGATCAACATAAAATAACACTTCAGACATTTATACTGCAACAAGACTTAAAACATTAATTTTTATTGTCTTTTATATATATATGGTTTTTAATTGTTTTTATTTTAATTGTTGACTGTTTGTTGAGTTGGCCTGACGACTGGTCACCTTACTGGTTCTGGTCCGCTGATTTGGACTTTGCCCTTGTGAAGTGCCTTTGTGTTGTGATTTTGTGTCTATAAATAATCTGAACTGGACACTGAATTCAAGAACAACTTTCATCACTTTGCAGTCATACTCATTCATCGTCGTGGCAACCCCTCAGCAGCCAGGAAGATCATCTCTTGATCGATTCCAGGACGGGATGGTGGACACAGAGAAAATCTCCATCCAGGGTTGATCTAGAGACACCTGTATGTGGGTTTGTTTAATGTGGGGATGGAGTTCCACGCAGACACACCGTCCTTCACAGATCCTTAGTCTGGTCCGGTGGCTGGGAAATCCCAGATGACTGGGGCCTAAGGACCTGCTGTGACCTTCATCTGCCTTCTCAGCCATCACCTCCTCCCCCTGATGTGCTGTTGAGGACTTTGTTTCACCAGAGTCCCTTCAGCCATCTCGTCTTCAGGGTTCCTGTTGGGTCTTCATGGTTACCACAGCGGCCACGGGGCACATAAGGTCCCCACCGTATTCCACCCCCACAGCCAATCCTCTGCTTGATCCGACACCCAGGTGACACGACGTGGACGAGGGGTTAGCTTTGTCTACAATTACACAAAAACCTGCTCAAATGCCTGCCTACATGTACTTTCCATACTGTCCCAACTTTTTCTGGTTTGGAGTTGAATGTAAATATAAAGACACCTTACAGCTGCAGTGTGCAGGATTTAGGGGCGTTCTGAATAAAATGTAACATTCTTACCTTTTTTGTTGATTCCTATTTATACCAATCGATGATGATCTTAGATTGACCCCTGACAGAATGCATTCTGCAACCTCACCACCAGATGGCACTAAAGCCTTCACATTGTAGTTTATGTAATCCAATTTTTTGTAGTTGTTGTTTAAACCCTCTCTTTGTTTATATTGCTCCAGTCAGTGTTGCCAGATTGGGCCGGTTTTGAATTTTATTTTGTGTGTAAAAATAGAATTGGAGAGGCCAACAAAGTTTTTTCCCCCAGTAGGTTTTAAAACTAATCTGAAGCGAAACCCAGTCTGATGGGTCATGTGACTCTTGGTGCCATCTTGGTTCCAAAATAGTGTTGGCTGTTAATCTGTCTGCATGTAAATCCAGCTATTTTAGTTATTTATTCACTGAAAATGGCGGGTTGATGTGCATTTGGAGGCACAAATAGACACAACAAGGGCTTCAAGATGTACAGATTCCCTTCAGATCCAAACCGAAGACACATTTGGGAAATAAAGTCAGCTGTGTGGGATGGAAGTGACTTCATCATCAAAGCTTTGAGAGGTACATTTAATGTTCAGTCCCATGTACAGTAAAACTCACCTAAACCGTCATCGTATAAACCAGATATTCACAGTCACCGGACAAAAAAGTCCCAATGTTTTTTTTTGTATTGTTTTCCGTGTAATAAACACTATATTTAACGGATTTTGAATAACGGTTTTCGCTCACATCGGATAAAATGTCCCATCTGACTGCAATGTATTACCATTAAAACCCCAATTATGTGGGACCAGAGTCATTTCCGTGATTAAAAGCCCGACTGTTTATTTTTTTCATGCTGTGTTCTGACTGGAACCCGCAGCCTGACGTGCA
The DNA here is from genome assembly GCF_902500255.1 of Thalassophryne amazonica. NCBI lineage: Eukaryota > Metazoa > Chordata > Actinopteri > Batrachoidiformes > Batrachoididae > Thalassophryne > Thalassophryne amazonica. Next base: position 66,742,112 of record NC_047122.1, read on the forward strand.
CCTGTTAAATCAAACACAAAAGGCTGTGATTTGACACTTTGCTGCTTTCACTCCTTCTTCTCCTATCATAACAGTCTTTACAGTGTGCAAACTGATTAAAAATGGACCAGAAAAGTTGCAACTTTAGTCGCCTCTTTGATTTAGAGGCGATGATTGTACAAAGAAAAGCCTGTTGAAGGTCAAATTAATAAAGCATGATCCAGAGACTGAGAACTTTAAAACTGTCACACACGTCACTGCATGACACAGAGTTACAGAGCAGCAGCTGCATAAATCAGGCTTTAAATAATTAAATAAATCATAAATTGCACATTTATGTAAATTTGATAGCTTAACTATTTTTATATTTACTTCCATAGCACCTGTACCTGGATGTGTTGCTGTATGTGGTTAAATGATTAAAAAAATGTTGAAACCATGAAAGGTTCATTTAGTAGTTCAGTGCAGTTGGAACCAAAATGGCGCCGTGTTCTGAGTTTATGTCACTCTCAGTTAAGACAGTCATCATCAGGTGTATCTGGCAACACAAAGCTGACTTGATTTGCTGCCCCTTTATTTTTATTTTATTTTTTTTAAACAGGGGGTAACAGACAGAAAAGGCATTGTATGATTGTTGCAATGATTTCTGTGTGAATACAAATGTCAAGAATGCTTGTGGAATGTGTGGAAAAGGTGCTGCAATTAAAACTGTGATACAGGCAGGGAAGCAAATGGCCTGGTCACAGGTCCCCATGTGTACCCCAGGCCCTACGAGGTCAACATCAAATTAAATACACAATGGCTGAGCTGGTGTTGATCAACGCTGGCAGGTGCATTGAGGCTCTGGATGAGAACAGGTGGTTTGATTTTGGTTAGGATCAGTCAACAATCAAGCTCAAAGCTCCAAGTTAAATTTACAGCCCCATAATACATCAAAATTAATTTTGTGCAAACGCCTTCAGATATTTTAATTGTAGTAATGTGCGCTTTGAAAAGCAAAAAGCACCGAGCCTTCCACTGTCACTCAGTACGGTGAACTTTGACTCCCTCACGCGGCTAAAATGTGTCGAACAACAAACGCCTCCTGCTGTGGTTTCACTTTATTGACTTTATTGTTTTTGCAGCAGCACGCAGACACTCAGGAATAAAGGAAATAAGAGTGACAAAGACATAAAACAGACAAAAAAATACAACACATTCCATTTAGTGAAAATCCCAAGCCTCAAATTTATTGTTTAAAAACACTTTTGCAGAAAATAAAATGGTCAAATATTATTATTGCTTTAGCTTGTATGGTTCAACAAGGCTGCGGTCTCGACAGTTGTGCTATGACACACACACACACACACACACACACACACACACACACACACACACACACACACACACACACACACACACACACACACACACACACACGCGTTGTATTTTAGACTCTTTGGTTCCAACCAGAACAACCAGTTTCCCAATAATTTAAATGAACCACCACAGTTACACCAAGTTCCCAGCACACTTCAGTGTGTGTGTGTGTGTATATACGAAATGTGCTTTTCAAGACTTACAAAAAGGACTTCATTACTTAGTTTGTACAAAAACACTAAAAGTGGAGCACAAATATCAAGAAGGCAGAGTGGAGAAACTACACAGCACTCGTACCTCTGCCACGACCCCACAGACACTCTGATCGGTCTGTAACTGAGCTGTAGTGCAGGCAGGGGGCGCTGTACTGCTCATGTCCTAATGTTGAAATTAATGAGATTCTAAGAAAATAATTTGCATCAAAATAGAATCGACTGACCAAAGGCCCCAAAAGTCCCTGAGCCAAGCAGTTGTTGGTACCACTTCAGGTTAACACTTCAGCCTCAGTGTATGATGCCCTACACAAAATGTATGGTGGCCATCCAGGGTGGCAGCTACAACCAGACAGGGGTCACTGAGGGATTACACAGGGGTCAGAATTTAAAAATCCACATTATTTGTTTGATCACAGGGATTTCATCAAAGTTATATATATATAACTTATGTAGTTATGGGGTAAAAAACAACAACAACAAAAAAACAACAAAAATAATAAGAGGGAAATATGTTTCCCACCCAGTTCAAACAAACAACATGCTTTGGTCTCAACAGCTAGTTCATGACAACTGTAGGGGCGCAGGTGAACTTTTTGATTCAAATAAACCATCAGTTAAAGTTATTTTAAACCACAGGCTTATGAATATTTAGGAGCATTGTCATTTTGAGTGACAGCTAATGTCCAAAGTCCTGCTAGTGGAGGACACTAGCTAGCTGTTGAGAACTCGACTGTGTTTGTTCTTATAAATACCTGAGATAATGTGGTTTGCTGTATGGTTAATTGTACTAACAGGCCACTGAAGAAGACAGTGCTCCGGTATTTCTGTTGAATGAAATTTTTGTATTATTTATTTTTATGTTAGTACTAATTAACAGGTACCTTGGTTATATTGAGGTAATATGTAGCATATGAGACAACACAGTTTTAAAAAATCCCACCCTAGCTAACGAACCTAGGTTAGACTTTAGCCACCTTGACACTTGCACAAATTTGGTGGCTTTAGCCTGTTTGGTAACTTCAGAATGGGGCGTGTTTGGGCTTCTTTTGTCCCGCCTAGTTCATGCCAGTTTTGCTCAACCTCTTTACCCATTTATAGGTTGACTAGTGCGGTCAGGTAGTCAGGCACTGCCAAGATGGCGGCATTTGGGAAAAACCCATTTGAGTTTTCTACTGAGAGGTAAGCATGCTAACCATATGCACCGCCATGGGCCGACCTCTCGAATAAATGCCATTCAGGTTAATTCCTATTTATGTTTCTGAGATACTCTGCAAACAAACAAACAAAGCCAAAAGCATAACCTCAGTGGAAGAGCCATCAGAGAGCCACTGGACTCACCAACGTTACCAACGGCAACCACGAGCTGATAAGGAGCAGAATAAACTCTGGCAAACGTCCCATCACAACCTGAAAACAAACAACGTGCTTTCACTTTATGACTCATGTCAGAGAAGTGACTTGACATTTCAGGTTAATGATGGACATTTCCCGGCAGCTCCGTCCATAGTCAGTGACAAGAAACGACACGACTTCCCACTTACTGTTCTGGTATTTGGGGGGGGTCAACTTCTACACAATTTAACTTTTTAATGACAAAGGAATTCAGGCTTCTTTATAATAAAATGATGACCTTAAAACTCACAATGAAATTAAATCTCAACATGATTTAAATTAAATTAAAATATCAAAGTCAAAATAATGGAATTGGTGTGTATAAAGATTTGCCCCGATAGTATTAAACTACTTAAATCATCACGTCTACAGCTGGTTTTATTGAGACAGGTCAGTAGACGGACAGAGAATACGTATTGGACTTCATTTCTAGACTGTCCCCAGTTCAAGGCCATCCATTTCCATTCTCCATGTACATCTGGAGCTGCGTCAGGAAGACCATCCGGTGTAATACTTGTGCCATATCAAGGCTCAGATTCATGCTAGTTCAATGTGGCAAAACTGGGAAATGACCAGAGCACTTTGTGGTGAATCTATAAAGAGTAGGGTCTTCTCAAAAACTAAGTGCCCGAGCAAGGAAGACACAAGTGAGGGAAGCCAACAAGACACCCATGACAACTCTGAAGGCGTAATGCAGTCTCTCCAGAAATTAACAATGCCAGGAGTTCAACAAATATACATCAATACTACATCTCTCTGTCTATATAAATATATATCTCTCTAGCCCTGAGATAGACTGGCATCCTGTCCAGGGTGTACCCTACATCACACCCTGTGACCACTGGGATAGGCTCCAGCACCCTGTGACTGGAGTAAGCGGGTATAGAAAATGGATGGATGAATAAACAGATCTCTCTTATACCATATTGATAGAAGATAAGATAAACTTTACTGTTTCTGTACTCTGGCAAAATAACTTCATTCTGGATAAATAAACAGTGAACACTTTTATTTATTTATTTTTACCATAAGTACAAGTTCATGCCAAATGAAGGCATTTCTACAAGATGTTTGACAATATTGCACATAACTCTGAATAACTCTGTTCATTATGTATGTAAAGGAGGCCAGCAGGTGTCACTGTGCAGATGTAGTTAGTAAAACCTCACTCGCAACTGCTCAAAAGGATTCTCTGGTCACAAGGCCAGAGCCCTGGGTTTTAGCCTTCTGGTTAGAGAGTCCGACTCCCATGCAGGAGATCGTGAGTTCGGGTCCCGAGGGGAGCGAATGGGCAGAGTCATAACAACACAATGCAGAGTGCAGCCGCTACATGTATTCATCCTGCAGAAGGGGGAGGAGTTATACAGTCTGATTCTGTGCTGCACCTCAGCGGTCTCAGTCTGTGGCTGAAGGTGCTCTGACAGGACGTCAGTGCCGCATGCAGGGGGTGGGAGGTGCTGAGTGAGCAGTTTCCTCAGCATCCTCCTCTGACACCTTCACCACGGACTCCAGCTCCACCCCCAGGACAGTCAGCTCTCCTGATGAGCTTGTTGAGTCTGTTCATGTCAGCTGCCTTCAGCCTGCTGCCCCAGCACACTACAGCATAGAAGATGATGCTGGAGACCACTGATATTTCTGCAGACACTGACAGATCTGAGCCTCCTGAGGAAGTACAGTCGTACAGTCCAGTCCAGTTTGTTGTCTGTGTGGACACCCAGGTACTTGTAGTAGTCCACAATGTCCACCTCTGTTCCATTGATGTTAACTGGGTTTGGACGGGTCTTACAGTAGTGTTCAGAATCATAGTAGTGCTATGTGACTAAAAAGATTATCCAGGTTTTGAGTATATTTCTTATTGTTACATGGGAAACAAGGTACCAGTAGATTCAGTAGATTCTCACAAATCCAACAAGACCAAGCATTCATGATATCACACTCTTAAGGCTATGAAATTGGGCTATTAGTAAAAAAAAAAAGTAGAAAAGGGGGTGTTCACAATAATAGTAGTGTGGCATTCAGTCAGTGAGTTTGTCAATTTTGTGGAACAACAGGTGTGAATCAGGTGTCCCCTATTTAAGGATGAAGCCAGCACCTGTTGAACATGCTTTTCCTCTTTGAAAGCCTGAGGAAAATGGGACGTTCAAGACATTGTTCAGAAGAACAGCGTAGTTTGATTAAAAAGTTGATTGGAGAGGGGAAAACTTATACGCAGGTGCAAAAAATTATAGGCTGTTCATCTACAATGATCTCCAATGCTTTAAAATGGACAAAAAAAAAAAAAAAACAGAGACGCGTGGAAGAAAACTGAAAACAACCATGAAAATGGATAGAAGAATAACCAGAATGGCAAAGGCTCACCCATTGATCAGCTCCAGGATGATCAAGACAGTCTGGAGTTACCTGTAAGTGCTGTGTTAGAAGACGCCTGTGTGAAGCTAATTTATTTGAAAGAATCCCCCGCAAAGTCCGTCTGTTAAATAAAAGACATGTGCAGAAGAGGTTACAATTTGCCAAAGAACACATCAACTGGCCTAAAGAGAAATGGAGGAATATTTTGTGGACTGATGAGAGTAAAATTGTTCTTTTTGGGTCCAAGGGCCGCAGACAGTTTGTGAGACGACCCCCAAACTCTGAATTCAAGCCACAGTTCACAGTGAAGACAGTGAAGCATGTGGTGCAAGCATCATGATATGGGCATGTTTTCTCCTACTATGGTGTTGGGCCTATATATCACATACCAGGTGTCATGGATCAGTTTGGATATGTCAAAATACTTGAAGAGGTCATGTTTGCCTTATGCTGAAGAGGTCATGCCCTTGAAATGGGTGTTTCAACAAGACAATGACCCCAAGCACACTAGTAAACCAGCAAAATCCTTGGTTCCAAACCAACAAAATTAATGCTCGCAGATGTGGAAGAAAATCAGAAAAACTGTGGTTATAACTAAATACTAGTTTAGTGATTCACAGGATTGCTAAAAAAGCAGTTTGAACATAATAGTTTTGAGTTTGTAGCATCAGACAGCAGATGCTACTATTATTGTGAGACACCCCCTTTTCTACTTTTTTTACTAATAGCCCAATTTCATAGCCTTAAGAGTGGGCATATCATGAATGCTTGGTCTTGTTGGATTTGTGAGAATCTACTGAATCTACCTTTCGCTTCATGGTGAAATACAACAGAGAAGAATTGCATTCAAGAAAATAGGGTCACATCCAGGTTTGTGAGGTCTGACAAACAGCTCTCCACTGACAGCCTCAAAAGTCCTTCAGTTGTCCGAGTGTGTTGGTGGCTCCCTCACTATTCAGCTTTGTGCACGTTCACTTGCAAAGTTGCTGAATTTTTGCCAACTGCCTGCTTCAAACACATTTAAAATTTAGCACTGTAATATTGTATTTCTTATGATGGATGTAAAAGAAGACAGACATATTCAGTGACTTGGACATGTTCATGTATTCATCTTATCCAAAGATGTTATGTGAGTCACCCATTTCGGCTTTGCTAGTTTTAGGTGAATTTTATGTTGTAGAGATGTATTTTCATTATGAGTTTAAAAAGGCCAAAAAGAGGAAATACTCTTTTCATCAACTTAGACACATGCGTGCTTGAGAGAGATACAACTGTGATTATTTGACATTTGAGTGATACTGTAGATACAGCCCATCAATGATGTCACACACTGACAATCAGCTTCTGAAAAACACAATTAAAACAAAACCCTCTGTTATTAAAACCATATTTTTATTCCTCTTGGAATCTACTACTTACAAAAACGCATTAAACTCCAATTAATGAGATCAGAATTTCCAACTGTAGTCGTACTCGAACATGTCAAATGATCAATCCCCAACTTTTAACATTACCCTTGAATTACTAACAGTAAATATACAATACATAATACAAATTCAACGAGCCAAAAGCACTGAATATAACCTAAAAAAAGAAAAAGAAACACACTCCCCCCAATCTATTTTTAAAGAGCAAACACATGAAGGATGTATGTGCAAAACCTACAGCATATTTAACAGGGGTGGAACAACACGTCAGGTACTGCGATGATCATATCTTGTGTCCTGTATTGCATTGTCACATATCGTTTTTGAAATGATTATCGTGACACCATGAAACGTCGACTACAAGAAAGAACGATCTCTTGCAGAAGAATCATAAGTTAGTTATAAAACATACAACATCTTTATAAAACATAGATCTCATTTCCATAGACTGTGTGTCACTCTAGTTTCATGCTGTGGAGGCGTGGCCAGACCCTCAATGCAAGAGGTGTGGCCACACCCCCCGAGTCTGCTGTCTGTTTCTGAGGCAAAAAGAAGAAACAGCGAACCATAACTGGAACTGGTTAATTTACCTTTTTCTTCCAAAACATGGACCTGACAGTGAAAGTGTACAGATATGTGTTTGTGTTGAATCACTGTCTCCGAATGAGATCAGTGCACATTTGAGTTTACACAGAAAACACTACCAACTTATAAACTGATGTTTTATATAAATTAGTGTGAAATTTCATGGATGTGATGGTCGCCGAATAGCAACACTGCGAACACACACACACAAATCTTCAACCGCTTAGTCCAATTAAGGGTCGCAGGGGGTTGGAGCCTATCCCAGCAGTCATAGAGCGTGAGGCGGGGTATACCCAGGACAGGACGCCAGTCTGTCGCAGGGCCACAAGCAGACAAACAAACAGTCACACCCACATGCACACCTACGGACAATTTAAAGATTCCAATCCACCTAACCTACATGTCTGTGGACGCGGGAGGAAACCGGAGCACCCGGAGGAAACCCACGCAAACATGGGAGAACATGCAAACTCCACACAGAAAGACCACAGGTGGGAATTGAACCCATGACCTTCTCACTGTGAGGCAACAGTGCTAACCACTAAGCCACCATGCTGCCCACACTGCAAACAATGATTTCAAATTTTAACAGAGTGACGTTTTATGAGACGCCGTCATTTGCACAAAAATAAAACAAACTTAAAATGGACAGAATATTGGAGGGAGTCTGGCTCAACACGTCACACAACAGTGTGTGTGTGTGGGGGGGGATAATACCAATTATGTGACAAAAAAGAAGAAGAAGAAGAAAACCCCAGCGTCACTTTTCCTTCATGGATGATGTCGAGTTTGGGCCCCTTCACACACAGTACGACTAAGTACAACTCAGGGTGTGTCACAGCAAAAAAGCTCTTATGAGTGAACCACAAAAACATTGCGCCGTCGGGCAGGCGTGCACAATCCCGGTGCGACGGTTCGTGCATGCAACACTATCTTTCAAGCAGGAACACAGTGTGAGCAGCTGCACCACATCACACTGCTGATGTGGAGTACAATAAAATAAAAAACCAGCTGTATAATTAGTGAATATCACTGGGTTCATATAATAATACATAAAAGGGGGACGCAATACAGAACCCCGCGGTTAATAACCCTGGTTAAAAAAAAGTCACACACGGGATTCAAAACCCATAAGCTCTGATTACCAGATGGAAACATTACCACTGCCCTACCATCGCTGGCCTGTAAGTAGTGCGGAAAAATGCCTGAAATCAACAAAGACATGAAAGAGGGTATGCTGTGTCCAGCTGCTGCAGCCCGGCGCAAGGCAAAAGATGTTTTATGTATTTCCATGTGAGGCCAGCAGGGAGAGACACGCTCCTCACGGAGGAATGTTGTGAGTTCATGTCCTTCAAAACACGGAACGTGCACTCCGGAACATGTGGGACATCCAGGAGCAGAGATCTTTACAGCCGTGGCTGTGAGCAGACACGCCCACCCTGTTATGTGATCATCCATTTTCGTTATTTGTTATGTAATTGCGTATGTAGGTATTGTTGTAATTATTTACATAACTGTCCTGGCGGTGGTGTCTGTGTTTGTAATGTGAGCACTGAGCTGTCATCCAGCTGTCAGTGTGCTGTGATCAGCTGACACGCCCCTCCCCGTGCTGTGTGTGATCAGACCTTGCTGTCCGGACGCCATCTGATCAGATCTGTACATACATATAAGCATTTTATGCATGTGTGCCCCCCCCCACGGCACGCCAGATGTGTTGGGGAAGTGGGGTGCGACACACGCACACGTGTGCGACATGTACCACAAGTGTGTTGCTTTTTGCAACTCCACACTCTTGGGGGCACTTAGACTTCACATCCAGCTCGACAGTGATTGCCTGCTGACTGTTTTCATGATGATAGTACGACTGGCCACACATTTTCTAAGTGCCATGTGAGCGGTGTTAGATGTTCGCATGTGTCAGCTGGAATTTGGCCGACACCTGCCGCGAGAGGGTTCGATGGGCTTTCACAGCACACACCCTGTCTTACAGCTGCTGGTGTGCGCAAATATTGTCGCACAAGGCAAGGGTGTACAAGGCAGCTACGATTTTACACGTTTTGCATACGATTCCTGCTTCATGCACAATTCAACCAAATTTACACTATGTGTGAAGGGGCCCTTAATCAGGTAAGAAGATGGTGAATCCTGCCTGCAGGGTGAACTCCTCAATCAGGCCATCCTTCAATTATCAACTAAATATTTATCAACTATAAATATCTGTACACACAGTCCTGAGTTCAATGATTCCTTCAGACAATGTGACTTTTTTTTGTTTTTTTTCCCACAGCACAGCTGTGTTTGCTACAAAGAAGCTGACGATGGCAGCAAGCTTTCAGTGTTTGTGACCTTCAGGACACCACGTGTAAGATTAGACCACAGATTACCAGCGAGGAGCACCAATCACGTTGTCACATCAGAGTGAAACAGCGGGACACCTGAAGAATTCGACTTTGAGTGAGAGGGCGAGTTCGCCGTTGGAGAACGAGAGCTATGACCTGAAAAACCAAACCGGACAGAAAAAAAGTATATATGTATCAACAGGTTAATTAATCTGAACTTTATCTGTTTAAACTGGGGAAAAAAAACCAAAAACATAAAACATTCATGTTGCTTGCTAGATCCACAATGTTTTCACTGCACCTAGAAATCCTTCCAAATTTACATATGACGCTTTGATTTATAAATCATCAATTATTTAACAATCTGGTCAACTGATGAGGAACAATTAGAAGTGTATTTGTGGCATTTAGGGCCCTGTCCCACTGGGGAGAGGATTAATTGCGCATGAATTGAGTATACAAATTGCGGGCGTTCGTTGTTGTCCGCAACAAAAATGGCCAAAAATGACAAATGTCCCACTATGAATTACAGATATATTAATAATATATAGCGAATATATGATGAACAACCACGGTTATATAACACATGTAGTGAGGAAACTGATCCGACACATTGAGATTATCACAGCAGTATTACGGGTGTATTACGAATGCATCACGCACGTGTTGCGTGTGCACGGCATCTGCATTGCGGTCATAAAGAAGCGCACTCGGGCCGTCGGCATCACTATTCACACCAACAATACAGCCTCTGGAGCATTTGCTGGACTCGGACAAGTTGATCACAGAGTTAATGTTCATTTTGTCATGCGAGGGTTAACTGTTCATGAGTTTGGGGAGCCGGAGATGGGAAGCCGCTTGGGGTGTGAGATGGTGTTTTTTTTTTTTCTTTTTTGAGAGTGTCACAGAAAACAGACTCCAGTGTGAGCCGTGGCTAAACAGCAACACTTCCTTTTGTTGGTGTTAAATAAAAGTCCTGGATTGCAGCAGCTACGTCTTTGTGGATTTACACAGCCGGACCGGCACTGACTGGCAGGTATGTCGCTTTCTGCCACACTTTGGGTTTACGTGACATGTTTGTTATGCATTCACAGATGTCCACAATCAGATGTAATAAAAAAGCTTATTCGTGGCCAGTTTGTATGCATTTGCTACAACATATTTTTAGTTTGTGATGTGGACATGATAGGCACGATATATATCTGTTTTACCACACTGTCCCCGGTCCGCTGCGGACATGCGTGCCTCTGCGGATGATCACGGACATGTTCGGATGACGGTCGACTCATATAGGCATGTTACACGGATATTGCAGATGTTTGGTGAATATGGGCCAATTTTGTGCGCAATCCATACGCAAATCCTCCTAAACGCCAGTGGGACAGGGCCCTTACGTGTTCTCATAACTTGGAGCTTCTTCCAGATTAGATGGATCAACATCATAGAGTTACTAGGCAACAGGACACGAGGGAATGAAGACGCTTTGGCACATAGGTAAGTTGGATAATGACTAAGGTATCCTGGTGTTTCTCTGAAAATTATCTTCTGATGCCACTTATTAGGGAAAACTGGCAGCTACTACTGTCAAGCTGTGTTGGTACATATGCTTCAGCGTCACAATGACTTCCTGACTTTCAATCTCTCATTATATAGAGTACACTTCAGGTCCGTGGCCTAAGGCTTTGGTGCTGTGGATCACACCACTACGCCACGTACGAGAAACCCTGGACACTCTGACGGCAACTCTAAACATTTTAGATTGGACTTCAGAGTGGGATATTTCTGCAACATCAAGTCAATTATCTAAAGCTGGGCAGACACTGTACGATATTTTCAATCGGCTCCAATTCAAACTGTACGACAAAACTGCATGGTGTAAAGTTCAGAGCGCACGATTTATGTTCTCACACTAATCGGCCCGATGCTCTGATGCAGATCTGACTGCTCACATTGTACGTTCAAAACCACACATCAGACTCGTGTTTCTGGAAGCAAAACGTAAACAGAAGCTTTTTTTCCCAAACTTTATTTACAATAACTCTCGATGGGAGACATCAAATTTTTAACAACAACAACAAAAAAACAATACACGTCTTTACATGAGTTGAAGAATAAGGGAGAAACAGAACAGAAGCTGCTCTCCCAAAGCATGGTCACTGTTTATGCTCTCTCCAGTTGGACGCTTGTAGCGCTGCTTCAACAGCGTGATACGCTCACGATGGCCAACCAGAATATCAAACAGGTTTGATTTTCATCCGACCATACGACTGCCGATCAGGGATGTGGTGGTGAGAGGTTAAACGTCAGACTCGTACTTCATGTACTACTACACGATGCAGGATGTGCGATTAAGATGAAACTCGGCACGATCCAAAAATTCTAGCACGAGTGAAAATCAGGCTCCAAAAAGGGCCAAAAACTCGCACAGTGTAAACCCAGCTTAACCTTAATCCACTGAAACATTTAAAGTGTTCAGTGAAAATCACACCAAAAAAGGCCTGAACTGAAGACAGATGCAGTAGAAGCTTGACACCACATCACCAGGTAAGAAGGCCACTGTCTGGTGATGTCCACAGCCTGCAATGACTAAAATAATAATATCATGATCTATGATTATACAAAATACCCTCAAACCTGAATGTCTGCAGCATTTGACTTCGATAACCTGTTTTAGGAAAACCTGGTCAGTGAGTCAATACCTGCAGAGTTCACTATCGGTCAGTCAAGTGAAGACCATCACCACAGAACCCCCTCAGATCCTGCATATCAACCACCCAGGCAGGCAACAGGTCCATCCCCACCTCTTGAAAGTAGCCATCTATCTGACACAGCCAGCTGCCACCTTCGGCCTTCTCCAGTAGGTGGGGTCCTCAACACTGAGGTACCTGTGTGCCAGATTATGTTCAGAGACACACAACCACATGGTCAACATGTCATAGCTGATGTTCCCTGACCAACCAAGTGATACTCCATATCTGAATCACCCTCAGTAACCCTCCATTTGACACAAAGTCATTCCAAGGATCCTCCAAAGACACCGAGTTCCAAAGACATCTAGTCATTAGGTCACTGGTTAGTGTCCAAGTCTTACAACTATACAGTAAGAGCCGTAGCCCCAGGATATTAAAAACGTGGCCCTTCATTCTCCTGCAAAGATATCGGCTTCACCAAACACCTGTATTACTCAGTGAGTATCAGTAGGATTTGATATTTCATTTTCAGTTAGAGTGGCTGATGAATGGAACAGGATGTGTATTTCTTACCTCCATTATTCTTCCACATTTCCCTGGCAAATTTGTCAGATGGGCTTTCTACTGATATCTGGATGTTTGGATTTGATTTGTGGTCATCTTGAAACAGAAAAAGAAAACAAGACTTGTCGACAGAACGTTACAATTCTAATGATTTGTAGGCACAACATATGAAAGAAGGCACCTTTAAATGGACTGCATTTATATAGCGATTTTCCATCTGCATCAGACGCTCAAAGCGCTTTACAATCATGCCTCACATTCACCCCGATGTCAGGGTGCTGCCATACAAGGCGCTCACCTTTAATGAACAAACTAATGTGTACCCAGTTCACAAGGTCAGTCCGTGTTAAATCACCAGAACTCAACAGTTTCCAAAATGCTTCGTATTTTCACTTTAGGCCTGTGCAATATGCTGATATGTATCATATAATGACAGAAACATATCTATCATTTCATTTTACATTGTTTTGTTTGTTTCATGGTGTGCATTTTACAAAAATGCTTGAATTTGTTCTGTCTGATAGATCCAGCGCATTTGCTCCTCCATATAAGCTCAAACTTATTCTCACTGTGGTGGAGTCGTGAGCGAGCCTCGTGAAAGTGTGCAGCAGTATACTGAGGCAGCGTATTCGCTTCCAAGAGAAAGCTTTCAAAGCATTTTGAATTAGCAGCTATAACAGACACAGTGAGCCCTTATTTAGGTTAAACCTGATCTTTTTTAAGTCATAATAATTATGAAATGGCTGACTGTCATGTATTGAAAATGGATGTAACTTTTAATTTTTCCGATTATGTTATGAGCCGTCAATAAAATTTATCTATCACAACAGGCGCAAATGTGATGGCAGATTTGGAATGTGTGGATGTTTTTGCCCTAGAAAACATCTTCAGATAATTCTCAATGACCTACCTTGATGTAATATGGACGATAAAAAGCATTGCTCAGTGAGAATTCACTGAATGTCAGACATGGAAGCTGGATGGATTCATACTCGCAAGGCAAAATCACCATCAGGCGGAAATTGGCGGTATATCACAGATAGGCGGTTCTAATTAACTGCAAAATGTGGGCAATTAAGGGGATTTGTGAAAGAGACATGACGTGCGTCCGTAACTACAGAGGATATGGGAAGATCGAGAGCGTAGAGATGATGTGTTAGGTGAGCAGATCCAGATACACTAAGCGTGGAGGTCCCATTTTATATATATATTATATATATTATATATATATATGTGTGTGTGTGGTGTGTGTGTGTGTGTGCACAAATAATATCATTATCTTGTGAAAGTATGAAGCAAATTGTAGAAAGTCAGTAGGCACTTCTTTTTTTTAATCTGGTGATCTGAGGTGAATTTACCCTCGTGAAAAAAGTACATGTGGCAACAGATACATAATTTTCTGCAAAGTGATACAAATTTTTCAGAAGATGGGGGAAAGCAGGTAGTTCAGACTTACTGTTGTTGCTGACTGGAAAAGACTCGCTGGCCCTCATGGTCTCGTTACCGCTGTCTGCCAACGTCCTCTTCTTGGTACTTTTCCGCGTACTGATGCGGATGATGCCCCGCACCAATCGACACTCGGCCTCTTGCTCATCCATCTGGTGCTCTTCTGCAAGTGAATTGATAAGATGATTGATTGCCTTGCTCTTCTTCAGAAACACAGAGTCTGAGGTGCACCTGGCCAGCTCTTCAATCTGGTATTCAGAATAGAGCTGTAGCAGCTTCTTAGTGATCAGCGAGTCCACATCTTCAATGCCGTCCTCCCAGTCATCACATGTCATGGTGTAGTGGAAGCTGGGGTGGCTGGGCTGCGTCTGACCTCCAGGGACAAACGCTGGACTTTTGGCTTCATCATTCAAATACTCTCTTGGACTTTGTACTCTGACTCCAGCAATGTGGACATCCTCCAGCCACTCTGTCCCCTCCTCCCCTTTGTTGTCTCCTGGGTTCACGGCTCGAAGGCTCACCTTCTCCGGCTCTCTGTGGAGCTCTCGCTGGGCACCAGGCACGGAGCGAGGACAGAGCGCTGGCAGACCCTGTACAGGCCACAGGTCAGCACGCTGCACAGAAAAGTCCGACAGCTACTCGGAAAGGTGCAAGGGCTGCAGGAATTTGGCGCCGCGGAAGCAGGGACAGCGGAGCCAGGAATGAAGCCAGTGATCTCAGACGTATTGGGGATGTGTAGGGTCTTTTATAATGGCGGCAGCTCTATTGTGGACTCTCCGATGGTAGATGCTCTGCAGAGATGGTAGTGGCGTCCTCGTGATCTTTGATGCGGTCTTCACTACTCTCTGCAGGCGTTTGCGGTCATTCACCGTTGAGCTGCCATACCACGTAGTAATCGAGGTGGTGAGAATGGACTCAATGATGCAGCTGTAGAAGTTGCTGAGAATCTTGGGTGACATGCCAAATTTCCTCAGCCTCCTCAGGAAGTACAGCCGCTGCTGAGCCTTCTTTACCACCTGTGGTGTTGAGTGTCCAAGTGAGGTCACTACTGATGTAGACCCCCAGATATTTAAAGCTGCTCAATACAATTGGCAAAGTGGTTCAATACTGCCTTATTGCTTCATTTGAGCATCACTAGTAAGCAGGTCAAAGTCAGTATTTTTTATTTATTTAATTAGTTTCTGTGCATTTGTGTTGTGTTGTGAATGCAATACAGGTGATCCATTAGGTACATTAATAGTTTATAAATATATAATACAGCAATAAACTGACTATTAATTCTGTGATTTGCTGTTTTGATAAAGATGATCATGTTGGGATTTTGTGTTTATTTTTGTGCATTTTTTTGTGTTGTGAACACAATACGAGTGAGCCATTAGCTCAGTTAACAGTTTACAAATATAATAGAGATAAACTGTGACGGTCAGACTCAGGGTTGAACAGAGGATCCTTTGATATAATAACATAATATTACAAAAATAACTGTTTTAATGGAAATATGATTAAAAATTAGTACATATTTTCTAAATCAATAGATCAACATAAAATAACACTTCAGACATTTATACTGCAACAAGACTTAAAACGTTAATTTTTGTCTATTCCTCGCACCAGTGTAACTTTTTGCTTCCACTTCCAGTAAGAACTACTAAGAAGTAGGTCCACTAAAAAGTAGAAAATGTATTTTTCTACTTTTATTTTTACTGTGCTAACAGAGCTGAGTCACGTGTGTTGTGGAGTAACACTTACTTCCTAACTATAACGTCTACTGTTTATGTGACTAACTATAACGTTTAAACATTAGAGTATGTGTAAGTGCTTAATTTATTTGTAGTAGTACATTAGCTGTTTGATGAGCTGTGCTCAGCTACATTAGCATTAATTTAGCACCACGCTAACCTACCTCTTGTACGCCTCCTTCGTGTTGTTGCGCCATAACGAGCAACATGCCATCATACTTCTCGTCATCTGCCATTCTGCTAAAAATTAAAAATAACTAATGCACACAAAAATGTATAAATGACAAGCAAAAATATGAGGCCGCGCTGCGGGAATCACGTTTCTCATTTCCTGGATACAAACCCCGCCTACACCTGATTCGACCAAACAACGATAGTGATTTTTAAATGACAGCTACGATATCCAATGAAATGAAAGCTTTTTGCTCAAGGCCGGATTGGGGCGCTTTACAGAAGAGAATTTTCTAGACATATTAAATTATGATATAACATAATATTACAAAATAACTGTTTTAATGGAAATATGATTAAAAATTAGTACATATTTTCTAAATCAATAGATCAACATAAAATAACACTTCAGACATTTATACTGCAACAAGACTTAAAACATTAATTTTATTGTCTTTTATATATATATGGTTTTTAATTGTTTTTATTTTAATTGTTGACTGTTTGTTGAGTTGGCCTGACGACTGGTCACCTTACTGGTTCTGGTCCGCTGATTTGGACTTTGCCCTTGTGAAGTGCCTTTGTGTTGTGATTTTGTGTCTATAAATAATCTGAACTGGACACTGAATTCAAGAACAACTTTCATCACTTTGCAGTCATACTCATTCATCGTCGTGGCAACCCCTCAGCAGCCAGGAAGATCATCTCTTGATCGATTCCAGGACGGGATGGTGGACACAGAGAAAATCTCCATCCAGGGTTGATCTAGAGACACCTGTATGTGGGTTTGTTTAATGTGGGGATGGAGTTCCACGCAGACACACCGTCCTTCACAGATCCTTAGTCTGGTCCGGTGGCTGGGAAATCCCAGATGACTGGGGCCTAAGGACCTGCTGTGACCTTCATCTGCCTTCTCAGCCATCACCTCCTCCCCCTGATGTGCTGTTGAGGACTTTGTTTCACCAGAGTCCCTTCAGCCATCTCGTCTTCAGGGTTCCTGTTGGGTCTTCATGGTTACCACAGCGGCCACGGGGCACATAAGGTCCCCACCGTATTCCACCCCCACAGCCAATCCTCTGCTTGATCCGACACCCAGGTGACACGACGTGGACGAGGGGTTAGCTTTGTCTACAATTACACAAAAACCTGCTCAAATGCCTGCCTACATGTACTTTCCATACTGTCCCAACTTTTTCTGGTTGGAGTTGAATGTAAATATAAAGACACCTTACAGCTGCAGTGTGCAGGATTTAGGGGCGTTCTGAATAAAATGTAACATTCTTACCTTTTTTGTTGATTCCTATTTATACCAATCGATGATGATCTTAGATTGACCCCTGACAGAATGCATTCTGCAACCTCACCACCAGATGGCACTAAAGCCTTCACATTGTAGTTTATGTAATCCAATTTTTTGTAGTTGTTGTTTAAACCCTCTCTTTGTTTATATTGCTCCAGTCAGTGTTGCCAGATTGGGCCGGTTTTGAATTTTATTTTGTGTGTAAAAATAGAATTGGAGAGGCCAACAAAGTTTTTTCCCCCAGTAGGTTTTAAAACTAATCTGAAGCGAAACCCAGTCTGATGGGTCATGTGACTCTTGGTGCCATCTTGGTTCCAAAATAGTGTTGGCTGTTAATCTGTCTGCATGTAAATCCAGCTATTTTAGTTATTTATTCACTGAAAATGGCGGGTTGATGTGCATTTGGAGGCACAAATAGACACAACAAGGGCTTCAAGATGTACAGATTCCCTTCAGATCCAAACCGAAGACACATTTGGGAAAATAAAGTCAGCTGTGTGGGATGGAAGTGACTTCATCATCAAAGCTTTGAGAGGTACATTTAATGTTCAGTCCCATGTACAGTAAAACTCACCTAAACCGTCATCGTATAAACCAGATATTCACAGTCACCGGACAAAAAAGTCCCAATGTTTTTTTTTGTATTGTTTTCCGTGTAATAAACACTATATTTAACGGATTTTGAATAACGGTTTTCGCTCACATCGGATAAAATGTCCCATCTGACTGCAATGTATTACCATTAAAACCCCAATTATGTGGGACCAGAGTCATTTCCGTGATTAAAAGCCCGACTGTTTATTTTTTTCATGCTGTGTTCTGACTGGAACCCGCAGCCTGACGTGCACCTGTTAAATCAAACACAAAAGGCTGTGATTTGACACTTTGCTGCTTTCACTCCTTCTCTCCTATCATAACAGTCTTTACAGTGTGCAAACTGATTAAAAATGGACCAGAAAAGTTGCAACTTTAGTCGCCTCTTTGATTTAGAGGCGATGATTGTACAAAGAAAAGCCTGTTGAAGGTCAAATTAATAAAGCATGATCCAGAGACTGAGAACTTTAAAACTGTCACACACGTCACTGCATGACACAGAGTTACAGAGCAGCAGCTGCATAAATCAGGCTTTAAATAATTAAATAAATCATAAATTGCACATTTATGTAAATTTGATAGCTTAACTATTTTATATTTACTTCCATAGCACCTGTACCTGGATGTGTTGCTGTATGTGGTTAAATGATTAAAAAAATGTTGAAACCATGAAAGGTTCATTTAGTAGTTCAGTGCAGTTGGAACCAAAATGGCGCCGTGTTCTGAGTTTATGTCACTCTCAGTTAAGACAGTCATCATCAGGTGTATCTGGCAACACAAAGCTGACTTGATTTGCTGCCCCTTTATTTTTATTTTATTTTTTTTAAACAGGGGGTAACAGACAGAAAAGGCATTGTATGATTGTTGCAATGATTTCTGTGTGAATACAAATGTCAAGAATGCTTGTGGAATGTGTGGAAAAGGTGCTGCAAAAAACTGTGATACAGGCAGGGAAGCAAATGGCCTGGTCACAGGTCCCCATGTGTACCCCAGGCCCTACGAGGTCAACATCAAATTAAATACACAATGGCTGAGCTGGTGTTGATCAACGCTGGCAGGTGCATTGAGGCTCTGGATGAGAACAGGTGGTTTGATTTTGGTTAGGATCAGTCAACAATCAAGCTCAAAGCTCCAAGTTAAATTTACAGCCCCATAATACATCAAAAATTAATTTTGTGCAAACGCCTTCAGATATTTTAATTGTAGTAATGTGCGCTTTGAAAAGCAAAAAGCACCGAGCCTTCCACTGTCACTCAGTACGGTGAACTTTGACTCCCTCACGCGGCTAAAATGTGTCGAACAACAAACGCCTCCTGCTGTGGTTTCACTTTATTGACTTTATTGTTTTTGCAGCAGCACGCAGACACTCAGGAATAAAGGAAATAAGAGTGACAAAGACATAAAACAGACAAAAAAATACAACACATTCCATTTAGTGAAAATCCCAAGCCTCAAATTTATTGTTTAAAAACACTTTTGCAGAAAATAAAATGGTCAAATATTATTATTGCTTTAGCTTGTATGGTTCAACAAGGCTGCGGTCTCGACAGTTGTGCTATGACACCACACACACACACACACCACACACACACACACACACACACACACACACACACACACCACACACACCACACACACACACGCGTTGTATTTTAGACTCTTTGGTTCCAACCAGAACAACCAGTTTCCCAATAATTTAAATGAACCACCACAGTTACACCAAGTTCCCAGCACACTTCAGTGTGTGTGTGTGTGTATATACGAAATGTGCTTTTCAAGACTTACAAAAAGGACTTCATTACTTAGTTTGTACAAAAACACTAAAAGTGGAGCACAAATATCAAGAAGGCAGAGTGGAGAAACTACACAGCACTCGTACCTCTGCCACGACCCCACAGACACTCTGATCGGTCTGTAACTGAGCTGTAGTGCAGGCAGGGGGCGCTGTACTGCTCATGTCCTAATGTTGAAATTAATGAGATTCTAAGAAAATAATTTGCATCAAAATAGAATCGACTGACCAAAGGCCCCAAAAGTCCCTGAGCCAAGCAGTTGTTGGTACCACTTCAGGTTAACACTTCAGCCTCAGTGTATGATGCCCTACACAAAATGTATGGTGGCCATCCAGGGTGGCAGCTACAACCAGACAGGGGTCACTGAGGGATTACACAGGGGTCAGAATTTAAAAATCCACATTATTTGTTTGATCACAGGGATTTCATCAAAGTTATATATATAACTTATGTAGTTATGGGGTAAAAAACAACAACAACAAAAAAACAACAAAAATAATAAGAGGGAAATATGTTTCCCACCCAGTTCAAACAAACAACATGCTTTGGTCTCAACAGCTAGTTCATGACAACTGTAGGGGCGCAGGTGAACTTTTTGATTCAAATAAACCATCAGTTAAAGTTATTTTAAACCACAGGCTTATGAATATTTAGGAGCATTGTCATTTTGAGTGACAGCTAATGTCCAAAGTCCTGCTAGTGGAGGACACTAGCTAGCTGTTGAGAACTCGACTGTGTTTGTTCTTATAAATACCTGAGATAATGTGGTTTGCTGTATGGTTAATTGTACTAACAGGCCACTGAAGAAGACAGTGCTCCGGTATTTCTGTTGAATGAAATTTTTGTATTATTTATTATGTTAGTACTAATTAACAGGTACCTTGGTTATATTGAGGTAATATGTAGCATATGAGACAACACAGTTTTAAAAAATCCCACCCTAGCTAACGAACCTAGGTTAGACTTTAGCCACCTTGACACTTGCACAAATTTGGTGGCTTTAGCCTGTTTGGTAACTTCAGAATGGGGCGTGTTTGGGCTTCTTTTGTCCCGCCTAGTTCATGCCAGTTTTGCTCAACCTCTTTACCCATTTATAGGTTGACTAGTGCGGTCAGGTAGTCAGGCACTGCCAAGATGGCGGCATTTGGGAAAAACCCATTTGAGTTTTCTACTGAGAGGTAAGCATGCTAACCATATGCACCGCCCATGGGCCGACCTCTCGAATAAATCCATTCAGGTTAATTCCTATTTATGTTTCTTGAGATACTCTGCAAACAAACAACAAAGCCAAAAGCATAACCTCAGTGGAAGAGCCATCAGAGAGCCACTGGACTCACCAACGTTACCAACGGCAACCACGAGCTGATAAGGAGCAGAATAAACTCTGGCAAACGTCCCATCACAACCTGAAAACAAACAACGTGCTTTCACTTTATGACTCATGTCAGAGAAGTGACTTGACATTTCAGGTTAATGATGGACATTTTCCGGCAGCTCCGTCCATAGTCAGTGACAAGAAACGACACGACTTCCCACTTACTGTTCTGGTATTTGGGGGGGGTCAACTTCTACCACAATTTAACTTTTAATGACAAGGAATTCAGGCTTCTTTATAATAAAATGATACCTTACAACTCACAATGAAATTAAATCTCAACATGATTTAAATTAAATTAAAATATCAAAGTCAAAATACTGGAATTGGTGTTGTATAAAGATTTGCCCCGATAGTATTAAACTACTTAAATCATCACGTCTACAGCTGGTTTTATTGAGAACAGGTCAGTAGACGGACAGAGAATACGTATTGGACTTCATTTCTAGACTGTCCCCAGTTCAAGGCCATCCATTTCCATTCTCCATGTACATCTGGAGCTGCGTCAGGAAGACCATCCGGTGTATACTTGTGCCATATCAAGGCTCAGATTCATGCTAGTCAATGTGGCAAAACTGGGAAATGACCAGAGCACTTTGTGGTGAATCTATAAAGAGTAGGGTCTTCTCAAAAACTAAGTGCCGCGCAGGAAGACACAAGTGAGGGAAGCCAACAAGACACCCATGACAACTCTGAAGGCGTAATGCAGTCTCTCCAGAAATTAACAATGCCAGGAGTTCAACAAATATACATCAATACTACATCTCTCTGTCTATATAAATATATATCTCTCTAGCCCTGAGATAGACTGGCATCCTGTCCAGGGTGTACCCTACATCACACCCTGTGACCACTGGGATAGGCTCCAGCACCCTGTGACTGGAGTAAGCGGGTATAGAAAATGGATGGATGAATAAACAGATCTCTCTTATACCATATTGATAGAAGATAAGATAAACTTTACTGTTTCTGTACTCTGGCAAAATAACTTCATTCTGGATAAATAAACAGTGAACACTTTTTATTTATTATTTTTACCATAAGTACAAGTTCATGCCAAATGAAGGCATTTCTACAAGATGTTTGACATAATTGCACATAACTCTGAATAACTCTGTTCATTATGTATGTAAAGGAGGCCAGCAGGTGTCACTGTGCAGATGTAGTTAGTAAAACCTCACTCGCAACTGCTCAAAAGGATTCTCTGGTCACAAGGCCAGAGCCCTGGGTTTTAGCCTTCTGGTTAGAGAGTCCGACTCCCATGCAGGAGATCGTGAGTTCGGGTCCCGAGGGGAGCGAATGGGCAGAGTCATAACAACACAATGCAGAGTGCAGCCGCTACATGTATTCATCCTGCAGAAGGGGGAGGAGTTATACAGTCTGATTCTGTGCTGCACCTCAGCGGTCTCAGTCTGTGGCTGAAGGTGCTCTGACAGGACGTCAGTGCCGCATGCAGGGGTGGGAGGTGCTGAGTGAGCAGTTTCCTCAGCATCCTCCTCTGACACCTTCACCACGGACTCCAGCTCCACCCCCCAGGACAGTCAGCTCTCCTGATGAGCTTGTTGAGTCTGTTCATTGTCAGCTGCCTTCAGCCTGCTGCCCCAGCACACTACAGCATAGAAGATGATGCTGGAGACCACTGATATTTCTGCAGACACTGACAGATCTGAGCCTCCTGAGGAAGTACAGTCGTACAGTCCCAGTCCAGTTTGTTGTCTGTGTGGACACCCAGGTACTTGTAGTAGTCCACAATGTCCACCTCTGTTCCATTGATGTTAACTGGGTTTGGACGGGTCTTACAGTAGTGTTCAGAATCATAGTAGTGCTATGTGACTAAAAAGATTATCCAGGTTTTGAGTATATTTCTTATTGTTACATGGGAAACAAGGTACCAGTAGATTCAGTAGATTCTCACAAATCCAACAAGACCAAGCATTCATGATATCACACTCTTAAGGCTATGAAATTGGGCTATTAGTAAAAAAAAAAAGTAGAAAAGGGGGTGTTCACAATAATAGTAGTGTGGCATTCAGTCAGTGAGTTTGTCAATTTTGTGGAACAAACAGGTGTGAATCAGGTGTCCCCTATTTAAGGATGAAGCCAGCACCTGTTGAACATGCTTTTCTCTTTGAAAGCCTGAGGAAAATGGGACGTTCAAGACAGTGTTCAGAAGAACAGCGTAGTTTGATTAAAAAGTTGATTGGAGAGGGGAAAACTTATACGCAGGTGCAAAAAATTATAGGCTGTTCATCTACAATGATCTCCAATGCTTTAAAATGGACAAAAAAAAAAAAAAAACAGAGACGCGTGGAAGAAAACTGAAAACAACCATGAAAATGGATAGAAGAATAACCAGAATGGCAAAGGCTCACCCATTGATCAGCTCCAGGATGATCAAAGACAGTCTGGAGTTACCTGTAAGTGCTGTGTTAGAAGACGCCTGTGTGAAGCTAATTTATTTGAAAGAATCCCCCGCAAAGTCCGTCTGTTAAATAAAAGACATGTGCAGAAGAGGTTACAATTTGCCAAAGAACACATCAACTGGCCCTAAAGAGAAATGGAGGAATATTTTGTGGACTGATGAGAGTAAAATTGTTCTTTTTGGGTCCAAGGGCCGCAGACAGTTTGTGAGACGACCCCCAAACTCTGAATTCAAGCCACAGTTCACAGTGAAGACAGTGAAGCATGGTGGTGCAAGCATCATGATATGGGCATGTTTCTCCTACTATGGTGTTGGGCCTATATATCACATACCAGGTGTCATGGATCAGTTTGGATATGTCAAAATACTTGAAGAGGTCATGTTGCCTTATGCTGAAGAGGTCATGCCCTTGAAATGGGTGTTTCAACAAGACAATGACCCCAAGCACACTAGTAAACCAGCAAAATCTTGGTTCCAAACCAACAAAATTAATGCCTCGCAGATGTGAAGAAATCATGAAAAACTGTGGTTATATAACTAAATACTAGTTTAGTGATTCACAGGATTGCTAAAAAAGCAGTTTGAACATAATAGTTTTG
This sequence comes from Thalassophryne amazonica, assembly GCF_902500255.1. Classification (NCBI taxonomy): domain Eukaryota; kingdom Metazoa; phylum Chordata; class Actinopteri; order Batrachoidiformes; family Batrachoididae; genus Thalassophryne; species Thalassophryne amazonica. The sequence goes on from NC_047122.1 coordinate 66,766,450, forward strand.
AGTTTGTAGCATCAACAGCAGATGCTACTATTATTGTGAACACCCCCTTTTCTACTTTTTTTTACTAATAGCCCAATTTCATAGCCTTAAGAGTGGGCATATCATGAATGCTTGGTCTTGTTGGATTTGTGAGAATCTACTGAATCTACCTTTCGCTTCATGGTGAAATACAACAGAGAAGAATTTGCATTCAAGAAAATAGGTCACATCCAGGTTTGTGAGGTCTGACAAACAGCTCTCCACTGACAGCCTCAAAAGTCCTTCAGTTGTCCGAGTGTGTTGGTGGCTTCCCTCACTATTCAGCTTTGTGCACGTTCACTTGCAAAGTTGCTGAATTTTTGCCAACTGCCTGCTTCAAACACATTTAAAATTTAGCACTGTAATATTTGATTTCTTTATGATGGATGTAAAAGAAGACAGACATATTCAGTGACTTGGACATGTTCATGTATTCATCTTATCCAAAGATGTTATGTGATGTCACCATTTCGGCTTTGCTATTTTTAGTGAATTTTATGTTGTAGAGATGTATTTTCATTATGAGTTTAAAAGGCCAAAAGAGGAAATACTCTTTTCATCAACTTAGACAACATGCAGTGCTTGAGAGGAGATACAACTGTGAATTATTTGACATTTGAGTGATACTGTAGATACAGCCCATCAATGATGTCACACAACTGACAATCAGCTTCTGAAAAACACAATTAAAACAAAACCCTCTGTTTTAAAACCATATTTTTATTCCTTCTTGGAATCTAACGTACTTACAAAAACGCATTAAACTCCAATTAATGAGATCAGAATTTTCCAACTTGTAGTCGTACTCGAACATGTCAAATGATCAATCCCCAACTTTTAAACATTACCCTTGAATTACTAACAGTAAATATACAATACATAATACAAATTCAACGAGCCAAAAGCACTGAATATAACCTAAAAAAAGAAAAAGAAACACACTCCCCCCAATCTATTTTTTAAAGAGCAAACACATGAAGGATGTATGTGCAAACCTACAGCATATTTAACAGGGGTGGAACAACACGTCAGGTACTGCGATGATCATATCTTGTGTCCTGTATTGCATTGTCACATATCGTTTTTGAAATGATTATCGTGACACCATGAAACGTCGACTACAAGAAAGAACGATCTCTTGCAGAAGAATCATAAGTTAGTTATAAAACATACAACATCTTTATAAACATAGATCTCATTTCCATTAGACTGTGTGTCACTCTAGTTTCATGCTGTGGAGGCGTGGCCAGACCCTCAATGCAAGAGGTGTGGCCACACCCCCCGAGTCTGCTGTCTGTTTTCTGAGGCAAAAAGAAGAAAACAGCGAACCATAACTGGAACTGGTTAATTTACCTTTTTTCTTCCAAAACATGGACCTGACAGGAAAGTGTACAGATATGTGTTTGTGTGAATCACTGTCTCGAATGAGATCAGTGCACATTTGAGTTACACAGAAAAACACTACCAACTATAAACTGATGTTTTATATAATTAGGTGAAATTTCAGGATGTGATGGTCGCCGAAATAGCAACACTGCGGAACACACACACACAAATCTTCAAACCGCTTAGTCCAATTAAGGGTCGCAGGGGGTTGGAGCCTATCCCAGCAGTCATAGAGCGTGAGGCGGGGTATACCCAGGACAGGACGCCAGTCTGTCGCAGGGCCACAAGCAGACAAACAAACAGTCACACCCACATGCACACCTACGGACAATTTAAAGATTCCAATCCACCTAACCTACATGTCTGTGGACGCGGGAGGAAACCGGAGCACCCGGAGGAAACCCACGCAAACATGGGAGAACATGCAAACTCCACACAGAAAGACCACAGGTGGGAATTGAACCCATGACCTTCTCACTGTGAGGCAACAGTGCTAACCACTAAGCCACCATGCTGCCCACACTGCAAACAATGATTTCAAATTTTAACAGAGTGACGTTTTATGAGACGCCGTCATTTGCACAAAAATAAAACAAACTTAAAATGGACAGAATATTGGAGGGAGTCTGGCTCAACACGTCACACAACAGTGTGTGTGTGTGGGGGGGATAATACCAATTATGTGACAAAAAAAGAAGAAGAAGAAGAAAAACCCCAGCGTCACTTTTCCTTCATGGATGATGTCGAGTTTGGGCCCCTTCACACACAGTACGACTAAGTACAACTCAGGGTGTGTCACAGCAAAAAAGCTCTTATGAGTGAACCACAAAAACATTGCGCCGTCGGGCAGGCGTGCACAATCCCGGTGCGACGGTTCGTGCATGCAACACTATCTTTCAAGCAGGAACACAGTGTGAGCAGCTGCACCACATCACACTGCTGATGTGGAGTACAATAAAATAAAAACCAGCTGTATAATTAGTGAATATCACTGGGTTCATATAAATAATACATAAAAGGGGACGCAATACAGAACCCCGCGGTTAAATAACCCTGGTTAAAAAAAAGTCACACACGGGATTCAAACCCATAAGCTCTGATTACCAGATGGAAACATTACCACTGCCCTACCATCGCTGGCCTGTAAGTAGTGCGGAAAAATGCCTGAAATCAACAAAGACATGAAAGAGGTATGCTGTGTCCAGCTGCTGCAGCCCGGCGCAAAGGCAAAAGATGTTTTATGTATTTCCATGTGAGGCCAGCAGGGAGAGACACGCTCCTCACGGAGGAATGTTGTGAGTTCATGTCCTTCAAAACACGGAACGTGCACTCCGGAACATGTGGGACATCCAGGAGCAGAGATCTTTACAGCCGTGGCTGTGAGCAGACACGCCCACCCTGTTATGTGATCATCCATTTTCGTTATTTGTTATGTAATTGCGTATGTAGGTATTGTTGTAATTATTTACATAACTGTCCTGGCGGTGGTGGTCTGTGTTTGTAATGTGAGCACTGAGCTGTCATCCAGCTGTCAGTGTGCTGTGATCAGCTGACACGCCCCTCCCCGTGCTGTGTGTGATCAGACCTTGCCTGTCCGGACGCCATCTGATCAGATCTGTACATACATATAGCATTTTATGCATGTGTGCCCCCCCCCCACGGCACGCCAGATGGTTGTGGGGGAAGTGGGGGTGCGACACACGCCACACGTGTGCGACATGTACCACAAGTGTGTTGCTTTTGCAACTCACACTCTTGGGGGCACTTAGACTTCACATCCAGCTCGACAGTGATTGCCTGCTGACTGTTTTCATGATGATAGTACGGACTGGCCACACATTTTCTAAGTGCCATGTGAGCGGTGTTAGATGTTCGCATGTGTCAGCTGGAATTTGGCCGACACCTGCCGCGAGAGGGTTCGATGGGCTTTCACAGCACACACCCTGTCTTACAGCTGCTGGTGTGCGCAAATATTGTCGCACAAGGCAAGGGTGTACAAGGCAGCTACGATTTTACACGTTTTGCATACGATTCCTGCTTCATGCACAATTCAACCAAATTTACACTATGTGTGAAGGGGCCCTTAATCAGGTAAGAAGATGGTGAATCCTGCCTGCAGGGTGAAACTCCTCAATCAGGCCATCCTTCAATTATCAACTAAATATTTATCAACTATAATATCTGTACACACAGTCCTGAGTTCAATGATTCCTTCAGACAATGTGACTTTTTTTTTGTTTTTTTTTCCCACAGCACAGCTGTGTTTGCTACAAAGAAGCTGACGATGGCAGCAAGCTTTCAGTGTTTGTGACCTTCAGGACACCACGTGTAAGATTAGACCACAGATTACCAGCGAGGAGCACCAATCACGTTGTCACATCAGAGTGAAACAGCGGGACACCTGAAGAATTCGACTTTGAGTGAGAGGGCGAGTTCGCCGTTGGAGAACGAGAGCTATGACCTGAAAAACCAAACCGGACAGAAAAAAGTATATATGTATCAACAGGTTAATTAATCTGAACTTATCTGTTTAAACTGGGGAAAAAAAACCCAAACATAAAACATTCATGTTGCTTGCTAGATCCACAATGTTTTCACTGCACCTAGAATCCTTCCAAATTTACATATGACGCTTTGATTTATAAATCATCATTATTTAACAATCTGGTCAACTGATGAGGAACAATTAGAAGTGTATTTGTGGCATTTAGGGCCCTGTCCCACTGGGGAGAGGATTAATTGCGCATGAATTGAGTATACAAATTGCGGGCGTTCGTTGTTGTCCGCAACAAAAATGGCCAAAAATGACAAATGTCCCACTATGAATTACAGATATATTAATAATATATAGCGAATATATGATGAACAACCACGGTTATATAACACATGTAGTGAGGAAACTGATCCGACACATTGAGATTATCACAGCAGTATTACGGGTGTATTACGAATGCATCACGCACGTGTTGCGTGTGCACGGCATCTGCATTGCGGTCATAAAAGAAGCGCACTCGGGCCGTCGGCATCACTATTCACACCAACAATACAGCCTCTGGAGCATTTGCTGGACTCGGACAAGTTGATCACAGAGTTAATGTTCATTTTGTCATGCGAGGGTTAACTGTTCATGAGTTTGGGGAGCCGGAGATGGGAAGCCGCTTGGGGTGTGAGATGGTGTTTTTTTTTTTCTTTTTTGAGAGTGTCACAGAAAACAGACTCCAGTGTGAGCCGTGGCTAAACAGCAACACTTCCTTTTGTTGGTGTTAAATAAAAGTCCTGGATTGCAGCAGCTACGTCTTTGTGGATTTACACAGCCGGACCGGCACTGACTGGCAGGTATGTCGCTTTCTGCCACACTTTGGGTTTACGTGACATGTTTGTTATGCATTCACAGATTGTCCACAAATCAGATGTAATAAAAAAGCTTTATTCGTGGCCAGTTTGTATGCATTTGCTACAACATATTTTAGTTTGTGATGTGGACATGATAGGCACGATATATATCTGTTTTACACACTGTCCCGGTCCGCTGCGGACATGCGTGCCTCTGCGGATGATCACGGACATGTTCGGATGACGGTCGACTCATATAGGCATGTTACACGGATATTGCAGATGTTTGGTGAATATGGGCCAATTTTGTGCGCAATCCATACGCAAATCCTCCTAAACGCCAGTGGGACAGGGCCCTTACGTGTTCTCATAACTTGGAGCTTCTTCCAGATTAGATGGATCAACATCATAGAGTTACTAGGCAACAGGACACGAGGGAATGAAGACGCTTTGGCACATAGGTAAGTTGGATAATGACTAAGGTATCCTGGTGTTTCTCTGAAAATTATCTTCTGATGCCACTTATTAGGAAAACTGCAGCTACTACTGTCAAGCTGTGTTGGTACATATGCTTCAGCGTCACAATGACTTCCTGACTTTCAATCTCTCATTATATAGAGTACACTTCAGGTCCAGTGGCCTAAGGCTTTGGTGCTGTGGATCACCACCACTACGCCACGGTACGAGAAACCCTGGACACTCTGACGGCAACTCTAAACATTTTAGATTGGACTTCAGAGTGGGATATTCTGCAACAATCAAGTCAATTATCTAAAGCTGGGCAGACACTGTACGATATTTTCAATCGGCTCCAATTCAAACTGTACGACAAAACTGCATGGTGTAAAAGTTCAGAGCGCACGATTTATGTTCTCACACTATACGGCCCGATGCTCTGATGCGATCTGACTGCTCACATTGTACGTTCAAAAACCACACATCAGACTCGTGTTTCTGGAAGCAAAACGTAAACAGAAGCTTTTTTTCCCCAAACTTTATTTACAATAACTCTCGATGGGAGACATCAAATTTTTAACAACAACAACAAAAAACAATACACGTCTTTACATGAGTTGAAGAATAAGGGAGAAAAAGAAACAGAAGCTGCTCTCCCAAAGCATGGTCACTGTTTATGCTCTCTCCAGTTGGACGCTTGTAGCGCTGCTTCAACAGCGTGATACGCTCACGATGGCCAACCAGAATATCAAACAGGTTTGATTTTCATCCGACCATACGACTGCCGATCAGGATGTGGTGGTGAGAGGTTAAACGTAGCTCGTTACTTCATGTATACTACACGATGCAGGATGTGCGATTAAGATGAAACTCGGCACGATCCAAAAAATTCTCGCACGAGTGAAAAATCGGCTCAAAAAGGGCCAAAACTCGCACAGTGTAAACCCAGCTTAACCTTAATCCACTGAAACATTTAAAGTGTTCAGTGAAAATCACACCAAAAAAGGCCTGAACTGAAGACAGATGCAGTAGAAGCTTGACACCACATCACCAGGTAAGAAGGCCACTGTCTGGTGATGTCCACAGCCTGCAATGACTAAAATAATAATATCATGATCTATGATTATACAAAATACCCTCAAACCTGAATGTCTGCAGCATTTGACTTCGATAACCTGTTTTAGGAAAACCTGGTCAGTGAGTCAATACCTGCAGAGTTCACTATCGGTCAGTCAAGTGAAGACCATCACCACAGAACCCCCTCAGATCCTGCATATCAACCACCCAGGCAGGCAACAGGTCCATCCCCACCTCTTGAAAGTAGCCATCTATCTGACACAGCCAGCTGCCACCTTCGGCCTTCTCCAGTAGGTGGGGTCCTCAACACTGAGGTACCTGTGTGCCAGATTATGTTCAGAGACACACAACCACATGGTCAACATGTCATAGCTGATGTTCCCTGACCAACCAAGTGATACTCCATATCTGAATCACCCTCAGTAACCCTCCATTTGACACAAAGTCATTCCAAGGATCCTCCAAAGACACCGAGTTCCAAAGACATCTAGTCATTAGGTCACTGGTTAGTGTCCAAGTCTTACAACTATACAGTAAGAGCCGTAGCCCCAGGATATTAAAAACGTGGCCCTTCATTCTCCTGCAAAGATATCGGCTTCACCAAACACCTGTATTACTCAGTGAGTATCAGTAGGATTTGATATTTCATTTTCAGTTAGAGTGGCTGATGAATGGAACAGGATGTGTATTCTTACCTCCATTATTCTTCCACATTTCCCTGGCAAATTTGTCAGATGGGCTTTCTACTGATATCTGGATGTTTGGATTTGATTTGTGGTCATCTTGAAACAGAAAAAGAAAACAAGACTTGTCGACAGAACGTTACAATTCTAATGATTTGTAGGCACAACATATGAAAGAAGGCACCTTTAAATGGACTGCATTTATATAGCGATTTTCCATCTGCATCAGACGCTCAAAGCGCTTTACAATCATGCCTCACATTCACCCCGATGTCAGGGTGCTGCCATACAAGGCGCTCACCTTTAATGAACAAACTAATGTGTACCCAGTTCACAAGGTCAGTCCGTGTTAAATCACCAGAACTCAACAGTTTCCAAAATGCTTCGTATTTTCACTTTAGGCCTGTGCAATATGCTGATATGTATCATATAATGACAGAAACATATCTATCATTTCATTTTACATTGTTTTGTTTGTTTCATGGTGTGCATTTTACAAAAATGCTTGAATTTGTTCTGTCTGATAGATCCAGCGCATTTGCTCCTCCATATAAGCTCAAACTTATTCTCACTGTGGTGGAGTCGTGAGCGAGCCTCGTGAAAGTGTGCAGCAGTATACTGAGGCAGCGTATTCGCTTCCAAGAGAAAGCTTTCAAAGCATTTTGAATTAGCAGCTATAACAGACACAGTGAGCCCTTATTTAGGTTAAACCTGATCTTTTTTAAGTCATAATAATTATGAAATGGCTGACTGTCATGTATTGAAAATGGATGTAACTTTTAATTTTTCCGATTATGTTATGAGCCGTCAATAAAATTTATCTATCACAACAGGCGCAAATGTGATGGCAGATTTGGAATGTGTGGATGTTTTTGCCCTAGAAAACATCTTCAGATAATTCTCAATGACCTACCTTGATGTAATATGGACGATAAAAAGCATTGCTCAGTGAGAATTCACTGAATGTCAGACATGGAAGCTGGATGGATTCATACTCGCAAGGCAAAATCACCATCAGGCGGAAATTGGCGGTATATCACAGATAGGCGGTTCTAATTAACTGCAAAATGTGGGCAATTAAGGGGATTTGTGAAAGAGACATGACGTGCGTCCGTAACTACAGAGGATATGGGAAGATCGAGAGCGTAGAGATGATGTGTTAGGTGAGCAGATCCAGATACACTAAGCGTGGAGGTCCCATTTTATATATATATATATATATATATATATATATATATATATATATATGTGTGTGTGTGTGTGTGTGTGTGCACAAATAATATCATTATCTTGTGAAAGTATGAAGCAAATTGTAGAAAGTCAGTAGGCACTTCTTTTTTTTTAATCTGGTGATCTGAGGTGAATTTACCCTCGTGAAAAAAGTACATGTGGCAACAGATACATAATTTTCTGCAAAGTGATACAAATTTTTCAGAAGATGGGGGAAAGCAGGTAGTTCAGACTTACTGTTGTTGCTGACTGGAAAAGACTCGCTGGCCCTCATGGTCTCGTTACCGCTGTCTGCCAACGTCCTCTTCTTGGTACTTTTCCGCGTACTGATGCGGATGATGCCCCGCACCAATCGACACTCGGCCTCTTGCTCATCCATCTGGTGCTCTTCTGCAAGTGAATTGATAAGATGATTGATTGCCTTGCTCTTCTTCAGAAACACAGAGTCTGAGGTGCACCTGGCCAGCTCTTCAATCTGGTATTCAGAATAGAGCTGTAGCAGCTTCTTAGTGATCAGCGAGTCCACATCTTCAATGCCGTCCTCCCAGTCATCACATGTCATGGTGTAGTGGAAGCTGGGGTGGCTGGGCTGCGTCTGACCTCCAGGGACAAACGCTGGACTTTTGGCTTCATCATTCAAATACTCTCTTGGACTTTGTACTCTGACTCCAGCAATGTGGACATCCTCCAGCCACTCTGTCCCCTCCTCCCCTTTGTTGTCTCCTGGGTTCACGGCTCGAAGGCTCACCTTCTCCGGCTCATCTGTGGAGCTCTCGCTGGGCACCAGGCACGGAGCGAGGACAGAGCGCTGGCAGACCCTGTACAGGCCACAGGTCAGCACGCTGCACAGAAAAGTCCGACAGCTACTCGGAAAGGTGCAAGGGCTGCAGGAATTTGGCGCCGCGGAAGCAGGGACAGCGGAGCCAGGAATGAAGCCAGTGATCTCAGAATCATTTCCATTTGCATCTTTGAGATGAGCTTTGTGGGCTGTCTTTACCACCTGGGGATGATCTTCCACCGGGTCAACACAGCGCTCCTCATAGGACGACCTCTCGCTGCTGCTCCTGCTCGGTCCATGTCTGGAGCTGCCACCAGTGCTGTGTCTTTGGCTCCCAGCGCCACCAGCTGCCATGACTTCTAGGCTCAAACCTCTGGAAATGCATTTGAGCAAAGTTAATTTTAAATGCAGATAAGTCTCATCTTAATATGCCTGAAGAAGCATTACAAAGCAACGTGCTGTTTTTATCAAGTCAATCAATCGTGCAAAACATTAAATCTTTCCTGCAAACAAATGTGAAACTTCTGCCCCCAGGTGGCATGTAAAGTAACCCAGCCAGTTTGCTCTGAAGATGTGCAGGTGTGCAGAAAAAGACACTTCGCTGATGTCAGATCAAATCTACTCATGATTTGGCAAATTTAACCAACATGATGGATTGCAAAAAGGCAAAACAACTCAAACCTACCAGAGTTGGAAAGCTGAAGCTCTGCATTAGTGAGGAGGCAACTTTAAAAAAAAAACAAAACAGTCAGACTGAATACAGAAAGGAGAAGGTGGCCTGGAGCTATCAACAGTCTCAAGGAATGGCCACGAAGATCAAAGGAGTAGGGGTGTAATGATCACAAAACCAACTGCTGGGATTGGATCACAGTTTTTAAGTCACGGATTGGATCATTTTACAGATCACAAAAAAACAAGAGAGACAAATACTGGTGGGCAGGTAACAGTTACAATGATATCGATATAACACTTTTGCAATAAGGCAAAAAGAAGTTTAAAAAGAAGTTGCTCATTCCTGCTTACCCAACCAATCCTATTTTTTGGGTGCCTACGCTAATGACCAATCAGAACGGGCATTTTTGCTGATACAACAATTTCATGGAACCAAAGCTTCTATTGGTTTCAGCGTGAGGACAGATGGCACCAGCTAGCGAGTGTTTATCCGCACAAGCTGTGCATAAAATGATTAAATCGGCTGCTCCCTAGTTTGCACTCGGGGTCACCACAGCAAATCCACGGTGGATCTGCATGTTTACACCGGATACCCTTCCTGACGTAACTCCACATTACATGAAAAAATGATTACTGTCCAAACATACGACTGTGTACTAGCAAGTACCAAGGACGGTGAAGCATTTCCCAGAGGCACCATATGATGAGACACGAGTTTAAAGAGCACCGCCCATCATTTGATCTGAAGCTGTGCCAGATTACAACGCACCATAGCATCGGCGGAGTATCACCGCAATCATGTGATGGTCACTGAACTGGTGGAATCTGGAGTAAAAACAGTCAAGTTGGCATTGTCAGCAGACATATAACATGAAATAAAATTAAAAAAAGAAAAATACATTTTTTCCTGACCTATTAACCCTGTTTTTTTTTGTTAATGGTATAAAAGAAAACAACAATTATCATGATTATTAAATTTTTTTTGGCACAAATACATCTGCCCTCCTGAACAAGCACACCACTTGGAAAAAGTCAGGAAAAGTCATTTTTTTTCCTTCCTCAGAGCTCAGTGGACTCCACCTGAGCTTCAAGTGAAGTGCTCATGACAGCACAAGGAAGAGGCAACAGACACGTTGCCCTGTTATAATTTCTGATGCTTTAGAGAGATTTCTTTCATGTTTAAACCAGAAGTGCACCGAGTCTGCACCGCGCTGCCTCGAGTGGAGCAGGAGGAGGCTGTCTGTCTTTAACAGGCTCCGCTCACATGAACGCGAACTGCGACTCTGCACTGAGATTTATGCAGTTATAATACTTTGAGAGCAACTCACTGTGACAACAAATCTACACTTCACACCATTATGTAAACTGCAATCCACAGGCGTGCCGACCCACGGAGAGCAGCCCACTGTGGATCAACTATGACCCACTGCACCACTAAGAAGGTTTCTATGAAAGCAGCAGGACAGAACAATGTAACCGTGGTGAGGCCTGGAAAATGGTACAAGCTGGAGATGGTGACTTTAATGAACACTTGGAGGTGACGCAGATGATAATGTTCAGATTTCACCTTGGAATGAAAAAGAAAGTCAACAAATGCAACAAACGCATTCAGGCTATAATCAACGTGGGACAGATCAGCAAAAACCTGAGAGAGGAAGGGTACACATGAGGCAGGGAGACGCTGAGGCACAGAGGCCTCGAGCTAGATCAGGCATGGGCAACGAGGGCCGAGACAGTGCAGGTTTTCCTTGCAACCACTCATCTCAACAGGTGAGTTGCTGATGAGCTTCTCCCCTGAAAATAAACACCTGATCTTTAATGAAATCACCTGCTGAAGTGATTGGTAGAAAAGAAAACCTGCAGTGTTTCGGCCCTTCATGGCACATGATTGCCCACCCCTGAGGTAGAAAGACCCTGAGACAGAAAGAATAAGAGGCAGCAAGAATCTCAAGTAGAGATTCTCTGGGACAGAGAGACCCTGAGGCACATAGACCCTGAGGTGGATGGACCCTGGGTATGTGGGGTAAAGAGCACTAGGAATGGAGATACTGAGAAAGAAGAAAATGGGAAGACCCAAGAGGAGGTACTCGGATAATGAATGGATGTGCTGGTGAACTGCAGATGAATTGCTCTTTCAGGGATCAATAAAGTTGTTTGAATCTGAATTTGAAGGAGGATATGCAGGTACAGCAGAGACAGAAGAAGAGGCCCAAGATCTGGAAAAAAGAAACCAAGAAATTACAGCAAAGTGTTCGTTGTAAACCCATTTCCTGTTTTTACATTGTGTCAGTGTTCCATTAAACCAAATATAGTTGATTAAGGCATTTTTTTGATTAACTTAAACCTGATTCACTAAATCAGTGTGTGTTTCCTCTCGCTTTGTTTCACATTGTAGCCCAACTGATACATCGGTTGGACAATAATATCTGGAGATATGAGCCTTTCACAAACATACTACAATATCAGTGTTATTTTTGCTGAGATTAAAAATGTTTATTTTACTAAATAAACAATGCAGAAAAAGTAAAAACAAAAATAAACTTTGGTTGTTGAAAACTGTCATTACAAAATTTGTCCAGCAAAAGGGACTTTGACTGCATTGTTTATTATATTGTCAAGCATGGCTGGGACCCTGTCACCCCTTGGTCATATTAGCTAAAAAAACATAGAGGCAAAGTGACCAGCCACCATTTATTTTCAATCAGAGTGAGTTTTACAGTGTACCTCGGTTTTTTAATTGGTTATATTTATTGCTATTTTAGTAAAGTTTATGTTTCAGCTATATCATATCAAGCTTCAGTTGCATTTCTTTGTCATAAGGGTTTGATAATGAAATGTTAGGAATTATTGCAATTTTTTTATGTATATATCTGCAGATATATTTTTACCATAATTTTTTTCCCTCTGTAATAATGGTATCATTGCCCCAAAAAATCCATATCAGAGGGGCGCTATTTCATATGGGCGGCGACAGAGGAGCAAACAACATGTGCTGCTGCTGAGCACAGGGAGCTGTGCATGTTTTAAACCCAAATCAACACAATGCTTCACTTTAAACACACAATAAGTCTATTTTATTCACACAGATCATCAACAGTGTGTGTCAGTCTCATTGTTTCATAGTGTGGAGCCGACGCAGTGAAAAGAGCCACAGCACCCGCATTCTCGTCTGTTGTTCTGCTGCTCACAAGTAAAGGTCCACTTTTGAAAACATATTAAGGGACATTTTTGCACAGAATAATAATTATCATCAGCAGCAGCAGCAGCATTCTACTATTTTGAATTTTTTTCAAAGTTGTAGAATGGTGTTCACAGTGCATATTGTGGGTATTTGATTTACTGTTTTTAATATTCACAAATTCATAATGCAGTTTGAACCATGTTGACTTTGAAACCAAGTTTAGTTTTTTTTACCTGGTTTATTGTTAACTTCAGAAGTGCAAACATTAAGCAGCTGTGATGGACACAGTATATTTGTTTTCATTTCTTCTTACTCAGCTGGTGAACGGATAGCACATGCATGCAGATGAAAACAGAAAATGTTAAAAGGATAATGTACGTAAATACTGCAATCACTGATTATTTACAGGTGTTGAGACTGCTCGTGTGCACATTGTTGCCTATATGTTGGTGAAAAAGGCCCATTGCTTTTATGACGAGTGAGCCTTTGGCCCACTGGCATTTTTACACAAGAACAACCTTGGGTAGATCTGCCATCAGTGAGCCGTTCTCAAAACATGTTTGACTGTGCACAAAGGAAACAGGTGAGGGAAGCAACATTTACACTACTACAACCCAGAAACCTGATACAGCTCATTTGTTTGCACGTGACACATATCAGATATCCACTGTGAGTATACAATTAGTGAAAAAGATATTCTCAGATCCGATTAAGGCCACATGCACAAACAGAAATAAGTCAGACACGTATCAGATATCTACTATTGTGACTGCCATCTCTATAAAGAGACGGGGATTTCCTTTTCACTGTGACTCATCTCAAGTCCTCACTTGCACAGTTACTGCTACACACTCAAGATGCAACAAGTGCTAAACCATATTTATCCACCTCCATCTGCAAACGTAAGTCATACTGGACTTATAAAGACTTTAAACAATCTGTACATGCACAAACCAGCACTGTTGCATTTGAGGTGTTTCAGATAAAAAGCATGGAAATCCAGGTAGCAGACATTGCTACTTTAAAAAAAAAAAATCTGACATAAGCAGAAAATGAGAACTGGCATCAGACAGGTTGTGAAAATGTACCTCAAAATACCATGACAACTCTGACAGTTACAAACTTCAGTGGCTGTGATTGGAGAGATTGTCCATATACACACACTGGCCTCTTTATTAGGTACACCCTACTAGTACCAGGTTGGACCCCCTTTTAATTCTTTGTGGCATAGATTCAACAAGGTGTTGGAAACATTCCTCAGACTTGTTGGTTCATACTGACATGATGATATCGCGCAGTCATCTATTCATCCAGTTGACCATTCTCCTCTGACCTCAACAAGGCATTTTCATCCACACAACTGCCGCCCACTGGATATCTTCTCTTTATTGGACCATTCTCTGTAAACTCTAGAGATGGTTGTGTGTTAAAATCCCAGTAGATCAGAAGTTTGTGAAATACTCAGACCAGCCCATCTGGCACCAACAACCATGCCATGTTCAAAGACACTAAAATCCCCTTTCTGACTGTACTGGCTATGCCAGTTATCGGCATCGGTCGATAATCGCCCGTCACCCAGCAGATTATCAGTCTATCCCTACAGAGCACCCAGAGAGATTTTCAGACAATGCCAATTAGCGGCCTATCCCTACGAGTACCCAGAGGGATTTATCGGATGATGCAGATTATCAGCCCAGCCAATTATTGGTCTATCCCTAATTCTGACACATGGTCTGAACTTCAGCAAGTCATCTTCAGCATGGCTAGATAACTAAATCCATTTAGTTAATGCCATGTGATTGGCTGAATAAAAGTTGTGTTAACAGGTAACTGAACAGGTGTATCAAATAAAGTGTCAGTGAGTGTACATCTGCTCCTTCAACACAGTGGGGATCTGAAATCTAGGTGAGTACTCCGTGTGCCTTCTGGTCAACAAAATGTACTACTGTGCAATACTTCTGATGAAATCTTGATAAATGGACTGCATTTATATGTATAGCCCTTTCCCATCTGCATCAGACACTCAAAGCGCTTTACAATAATGCCTCACATTCACCTCGATGTCAGGGTGCCATACAAGGTGCTCACTACACACTGGGAGCAAGTAGGGGATTAAGGCCCTTGCCCAAGGGCCCTGAGTGATTTTCCAGTCGACCACTCGACCATCACCTCCACTTGATCTTTTATTTGCTGACATGACATTGAAATAATGAGCTGAGTTAACCTTTGTCCAATTACTTTTGGGCCCTGTACATGGGGGCGGAGGATACACAAATAGTGTTTTACATGTCTTCCCCAGTTACCCTGAAATAAAACTTTCAAATCACAAAGAATAATGTACACAGTGAGCAGACTGTCAATATTTGCTGTGACAGACAGGTTCAGGACAAAAACACGAATAAATATCCGAATTTATAAGAACCTTACTGTCCGTATGAGGCGGTTTCACGCAGGCCGAATTGAAGACAATATCATTTCCACCGTAAAACATTCGAAAGTTTTCTTATATCTTATGTTGTTAATCGCAAAAAAGCAAGTGATCTTTAAATGAATAGATTCTCGAACGGAGTCTGGTTTTTCCGTGTCAGAGAGACTGTTTACAGTAGCAGCACAACCACGTCCAGGACTAAAACTCAAATGAGATAATTTTACAGATTTACTCATTTTAACCTTTACTTTAAATAAGATTTATCGTTTGAAGCTCAATCAGCTCGTTTTCTGTCCTGGTAGAATTATTTCCACTTTAATGGCGACTTGTCATAGAACTCAAGTCTTTCCTCCATTAGCCGAATAACGAATTTCTGACTACACTTTACTTACAGTGTGCACGCTTCAGCCACCGATACCTCCCGACTTAATGAGGTCTTCTACACATACGAATAAACATTTACACTCTTAGTTAATCTTGAACACCTCCAGTATCAATCCCACTTCGAAATCTCCAAAGTGAACTTTTCGATCGTTTACCTGAGCGTCAAGTTGAAGGAAGTGCAATACCTACCTGAACTTCCTGTTTCACGTGTATTAAAAAATAAAAAGACACACAGGTGCGTCTAAATGTTGAATTTCGTGAAAAAGATATTTCAGAAAATGAAAAGATTATTTAAAATGTTTCAAACAAATTAATGTATCTCAAAATATTCTGTCAGTTGCACATGCGGGCACAACGCAGGCTGGCAAGAAAAGAGTCAAACTGGGGTGGATTGTTTAAGTACTGCAAAGTTTAATTTGATGTGATTTTCTTACATTGTAGCCACTGTTTCAATTCAACAGCAAATGACACTCGCAAATATACACTGGATCTCTATGGTATAACAAGACGGCAGGCGTGTGTTTTCATGCCAGTGAGGAACTTCACACGGAAGTAAACTGAAAGTGATGTTGCCGCAACCCATATCATTTCATGTTTAAGTAACTCACTATTTATGCAGTATAAATACCATAAATATCTCAGGCGGTTCAGTACACACAACCAAAATCATGGAGGACACTGGTGACTTGTCCAGAAGACCCTCCACAAGTCAGGGAGGCCACAGAAAGTCACAGAGGCCTGGTCACAGAGTGCTGTGTCACAGCATATTCATGGAAGGAAAAACTGTGGTAGGAAAAGATGCACAAGCAACAGGGATGACTGCAGCTTTGGGAAGACTGTCAAGCAAAACCGACTGAAGAACTTGAGTGAGCTTCACAAGCAAGTGGACTGAGGGTGGAGTCAGTGCATCAGTGTGTACACACACACACACACACACACACACACACACACACACACACACACACACACACACACACACACACACACACACACGGTTTACTTTTCTGTGCAAAAATGACCTCACTGAAAACCACACCTGCTTCAAATCAATTATCCATCAAGCATCCACCAATCATAGAACCAGTGGCAAAACAATGTTTCTTTCTGGAGTGATTTGATGAATCAAAGTTTGCCCATTTTACTCAGCTTATCCTCATCACATCTATCTATCTGGTATCTATCTATATCTCCATATCTTTATCTCCATCTCTATTTCTCTATTTCTATATGCATAGACTTTTGCAAAGCTTAGGAAAATACATACTTTATATATGTATACACACACACACACACACACACACACACACACACACACACACACACACACACACACACACACACACACACACACACACACACACACACGTGTGTGTATTGTATGTATTACCCTAGTCAAAGTATAAAATTTACTTTACATCCCATTTTAGCCTAATACATACGTTACTGTATATGTATATATATGTATATGTATATCCGCGTTACTCAGCCTTTGATTTATGCTCGAATTTTCCTAATTAATTACTTTTACGCTTTTATTTTGAAGTGTTCCGGTGATAATTTCGGAAGAAATCAACAAATCTGACCTTGGAAATTTTTCCAGATAAAACCCACGGTTTATAAGTTAAAAGACACATCATTCTTTCAAGGCATTAAATATATTCATATTCTTTATTGAGTGTGTTAGTTTCTATATAGTACATGCCATTACGAGGATCTCCCCATCGTAAAATAAAAAAGGTCTAAAACGAACATTTATTTCGAAGCCGACATATCACCGGATATGGATCGGATTGTTGCGCGGTGTTTGGCATCTCATTTGATGCTGCTCTTAGCCGTCGCTAGGAGACTGTTACGGATTGTAAAGCGTAAACCTGAATATTATATAGTTCTTATTTTTATATTTATAAATGAGCGTGGTGGGCTTCGGAACATTTCCTCACTGGTTTGTAAAATGTGGCGTGTGCACATGATGCTGCCTGGCGCCGGTGTTTACTGATGTTAAACAGCTCCAGCTAACAGGCTAACTCGGACACGGACACCGCGGACTTTAAAGGACCCGTCTTGAAGCGTGCCGGTGGGAAGCAGCTTGTCCAGCCGTCTCCGTGAAGCCCGTACGGGCTCTTTATTTATTTATTCCGGGGGGATGATGATGTCGTTTCCCCGGCGGAGTGACGTCACTGCGGCTGTCTGTCGGTGATGATGTCCGACAGAAGCAGAAATAAAGAATGAAAAGCTGTGAGTATCAGCAGATCGACCCGCAGACACTCCCGACACCCGCCGCCACCCGTCCAGCTCAGCCTGGAAATGAGTGCTGTCAGGGTAAGAAGACGGAAAGAGCCCGGAGAAAGTGGGAAGTTTTCCCCGGAAAAAACCGCTTCTACTGCGACGGTCGGATCATCGGGGCCCGGCAGAGTGGGGTCCTCCCACTCACAGTGGGCCTCATTCTGGTCACCAGTGGACTGTTTTTTATTTTTGAGTGAGTGCATTCACACTAGATCCTCTTTTTTATGTTGCCATGTTACAAGCAGCAGATCCTGTGTTGACTGTAGCCTTTAAATATGAAATCCGTAATATGACTCAGATGCACATTCCGGAACCATCCAGCAGGTGGCGGCACAGCATTCCTTTTGTCACGTGGATTACAGAACAATGTTTGAAACATAGGTGTGTTGAAACCAAGCAGTAAACTTCAATAGCGTCAGATGAGGCCCTCCCCAAAGTACAGAAAGTTGCAGTTCCTTGATTGGCCATTGGAGGCTGGCTCCATAACAGAGCACATGTTGTGTTCAGAATCCTTGGGAGCTTGGAAAGACCTGGCATAAAAAAGCCCTTACTTCCAGAAAATGACAAATATGTATCAGCTATTTAGTACGGATGTGAATCGTCCAACAACTCACGATTCAATTTGATTCCGATTCTTGGGGTGACGATTCAATTCAGAATTGATTTTTGATTCAGAGAGCTCTGAGAAATAGTTATATTACTTAAAAATGTTTGTTTAAGAAAATGCAGCTTTACAAGGTTAATCAAGTGATTCTAGATGTAAATTTACTTATCTGCTTTGCTCGTGCAGAGTTGGTTGGCAGTTTAGTGAAGCGCTGGTCAGTAGTCAGCAGATACTGCTGCTCCGCTTCTTTTAGCTCCGGGTCATGGCGTCGTATGTGGGCTTGCGGATTTGAAGTGTTTCTGAAGTACTTGACTTTCATTTTGCAGATTTTTGCACACTGCATAAGTCATGTCAAGCTCCTTCTTACGCAGCAAATAATAAAATCCAAAATGCGCTCAAAACATTTGCCTTCAGCAAAGACGGTGCTGGCTGAATTAGCTCTTCGTCCGCCGTGCTAAGCTGCAGCCACTGAACTCTACGCCGGACCCTCCCCTCGCGGGGACGTTGTAGTATGGAAGCCATTGCCTGACAAACAGTACACACAGCGAGTAAGCAAGAAAATGTTTTAACAAATGGTTTTTAAAAATCGATTCTTGGATATTATAGATCGATTCAGAATCGTAAGAAATAAGAATCGCGATTCGGATGTGAATCTATTTTTTTTTCAAGCACCCCTACTATTTAGCCTATCGCTGTAGAGCAAGGGTGACATTAGCTTTTGGCCTAAATTAAATCGCCAGTGATGTTTTTGCTGATGTGTGGTGCTGGAAATTTAGCTAATTTGTACACAGAATGTGAATATATTACATATAGCAGTAACATTAAAAATTAGTTTTAAAGATGCATTTTCAACATTAGCAACATTGTTGTCTCATTAACTGTAAACACGACTGCCGTGGCTATGACATCAACTCTGATATCTGGGGCTGCTCAATATCCTCACGAGCTTCCGAGTGAAAATTCTGGCCCAGAAGTGTTAAAGGCATTTTTCCCCAAGCTAGACGTTGGAATCTCCAACCGTCTGAGGATTTTGAACGCAGCAGCATTCTCCTAGAAGCTCATGTTAAAATGTTAAAATTTAGAGCAGAAGTGAACATGATTACAGCCTGATCCATCCTGCTTAGGCAGGGGTAGTGGCCAAGTGGTTAGTGCGCTTGGTACGGTTCCCGGTGTCGGACCGAACGGTCCCCCATAAAAGTCGGTCCGCCCTGCCTTCACTGCACATGCGTCATTTCGGAGTGTTAGCCGCAGTTCAGAGATTATCATCTCGTTTCTGCTTCAAACTGACTCCAGTCGTCATCTACCTCAGCGACAGATACTTGAAGCTTTTGTACAACAATCGTGTCCACATAAATTCAGCATTATTTCATCATAAAAGACAGAGAAAGCGATCAGAGCACGAGCGTCCACTGACATTTCAAAGCATCAGTAGAGACTCACCGATTATTGTCTCATTTCTGCTTAAAACTGACTTTAGAATGGTTTAAGAGGTTTTGATTGCTTTGGATATACAGACTCTCTCTGATGTGTCTTTTCCTCAGGGATTAAAAGCACTAAACATGGACTGAAACCTGATCCCACTTTTAATGCATGTACCTGAGCAAAGGTGCCCCCGCTCCTTTAACAAAACAGACGGTAATTAATTAATTAATTGTTTCTCTTTTTCCTTTTGTATGGCAGCTGTCCTTTCCTGGTCAAACATGTGACCGGCTGCATTCCTTTGATTGGAGGAGTCCTGTTTGTGTTTGTGATGGTCACCCTGCTGCACACCAGCTTCAGCGACCCAGGCATCCTGCCCAGAGCAACGCCAGACGAGGCAGCAGAAGTTGAGAAACAGATCGGTAAGAATCAGAGTTTCTGGCTTTAATAGATCTCAAGAAGCTGACGGCGCCTTCGTGCTTCTTTTTCTCTGTGCTGTTGGGTCAGAGACAGTTTGGCACATGTCTGAGTGGGTTAAAGGTTCAGCATCTTGCTCAAGAGCACATCGACACTGTGTCCCATTTGAGGTCTGAACTGGATCCAGGCTCAGTCTGAAATCTGACATCTCTATAAAGAAATGAGACAAATTCTAACAAATGTTGAGATTTTTAAGCTCCTTGAGTTAAAGTTGAAAGTCGACACTGTGAGCACATCTGGGTTGTTTCATGTCAGCTTCACTGTGGGGGGGGTACAGAGACAAAAATACAAAGAAATTTTCAATGTCCAATTACTTATGGACCTAAACCAGACCTGTTGGCCTCTTCCGTTCACAGGTTGACCAGTTTGATAATTTGGGTGTTTAATCACAAAATATTTTCACCCAAGATTTTCTGTAATGCATGCAAGCAGCTACTATGGCTGAGCAGGTATCATGTGACCTTTTTCCACATGGCTTGATGAAGTTACTGCCATCTTAGTCCATCGCAGCCACTTTTGAATAAGCAGTAACTCAAAAATGATAAATGCTATCATCTTGTAGCTTTCCATATTGAAAGAGGAGATAATGGTGATGGAGTAAGTAGAAGGTGGTTAACTTTGATGCTCCTGAGGACTTGATAAAGCATCTTTGTTTTGCCTATGTAATATTCCATTGATGTGTCTGCCACCTGCTGGATGTGATGGTCACCTTCATGTGAGTGTCAGCCAACAAGTGATGCTAGAAACCTTGGGTGGGGGATATGATGCCTCTTTTGAGAGGAAATAAACCACAGAACAGGACATTTATACTGGAATTAAAGAATGGATAGAACATGCGGCTCAGGATGATGGCAAACTGGTCTGCAACATTTCAAAGTCTTTGCGACACCTGTGTTTCAATCATTTTTCTGGTTTCCATATCAAAACGAAGACATCAAATTCTGTGCTGCCACTTGCTGACCACTGACACCTGTCAATCATGGCAGGTTCTGCAGAAGCACATACAGTTCTTGCTTGCAAATGGACTAATAATTATTTTTTATTTTTTTCGGTGACTCAGAGGCCCATCAGCTGTTGCTTGCAGCACTCCAGCCTTGGTTTCTGAAGCTTTCTTTAGTCTTTTAAACTCGATCTACAGTAGCTTGAACTCTATAAACGCCTACATGTGACAGAAGCTTGAACGTGGATGATGTAAGCCGTTTATGTAATCTCACCTGAGGCTGTTGTTCAACCATTTTAGCTTTTTTTTTTTTTAAACAAAGACAGTTTTAAAAAAGGCAATGTTAAAAAGCAGTTTCCATGAGATTGCTTATATTAATATTAAAAGCAATTGGTTATACGTTAAGAATGACTGAGAGTGAAGGACTGTGCAGCCCTTTAATTATACCGAACATTCTGGATGTACTTTTAATCTAATTTCATATGGGAGTGAGTGAAGTAGTTTGTCCTGAATACGTAACCGTCAAATGGACAAGGTCACGATTGTATTTCTGACATGGAGTCCCAGTCCAGTGTGGCTGTATCAGTCTTATTGCTGTATTACTGTGGTTTAATCAGGTCTCTTCAGACATCTCCTGTTGACTTTCTAAGTGTACTTAGATTAAAATCTGAAACAGTGAAAAAGGGCTGGATTATTTCTTTTTCTGATTTGTTTTCTGCTCCCTGGAAGAAATATGGAAAATGCTAAATAAATAAGTAAATAAATATGAAATAATTGTGTCACAGTTGCCTTGGTGGCGTCTGTCACTAGTCTCCTTCCAGGATGGTCAGTCAGTTTAGGAGAACTGCCTACCAGATGTTGACATGCTATACAAGGACTGTACTATTTGTATTTCTTAATGATTGATGTAAATAAAGATGTATTCTGTGGCTTGGAAATGTTTATGTATCCACCCACTGACTTATCGGAAGAAAACTAGCTGTAAAAGTGATGATTTGTTCCTTATAGTTGGAATAAATTGATCCTCTCCCCACTTTTTTGGAATGTGTTGCAGGTCTTGAATGCAGGACTGGATGGATATTAACAAATTAAATGTTAAAAGTTGACATAAAACATCTTAGGTTCATAAAAACTAAGTCCCTTCGGGGTCGCTACAGCAAATCTGAGTTAGATTTGCATAAGTTTTACACTGGATGCCCTTCTTAACACAACTCCACATTACATAGACAATGGGCGGGGATGGGGTTTGAACCAGGAACCTTCCGCACTGGAAACAAGTACACTTGGACACCACCCCTACATATCTTACATTCATATGGTCTGCGATTAAATAGAAGTCAGACTACATGTAAGGATCACTGCGGGGTCCCCCTCCACTTTTTTTTTATAATCACCCCAAACTTTTTTGATTTGTGGTTGTAATTCATAGCATTGCTCCTCTGTTAAATGTCACCTGAATTAAATGAGTATTTTTTGGTTTATTAGGTCAGCTGAATTGTGCGTTTGGTCTCATTGCTCCTCTGTAGACAGCACTGGAAACACCAGCTATCGTCCTCCACCACGCACCAAAGAAGTCCTCATCAACCAGCAGGTGGTGAAGCTGAAGTACTGCTTCACCTGCAGGATGTTTCGGCCTCCACGAACCTCCCACTGCAGCCTGTGTGACAACTGTGTGGGTGAGCTGTGGACACACTGACACTTATCACTGAGGAGTGAAGGTCACAAACCAAACACCTCAGTTAGACCCACACAGCCTGGACATGCTGCCTCACTGAGGTCTCAGATTTTATGTTTGCCAGATGTTTTAAATGGGGAAGAATATCTGTGGTCTCACATTGCTGTGGGTTTCTTTGCAGAGCGATTTGATCATCACTGCCCTTGGGTGGGCAACTGTGTTGGCAAGCGCAACTATCGTTTCTTCTACACCTTCATCGTGTCGCTCTCCTTCCTGACGGCGTTCATCTTCGGCTGTGTGACTACACATCTAGCAATGAGTGAGTTTTACTGCTGTGTTCCACATGTATATGTTTGACGGTTATAAAGAGGCAGGATCTGAGCGATAGCAACTGTCAACACAACTGCAGACTGCCAGGAATTCTCAGTGTTTATCTCTCAGAGTGCCAGACGGCCGGGCTTTACTCTATCAGAACTGTCTGCTAAGGTGAAACGTTTGTGACTGTAGTCAGTCTAGAACCTTTTTTTTCTATGACCACTGTATGATGACTACATTAAAGGTTGACTAAATTTGCACAAACCTGTCCACAAAATAGCATCAAATTTTTGAGAATGTCTTCTGTTTGTTTGCCATAAAGTATGGTAAGCTTTGTATGTCCAGTTGCCACAATTTCATATTTCTTTATTTTTTTAATGTTGCACAACACAAATTTGTTTTCCCTTTCTTAAGACTGTACAGCCTTTCAAATTTTTAAGATTTAAGTCATAAATAGAATTCTCTTTGGCACCACTAGAATTTTATTTATTAGCCTTTAAATATGGGTTTCATAATATGACACTGCCAGTATGATCACAATATGAGTTATCAAGGAAAAAAGTAATAAATAATTCCCCTGAAGGGGAAAAAATTCAAAACAACAGACTGCCTTGAACGACGTACGGCAGCAACCTGTACAGTCTGATTGTGACATCATAGACTGACCGGAAAATCACTAAGGGCCCTTGTGCCAGGTCCTTAATCCTCTAGTTGCTCCCGGTGTGTAGTGAGCACCTTGTATGGCAGCAGCCTCACATCGGGGTGAATGTGAGGCATTATTGTAAAGCACTTTGAGTGTTTGATGCAGATGGAAAAGCGCTATATAAATGCAGTCCATTTATCATAGATCATGTGGGGGCTTCCCCTGACTTGTGCAAGAGATGCTGGGAAGCACAAGGCTACAGATGCATAGTGACATCAGTTGGCTGCTCTGTATTCCAACATGGTGGAAACAGTGTAAAAACAGCTCATTTCTACATAATTTATATGTACAAATGCCATTTTTGTAACCAAATATAACCTATGAAGTGATTTACAAGACATCCTACAGATGTTAGCATGCACAACCCCTGTACGTGCATCACGTGAGGTCAAAGGTAACTTGAAAACCTCATGCATGCACATATGTACGTCCTCCTGCAGACAGCAAATTAACTATTCTTTATGGAATCCCCCCCGATAAATTTGTTCTGTTGATTAAAATGAGCTGTAATTTCATAATGCATTTCAATAATAAACTGAAATTCTAATATTTAGCTTTGAGCAGAAACTAAATTTTGTCAGTTTTGTGAATTTTGAAAGCTGTACAGCTTTAAAAAATTTAAAATTCGCATTTTGTCTGAAGGTAACTGCAGTTTTGGACATACTGTAAGTTTACATGCACCTTGACTAAAAGCAAGTCAATTTTCCCTCTTTGCACATATTCCATTTTATCTAACATTCCATTTAGGCCAGTTAGAAAAATCAACTTTATTTCGACATAAAGTTATTTAAAAATACTATGTAATAGAGTTAGAAGAATTTTTTCCAGTTTTTATTCTTTGTCACATATTCATGTCGTCACCAGTTTACATACATAAAGATTAATCATCTTTAAACAGCACAGACAATTCAAAACAATTGATGGAATTGCCATATTTTACCATATAAGCAGCATTTGTGAAAAAATGCCTCTTGAAGAGAGAAAGAGGGGAAAAACACGTCACATCTTTTTCTGTATTGTCAGCTCTTTAAGTTAGGATTTTTGTGCATAGTAGTGTGCTTTTTATTATTGGAAATTATTTTGTTCAGTGCTTGTTGTTGGGAAAGCCCAATTTGAATAATAATAATAATAATAACAATAATAAAATTATTATTTTGAAAAACGAATATGGGATTTTTTTGGGGGGGTATACAGTAGTGTTCAGAATAATAGTAGTGCTATGTGACTAAAAAGATTAATCCAGGTTTTGAGTATATTTCTTATTGTTACATGGGAAACAAGGTACCAGTAGATTCAGTAGATTCTCACAAATCCAACAAGCCCAAGCATTCATGATATGCACACTCTTAAGGCTATGAAATTGGGCTATTAGTAAAAAAAAAAAAAAGTAGAAAAGGGGGTGTTCACAATAATAGTAGTGTGGCATTCAGTCAGTGAGTTCGTCACTTTTGTGGAACAAACAGGTGTGAATCAGGTGTCCCCTATTTAAGGATGAAGCCAGCACCTGTTGAACATGCTTTTCTCTTTGAAAGCCTGAGGAAAATGGGACGTTCAAGACATTGTTCAGAAGAACAGCGTAGTTTGATTAAAAAGTTGATTGGAGATGGGAAAACTTATACGCAGGTGCAAAAAATTATAGGCTGTTCATCTACAATGATCTCCAATGCTTTAAAATGGACAAAAAACAAAACAAAACAGAGACGCGTGGAAGAAAACTGAAAACAACCATGAAAATGGATAGAAGAATAACCAGAATGGCAAAGGCTCACCCATTGATCAGCTCCAGGATGATCAAAGACAGTCTGGAGTTACCTGTAAGTGCTGTGTTAGAAGACGCCTGTGTGAAGCTAATTTATTTGAAAGAATCCCCCGCAAAGTCCCTCTGTTAAATAAAAGACATGTGCAGAAGAGGTTACAATTTGCCAAAGAACACATCAACTGGCCTAAAGAGAAATGGAGGAATATTTTGTGGACTGATGAGAGTAAAATTGTTCTTTTTGGGTCCAGGGGCCGCAGACAGTTTGTGAGACGACCCCCAAACTCTGAATTCAAGCCACAGTTCACAGTGAAGACAGTGAAGCATGGTGGTGCAAGCATCATGATATGGGCATGTTTCTCCTACTATGGTGTTGGGCCTATATATCGCATACCAGGTATCATGGATCAGTTTGGATATGTCAAAATACTTGAAGAGGTCATGTTGCCTTATGCTGAAGAGGACATGCCCTTGAAATGGGTGTTTCAACAAAACAATGACCCCAAGCACACTAGTAAACCAGCAAAATCTTGGTTCCAAACCAACAAAATTAATGTTTTGGAGTGCCCCGCCCAATCCCTGGGCCTAAATCCAATTGAGAACTTGTGGGGTGACATCAAAAAAGCCATTTCTGAAGCAAAACCAAGAAATGTGAATGAATTGTGGAATGTTGTTAAAAAATCTTGGAGTGGCATAACAGCTGAAAGGTGCCACAAGTTGGTTGACTCCATGCCTCGCAGATGTGAAGAAATCATTAAAAACTGTGGTTATACAACTAAATACTAGTTTAGTGATTCACAGGATTGCTAAAAAAGCAGTTTGAACATAATAGTTTTGAGTTTGTAGCATCAACAGCAGATGCTACTATTACTGTGAACAACCCCTTTTCTACTTTTTTTTACTAATAGCCCAATTTCATAGCCTTAAGAGTGTGCATATCATGAATGCTTGGTCTTGTTGGATTTGTGAGAATCTACTGAATCTACTGGTACCTTGTTTCCCATGTAACAATAAGAAATATACTCAAAACCTGGATTAATATTTTTAGTCACAAAGCACTACTATTATTCTGAACACTACTGTATAAACTGCAACAGTTTCAGTCGCAGGGCTTCCTAAAGTAGTTAAAAAACAAAACCCTGTAACTTCTACTCTGGAAATAAGGCATTTCTGGACTCTTCCACGCTGTCTTAAGAGGTATTCATTTTGATGTACATAAGTAAATGTCACGGTTTTCTCTGAGACATATTTTGAATGTTCGGCTGTCATCTGTACGCTGTGACAGCATTTCTTTTTTTCTGCCACTGTTTCTTCTTTCAGGGGCTCAAGGTGGAAAAGGCCTGGTGTCTGCTCTTCAGGAGAGTCCAGGCAGATATCCTTTCCACAAAAATGTCTTTACGAAGCACACACACACACACACACACACACACACACACACACACACACACACACACACACACACACACACACACACACAGAGAGAGTCAGTGAGTCACCTGTTTTAGGGCTACAAATCTTCATTTGCCTGTCGGGAGTGACTGTGGCTCAGGTCTGTTAACCGAAGGTTGTTGGATCAGTTCCTGACTGTTTTGCTTTAAGGACTGCCTGAGCGAGACACTGAAACTTCTCAAGCTTCATAGCCTCATAAATTAATCAAGTATCCTACTGAAGACATTTCAAGTTAAGTTGATAATAAATGTAGTTATTCTGTTTGTGGTAATCAATATTTACTGTTTGACTCTGTAATTTGGGTAGTTAACCACTAGTAGGACCCCCTGGCTTACACAGAGGCGGAGTATTTAGAAATGCTTTGGAGAATATTAATATTATTAGCATATGAAGCATACTGATCAGAGGGTGATGTTGTACCGACTGTGCATACCCAAGATGAGGAGCATCTTGAAGCAGAAATCTTGCCTGTTTGCTTCATGTGGACTGAGTTCCTTGAAGGATTTTTGTTTGATTTGTTTCGTCTGTGTTCCTCCACGGCGTGCTCCTTAACCTCCGCTGCACCGCAGTGGAAGTGGTGATCTGTTTCTTCTCAGTCTGGTCTATCTTGGGCCTCTCAGGCTTCCATACATACCTGGTCGCTTCCAACCTGACCACAAATGAAGACGTTAGTATTGTCTTATAATAATATGACTGCCAAGAATAACCATAGTAAGATTTGAGTTTCATTTTAGAAGATAAGATGGGAGGGAGTTAAGTCTTATGTCCAACCATTTTATGTGTAAAATTTACTGATTAAAAAGATGTATCCTAAGATTTTGTTAAGTGGTTTACTTCTAATGAGAATATTGAAATGAATAAACAAAAATGAATCCTTTTTTTGTTAGCAGTCGCCATCATGTATCTTGTATTTTTCAGATTAAAGGTTCTTGGTCAGGGAAGACTGGAGAAGATGTCACCAACCCATACAGTCATAAAAACATCTTTCGGAACTGTTGTTCTGTGCTGTGTGGCCCTATGCCTCCGAGGTGAGCCCTGAAGCTGACTTTCAGCAGCTGTCATTAAGTGTATTTGGTTTCACAGGGTGTGTCAGATGTTCCATTCGTGCCATTTTTAGAGTTTCTCTTGACAAAATGATCCTTTGTTTATGTCCTGTCCTTGTGTACAGCACACAGTATACTGGACATCTTGTCTTGCTTGTGTGTGTGTGTGTGTGTGTGTGTGTGTGTGTGTGTGTGTGTGTGTGTGTGTGTGTGATGCCACATGTAACTATGATGGTAAACTTGGCACCAGTCCGGTCTGAGAGCTGGTTCAGTCCCAGTTGGGGGAAATTTACTGATTTGCACCGAGCTGCAACTCAATCAGATATGACCTGAATGGGTGCAGATCGGGGCCATGTGAGAGTTTTTTGTGGATGACATAATGAGGTAATAAAATCCGACTGTGTCACATGTTACTTTTTGGGCCACAGTTACGAGTCGCGGCTCGACATGGTCAGTCAGCTGAGTGAACAGGGGGTGTGAGCCCTGTTTCAGTCCAGCATGGTTTCCCACTTTTGTCTGTCCGATTACTGTTCATGATCAATAATTCTTCATTGTCAGCCTGAAGGAGGAAGTTGCATGTGTAATGATGGAGGACTTTCACTTTCTCCTCTGCCCAGTTTGATTGACAGACGAGGTTTCCTGCCTGCTGAATACTCAGACCAGACTGGAGGAGCAGACATCGAGCTTCCTGCTCCAGCTGCTAAAAGAGACATAAATGTGGTAGGAAGACTTTTCCCACTCGTTTTTTGGCTTGCAGGACACCCCCCCCCCACCCCCGTGCCTGAACCTTTGTTCTCTGACCACTAACCGGCCGTCTGCCTGGCTGTTGTGTGAGGGTTAGTCCCTCCAATGACAGGGTTACTTTTTGACTGAAGTTCAGCATCTTACATCTACGTATTTCTAATCTGATGTCGACGGGTAAGACTTTAAAACCAGTTCATTTCAAAGTTTTTGTTCCAGCCGGTCACCTCAGTGGCTGATTACACTGAAGGGCACCGGATGAACGCGTCTGTATCATGAGCCTCTGAGGTGATCAGAGCACCAAAAGCCACGTAAAACAATAAAACGGACGATCTGCGGAGTCGTTTCTGTAAGTGGATTCACACGTAATGCAGTCCTTTAAAGACGCTCTGAAGTGCCATAAAAATAATCTACATGCAGTATTTTGTCTTTTACGTCTCTTTACAAAGATTTGAAAGCATCAGCTGCTTTCTGGGAGGACTGTAGGGACAAAGACATTTAGACTGTGACTGTGGAGGCTGTGAAGCACCTGATGTGTTACACTGTCTGTCTGTTTGGGTGGGGGGGGGGGGGGGGGGGGGGGGGCACCAGAAGCATTTTGCTTTTTCAAATACAAATGGAGACCGTTTCTTGCAACTTCAGCCTTATGTCTGCCAGCATGATGTTTGCACACAGACAGCTCCACCACCTTAATGTCTTCATTCACGGAGTTAAGATTTAGTTATTTTAAACTTGAGACACAAACATTTTAATGTAAAACAGAGTTTCAAATACATGCACACAGCATCCATGAACGTTTGTCCAGAGTTCCCCCTTCTTAGCTTTTTTTGCCCAAACTCAGGGAAAATAAAAACAACCCATTGTTCCTTGACATACATTTAAAAAAACAAAATCAGTGCATTTTATTTAACGGCTGAGTGGATCCTTGTCCACGTCACAGTGGAACACCAAAATGTAAGTCCCTTTTCTGTTTATAAATTAATAAAATATCAAATGACAATGATCTATTTTAGCTGTTATATAAAACAAATAATGAATGTTTTTACATTCTTTCAATGGTACGAATATTTCATGAGGTGAAAGCTGGAACAAACCATTCAACTCAACGAGGGAACTCATAAACATTCATTATTTGTATAACATCGATAATTCACGTCTCCCATCATGACAGAAACAGTTCAGGTTTGTGCTCAACGTGCTGAGGTCGTCCTCCTTTTATTAATACGTACTGTTTCTTAGTAACAGCAGCAGTGTATTTAATAAATATTTATCTCCTTCCAACCAATGTTCAGGTATGACTCCAAAACACTTGTTCTCTACGAATACACGACATGTGAAAGTACCCTCATAAAAAAGGTGCCATGTGGCAGAGCGGTCCCAGAGAACAGGATAATCATGTTCATTTAGATTCTTCATGGGAAATCATAACGGGATTCCTCAGAGGACGTAATAAAGTACCTTATTAGAGTTTCCAACTAAACTCCATCCAGTTCTTCTACTGAAACGTTCATGTCATTGTCTGTTGTTTCTGTGATATGATTTTCTCGCCCTCTTTCTCCCATTTGGCTTTAACATACAAAGTTGGGTGTGTTTTGTGAGTAATGATTATAACATCAGTGAATTAATTAACTACATCTGATGGATTTAAAAAAACTTTAGTAATGTTACATCTGCAGGTATTGAGATATGTGTGTGTATATATATATATTTTTTACTTCATTAAACTGAGCTGGGTTTCTTTGTTCGTTATGATGAATAGAACCGTTATTCCTTTAGCTGCCGAATCCTCGGCTCTTAATATCTAATTTGAGTGACATTTTTGTCATAGATGGGAAGTAAATTAAGCTTGTGAACCTTATGGTGAAAATGCATATTTAAAACATGAATTAAATTAAATTTAAAAAATGAAACTCAAAATACTGGATTCTGTAATTGTGCGCACACTTTAATATAACTCTCCTAAATTATTACTTTTACAGCCAGTTGACTTTAGGCAAGTCAGAAAATGGATTTAAGAACATTTTAGTGAACAGAATATCTGTGATACTACAGTGACAGTAGGTTGTGATGTGAAGATGACGAGTGAGGGAAGCCACCAAGACAGCCATGACAAAGAGCTTCCCTTTCCCACTGCACCACAAAGCTGTGATTGGTCAGGCAAAATTCAGTGTAGTAACTTCAGTGTTGTCATGGGTGTTTTGGTGGCTTCCCTCAGCCATCTCCTTTGTACACAGTCACAGATTGCCATACATTTGGATTTCTGAACCAAGAAATGTTCATTTAGAAACATTTGTGTATCTAAACAGTAGCTGCTGCTCGACAAAAAGTGCCACATTTGAAACGGCTGCCATGAAACCATTTTGTATCATTTGTCATTTTGTCCATCGGGTGTGTTTTTTACATATTAATTTTTTTAAGTACGAGTAGTTTTCCTTTGTCAAAATCTTAAATACTATATCACAGCTTTTGAAAGTAAAATGTTCATAAATACTTGTCCATGTGTTTTGCGACCACATCCCCGTGTGTTTGTTATTTTCAAATATCCCACTGTCGGTAAACATCCCCCGTCTGACCTTTAACCTTCTGCATCTGCTGTGTCTGTGGCCGTCTCACTGTCAACACCAGGAGGACAAATGTCTGGACTTTGCTGGGTCCTGCAGTGGCTGATGAAGGAAAAAAAAAAAAATCTTAGCACAGGAAAAGGAAGCTTTGAGCTTGGTAAACGTATAGAGAAAGAAAAGGAGAGCCCGCGCGCCTGCCCCTGGAGCGCCCGCCCCTGGCTTATTCCTGCTGCCACGGCCAAAACATTACAGAGAAACTATAAGAAATAAAAGTAAGAGGTGCAAAATTAGCCTTTTTACGCTGCAAAAAGTAACTAGCCAGTTCCACAAAACCACATTGATAGTTTTTAGTGTGGAAATGTACATGAGGACTTACTGACCTCATTGTTTCTGTTTGGCGGCGCACTGAGGGTCATCCTCTGAGCCTTACCGCCACGTGGCGGCGGGTCTGTGTGGTCATAAGGTTCTGAACCCTGATGTCTGTGGGGCCTTTGGCTGCCTTCACCGGTCACTTCCATTTCTGAGGAAACGCCCTTCGAGACTTTCCTCTTTAGCTTCATCACGTCACGTTGCTTCTGCTTTTCTGTCCACTAGCTCCTGTCATCACTTCTTGTTTCCTCTCCTCCTTTGTGTCCTTCCTCCTCAGTGCACACAGGGAACTAAAGGCCTGGTGGAGTCGGCTGCTCGCTCGCCTCTCCTGCCCACGCCGTGTCCACAGGGGAAACCTCAGACAGATGGCAACCTGCCGGTGAACTCTGACCCTTCAGCGGTGCTCTCTAACAGCAGAGAGGACAGCCATCCTGCCACCTCCCCAAGCGACACTTTCCCTCCTCCTCCACAGCATCATCACCACCATCATCATCATCACCATCACACCAAAGCACAATCAAAGAGGAAGAAACGAGCGGCTTTGCATACTTCCAACCCGGCGGCCCTCAGGAAACCGGCCTCCCCTACCTCTCTGAAGCCGCGCCTCAGCTCCACAGCCAGGAGCCACACAGGCGCTGTGATGCACTGACTGAAACGTGCATGCTGTAATGGACACAGTCCCTGTGAAGTGTTTGTCGGACACATGGGCGACCGTCAGAGAGGCGAGCAGGTGCTTGTTGTTTTTACTTTGTGGTCCGCAGGAGAAACTATGTTGTTTCTTTTTGCTATGGAAGCTGCATCATGTCAGGCGCTGATTTAATCCTCTGATGATCTTCCACTGATACCAGCACTTCTGATGCACCAAATATCGTGAGATGGCAGCATTGATGATTTCATGGGATCAGAGAAAAAGTCCGTCCTGAACATAGAATTCAGTTTGTTTTTCTCACACCTCAGTCAGACGTGTGTGTTTGACTCCCAGGTAAGATGAGTTCCTAGTCTGTGACCTTGGTAAAATAGGAACTCCTCCTCCTCCTCCTCCTGCTCTGTGACAGCGGTTCTTTAATGTTACAGTATGCGCAGTTGTTGCCTGATGTCTCACACAATGTCTTCAGACACTGACCATCTCTGTGAGATGGAGGCTGTTTCCAGGTTTTGGCAGAAGAATCACACCGTTTATCAGCAGCACTCACCTTTCTGTAACCGCCTGATACAGACGAAAGCTGTGCTGATTTTAGCACAAACAAACGTGTATGACATCATAAAGACAGTATGTATAAGATATTTCAGATTGGCATGGTGACCATCTTGGGTTTTGTTATTTATTCCCCTCTGGGAAAAATCTGAGCACGGCAGACTCAAAAATAATGTTAGGGTTTTGTTTGTAATTTGTCATTTTAAAAACTAACAAAAATATCAAAAGCCCTGCACTTCAGGTCCAAGATGGGTGTATGTAAACATTTGACCACACCTGAATGAGCGACGTCATGATCGTCCTCCAACGGAACGATCTGAACAGCCGTCCGTGTGCAATAACTTGTTGAGCTCAATCAGCAGTTCTCAAACCTTTGGGGTTCTTCTTAAACAGCAGTGGACATGAAGGTCCAAGATGGAGCAGATTTCTCTCAGCAGTTGATCAGGGATTAAGTTATACAGACTGAGATGAAGGTTTACCACTCAAACTTTAGTCAAAGACTAAAAAAGGTTGTGTACTCTGGGAGCAGACGTTAGACCCGTCTAACTCCAGTCCAAAGGTCTAAAACGTAGCCCACCCATCTCAGGTGGTTTAAGCCTGTTTAGTTCAGGTCAAAGGCCAAGATGGCAGCGATTGTTGGGCTTCAATAATAAATCACTTCAGGTTTGACAGGGTTCCCTCAAACCTCTTACGCCTGTGGCATTTCTGTTCTATTTTATTTTATTTTTGGGGGGGTTATCTCCTGGTACTGTTTTCAGGGACGTTACGCCATGCATTCTTTGCATGTTACAGTAACATCCATGTGACATTAAGGCTGCCAGTGCAGAAAACTGACATCTGAATCACCGTGCAAATTTTGCAGAGGGTTAAAAAAAAATGCAATTAAAACTTTACTTTTTGGTTCTGGAACTTCATCCCATAGTGTCAAATTTTCCTTATGATGTTCTCTAAAGTACCACAAATAAGAATCCACTAGTATTTTGTTAACACTATTTTAACTCAACAATACACAACTAACCTATTTTGTGGGGGGAGGGGGGGGTTCGTGCTTAATTTTAACAATTTAATGTTACTGTTGGTAAAATTTTCACTTTTCCCTCTTTTTGTTTGCATCATTTTCATTGATTTTTTTTTGAAGACGAGGTTCACATCCCCAGAATGTGTGCTGATCAATGCAAAAACAAAACCTCAGAGACAACGTGTTTGCACGTTCTTGATCGTGCTTAAAGGACGAGAAAATTCAGGAAATTTCAACAACTAATTTGTATACAAATTGGCGAGTTCAGGAACCTTAAAACAGCTCACAGCACGGTTATTTTTTTAGTCTGATGTGGAATCTTGGTCTAAAAACCTGAAACCTTCTAGCGTTACCAAAAAACTCATGTCCTGGAATTTAAGTAGAGGGGAGGAGCTTATCAGTAAAACCACCTGCTGAGGAAAAGTGGCACCTTTCACTGTGTGAGCATCAACCCCAAGACTTTCTGGATGTCAACACCTGTGTGAGGAGGACTGTACTGTGCTGTATTTGTTTGAACTGTGACGTTATGAAATAAAGAAACCTGAGTGACCTCGAGAATGTTGTGCTGCTAAATAAGAAGGTTTTTTTTTTAACTGCAAGAAATGTGAATGAACAGATGGCCACTAGGTGGCAGTGGTGACCTAATGTGTATTTATTTACCAGTCAGAAGGTTTATGGTCCTTGAAACAAACTTCAGTTAAAGTCTGCAGGTGCAACGCATGAAGTGCTGTCAGACACCTGAATTTTGTAATGATGTCAAATATGGAAAACAAAACAAACAGGCTTTTTATATTAATTTCTAAATGATGTATTTTAATCCCACAGTGTAAACTGTCGACATAAATAAAAATCTTAAAAGCCAAATGATGGCATGCATAAATATAGATAAATTTATGAAGTATAGCAACTAAAATAATCACTTTTACAGTTGGTTTTCTTTTGACGATACATCCCCGGACACCATGAAGAAATATAGTGTGGTACTGTACGGTACTGCAGTTCTCAAAAACTGCATGAATATGCAAGAACAAGACTAATGTGTGAAGCCATCCAGACAGCTGAAGGATTGAGAGGCTTCTGTGGCTGGAGACAGAAGAGACGACTTTAAACCATTAAATTATTCAGTATTTTGTCCTAAGTCAGCTGCCTGCGGTACCCGTGGACATGGCCGACGGGTCACGTATCTGTAGCATCATAAAGGACGTGGTCACCTTGTTTCAGATGGAATTTCCTGGTAAACGGTGCAATTCAAACAGATTTTTGACCCCAGTGTCCTTGACATTCACCTGAATTATTGACCTTTGACTGACCTTGCCAGAGCAATTCCAGAACCTGCTGACATGTATGCACAATTTGGTTCAACTTGACCTCTGGCAACATAAACCCTTTTAGGACAATTGTGTGATCAACTCCCAGACTGCAAACTTTCAAACTGACATCAGTGTCATGCAACGACTTCCAGCGCACAGTGATGACGCTGTCTCAAGTAAGACATGGAAGAGTCCAGAAAAAAGTGAAAACTCTTTTTTGCTTTTTATGCTGTGCTGGGGTAACAGCTCGACTCCGAGTCGAACCGCTGCTCCTTCACGTCGAAATTTGCCAGCTGAGGTGGGGGCATCTTTTCTGGATGCCCCCTGGACGCCTCGCTGGAGAGGTGTTCCAGGCACGTCCCACTGGGAGGAGGCCCCGGGGAAGACCCAGGACACGCTGGAGGGACTACGTCTCTCGGCTGGCTTGGGAACGCCTCGGGGTTCCCCCGGAGGAGCTGGGGGAGGTGTGTGTGGATTGGGAGGTCTGGGTGGCTTTGCTTGAGCTGCTGCCCCTACAACCCGACTCCGGATAAAGCGGAAGAAAATGGATTGATGGATGGATGGGTCACAAAATGAATTTATTTTCAGGTGGGTGTTTAAGAAAGTTTAATAAAAAAAAAAAGTTAATTTAGGATATATATATATATATATATATATATATATCTCTTGTAATGAATGAATTTTCCAGTTAAGGGTCGTGGGGGTCTGGAGCCTATCCCAGAGGTCACTGGGTTAAAGGTGAAGTAGACCCTGGACGGGACACACCTCTGCTGGATTACTTTCTTTGATCTTCTCCAGTTCTTTCATGTTTTCTTCCAGTTCTTTTTTCTTCTATCCAGAGCAGAAGATGATGTAACACCTCATCACTGCTTTTCCAGTTTACAAAAGTAGTGTTGGTGATATTTCTGTGGAAGCAGTTATTCATAAGAATCAGGCCCATTTTATGGCAGGAAACCACATTTATTATTGATTTGGTAAATGTTTAATAACATTTTCAGTCATAATGTGTGTGTTTGTTTTATGTCGCATGTACTTGTGAGTGGCGGATTGAATTTTATGAACACACTGCCGCATTACTGCCCGCTGTCATGTCAGTTATTCTCAATAAATCACCAACAAAAACCTTCAACAACCCAACGAGCAAAACTCTGGAAGGCTCATGCAGTTTACAACTTATTACAAGGAACCTTATAAATCAGGGGTCGAGAGTGTCAAAATAAAACTTTAAGAGTTCAAATCAACTCTGACTTATTCACCTCCGAGATGTAAAAGAATCTGTGCTGAAAGTTACCGTAGATTTTCCTCAAAGCACTTCATGAAGCACCTGCTGCTTTTCAGCTTTTCTGCCCCCCTGGACAGATCTGACAAGAAATCCCTAAAAACAAACAAACAAACAAACAAACAAAAAAACATCAAGACGGCCTTCAACCCAAACTTTACGCATAATTACGTTTGGGTTCAGGCTGGACAACTAAAACAACTTTATTTCAGGTTCAGGCTCAGGCTATGGTTATGTTTAGGCAACTAAAACAGTTTTGGCTGAGTTTAGGGAGAGGCTTTGGTTATGGTGGAACGGCAAAACATTTACCCAGAAATTAAAACTTGACTCACCCGTGTGTTCTTTGTACGAGTTGTGAATTAAAGGCCAAAGAGCGCGCTCATCCGCAGACACGACCACAACACTCTCCCTCTATTATCTGTTGTGCTATTTCAATGTCAGACCATGTCTTTATCTTTGATATATAATCCTTTGGTGGAGAGAAAGATTTGGTGCACAAACACTGTATTTTCTAATGTACCATCAACCATGGACGTATTGACCAGTGACCGACCTCCAAGGGATCAACACCACCATCGGCCCCGCGTGTCTCTGTCCATCTGTCTGAGTGCAGAATTTTAAAATGACTGCTTTCAGTTTATTTTTTATGTAAGTTTTCTTGAGGTTCTATGAATGATTGACAATGAAAACTGTATCTCTGCGGTCAAACAATGAGCCGCTGACACGGAGCTACTTCGGTTATTCCTCTGCAATTTGCAGCTCGTCATCCGTAAATGGATACAGTCAAGGTCAAACTGGTTCATAAAACATTAACTTGGCAGGCTGATGTGACTTAATGTAAAAATACATTATTTAATCAGAAAATGAGCTCGACAGATCAATGCTAACTAGCCAAGCCTGCTTTATGAGCTAGGCTAGCTTCACATTACTACTCAGATAACCTCATATTTATGTACAGGAATTAATTTGTTCTGTCCAGTCTTATCTTACACATGACTAGAAACTCTAATGATGTGTTTCTGTAATAGTTTACCGTTCAGTAAGACAGAATGTTTCAAAAAATTATAGCGCATGATGCAGCCAGCTAACACAATAGTCCTGCAATTTTGTGTCACTCTTACTTCTGTCCCCTCAATGGTTCTTAGCAGCAGTATGGCTTGTGATCAAATCCCAACGTCTGGTCCTGATAAAATAATCCAACATGGAAATGGAAAATTTTGTAGCCACTTGAGGCTGGTTCCAAAGGAGAGTCACTTTCCATAGAAGCCAATGTTAAAATATCCAACTTCACAGCAGAAATAAAACGTTTACAGTCTTTTCCAAAAAATTGGTTTTGTGGATCTCAAATTGATACACCTGTCATGAATCCAAGGAAAATGGAAGAAGAATCTCACTGAATCGTTTTAAAGTCAAAAAACCGAATTAGTCTGGAAACCAGATTCTAACCCACGGCCAACAGGTGGAGAGGCCATGGAAGAAGGATGCACTCACTGTCCATCTACTGGCCTTCAGAGAACATCAAACTACGTGGGCTGCTGCTGCTCTAAAGGCTGCCCGCTCATCCTACTACTTTGCAATAATTGACAGTGGCAAAGGCAATCCCAGAACCCTATTTTCCACCATCAACCGCCTTCTCAACCCCACCAACA
The DNA here is from genome assembly GCF_902500255.1 of Thalassophryne amazonica. Classification (NCBI taxonomy): domain Eukaryota; kingdom Metazoa; phylum Chordata; class Actinopteri; order Batrachoidiformes; family Batrachoididae; genus Thalassophryne; species Thalassophryne amazonica. Next base: position 66,804,862 of record NC_047122.1, read on the forward strand.
CGGACCCCGCAGTTGCTTCTTCAGATCTTTGCAATTGTTTCTCTGCTGTCTTCAAGGCCGAGGTCGCAGATATTAATGTCAACATTGTACTTTCCACAGTAGCTGCGACTCCGTCCACCCTGTGCCGCTTCAACGAGGTGACAACATCTACACTTTTAGCCATCATTAATAAACCCAAGCCTGCCACCTGCTCCCTCAACCCCATACCCACCTCACTGCATCAACCCTGGTTCACTTTTGTCACAATACTAAAAATAATAAACTAATAAATACTAATAAACTTTATGAAGCCCTCCAATCCAGTTTCCGGCCTGCACACAGCACAGAAACAGCCCTGGTAAAAGTGGTTAATGACCTCTTGATGGCAGCCGACTCTGGGTCACCCAGCATCCTGGTCGTACTTGACTTGAGTGAGGCATGTGACACTGTGGCCCATAACATTCTCCTCCACCTCATCGATACCTATATTATGGTGACTAAATTCTCCTCCTACCTCACCAACTGGAGCCATCATGTGTCACTGGGGAGGTTCTAGGTTAAACGACATCGCAGTGACACGCGGTGTTCCACAGGGGTCAGTGCTTGGGCCTATCCTGTTTTTAATCTATTTACTCCCACTTGGTCCTATCATCAGACAACACAATATGCGGAAATCTCATTGTTGTAATGACAACAAAATCTATCTATCTAATATCAATCTCCATTGTTACGCCGACGACACCCAGGTTTACATCAAAACACAACCCAACCTCACCACTGCCATCTCCACCCTAAACACCTGCCTGGAAGACATCCGCTCCTGGATGAACAACAGCTACAACCAGCTCAACAGCAACAAAACAGAGGCAATCCTGATCAGCACCCCCAACCAGCTCACCAAGGCGGCCAATATCAGTCCCTCTCTTGATGGTCAACTCATTCTCTCTCCTCTATTGTCATCAATCTCAGTGTTAAGTTAGACTCCACTCTCTCATTCCAAGCCCATATCAAACATATCTCCAAGATTTCCTTGTTTCACCTCAAAAATATTTCCAGACTGAAGCCTTCACTTTCACCCGATGACACCCAAAAACTGGTCCATGCACTGATCTTCTCATGTATCTGCTACGGCAATAAACCTCTTCTCCGCTCTCCCAGCCAAATCAAATCAACTCTCTTCAACTAATCCAGAATAGTACGGCAAGAGTCCTCACTGGCTCAAAAAAAGTCAGCCCACATAACCCCCTGACTTGCCCGACTCCACTGGCTCCCCGTCCACTACAGGATCAAATTCAGAGTCCTCCTCCTGACTTACAAAATCCTGAATGGTCAAACCCCCAGCTGTGTCTGTGATCTCATCTCTATCCAGATACCTACACGCTTCCTCCGCTCAAACCACACTCCTGAATAACTAACTTACTGACCAACTCTTCCTGCCAGTAAGGTTCTGGAAATTAAAATGAAAATCTGTGACAGCGTTTGCTTTTAACTGGACATTTAGTGAAAGTTAATATTGAATTTGACAAACACTATCTGGATGGTCATCTTCTTGAGTCAGTATATCAATAGAGTTTCAGTGGGAAAAGCTCCATGGATTGTTACGAGTTACATTCAGAAGAATTCATGTTTATGTCAAAATTGTAAGTGTGACTGTGGTATTCGGCTGTTATCATGGTTTGGCTCTTCTGGAAGATAAGCCAGGTCTGGATCCAGGCAGTTTACTTTACGTACCTTACCTTGACGTTCTGTGTTTATGTTTGCTTTTAGTTCCTCGTCACGTTTTGGACCAGAGCAGCACTTCCTCTGGTTTCAGGGCACAGACGGTGGTGTTTTTAGCTTCTCTCTGGAGACAACATTGTGGGAAATTCAACACCGCCTTTCTTCTCACTTTATTTTGACTTGAATTTACTCAAATGCAGATATGGAGTCAAGAGCCCTTTGATTATATTTTCCCATTGGATTATTTTTACTTCCACAAACCGGCTCATTGACAGAATTGCAGTCTTTTGCTCTATTTTCAGTCACTTATTTTCTGGTCCATGGTCGGCTACACAGCAGGCCTGACAGACTCAGGCCCATTTATATACTCTCAATAGCAGAATCTGTCCAGAGGTCAACAAGCAAACAGCACTGCAACTTCACAATACCTTCAATAAGCTTTACGATTGTCTTTCAGTAATTCAATGATTTTAGGGGAAATTCATGATACTTATGAATAAAACACAAATATGAGATGCCTTTCCAAAGTTCATACTGGGAACATTTTAATTCTGTAAATGAGTAAAACATTTTAACACACTAATCTCCATTTTATTTAGTGCACCAACTGCAAATGCAGCCAAAAGTAAAAAGATGTGAATTTGGTGATAATTATTTCCACTGAGTTGAGGTCTACTCCCAAAGTTCTCACATTTATGGAAAGACAGTCCATTCTGAATACAACAATACTCAAGATGGAATTACATCAGAAAGACATCAGGTAGAGGGAGAAGGAGCTTCTGTGGTGACCAGTGCAGTGTTTTTTGCTGGGTGTAAGATAGATCAGGTCAGATCTGGGAGAACATGCTGGTTCCATGTCCACAACACCATGGACCCTCATTTGGTGCTGGATTGAAAACGTCAATTTCAGTTTAATTGATTTTATTTATATAGCATCAAATCACAACAAAGTTGCCTCAAGTCACTTCACATAAGTCTAACCTCACCAACCCCCAGAGCAAGAACACAGGCAACAGTAGTAAGGAAAAACTCCCTCTGATGATGTTGAGGAAGAAACCTCCAGCAGACCAGACTCAGCGGGGTGACCCACTGCTTAGACTATTCTAACAGCTACAACCCCAATTCCAATGATGTTGGGACGTTGTGTAAAATGTAAATAAAAACAGAATACAATGATTTTCAAATCCTCTTCAAAAAATATTCAATTGAATACACCACAAAGACAAGATATTTAATGTTCAAACTGATAAACTTTATTGTTTTTGTGCAAATATTTGCTCATTTTGAAATGGATGCCTGCAACAGGTTTCAAAAAAGCTGGGACAGTGGTATGTTTACCACTGTGTTACATCACCTTTCCTTCTAACAACACTCAATAAGCGTTTGGGAACTGAGGACACTAATTGTTGAAGCTTTGTAGGTGGAATTCTTTCCCATTCTTGCTTGATGTACGACTTCAGTTGTTCAACAGTCCGGGGTCTCCGTTGTGGTATTTTGCGCTTCATAATGCGTCACACATTTTCAATGGGCGACAGGTCTGGACTGCAGGCAGGCCAGTCTAGTATCTGCACTCTTACTACAAAGCCACGCTGTTGTAACACGTGCAGAATGTGGCTTGGCATTGTCTTGCTGAAATAAGCAGGGACGTCCCTGAAAAAGACGTTGCTTGGATGGCAGCATGTGTTGTTCCAAAACCAGGATGTACCTTTCAGCATTGATGGTGCCATCACAGAAGTTGTCCGTGCCATGGGCACTAACACACCCCCATACCTTCACAGATGCTGGCTTTTGAACTTTGTGCTGGTAACAATCTGGATGGTCTTTTTCCTCTTTTGTCCAGAGGACACGACGTCCATGATTTCCAAAAACAATTTGAAATCTGGACTCATCAGACCACAGCACACTTTTCCACTTTGTGTCTGTCCATTTCAAATGAGCTCGGGCCCAGAGAAGGCGGCGGTGTTTCTGGATGTTGTTGATGTTTGACTTTCACTTTGCATGGTAGAGTTTTAACTTGCACTTGTAGATGTAGCGACGAACTGTGTTAACTGACAATGGTTTTCTGAAGTGTTCCTGAGCCCACACGGTAAAATCCTTTACACAATGATGTCTGTTTTTAATGCAGTGCTGCCTGAGGGGGTCAAAGGTCACGGGCATTTAATGTTGGTTTTTGGCTTTGCTGCTTACATGTAGAAAGTTCTCCAGATTCTCTGAATCTTCTGATTATATTATGGACTGTAGATGATGGAATCCCTAAATTCCTTGCAATTGAACATTGAGAAACATTGTTCTTAAACTGTTGGACTATTTTTTCATGCAGTTGTTCTCAAAGTGGTGATCCTCACCCCATCTTTGCTTGTGAATGGCTGAGCCTTTTGGGGATACTCCTTTTATACCCAATCATGACACTCACCTGTTTGGAAACAGGTGTTCTTTGAGCATTCATCAACTTTCCCAGTCTTTTGTTGCCCCGTCCCAACTTTTTTGAAAAGTGTTGCAGGCAAAATATTTGCACAAAGACAATAAAGTTTATCAGTTTGAACATTAAATATCTTGTCTTTGTGGTGTATTCAATTGAATATAAGTTGAAGAGGATTTGCAGATCATTGTATTCTGTTTTTATTTACATTTTACACAACGTCCCAACTTCATTGGAAGTGGGGTTGTACAAGGTTTTTACAAAGCTGAAGAAACAGGAAAACCAGAATAGCACCAAAACAAAAGTGCATTACTGAGATGAGCAGACAGACAGACAGACAGACAGACAGTCACTGGTGCCTCAGGTAGGGCGTCTTGGCTGCCGTGGTTACCATGGGGTGCAGGGCCAGTGTCCATCCATCACGTCCTCAGTGGACCACAGCACAAGCAGCCTTCATGGAAGAGTACATTCCAAAAGCAGACTGCAGTGTGCTGTCCAGTCAATCACAAAGTCTCCTTGCTCAGCATTTGTATAAAATAGACTTCATTAATTTTGGCCCCACCTAGCTGGCGGTAAAATGACCATTTATTGCTGTGAAACGTCCACTCTGAAAATGAATGTCAGCTGCTCGCTTTGCCACTGTTTCTTGTCACTAATATGATAAAAGGGTTTGTCTTGATCCAGAACAATCACGAAGCCAGACTCTAGGATTCAGAGGTGGGACGAAGTCACTGTCAAGTCATCAATCAGCAATTCCCAAGTCAAGTCTCAAGTCAGCTTGCAAACAATTGGTGGTCATTATGACTTGACACTTGATGGTGACTTCATCCTGCCTCTGCCAGGATTCCTGACTCAGCTTCTCCAGAGCTACAGTCAGGGTGTCCATCGACTCCACAAAGAGCGCAGCATCATCCACAGAGTCAAGGACACTTAGACATGTCCTTGCCATCAAAGGTACCTAAACTACAGGTTTCCCCAAACCCAGTCTGTGCAAACACGGAACAGCGTAGGAGCCAGGACGAGGTAAGATATAAGGCAGTTTTAATTCGGTATTATTTCCAAACTTCTGTGCACGCTGCACTTGGATTTGTGCCATGACTCACTAAATGAATGCATATGTGCAATATGGACGTGTAATTACAGCAACACCACATGCTGTCAGGGAGGTCTTTTCCCTGCAGCACACACATATCGTCGACCCCATGAGGCCCGAGAGAGTGTGCTGATGGTGTATGGAGCTTTAATGAAGGAAGACCACCCCTGAAAAGACCCTGCAGTTCAGTCAAATTCAACACAGGTGCACTGTGGCAGAGTTACGCAGGGACGTGCATAATCACAGCAATTATTACATTTCCAATTTTCCCTGATTGTAGACATTTATTAAAAGGCTAATGAATGCACCACAGCTGATTACATGCAAAGCATCTGAACGTGCACATGACACTGAAACACACTGAAGTGACTCACAGGAGCAACGGTTTCATCCAGTGACCCCGTGCAAGAAACAGCTTCATCAAGGCTCCACTTCAAAGGCGACGTCTTATCAGCTCTGTACGAACTGATGAATTTATGTGGCTGTAAAAGAAGGATTTGAGTGTAAACGGCCTCACATCTGTGCTCAATCTTCAGCGAGGCGTGTGAGGAGGATCACGGAGCCTTTGTTCTCTTCAAGAGGAGAAGCAGCCAGGTAGGGGGCCTGAAGCTCAGGTGAGCCTGCGAACAGCAGCGCAGCAAATGGAAAGCATTTAGCTCTTAGCTGGGACTGGAAGGACTCTGTTCTGAGCACAAGGTGACGTATCCCACAGATAAGAGGATGAGCAGCATGAAGAACACACTGCACCATCAACCTCACCGTCCATGAACCACATCCAAGTATGAGGCTGGAGGTCAGTAGGTCAGAAATGACAGAGAGGCCAGATGTAGAGAGCATGTGGTGTGGGGGGCAAACGGTCTCTGCATATCCACCAGTTATGTAATGTTAATGCAAATTTTGGTTAAAAAAATTTAACTAAATTATTTGAAATGACCTGCACGATTTCTTTAAAAAAGTAACTTGATGCAACAATTTCTAAAAGTCAAATTTAGTCTCAAACTGCAATAATATCACTTTAGGACACCTTTCATGACTTTTTCATGAGTTTTGAGTATATTTCTTATTGTTACATGGGAAACAAGGTACCAGTAGATTCAGTAGATTCTCACAAATCCAACAAGATCAAGCATTCATGATATGCACACTCTTAAGGCTATGAAATTGGGCTATTAGTAAAAAAAAAAAAGTAGAAAAGGGGGTGTTCACAATAATAGTAGTGTGGCATTCAGTCAGTGAGTTCGCATTAATTTTGTTGGTTTGGAACCAAGATTTTGCTGGTTTACTAGTGTGCTTGGGGTCATTGTTTTGTTGAAACACCCATTTCAAGGGCATGACCTCTTCAGCATAAGGCAACATGACCTCTTCAAGTATTTTGACATATCCAAACTGATCCATGATACCTGGTATGCGATATATAGGCCCAACACCATAGTAGGAGAAACATGCCCATATCATGATGCTTGCACCACCATGCTTCACTGTCTTCACTGTGAACTGTGGCTTGAATTCAGAGTTTGGGGGTCGTCTCACAAACTGTCTGCGGCCCTTGGACCCAAAAAGAACAATTTTACTCTCATCAGTCCACAAAATATTCCTCCATTTCTCTTTAGGCCAGTTGATGTGTTCTTTGGCAAATTATAACCTCTTCTGCACATCTTTTATTTAACAGAGGGACTTTGCGGGGGATTCTTGCAAATAAATTAGCTTCACACAGGCATCTTCTAACTGTCACAGCACTTACAGGTAACTCCAGACTGTCTTTGATCATCCTGGAGCTGATCAATGGGTGAGCCTTTGCCATTCTGGTTATTCTTCTATCCATTTTCATGGTTGTTTTCTGTTTTCTTCCACGCGTCTCTGTTTTTTTTTTTTTTTTTGTCCATTTTAAAGCATTGGAGATCATTGTAGATGAACAGCCTATAATTTTTTGCACCTGCATATAAGTTTTCCCCTCTCCAATCAACTTTTAATCAAACTACGCTGTTCTTCTGAACAATGTCTTGAACGTCCCATTTTCCTCAGGCTTTCAAAGAGAAAAGCATGTTCAACAGGTGCTGGCTTCATCCTTAAATAGGGGACACCTGATTCACACCTGTTTGTTCCACAAAATTAACAAACTCACTGACTGAATGCCACACTACTATTATTGTGAACACCCCCTTTTCTACTTTTTTTTTTAACTAATAACCCAATTTCATAGCCTTAAGAGTGTACATATAATGAATGCTTGGTCTTGTTGGATTTGTGAGAATCTACTGAATCTACTGGTACCTTGTTTCCCAGGTAACAATAAGAAATATACTCAAAACCTGGATTCCTCTTTTTAGTCACAAAGCACTACTATGATTCTGAACACTACTGTAAATAAACAAATAATAAAAGTTGTGAAAACCATTTGATAAATAATTAAAGACACTTTTTGAACTTCCTGAATCTTTAGTCCAGACTTGGCTGCATATAAAGTGGTAAAAACAGTTTATTTTGGCAGGGCAACATCTGCTTCATTGGCACGTGACCACGTTTGTCACACCGCAGCATTCAGGGAACCATTTTTGCTCTGGTGGATTAAGTTTTTTCTGTGCTTAATGTAAAAATTGGATGCTGTTGTCACAGGTGGAGAACAGCTCAGACCCCATCACAGAGATTGCACAAGCAAATTCAAAAACACAGGCTTTAATGAGTCACATAGGAAGAGGTGAGAGGTTAATAAATACACAGGCTATCAGTGTGAAAGTGGTGACAGCCTCTGTGAGGGAACTGGCAGGAGAATGGTCCAAAAAACAGAGCTAGAGGTGGAAACACTGCAATAAACTAGAGAAATGGGCAATGATGTGCAATAACAGCAAACAAGAGCAAAAACTCATAAGAGACAAATAAAGAAAACAGTCACAAGGAAACACTGGAAGTAACAGCAAGAAAAAAGTAGCAAAGGACAAGAGACACACGGGGGTTTAACTAGACTAGGATTAGATTAGAAACAGGAGGCAGGTGAGGGCGATTTAGATGAATGAGATGCAGCTGGGAGGAAGCACAGGAAGAAAGCCACAAACACACCATAGAAACAAGAGCATCAAAATAAAACAGGAAGTGGGCCAAAGACACTGGGATGAATTAAATACATAAAGGCAAAGCAAACAAGTGGCTGAGTATAAAAAAAAAGAATGAACTGATATTATCAGCTCCACTAAAAGCAAAGGTGCCCTGCTGGATCTCAACACGCTCTGGTTTTTGTTCTGACTGTTTGAAGGCAGAAGGACGGAGTCTGAATCAGCACAGTGAGCGTTTTAAGGACTCGTCTCGTCATTTAGTCCAGCACGGTGGAAGACGATGGTAAGAGACTCAGCGTGTGCGCGTCTGCCCATCGAGCTCAGCATGGTGCAAACATCAGACCTTCACATAGAAGAAAAAACCTGCTTCATATTTGTGGTGCAGCAGAAAAAAAAAAGTGTTTAAAATTACCTTTGATATATTTTTATTGAAAAATGTCTGGTGAGCTGCTTTCCAGCTGAGACAGCTCACATTTCTGACTCCACAGACCCTTTAAGAAACATTTTTAACATTTGAACGTGTTTCTTCAGAGCAATTGACACTCGCTCACCAGGTGACCAAACTACAGCAGCATCAGTTAGAGTTCAGACAGAAGCCTCAAGCTCTGTAAAGGGGAACCACGACTCTTATCAACCTGTTTTTTATTCTTATTTCTAATCATTTCGCTCAGGATAAAATTTATTTTATTCAGTGCAGGACTGATTTTGAACACTAATGTCGTCATGGGCTGAATCGTCATTCATCGTGGCATAGCTGATGGTGCAGTTCTACACGGCCATCATCGAGTCCATCCTCTGCTCCTCCATCACGGTGTGGTACTCCGGGGCCACAGTCAGGGACAGACACAGACTGCAGCGCATTGTGGCCTCTGCTGAGAAGGTGATCGGCTGTAGCCTTCCATCTCTCCACGACCTGCACGTCTCCAGGACTCTGGGCCGAGCAGGTCGGATCACAGCTGACCCTTCTCACCCTGCACACGGTCTATTCAAACCACTCCCCTCGGGCAGGAGGCTACGGTCCATCCGGACCAGAACCTCCCGCCATAAGAACAGTTTCTTCCCCTCTGCCGTTAGACTCATGAACACCTCATAACTCAGTCACCTTAAGCTTAACTCTGTCACTTTATCATTTTATCACGGGTCACTTTAAACAAATGTACTTTGGTTTTTAATTGCACTCCTCCCACTGCACTGTTGTTCTGTTTGTGTCGTTGCACACAGCCTTTCATATTTCACATTTCATATTTTACCTTATATTTTATCTTATTTTAGCACATATTTTATCTTAGCATTTTGTATTGCTCTCTGTTTAATGTTGCACCATTATACCAAAGCAAATTCCTAGTCTGTGAATCCTGTTCACTGGCAATGGCAATAAACTTCTACTGAGTTTTGAGTTCTGAGTTCTGATCCCTCCACGCTGAAGAAGACTGTCGCTTGATTGATTCCCAGACGAGATGGTGGATGCTAGAAAATCTCCATCCAGTGTGATGACATTTGGGGTCTGAGGATCTTCTGCGGCATTCGAAGCTGTTGGATTACAAACCATCACCTCCTCCGCCTGATCCGCCACTGAGGACTTTTTGTTTCACCAGAACCTCGTGAACCATTTCATGTTCAGGGTTCGTGTTGGGTCTTCATGGTTACCATGAAGACCACGGGGAACACAAGGTCCCTACCTTATTTCACCTGAACAGGCCTACTTGATCTGTTTATTTGTGTTTATTCTGTTGCTGATCTGATTTGATCGTCATCCAAAACCAAACTGTAGTGACTTTGTGCTCTTGGCATTCTGGAACAACACCAATTACAAGACAGAAGATCCAAAACCTTTAACTGGCACGAGCGCATTCAGTGCTGCCAAGACGATGATCTACAGACACACTCAGGTATTGTCACCCAACCTTTCCTGGAAATCTAAACCTAAGGTAACCTGAACTGGCCTGTAATCTGATACAAACCTGTCACCGCCGGTGGCTGGATTCTTCTGAAGAAATCCAAACACCATAGCTGGATGAGGAAACAAGTTACAGAAAGTGTTTCCTGTAATAGGTTGAAAATTCTCCCAGAAACAACATTGTGTCTTTAGAAGTTGACCTGGAAGCCCGGCTCATTGAAAAGTCATGAAGGGTCAGTTCGGGTGAATTTCCCGGTTGTGAGGCCGATGTGGTTGTATGGGGGATTGTGCTGTCATTAAATGTGGCTTCTTGTCTTTCAGCACCTCCAGGTAAACTTAAACTTTCACATAAGATTATTTCACAATCTGTGAATCAATCACTTTTTTTTTTTTTGATTGTTTGATGAGTTAAGCTGGTCTACTGCTGATTTTTGACACCTGATTGTGCACTTTTTTTGGTTCAAAAAATAAACATCTATCAGGATGATAACGTGACTAACGTGTGTGAGGTTTGGACACATCATGATCCTGAAAAGGATTTAATGTGTTCAGACAGGGATAATATGCATCTTTCACTTTCATTTGACAGTTGCCTTTGTTTCTTATTTCATCAGTGAATCTTGAAGTAAATAACCAATGCCTGAATGTGGATTTGACTGCTCAGTTATTTTGATGCCAGACTACAATTAAAGACTAAAATTAACATACAGTATAGATTGTAGCAAACAGTTTCATTGACCGGCGCGGGCAGCAGTGGGGGGTAGTGGCTTTACATGGGGGTGGTGGTGGGGTGGATTAGTGCAGCTGTATGCCGAGGGTCAACTCCTCACTCTGGTAAAAGCACCGTGCAGGTTAGCACATATTTGTAGCATAGCGGCGGTCCCAGGCTGCACGCGTCCTGCATCTACTTTTTTTTTTACAGATGGCTTTGTTATTATTTTCTCGGTGGCTTTGGTGTCACTGTGCTGTCCCAACACTTTTGAGCTGCTTCTCTTTTGTGACAGACATCGAATTACTCACTCGCTGTAAAATAATAAGAGACCAGACATTCTAATAGTTAGTTGTGGTACCGTTTCTGACAACTTAAATAGTTCATAAAAAACAGATGATTGAATAGAGTAATGGACCGTGGCAGCCATCTGGTTTCCTCGTCTTGTCTCCTCACTCAGTCTGGAACACTTCTTGTTCACAGTTTTTCACAAGTTAAAGGACTGCTGCTACTTTTTCCTTCCAACTCAACACCTTCACAGGAGGATTTGGTCCAAAACCGACTCAGCTGATCTCATCTTCTGGGAATGTAGTGACAATAACTAAATGTGTCAGATGCAAATAACAGGGAGTGAAGATGGAACTGCAGCAGTTCTGAACTGTGGTTCAGCTGAAAAAAAAAAAATCACATGATTTTTTAATGCTTAAAATAATAATAAAAATAATTCCATGTGATTTCAGATCAGTTTCTAAGAGTGCACATAGTTAGATGTTTTAATCTGAAAGAAGAAATGTTGAAAAATTTGTGAATCTTATGCTTGATATTTGATTTTAGCCTCTACTTCTTGCAAATAGTTACAAATTGTGGGAATTGGGGGTGCTGGAAAAGCAGAGCACAGCACCCCCTGCCAGATAACAAGATGATAATAACATAAATTGATAAGTTCTATTTATTCAATTCAATTTATTGTATTTTATTTGTATACCAGTTAGCGCACTTGGGTTCAGTGCAAAAGGATCCCGGTTCAAACCCCACCCCTGCCACATTTCTCCATGTAATGTGGAGTTGCATCAGGACGGGCATCCGGCGTAAAACCTGTGCCAAATCAACATGAAGATCCACCTTGGAGCCACTGTGGCGACCACGAGTGCAAACAAGGGAGCAGCCGAAGGGACTTACTTGTTTTTGTATTGCACCAAATCACAACAAAGCTGCCTCAAGGCGTTTCTCATGAGTAAGGCCTCACCAACCCCGCGTGAGCAAGAACACAGGAGACAGTGGAAAGAAAAAAAATTCACTGTGCAATATCTGTTCTGAAGAAGAATATCGGTTCTGTCTCTGAAAATGTGCCCTTGACACTTTGCGACCTACTGCACCTTAGGTGTACAATTTAAACCTTTTTGGTCAAGTTTGTTTGTTTGTCCGTTTGTCAGCAAGATAACTCAAAACGTTTTGAACAGATTTTGATGAATTTTTGTGGAGTGGTTGGAAATGACAAGAGGAACAAGTGATTAAATTTTAGTGGTGATCCGGATCATGAACCGGATCCAGGAATTTTTTAAAGGATTCTTCACCATTGCAGGATAGGAGGAATTTTGACATTCTAGTTTCTAACTCCACAAAAACAAGGCAGAAAGGCTTGAAAAAAAATTAGGGTGTAACATAGTCAAATGTTCTATCAAAGAACAAAGTCTGGTGATGATCGGATCCGAATTCTGGATCTGGTGATCCAGAATATGCAAAAATATAGGGAAAATAGAAAATGTGTCAGTGTGAGGTGACAAATGAAGCTAGAGACAACTAACACCAAATTGTAGCTGAATCTGTACTGATTTAGTAAGGTGTCATCAGATTTGATGTAGCTTCAAATGTTATGGAGCTAGATCCAGAAGAAAACCGCCATTACCGAAAAATCGTTTTTATACAATAACTTTTGAACTAATAAAGACATAAAAGTGATTCCAAGTTCTAGTGGTATGTTTTCATGGTCAAGGATGTCAAATATACAGGAAAGAAAAGTGTATGTATCATAGTTTTGGTTGTAACACTGAATTATTGACTAGATCACTGTGCCAAGGAGGGAATCTCTTTAGCGTCAGTGACCCTATGGCCTTGGCGGAGGTTTGCACTCTCTGAGTGCTTCTAGTTTTTAGTAATACTTTCACTTTATCTGCTTAACCTCCTGCTGCTATCATGTTTAAGTGTCAGTATGCATGTGTGTGTGAAACTCAAATATGTGTGCGTGCATGCACACATATTTTGTCCAGGGTTGGGACCAGGAAGCAGAGTTGTAGTCTTACACACCTCTCTGCAGCTTCTCTCCCCCTGCCATCCCCTCATTACCCCATCCCCGTAGAGACGGTGCCTGCTCCCAGACTATCAATAACCAGCAAAAATCTATTTAAGCATAAAAATTCAAAAAGAAAAAATAATATAGCACCTTCAACTGCACCACAGACTAAAACAGTTAAATGTGGTCTATTAAACATTAGGTCTCTCTCTTCTAAGTCCCTGTTGGTAAATGATATAATAATTGATCAACGTATTGATTTATTCTGCCTAACAGAAACCTGGTTACAGCAGGATGAATATGTTAGTTTAAATGAGTCAACACCCCCGAGTCACACTAACTGTCAGAATGCTCGTAGCACGGGCCGAGGAGGAGGATTAGCAGCAATCTTCCATTCCAGCTTATTAATTAATCAAAAACCCAGACAGAGCTTTAATTCATTTGAAAGCTTGTCTCTTAGTCTTGTCCATCCAAATTGGAAGTCCCAAAAACCAGTTTTATTTGTTATTATCTATCGTCCACCTGGTCGTTACTGTGAGTTTCTCTGTGAATTTTCAGACCTTTTGTCTGACTTAGTGCTTAGCTCAGATAAGATAATTATAGTGGGCGATTTTAACATCCACACAGATGCTGAGAATGACAGCCTCAACACTGCATTTAATCTATTATTAGACTCTATCGGCTTTGCTCAAAAAGTAAATGAGTCCACCCTGTTGTGTGGGCCGCTGAAGAGGAGGTACTGCTGGCCCACCACCACCAGAGGGCGCCCTGCCTGGAGTGCGGGCTCCAGGCACCAGAGGGCGCTGCCGCCGACGAAGGCTGCCAGGGTGACAGCTGTCACCCATTACTGGACACAGCTGACTGCACTCAGGACGGAGGTATATCAGCAGGACAGCGTCTCCACCTCAGTGCCGAGATATCGCCTTGAGCCTAAGGTAATCTTCTCTGCAGCTTATTTAAGTATAATCCTATAATACTTGTTAAACCTTTCAGGACAGCTGACTACCGAAAGCCGAGTGATCGGATAAGTACTCACCTTCCTGCTTATTGTGACAAGAGGTGGAGGCGGCTTGCCCCTCTCATCTACTGGGTGCGGTCGCATCCCAACCTGTGTGTTTGTGTTCTTTCCCGCCAGCAGTACCGGATCCGACGAGCGAAGGCAGTGGCCACCTGGGAATTCGGGACTTGGCGGTTCCAGTACTTCTGGGTTTCGGTGGCAGAGGAAATCTGGGTGGTTCCGGTTCGACTAGGACGGACGTCTCCTACCTTCGGGCCTGCCCACAAGACACCAGCAGATTTCGGCTTACACCTCCAAATTGTGAATTATTGTATCAGTTGTGCTAATTTCACAACAGTAAAACTTGTTCTTACCTTTTTCCATTGTCCGTTCATTGCGCCCCCTGTTGTGGGTCCGTGTACCTACACTTTCACAACACACCCACCACTTTAATCATATCTTAGATCTTGTTCTGACTTATGGTATGGAAATAGAAGACTTAACAGTATTCCCTGAAAACTCCCTTCTGTCTGATCATTTTTTAATAACATTTACATTTACTCTGATGGACTACCCAGCAGTGGGGAATAAGTTTCATTACACTAGAAGTCTTTCAGAAAGCGCTGTAACTAGGTTTAAGGATATGATTCCTTCTTTATGTTCTCTAATGCCATATACCAACACAGAGCAGAGTAGCTACCTAAACTCTGTAAGGGAGTTAGAGTATCTCGTCAATAGTTTTACATCCTCTTTGAAGACAACTTTGGATGCTGTAGCTCCTCTGAAAAAGAGAGCTTTAAATCAGAAGTGTCTGACTCCGTGGTATAACTCACAAACTCGTAGCTTAAAGCAGATAACCCGTAAGTTGGAGAGGAAATGGCGTCTCACTAATTTAGAAGATCTTCACTTAGCCTGGAAAAAGAGTTTGTTGCTCTATAAAAAAGCCCTCCGTAAAGCTAGGACATCTTTCTACTCATCACTAATTGAAGAAAATAAGAATAACCTCAGGTTCCTTTTCAGCACTGTAGCCAGGCTGACAAAGAGTCAGAGCTCTATTGAGCTGAGTATTCCATTAACTTTAACTAGTAATGACTTCATGACTTTCTTTGCTAACAAAATTTTGACTATTAGAGAAAAAATTACTCATAACCATCCCAAAGATGTATCGTTATCTTTGGCTGCTTTCAGTGATGCCGGTATTTGGTTAGACTCTTTCTCTCCGATTGTTCTGTCTGAGTTATTTTCATTAGTTACTTCATCCAAACCATCAACATGTTTATTAGACCCCATTCCTACCAGGCTGCTCAAGGAAGTCCTACCATTATTTAATGCTTCAATCTTAAATATGATCAATCTATCTTTGTTAGTTGGTTATGTACCACAGGCCTTTAAGGTGGCAGTAATTAAACCATTACTTAAAAAGCCATCACTTGACCCAGCTATCTTAGCTAATTATAGGCCAATCTCCAACCTTCCTTTTCTCTCAAAGATTCTTGAGAGGGTAGTTGTAAAACAGCTAACTGATCATCTGCAGAGGAATGGTCTATTTGAAGAGTTTCAGTCAGGTTTTAGAATTCATCATAGTACAGAAACAGCATTAGTGACGGTTACAAATGATCTTCTTATGGCTTCGGACAGTGGACTTATCTCTGTGCTTGTTCTGTTGGACCTCAGTGCTGCTTTTGATACTGTTGACCATAAAATTTTATTACAGAGATTAGAGCATGTCATAGGTATTAAAGGCACTGCGCTGCGGTGGGTTGAATCATATTTGTCTAATAGATTACAGTTTGTTCATGTAAATGGGGAATCTTCTTCACAGACTAAAGTTAATTATGGAGTTCCACAAGGTTCTGTGCTAGGACCAATTTTATTCACTTTATACATGCTTCCCTTAGGCAGTATTATTAGACGGTATTGCTTAAATTTTCATTGTTACGCAGATGATACCCAGCTTTATCTATCCATGAAGCCAGAGGATACACACCAATTAGCTAAACTGCAGGATTGTCTTACAGACATAAAGACATGGATGACCTCTAATTTCCTGCTTTTAAACTCAGATAAAACTGAAGTTATTGTACTTGGCCCCACAAATCTTAGAAGCATGGTGTCTAACCAGATCGTTACTCTGGATGGCATTTCCCTGATCTCTAGTAATACTGTGAGAAATCTTGGAGTCATTTTGATCAGGATATGTCATTCAAAGCGCATATTAAACAAATATGTAGGACTGCCTTTTTGCATTTACGCAATATCTCTAAAATCAGAAAGGTCTTGTCTCAGAGTGATGCTGAAAAACTAATTCATGCATTTATTTCCTCTAGGCTGGACTATTGTAATTCATTATTATCAGGTTGTCCTAAAAGTTCCCTAAAAGCCTTCAGTTGGTTCAGAATGCTGCAGCTAGAGTACTGACGGGGACTAGCAGGAGAGAGCATATCTCACCCGTGTTGGCCTCTCTTCATTGGCTTCCTGTTAATTCTAGAATAGAATTTAAAATTCTTCTTCTTACTTATAAGGTTTTGAATAATCAGGTCCCATCTTATCTTAGGGACCTCGTAGTACCATATTACCCCATTAGAGCGCTTCACTCTCAGACTGCGGGCTTACTTGTAGTTCCTAGGGTTTGTAAGAGTAGAATGGGAGGCAGAGCCTTCAGCTTTCAGGCTCCTCTCCTGTGGAACCAGCTCCCAATTCAGATCAGGGAGACAGATACCCTCTCTACTTTTAAGATTAGGCTTAAAACTTTCCTTTTCGCTAAGGCTTATAGTTAGGGCTGGATCGGGTGACCCTGGACCATCCCTTGGTTATGCTGCTTTAGACGAAGATTGTGGGGGGGTTCCCATGATGCACTGTTTCTTTCTCTTTTTGCTCCGTATGCATCACTCTGCATTTAATCATTAGTGATCGATCTCTGCCCCCCTTCACGGCATGTCTTTTTCCTGGTTTTTTCCCTCAGCCCCAACCAGTCTCAGCAGAAGACTGCCCCTCCCTGAGCCTGGTTCTGCTGGAGGTTTCTTCCTGTTAAAAGGGAGTTTTTCCTTCCCACTGTGGCCAAGTGCTTGCTCATAGGGGGTCGTTTTGACCGTTGGGGTTTTTCATAATTATTGTATGGCCTTACCTTACAATATGGAGCGCCTTGGGGCAACTGTTTGTTGTGATTTGGCGCTATATAAGAAAAAAGTTGATTGATTGATTGATATTTTGCAGAGTAAGAACATTTCTGTGTTCATATTACTGAATGAAGTCTATTGTCTGTCTTGGCGTTCAAGACAGAGGCTCAGTTAAACTGAGCCTCTGTCCCGAACCCAAATCCTAAACCCTAAACCCCGGGTTTTAAGTAGGGTTAGGTTAGGTTTGTGCCCTTGTGGTTTCATCACGTTGGTTCTCTGTCATGAATGTACAGTTGCATTGCTCTTGCTTTGATGTCCTGTACTTTAAAGTTAGAATTATTGTGCCTTTGTCATTTCATCATTGTATCCAGATATTTTTCAAATGTACTGATCTTGCTTTGATGTTCTGTACTTTAAAGTTAGAATTATTGTACCTTTGTCTTTTCATCTTTATATATCCAGATATTTATGAAATGTGCTAGTGTGTGGGCTAACAGCTGACAGTCAGTATAGCAACTCATAGTGGTGCCCATTGCCAGTAGGACAACTTACTTGTAATCTGTGAATTGCAAAAAGTTTTTTTTTTACCGTAAGCACTTGTATTTGCAGAAAACACGAGCAAGAGAGTTGCTGGTTTCAACAGATAAATATGAGCCAGAAACGCGTCAGTGGGAGCGTTTCCTCCGACACCAAAGGTTCCCGTGAGACTGATTCTGTGGTAAAATTGGACAGCGGGTCTTCCATGGAGACCAAGGATTATTGTGGTGGCAAGATTTTCAGCAGCACCTGCGGTTACCTGATGGGGAGTGTGAAAGGACAAGGTGCTTTCAGCGAAGTGGTTAAGTGCACTGACTTGAGTACTGGAAAACCTGTTGCCATAAAGTTTCAATGCGACGCATTTGCTGCAAAAGAATTTGACATCATGATGAAACTCAAAACACTTGACCCAGATGAATATAATATAGTTCGCTTATATGAGTGCTTCCAGCAGGGTGATATGTCCTGTATGGTGCTGGAGTGTCTGGACAAGACTCTGATGGACTTGTTGGTTGAGATGTCTTCTTTCCGTGTGGCAGAAATAAGACCGGTCTTGAAACAGCTGCTGAAAGCCTTACAGGGTCTGAAAAACATTGGCGTGGTTCACTGTGACATGCACCTGTGCAATGTCATGCTGGTGAATCACCAGGAGCAACCATTCAGGGTCAAATTAATTGACTTTGGTTATGGCATTACTGCACCAACAACAGAGAATGACAGCACCTCAGGGTTTCCTTTGTCTCATAACTGTAGGATTCCAGAGGATCTTCTGGGTCTCCCAAAAACAGAGGCCAGTGATATGTGGGATTTAGGTATTTTAATGGCTTTCTTGTTTGTGGGTGGAAGCATTGGCAGCGTTTGTGATAAATATAACTCGGGGAATGAACCAACAGACCTTCAAACATTTGGGAAAGACACCAAGGAGTTCTACGCCAAACACCACAAAGTCTGGAGGTTTTTGATGACGAGTAACTGGCATCTGATGAAAACTGCCTATAAGCCAAAAAATAAGTGGGAGCGTCGAGACCTGAAAGAGTTTTTGAACCTGCTGAGGAAGATGCTTAAGGTGGAACCTAGAGAGAGAATAACACCCACAGAGGCTCTCCATCACAGTTTTATCACCATGGACCACCTGAACACATCCAGTTCATATGCCAAGAAGGCTGTGAGGCTTATGGATTATTCCACAAAAGACATGGAGCTGGACTCTGAGAGGACATATAATTCGAGTGACTCTGTCCCCACGGGCGATGAGGACAGCACTGTGGACACCAGTTACTCTCACAGGAGTTCAGCAAGTGATTTAACACCACATGAGCTCACCTCCGATGAAAAGGGGGGTGTGGTGTCCACAGGTGGCATCGGTGATGAAGCATCAGGTGCTGAGTCTTTTGTCATCCCTGTTGAAGATCGAGACTCCATGGTTTCCACAGATTCCCCCGCTGCTGCTGACGGAGGGGGGACAGAAATCCACCCACTGAAGAAGATCCAAAGCTTCTTTTCCCGTGTGTTCACAATACTTTCCCAACAATTCAAAAAGATCCAAAATTTCTTATCCAGGGGCTTCAGGACCATATTTTATGGTATCTACCACATGCCTAACGATGACTGCAACACTGTGGACGAGGACGACCACCATCCTTCCAATGACAGTGTTGTGATATCAGGTTCCTGTAACGTCACAGAAACTGACACAAGGGATGTTGCAAAAGTCAAACCTTTAAAGATGAGGCAACATTTGTTTTCCAGTGCACTGAAATTCTTCTCAGATTCTGTGAAAAAGATCCAACATTTCTTAATCAATAGGTTCAGAAAAACATTTTGCTGAACAACCCGCTGCTGATGATACACACGCTTGTACAGGACAGTACTGCTGCTCAGCTAAAATTCTTGCTCTGGTGGTCTGACTTATGTCTTGATTCTTGTAGAGAAGAATAATCATGAAGTCACAAAAGCTGGAGTTTTAAACCTAACCAGACCCCTCCTACCGAGAGGCAGACTGCTATAGGCTAGTGACTAAACAATAGCTCTAATTAGCACCTATTGTGCTCTAGTTAGCACCCTCCTAATGACAGGGCAGCTGTCCCTCCTAATGATGGGACGGACCCTCTCCTAATGGCTCCCTTGACGACTCTGCTGATGAGCTATTGTTTAGTCACTATATATATATATATATATATATATATATATATATATATATATATATATATATATATATATATATATATATATATATATCAACATACATACACATATATATACATATATACACACATATATACATATATATATATATATATACATATATACATACATACACATACACACATATGTAAAGAGATAAAGGGGCGGTGGTGTTGCTCTGTACATAAAGGCAGATCTGATACGTACAATTGTAGAAGAAATGACAACTGTGGATGACATCATAGAAATTGTAACAGTGGAACTTGTACATGAAACATCTAAAAATATTTTAATCAGTTGTGTATACAGAGCACCAGACACTTGTGTTGTGAAATTTACAGATAGAATAATAGAGCTATTCCATCAAATTAAAAACAAAACGCTTTTTATATGTGGAGACTTTAACATTAACATAGAGAGCTCCAGTTGCCAAAGAATAAGTGATTTTGTGAATTCAATGTATAGTTTGGGGTTATTCCACTTGATAACAAAACCAACCAGAATCACATCGCAAAGTGCAACGGTAATCGACAATATATTTACAAATAGAACAGATGAAATTATCAGGAATGGGATCTTGATGACAGATGTTAGTGATCATTTACCAGTCTTTTCAATATTTAAATATAAAAATAGGTACAAGAAAAAAACTGTTATAAACTTTAAAAGAGACAAGTCAGTAAAAGCCTTAGAGGCATTAAAATATGATCTTAAAAATCAAAATTGGGAAGAAGTTTATGTCAGTAATGTTAATGTAGCATATAACTCATTTATGAAAATATTGATGAAATCATATAATAAAAACTGTAAATTAATAGAAATTAGTAAGAAAAGAGTAAATAAACCATGGCTGACAAAGGGAATAAAAAATGCTTGTGCAAAGAAAAACTATTTATACAGGTGCTTTTTAAAAATGCAAACAAAGGAAACAGAACACAGATACAAAAAATATAAAAATAAACTATTGACAATAATTAGGAAACAAAAAAAGATTATTATAGTGAACAATTAAATAAGAATAAAGATAATATGAGGGCAACATGGGGAATTATAAAAAGTGTGATTGAAAGTGATGGAGCGAAAGCAACTTTTCCAAATTACTTTGTCAAAGAAAATAAAGAGATATATGACATAAAAGAAGTGGCAAATGGGTTTAATGATTATTTTTCAAATGTAGGATCAAGTCTGGTGGGAAATAAACCAATAGTAGAAGATACATTACATACACTTGTAAATACGATCAATAGTATTTTCCTGGACAATGTGGAAAAAGATGAAATAAGAAATATTGTAAAAAACTGTGTAAGCAAAAGATCAACTGACCATGAAGATTTAGGCATGATGACTGTAAAAAGTATAATAGAAACTGTTATTGAACCATTTACTTATATTTGCAATCTGTCTCTGTCAACAGGGATTTTTCCAGATGAAATGAAAATTGCCAAGGTAGTCCCATTATATAAAAATGGAGACAAACATAAATTCTCTAATTACAGGCCAGTATCATTGCTTCCACAGTTTTCTAAAATTATGGAAAAAGTTTTTGTGACAAGATTGGATAAATTTATTGAGAAACATCATATTTTAAATAATGCTCAGTATGGATTCAGAACAAAACATTCGACAGCTATGGCAATTATGGAATTAATAGAGAAAATATCAACAACAATAGAAAATAAGGATTATTTTGTAAGTATTTTTATTGACTTGAAAAAAGCTTTTGATGTTATTGACCACTCAAGATTGCTTCACAAGTTACAACAATATGGAATAAGAGGTGTTGCACATCAGTGGGTAAAAAGCTACTTAGAAAACAGAAAACAGTTTGTTCAGATAAATAATATCAAATCAGAATTGTGTAATATTGCTTATGGAGTACCACAAGGATCAGTACTTGGACCCAAACTGTTTATTTTGTATATCAATGATTTTGTGAATGTATCTAATGTGCTTGGTAGCATTTTATTTGCTGATGATACAACGCTGTTTTACTCTGGATCAGATATACAGGAAGTAGCACAAGTGATAAAAACAGAATCGGAAAAGGTTAAGCATTGGTTTGATATAAACAGACTGTCACTAAATATTAATAAGACAAATTTCATATTGTTTAATGACAGAGCAAAAAAAAATAACGTGTCATTACAAATAGATGGAATGGATATACAAAGGGTAAAAGAAATGAAATTTTTATGAGTCATAATTGATGAAGATCTTACATGGAAGTCACACATAAATTACATAAAAGGAAAAATAGCGAAAGCCATTGCTGTTTTGCATAAAGTAAAATATTCATTAAATAGTTATGGTTTATTAACATTGTACAATTCATTGATTTTCCCATATTTAACTTATTGTGTAGAAATCTGGGGATCAACATATACAACTTATATACAACCTTTGTTTATTCTGCAGAAAAGGGCTTTAAGGGTGATTAGCAACAGTGTTTTTAGAGATCCATCTAATCCATTGTTCATTAAGTACAGGGTACTTAAATTTCGTGATTTGGTCGATTTGAAAATATTACAAACAATGTACCAAGCAAATAAAAATACTTTACCAACAAACATTCAAAATATGTTTGAGAAAAGAGTAAGTAGTTATAAACTGAAAGGAATAGAAGTCTTTAGAAAACCAAGATACAGAACCAGAGTAAAAGAACGGAGTATTGCAGTAAATGGTGTAAAATTATGGAACAATCTCAACAAAGAAATTAAAGAATTAAGGTCGCTTAAATTATTTAAAAAACGTATTAAACTAGATGTATTAAGTAAGTATGAAACTATAAAATAAGTTAGTGGGCTGTAAGGAAGTTAAAAAAAAATGTAATTTGTTAATAATGTATAAAATGTTTTAAGTTTAAAAATGTAACCTGTCAGAGATGTAATCTATTTAATAATGGTCATAATTATGAAATAAGTCAGTGGTATGTGACAAGTTAAAGAAATACAATCTGTTAAATAATGTTGAAAAATGACGCTGGATATTGAAAGATTGTATTGTAAAAAGGGGCAGAAAATATAAGACTTGTTCTTCTCTCTACTCCTTTTCATTCTGGTAATGGAGATGCTTTATTTCTGCTTTTCTGTTTTTTGTTTTTTTTTTTCTTTTAAATGAAATAAATAAATAAATAAATAAATAAATACACAAACATAAATATACACCTACACATACCTACTTACATGCAAAATACTATATATTTACAAGCCGAAGCAAAAAACAAAAACACCCTAACCCTCATTACCCTTCCTCCTCCCTATACCTAGAAAAAACCATATTTTTGTACCGCTGTTTGAACTGGTTCATGCTTGGACATTGCTTGAGCCCCACTCCCAATCTGTTCCACATCCTCACCCCACAGACAGAAATACAGAAACCTTTTAATGTTGTTCGTGCCCACTGATGCTTTAAATTAAATTTCCCCCTCAGACTGTAATCCCCTGATCTGTTAAAAAACATATTTTTAATATTTGCTGGAAGTAAATTGTTTATTGCTTTATACACGATTTGTACTGTTTGAAAATGAACCAAGTCTGTGAATTTTAAGAATTTGGATTGTAAAAATAGTGGATTTGTATGATCTCTATAGCCAGTATTATGAATAATTCTTATAGCTCTTTTCTGCATTGCTGATAGTGATTGTGTTGTACCTTTATAAGTATTACCCCATACCTCTGCACAGTACTGTAAATATGGTAAAACCAGTGAGCAGTAAAGAATGCGGAGTGAGTTGTGGTCCAGAATATGTTTCGCTTTGTTTAGAACTGAAATGCTTCTTGACAGTTTACTTTGTATATGTTTTATATGAGTCTTCCAGTTTATCTTATCATCTATTATCACCCCCAGAAACTTATTTTCATGTACCCTTTCAATATCTACCCCCTCGACTTGTAACTGAACCTGTATGTCTGTATTACAATAGCCAAATAACATGTATTTTGTTTTACTTAAGTTTAATGATAATTTGTTTCTGTCAAACCATATTTTCAATTTTCCCATTTCTATACTGATCCTCCTCAGTAACTCCTGCAAATCTCCCCCTGAACAAAAAATGCTTGTGTCATCTGCAAATAATACTAATTTTAATATTTTGGAAACATTGACAATATCATTTATATAAATTAAAAACAGTTTTGGACCCAATACTGACCCCTGTGGGACGCCACAAGCATTGTCCAAGCATGATGATGTATATTCCCCCAACTTCACAAACTGTTTTCTGTTACTTAAGTAGCTTCTCACCCAGTGCAACACCAACCCCCTAATCCCATACTGTTCAAGTTTATTGATTAATATGTCATGATTGATTGTATCAAAAGCCTTTTTAAGGTCTATAAATATTCCAACTGAATGTAATTTGTGGTCTATGGCGTTTGTAATCTCCTCAACTGATTCTATTAATGCAAGTGATGTTGAACTATGTGCTCTGAATCCATATTGACTATCAGTAAGTAATTTATATTTATTTATGAATTTGTCTAATCTATTATTGAATAACTTTTCTAATAATTTGGAAAATTGTGGAAGCAAAGAAACAGGTCTATAATTTGTGAAGTGGTGTCTATCCCCAGTCATATACAGCGGCACAACCTTACCTATTTTCATTTGATTGGGAAATTTACCGGTTTGAAATGATAAGTTACAGATGTATGTTAACGGTTCTACAATCCATTCAATGTGTTATGTGGGCCGCTGAAGAGGAGGTACTGCTGGCCCACCACCACCAGAGGGCGCCGTGCTTGGAGTGCGGGCTCCAAGCACGAGAGGGCGCCAGACCCAGAAGAAGTGACAGCTGTCACTCATCCTCAGCACCAGCTGTCACTCATTCATCATCATCACCATCACCATAAAGGCCGGACTGCAACTCCACCTCCTCGCCGAGAAATCAACTACCGAAGAGGTAATTTTCTCTGCTGACTCAAATCGTTGAGTGATAATCTGAACTTCTTTTGCAGCCGTTATCCTGTTGTGTCTGCCGTATCTGTGGGATTGGCGTTTGGTGTGATTAGCGACGGCTTCGCCTCACACCCCAAACCAAGATAAGTGGTTAAACAGGAGCTGCACGAGTGTGTGATTGGAGGTGGAGGTGCTCCCTCCTAACTGAGTGCAGACTGTGGATTACTGAGTGTGCGACTTCACACTCATCCATCCTGTCTTTGTTTTCTGCCAGCAGTACCAGGGTCGACAGCCGAAGACAGAGGCCACCTGGGGACTCGGGACTTGGCTGCTCCGGTGTTCTTCAGGCCGTTGGTGGTGGAAGCCGTGTGGGACACGGCTCATCTCTCGTCGGGGGTCTTCTATCTTCGAGCCTGCCCACACGTCACCTGGTGTTAATTGACTTTACAGATCTTGTGTGTTTAGTTGTGTGTTGTCACAACATTAAATTGTTACTATTTGGCTTATTCATTGTCCGTTCCTTTGCCCCCCCTGTTGTGGGTCCGTGCTACGACACCTTCCCAACACAATGACCTGTTTTACCACCACCATATCAATTTCATTTAAATTGGTAGATGTTTTATATTTACAATTATTCACAATGTCTATAATTTCTTTTCCATCCACTGCTGTGAGGAACATTGAACAGGGATTTCTTTCTATGAGATTATTATCCAAATCATCAGGTTGGGAATTGGGAATTTTTTCTGCCAAGCTTGGTCCAATATTTACAAAAAAATTATTAAAACCGTTGACTACCTCATCCTTATTTTCCTTCTTGACATTATTATCAATGAAATACTGAGGGTAACTCTGTTTTTTATTACCATTTTTGATAATGCTATTTAATATATCCCATATTCCTTTAATATTGTTTTTGTTATTATATAATATGTTACTATAATATTCCTTCCTACATACCCGTATAATATTAGTTAATCTATTTTTGTATTTCTTATATCTATTTTCTGCCTCTTTAGTCTTTAGTTTTATGAATTCTCTATACAGTGTATTTTCTTATTACATGCATTTCGTAACCCTTTCGTCATCCATGGTCGAGCTTGGATTTTTTGTTTTCTGTAGTCTTGTTTAATTGGACAATTTTTATCATATAATGATGTAAATATTTGTAAAAAAGTTTCATATGCACTATCAACATCACTTTCACTGTATACCTTTTCCCAGTTTTGCTCCTGTAAATCCTTCTTTAGTGTGTTCATGTTTTCCTCTGTCCGCATTCGCCTGTATTTTATTTTCTCCTCTGGCTGATTCCGCCGATGGTTTCTATTATAAACGATGAAAACTGGTAGATGATCACTAATGTCATTGATTAATAATCCACTCACAGTGTTATTCTCAATATCATTGCTGAATATATTATCAATTAAGGTGGCACTATGGGATGTAATTCTGCTTGGCCTGGTGATTTTTGGATATAAACTCATACTGTACATTATACTGATAAATTCATCTGTTATTTTATGCTTATTTGGATTGAGCAGATCAATATTTAAGTCACCACAAATGAACACAGTTTTTTGATTAGTTTTTGAGAACATTTTTCCCATACAGTCAGTGAATGTTTCAATACTAGATCCTGGTGCTCTATATATACAGCTGACTAATACATTTTTGCTTTTTTCTTCACATATTTCAATAGTTATACATTCTAATAAGTTATCAATCACAGTTGTCATATTGTCTACTATTTTATAATCCATGTTCTTATCCACATACACAGCCACTCCTCCTCCACTCTTATTTTTTCTGTTTACACAATTAAATTCATATCCATCCAGTTCAAAATCCATTCCTTTATCTTCATTGATCCATGTTTCTGATATAGCAATTATGTTAAATATTTTTTTAAATTGACTTAAATATTCTTTAATGTTGTTAAAGTTTGCATATAGACTTCTGCTGTTGAAATGGATTATTGATAATTTGTTATCTGTTTTAATGATCCGATTAAACTGTTCATCTGTATAATAGCAACAACTGTCATTGATATTTGAGAAGAAATTATTGTCCGGGTCTATATCGTGCTCCAAGTCCAGTACATTGTGGTCTGTGTATTTAAATGTTCTCAGTTCTACTTTTCCATGATCAGCAATCCTTTGAGTTATATCCTTCTTGTCTCCAGATGTAGATGATGTAGTAGATGAATAGGTTCCTCTGGTCTGTGTCATGGTGTTGTGATGTGTTTGTGTCCTCATACCTTATTGATCGTATTTGTCCAGATCCTCGATGTTCCTGATTACCATAACCTTCGCTTGTTCTGGTGTTCCATTCAATTTGATAAATGTTTTGCAGTTGGATGTCCATGTCTGTTGAATTTTTCCGTGCTTTTTTAAGAAACGAGCTTTCCTGGCGATGTCTGCGTTTCTTTTGGTCAGATGTTCATTGATGAATACGTTTGTTCCTTTGAGTTTCCGTCCCTGTTTTAACAATGCCATTTTATGTTTTCTGTTGACAAACCTCATTATAACTGCTCGCTTGTCTCCATCCTCTCTCCTGGGCAGGGGGTGGCACGCTTCAATGTTATTACAGTCCATTTGAATACCTTTAGATTGCAGGAAGTCAGCCACCTGTTGTTCCACTGAGCTGGCCTCCTGCTCACTGGCCTCCCCTCCGCTGTCTTGTGACACCGCCCGTGCGTAGGATCGAGGTTTAATATGAATTCCTGTAATAATAACGTTGTTCATCCTTGTGTACTGTTCCAACTCCGTTGTATTTATCTTTGTTTTTTTGCTACATTTGTACATACGTTTTTGAAGTTTACAATTTATGTTTACATTTGAAGTTATGAAAATGGTTCATTAAACACGTTTGTGGTTTTCACAGTAACAAAAAAACTTTTTTCTACTTGGATTTTATGTTTTTTGTGTCACCTCAGTGTCACTGACACTGAGACCACTGACACTGAGGTCAGTGACACTGAGGTCACTAAGGTCACTGACACTGAGACCACTGAGGTCACTGACACAGAGGTCAGTGACACTGAGACCACTGAGGTCACTGACACAGAGGTCAGTGACACTGAGGTCACTGAGGTCACTGACACTGAGGTCACTGGCACTGAGGTCACTGGCACTGAGGTGATCTGAAGTTTCGTTGATATGACAGAAACATGTGCATGTGCGCTGTTTATTGTCCAGTTAGTGGGCAGAGCCAGCAGGTGGCCACCAATAAAGTGACTGCCATGTGATATCAGGGTGTGCATAATTTTTTAGGCAGCTTCTTTATCTCAGGCAAAATGGACCAAAAAAGACTGAACACACGGAAAAGTCAAACTGTCAAATGTCTTTCAGCAGGATGATAACTGCTCAAAGATACTGACACCCCTGATAATTTCAGTTAAATATATCATATAGCAGACGAACACACTGATATTTGAGAAGTGAAATGACGTTTCTAGTGCACAGAAAGTGTGCAATAATTAGAATAGAATGCTTTTTTTTTAATTAAACATTTATTTAAACAATTATTTAAAAAATTAATTAAACAAAATTGGGCAGGTGCATAAATTTGGACACCCTTGTCATTTTATTGATTTGAATACATTTAGCACTAATTATTGGGACACAAAATTGGTTTGGTAAGCTCACTGACCCTTGACCTACTTACACAGGTGAATCCAATCATGAGAAAGGGTATTTAAGGTGGTCATTTGCAAATGTTTCTCCTCTTTGCATTTCTTCTAATGAGTGGCAACATGGGAGCCTCTAAACAACTCTCAAATGACATGAAAACAAAGATTGTTCAACATCACGGTTTAGGGGAAATATACAAAAAGGTATCTTAGAGATTTCAGCAGTCAGTTTCCACTGTGCGGAACGTAGTGAGGAAATGGAAGACCACAGGCACAGTACTAGTTAAGGCCTGAAGTGGCAGGCCAAGAAAAATCTAAGATAAGTTGAAGCAAAGGATGGTGAGAACAGTCATAGTCAACCCACAGACCTACTCCAAAGACCTACAACATGATCTTGCTGCAGATAGTGTCTCTGTGCATCGTTCAACTATACAGCGCACTTTGCACAAAGAGATGCTGTATGATACTGTAATGCAGAGGAAGCCTTTTCTGCGTACATGCCACAAACAGAGTTGCTTGAGGTATGTTAAAGCACATTTGGACAAGCCAGCTTCATTTTGGAATAAGCTGCTGTGGACTGATGAAACTAAAATTGAGTTATTTGGACATAACAAGGGGCGGTATGCATGGCTGAAAAAGAACACAGCATTCCAAGAAAAACACTTGCTACCTACAGCAAAATTTGGAGGCGGTTCCATCATGCTGTGGGGCTGTGTGGCCAGTGCAGGTACTGGGAATCTTGTTAAAGGTGAGGGTCACATGGATTCCAGTTAATATCAGCAGATTCTTGAGAACAATGTTTATGAATCAGTGAGAAAGTTGAAGTTGCTCCGGGGCTGCATCTTTCAACAAGACAACGACCTTAAACACTGCTCAAAATCTATTAAGGCATTCATGCAGAGGAACAAGTACAACGTTCTGGAATGGTCATCTCAGTCCCCAGACCTGAATATTATTGAAAACCTGTGGTGTGATTTTAAGCGGGCTGTCCATTCTCGGAAACCAACAAACCTGAGATGTTTTGTAAAGAAGAATGGTCCAAAATACCTTCAACCAAAATCCAGGCTCTCATTGGAAGCTATAGGAAGCATTTACAGGCTGTTATTTCTGCAAAAGGAGGATCTACTAAATATTGATGTATTTTTTCTGTTGGGGTGCCCAAATTTATGCACCTGCTTAATTTTGTTTAAAGAATTATTGCACACTTTCTGTAAATCCTATAAATGTCATTTCACTTCTCAAATGTCACTGTGTTTGTCTGTTGTATGATATATTTAACTGAAATAGCTGATCCAAACAACCAGTGATTTTATAAAGGAAAATCATGGAAATCATCAGGAGGGCACAACTGACATACAACTGTACATATGTGCTGATTCCACCGCTGTGCTTAATGTTTTTTCTACGCCCTCAAGTTCCCACGTTCTTCATGTTTTTCCGGTTCATGCCAGCATCAGCTAGCAGCTTGTGTAGCTGCGGCGCTCTAAGTGCTTCCTCTGTCTTTTATTATGAAATAATGCTGAATTTATGTGGAAATGATTGTTGTACAAAAGCTTCAGATATCTGTTGCTGAGATACAGTGAGGAAAATAAGTATTTGAACACCCTGCAGTTTTGCAAGTTCTCCCACTTAGAAATCATGGAGGGGTCTGAATTTTCATCTTAGGTGCATGTCCACTGTGAGAGACATAATCTAAAAAAAAAAAAAAAAAATAAAAAAAAAAAAAAATCCGGAAATCACAATGTATGATTTTTAAATAATGAATTTGCATTTTATTGCATGAAATAGTATTTGAACACCTACCAACCAGCAAGAATTCTATCTCTCACAGACCTGTTAATTCTTCTTTAAGAAGCCCTCTTATTCTGCACTCTTTACCTGTATTAATTGCACCTGTTTGAACTTGTTACCTGTATAAAAGACACCTGTTCACACACTCAATCAATCACACTCCAACCTGTCCACCATAGCCAAGACCAAAGAGCTGTCTAAGGACACCAGGGACAAAACTGTAGACCTGCACAAGGCTGGGATGGACTACAGGACAACAGGCAAGCAGCTTGGTAGAAGACAACAACTGTTATGATTATTTATTAGAAAGTGGAAGAAACACAAGATGACTGTCAATCTCCCTCGGTCTGGGATTCCATGCAAGATCTCACTTTGTGGTGTAAGGATGATTCTGAGAAAGCTCAGAACTACACAGGAGGACCTGGTCAATGACCTGAAGAGAGCTGGGACCACAGTCACAAAGCTTACATTAGTAACACATGATGCTGTCATGGTTTAAAATCCTGCAGGGCAGCAAGGTCCCTCTGCTCAAGCCAGCACATGTCCAGGCCCGTTTGAAGTTCACCAGTGACCATCTGGATGATCCAGAGGAGGCATGGGAGAAGGTCATGTGGTCAGATGAGACCAGAATAGAGCTTTTTGGAATCAACTCCACTTACCATGTTTAGATGATGAGAACAACCCCAAGAAAACCATTCCAACCGTGAAGCATGGGGGTGGAAACATCATACTCTGGGGTGCTCTTCTGCAAAGGGGACAGGACGACTGCACCGTATTGAAGGGAGGATGGATGGGGTCATGTATTGCGAGATTTTGGCAAACAACCTCCTTCCCTCAGTCAGAGCATTGAAGATGGGTCATGGCTGGGTCTTCACCATGACAATGACCCCAAACACAGCCAGGGCAACTAAGGAGGGGCTCCGTAAGAAGCATTTCAAGGTCCTGGAGTGGCCTGGCCAGTCTCCAGACCTGAACTCAATAGAAAATCTTTGGAGGGAGCTGAAACTCCAAACCTGAAAGATCTAGAGAAGATCTGTATGGAGGAGTGGACCAAAATCCCTGCTGCAATGTGTGAAAACCTGGTGAAAAACTACAGGAAACGTTTGACCTCTGTAATTGCAAACAAAAGCTACTGTACCAAATATTAACATTGATTTTCACAGGTGTTCAAATACTTATTTGCAGCAGTAACATACAAATAAATTATTAAAAAAACATACATTGTGATTTCCAGATTTTTTTTTTTTAGATTATGTCTCTCACAGTGGACATGCACCTAAGATGAAAATTCAGACCCCTCCATGATTTCTAAGTGGGAGAACTTGCAAAACCGCAGGGTGTTCAAATACTTATTTTCCTCACTGTAGATGATGACTGGAGGCAGTTTGAAGCAGAAACCATGTGATAATCAGTGAATCGCGGCTAATGATGCACGCGCACTGACAGCAGGGGGGACCGATTTTTAGGGGGAACGTTCGGTCAGCGACACCGGAACATATGCATTATTGTTGAGAATGAATAGAAATTTCTTTGCAGGGATTTATTTTTGTTGTGTGTGTGTGTGTGTGTGTATATATATATATATATAAATGCAACACTTTTGGTTTTGCTCCCATTTTGTATGAGATGAACTCAAAGATCTAAAACGTTTTCCACATACACAATATCACCATTTCCCTCAAATATTGTTCACAAACCAGTCTAAATCTGTAATAGTGAGCACTTCTCCTTTGCTGAGATAATCCATCCCACCTCACAGGTGTGCCATATCAGGATGCTGATTAGACACCATGATTAGTGCACAGGTGTGCCTTAGACTGCCCACAATAAAAGGCCACTCTGAAAGGTGCAGTTTTGTTTTATTGGGGGGGGGGGATACCAGTCAGTATCTGGTGTGACCACCATTTGCCTCATGCAGTGCAACACATCTCCTTCGCATCATCTGTGAAGAGAACACCTCTCCAACGTGCCAAACGCCAGCGAATGTGAGCATTTGCCCACTCAAGTCGGTTACGACGACGAACTGGAGTCAGGTCGAGACCCCGATGAGGACGACGAGCATGCAGATGAGCTTCCCTGAGACGGTTTCTGACAGTTTGTGCAAAAATTCTTTGGTTATGCAAACCGATTGTTTCAGCAGCTGTCCGAGTGGCTGGTCTCAGATGATCTTGGAGGTGAACATGCTGGATGTGGAGGTCCTGGGCTGGTGTGGTTACACGTGGTCTGCGGTTGTGAGGCTGGTTGGATGTACTGCCAAATTCTCTGAAACGCCTTTGGAGACGGCTTATGGTAGAGACATGAACATTCAATACACGAGCAACAGCTCTGGTTGACATTCCTGCTGTCAGCATGCCAATTGCACGCTCCCTCAAATCTTGCGACATCTGTGGCATTGTGCTGTGTGATAAAACTGCACCTTTCAGAGTGGCCTTTTATTGTGGGCAGTCT
Organism: Thalassophryne amazonica; assembly: GCF_902500255.1. NCBI lineage: Eukaryota > Metazoa > Chordata > Actinopteri > Batrachoidiformes > Batrachoididae > Thalassophryne > Thalassophryne amazonica. Next base: position 66,837,615 of record NC_047122.1, read on the forward strand.
AAGGCACACCTGTGCACTAATCATGGTGTCTAATCAGCATCTTGGTATGGCACACCTGTGAGGTGGGATGGATTATCTCAGCAAAGGAGAAGTGCTCACTATCACAGATTTAGACTGGTTTGTGAACAATATTTGAGGGAAATGGTGATATTGTGTATGTGGAAAAAGTTTTAGTCCTTTGAGTTCATCTCATACAAAATGGGAGCAAAACCAAAAGTGTTGCATTTATATTTTTGTTGAGTGTATATATATATACATGTCCTGGTAGTCAGGAGGATATGTCATTATTAGCACATTTATGTGTGTACGCACGCAGACAAATCAACAGTGTTGACGTTTGTGTGCTTTGTGTCCCCATTCTATACTTACTGTGTGTTCTTGGGACAATTAACTTATAAGTGACACTTTTGTTTCTTTGTCCAAAACACAAAGTGTTCTCAGGTGAAGTGAAGTGAGCACAGTGTTTTCCATCATGACTCGATGCCCAGGTATGAACTTTGTCACAGCGGTCTCAGGGCTGGACCCAGAGTGAAAATCTGACAGATGCATTTTTGCCCAGTGATAAAATAAAAAATTGTACGCGCATTGTTATTCAATATTCTTCATTCTTTTATTCGTGTGTAACATACACTGTCACACTTCTTTTAATATATTTATTATACTTCATGGACCATAGTGAACACTTCTTATTTGTATAAATATGATGTCCTAAAAAAAAACAAACAAACACTATAACAAAAATTGACTGTAAACAGGATCAGATTTATTGCCAAAATCTTTCGATTATACCTGAATCTATATATGTTTTTTTTTCAATTGATAAAATCAATAAAAAGATGACTGCATATATTCTTAATAATAATATATTGAGATACAGACAGTTCACAGAAGACATTTTCCATTGATACCAATCAAAATTAGAAACAGTCCAGCAGGTAACAATATTCATCATGTCCATGACTAAATATACTAAAACAAATACATCACATTGTGATGTATTTGTTTTAGTATATTTAGATTTTGTTGTGATTTGGCGCTTTATAAGCTGATTAAATTGAAATTGAACAACATTTTATTGAGTCTTAAAGTCAATAAATATGAAATTGGTCACTGGATCCTTAAACTTTGGACATAATAAACTCTACATGGTGGATCCTTGATCTCTGGACATAAATAGAAATAAACAAAATCTGTAGTTTTTGTCAAAAGCTTTTCCTTTCAGACATTATTGGCATGAATGTCTTTCCATACATCTGAGCTGAACTCTTGCAGTCACTTCAGGAATTTGTAAAGAAATACAGCACGTCTCATTTTGGTAGGAAAAAAACATTTTAGTCGATTGTAGTTTCTTGTTTGTATTACAACGTTTGTAAGAGGTGTCATTTTATTTAAAGCGGCAATTCGTTTTGAAGTTATTAATACCGACTGGACTCTGTCTCAGCAGAGAGCTGCACAGTTTTTGGAGCTGTGCCAACGGAACAGAGGGCGATTCTCGTTTCTTGACTGCAACAAGACAAGAGTCCCAGTTAGTGACTTTAATCCACACTAAAGTGACTCATGATATTTTCAAAGTCAAAGTCAGCTTTATTGTCAAATATGCTATACATGCTCGACATACAGCACAAATGAAATTTCAGTCCTCTCAGACCCACGGTGCAGAGCACAGAATAAAAACTACTACTAAGCTAAGTAAAAAAAAAATTACCTTAAATATTACTGATTTACAAAATAAAAATAATATAAAACAGTACAAACAGTGCAGGTTGTGTAAGTATAACAGTATTATGCATTTGTGCAAATGAAAAATGGCAAAAGTGTACTATTGTAAACAGTATGGTAAATGGTAAATGGACTGCATTTATATAGCACTTTTCCATCTGCATCAGATGCTCAAAGCACTTTACAAATTATGCCTCACATTCACCCCGATGTCAGGGTGCTGCCATACAAGGCGCTCACTACACACCGGAAGCAATAGGGGATTAAAGACCTTGCCCAAGGGCCCTTAGTGATTTTCTAGTCAGGCTGGGATTGGCGAGTGGGGGCAGAGAAGGGAGGGAGTTGAGCATCCTGACTGCCTGGTGTCTTTGAGCCTGCTAGTTTTGGCTCGGAGACTCTGCAATCTCCTTCGTCTTCTCCACGTTCAGGTGGAGCTTGTTGTCCGTGCACCATGTAGCCAGGCGGCTCACCTCACTCCTGTAGCTTGTCTCATCGTTGTTGTTGTGTTGTTGATGAGACCCACCACAGTCGTGTCGTCTGCGAACTTGATGAAGGGGTTGGAGCTGGATGTAGGTGTGCATTCGTGAGTCAGCAGAGTGAAGAGGAGGGGTCTCAGCACACATCCTTGGGGGGCTCCTGTGTTCAGCGTGATGGTGCTGGAGGAGGTGTGCTGCCGACCCGAACTGCCTGTGGTCTCCCCGTCAGAAAGTCCAGCAGCCAGTTGTACAGGGAGGTGTTGAGTCCCAGCTGGACTAGTTTGTGGATGATGCTGTGACTCCACTTTGAAGTGTGAACCATTGAAGCAACGCTTCGATCCACTAGTTCATTGGCTATTTGATTCGCTGCTCTTCAGAAACGGCAAGTCCGCTTCTTAACCCCTCTCAAAGCCATTAAAATCCATCCACAGCACACGTCAAGCTGGTCGACACACCAAACTGTCCTTGGAATCTGGGTTTCCAGACTTGTTCTTCTCATCGACTAAATGGGGCTCCACAAAAGTGTTCCCCTTCCGGCTCGACCATCTCTTTTGGTGGTCTTCCAGTTCTTGCAGATTGTAGCTGGTGCATTTTTTAGTGAATTCTCTCACAAATGCACGCCGCATAGTCTTGTTGGACTGTCCTCGAGCAAACTCTCACACACAAAATGCCTTTTCTTTTACAGTGAAAGGCATTTCTATATCTGCTGCAGCTGTTGCCCCCGTGACCCGATCCCAGATAAGTGGCTGAAGATGAGTGATGAGAAAAAAACAGGAAACATTAAACATAGAATTTTGAGTTGTTTCTATGCATGGTGTTAAAATTTGAGATCATTTGAATGAAAATTGGTGACGTTAGATTATGAAATTCTATAAACTTTTTTCTGAAAACACCGTGTAAAATCCCTCCAACATGTCCCTGGTCTTCCTCGAGGCCTCCTCTCTGTTGGGCATGCCTGGCACCATCACCACTTATCGTAATAGTCAACTACAACTAACTAGTACCTAACAAGTTGACTAATTGTCTTTGAGTCAACTCGTCAGATGATTTTCCAGCAATTTAAGGGTAAACCCAGTTGTAGTTTTTGGTACAGGTGAAGTGGGCAGCCACCCGGGGCGGCATTTTTCATGACACACTGTGTGGCGAATTTGGCAAATTGCCGCCCCCTGCAGCTGCAGGCATGCAGGTTGAGTAAGATAAAGCCAGGGGAAGGGCGCATGGAGGTGGAGTTCCTTATACAGAGAGGAGCGACATGACGAGCCAGAAGGTGGCAGCAATGCACCAGTAAGGATGCCGGCTGCTGTTAAATGCCAAAGAAGAAGAAGAAGAAGAAGAAGAAGAAGAAGAAGAAGAAGAGCTGGAAGAAAACAGTCACGTGACTCGTGGCACATTCTTGGGGCCAAATTTGCATTTGCTGCTACCTGCGTGTATATCGAGTTTGTTTATTTTCTGAAAATGCCTGATTGTTGTGCATTCGGAAGTACAAATACACTCTCAGAAATGAAACACGTTTTTTTTTTTTATGTAATTAATACTATTATTTTCAATATACTTGCAATTGTTAATTTTAGGGATTTAAGTAATAATGTTTTATTTAATTAATTTCAACTACAATTTTGTTTTACACTTAATTAACAATGTTATGTGGAAAAAGTTACCTTAACTTTATCAATTAAATTCAATGTTTATTTCTTAAGAGTGTAGACATAACAAGAGGTTTAAGATGTACAGATTCCAATCACATCCCAACAGACGAAAAATTTGGGAAAATAAAGTCAGCCGTGTGGGATGAAGCTGACTTCATTGTCAAAGCTTTGAGAGGTTGGTAAATTTAACTGGTAAAAAAAAAAAAAGTTTAAAACAGAAAAGGTTCATTTACTGTGTGCATCAACCAATAATAGCTTGTGTGTGTTTTTTAATGTGTTATGTTTGTATGTGAGTTTATTGCCTCTGAAAACTCATTAAATTTACTTTTTAAAGAAAAAACAAAGGTATATTTTAAAGCTCCTCCTATCCAATTAATCAAAGCAGTTAAATCATTTTAAGTTCCAAATCCTACTTTGTTACATGTCGTATGTTCAGATTCTGTCCAGGTATCAGGACAGAACCCACATTATTTACATGTATTCACAATCCTCAGCCTTTTCCATGGGCGGTCCCTGGATTTGTCATAGCACCCCCAAGAAAATAATTCCTCATTTATTATTTTAATTTAATTTAATTAATTTAATTTCATCCCATGTTTTTAAGGCCTTGTCTACACTGAAATTGAACTTCTCCTGTACAGTCTTTTTCTTTGTCATTTTCAAAAAGTGTTCCATTCAAGAAAATCTCCATTCTCACAGATCCAGTGAAACTGTGTGAAAATGCTGTAGTACATATGCCAGGCCTGTATGTAGCGCTGTAACAATTCTACAAAAAAATGGAGAAGACGACAATCAAAGCTAAAACTTTAGAAGTCGGCTCATGGATTAAATAAAATCTTTTAATCTGACGTGTTGCAAGGATTCTTCATCACAGATGACAACTGTTCTCCACGACACCCTTGTTTTGGAAAATGATGTCTGGAAGTGTGTTAATTCCTTATGATGGAAGTTACTTGTTGAGGCTTTTTAAGGCTTTTTTTTTTAAAGAAGTGCCTCAGTGTTTGTCTGCTCTGAGTAAGTTTCTCAGACTGAGCTGGAGGATGTCGGCACTTTATCCCACCACCAACAAAAAGAAGAAGAAAAAACCTAAATGACACTGTTAACAACATGTTACAGAGGCGGCGCAATGACATCATCCTTTCAGTTTTCCACAGTAAGACACTTCTGGCGTTTTCAGATTTATGTGATAAGTATTTCATTCCTAAAAGAAAATAAACGTTCATCAACAGAACTGATTGTTTTACACAAAATGAGTGTAACATTCAATGACATAACATCTGATGATGTCATGATGATGTCATACTGCAGTGAGTGTAGTTTCAAGTTGCTGAAATGGATCAGTTTTTGCTGCCCAAATATCCATGACTGGAAATGGAAAGAGGTGAAGTCTGTGTTGCCTAAAGAACTACCTGAGGAACAGCAGTGGGGACGGACAAACCAGTGACCCGGTGTCACTCCTGCTAACTGACCCTCAGAGAACACGACCTCTGGACAGCAAAGAAATCAGTGATGCTGCTGTTATGAAGACATCAGTGGTAGGTAAAAGATTTTCTCTCTGCCTGCTGTTGGCATTTTTTTTCTCCAAGCTTCCCCCCATAGCACCCACAGGAAAAAAATCTGTGGAGCCGCCACTGGCCTTCTGACATGCAGCTGTGTTCTCTCTGCAGGGTTGCGGTGTCCAGGTCATGAATAAAGGGCTGACGTTAGCTGGTGGTCTAACACGTTTGTTAGCCTTCTTGCTATGATGTTTGTTAAGTTGCTCTGCTCATACAACAATTCAGTCTTAACAAACACCAGATCTAATTTCACCATAAGATTGTACGTTGCACTGTTCCAAGTTCAGTAATTATTTATATCCATCATTTGGGTTAACGTCGGGCCTGTAATTAGCCAGCGGAGGAGTTTTCATATCTGTAGGTTGTTTCAAAGACCAACATTTGCTCCGCAGTCAGAACTAAAAGCAGAGAATCAGAGGCAGTAACCAAGGAGCTAACTGTTCCTCCCGGAAAGACACATAATAATGGAACGTCTAATGACAGACGTTTATTAGCACGTAAGGGCCTGTTTATTCAAATGTACAATTCATATACATTTTGTATCTGTTGTGTGGGCCGCCAGAAGAGGAGGTACTGCTGGCCCACCACCACCAGATGGCGCCCTGCTTGGAGTGCGGGCTTCAAGCACGAGAGGGCGTCGGAGCAACAGAGAGTGACAGCTGTCATTCATCATCTGCACCAGCTGTCACTCATTCACCACATCACCATAAAAGCCGGACTACAACTCCACCTCCCCGCCGAGAAACCAGCAACCAAAAGGTAACCTTCTCTGTGGTAATTTCTCTGCTAACTGAACTCTTCCTTGCAGCCGCTTGCCCTGTGGTGTTCTTATCAGAGCTGGAGAAGGGCGTGACCGCGACGACTTCGCATCACGCTCTGTAGCAGATAAGTGGTTACACAGGAGCTGCACGAGTGTGTGATTGGAGGTGGAGGTGCTCCCTCCTCAAAGAACACTGACTGTGAGTGGACTACTGAGTGTGCGGATTCACACTCACCTGGATTTTCTCTGTTCTCTGCCAGCAGTACCAGGGTCGGCAGCCGAAGGCAGAGGCCACCTGGGGACTCGGGACTTGGTGGCTCCGGTGTTCTTCAGGCCCGCTGGTGGTGGAAGCTGTGTGGGAATCGGCTCTTCTCTCGCCAGAGGTCTTCTATCTTCGAGCCTGCCCACACGTCACCTGGTGTCTCATTGGCAATCCATATCTCTGTCTGTATTCCGTTGTGTGTTTTCACAACATTAAATTGTTACTGGTTGGCTTATCCATTGTCCATTCCTTAGCGCCCCCTGTTGTGGGTCCGTGTCACGACACCTTCCCAACAGTATCCGAGTTTTCAGGGTCACTTCTAAAATATTAATAATAATAATGAAATAGTTTCAGTTTTCCAGTTTCATGTTTTTATTTCATTTCCATTGTGGCTGATTTTCAATGACCCGACTTTAATGAAGATCACTTTTATTCCAAGAATCAGCAAACCTCTACGACTCTGGTTTCTGTTTCAATTTGTTTTCAGCAAAGAGAAAAAGGATCCATTTGTTTCCAGGTTCGAGGAATCAAAAGCGGCTTTTCAGAAATGAGTCTGGAGGTGAAGAACAAGGAATCGAACACTGAGACATCAGAACTCTGCCACAATTCAATTCCTGCTTCTGTAGTTTTGTTTTTATTTTTTATTGAAGTCTGCTTTTTTCATTTATTTGGACAGATTAGTCCCAGACGAGTCTTGTTATCTGTTCCCGTGTCAGTGAAGTCCAGACACTCAGTGATGCCGGAATGTTCACATGTCCGTCCCCCTACTGGCTGTGACAGTTATAATTTACTATAAATTCATCAGAGTTACACAAACTGTACATTGTATCTCTATATTTTTTCCATTATATGAAATGATTTTATTTCAATAACTTTTTTTTCCATATTTTCCACACAGAATTCCTTCTGGATGCTCCGACTTCCTCCCACTTCCAAAGACATGCAGGTTCAGTGAATCGGAAACTTCACATTAAGTGTAGATGTGAGTGAGAGGGTGAATATGTTTTTCTGTGGTTCTGTGACAGACCGGGACAGACCCCACCTCTCACCCTGTGGCACTTAACTGGAATCAGCAGGTACAGGAAATGAAAGAATGACTGAAAGACGATACAAAAGTAGCTTGTTACCCTGCAAAGGTGAAACAATGACACAAGTAGTATCGTTTTCACTGTTTTGTGTGTGTGTGTGTCTGTGGAGACAATAACTCAAAAACAGCTGGATGGATGCCCTTTAAACTTGGTGGGAATATTACTTAGACAGATATCTAGTGTGACAAAAGGCCAAAACAATCGTGAATTTGTATTTTTTCCCGTAAAAATGTAGCAGAGTGAACTAGGCCTCAGTCTCAATCCAGGACCATCACAAACCCAGACCCTATGATTCCTCACTCACCTTCTCAAGCGCTGCAACCAGGTTGTCCATGAATCCTACAAAGATCACAACATCATCAGCAAAGACAAGGACAGTAAACAAACAAACAACAAAAAAAAAAACAGCAACAACACATAACCCCCCAAAAAGCTCCTATTCTATGCGTGTGTGTATTTTGAATGAGGGAAAAAATTATTTAATCCATTTTGGAATAAAGCTGTAACATAATAAAATGTCAAAGCTGGGCAGATGGAAAGAAATATGGAATGAATGAATATACCCTTTCCATTGCATGAATTGTTATTTTGTTTATTATCATTATTTGTTTTATATGACACCTAAATAGATCACAGTCAAGCTAAAGGCCATGTGCTACAGACAGCTTCCTGCTATCATGGACACATTTTTAAAAAAATCTAGTGGAGTCATTCAGTGCTGTGAAATGTATAAATGAACCAAAATGAACAGTAAATGGAAACAAATTGTACAAAAAAATAAAAAAAGGGACATAAATCAAAACAAGAGACTATTTTTGGACACAATGGAATGACTGATCAGTGCCACATGACAAGTAATTCACCCATTATTTCAGGGACACAGCTGTATAGTAGAGAAGCTTGAATCTTCGACTGGATTGGGTTGCTTGACGTGAGGACGTTTTGCTTCTAATTGCAGAAGCTTCCTCACCTAAAATTCTTGCTCAAATGAATAAAAACTTGAGACCATGCTGCACAATTGAACAGCTTTTGTCACCATCTAGTGGGCGATGTGAGCATTTCAGGGCTTCTATAGAATTCTTACTTGAAACACAAAACTCAGTAAAAAAAGGCATTTATAAATGTCAGAAATGTAGGATTTTGTGGCAGGCAGATCTCTAACTTTCAAGTTTAACATATAAAAATGTAAATTTTGAGAGTTTTGTGGTTCTTGTATTTTGGCGACTGCATTTCATGCTGGTCTGTGTTTCTTTTCCTCTTGTGTGATGAACAGTGACTTTATTTACAACCGGTTAGTCAAACTGGACAAAGCTGAAGTCTTTGTCCAGTATATGTGGAGACAACCTGTCCCTCAAGACGACCACCATGCTGCCAGATCATAAATAATTACATGAGTGCAGTTAAAGGTATTTTAATCTTATATATCTTATAAGCGACAGTATCACCTCAAAATCTCTCATCAGCTGTTAAAATTTTCACTGAAAACCAGGTTAATTTTTCGAACCGTGTCCACTTCGATGTGTCTCACAGGTTTAGAAAAAATTTTGATCAAACAAAGCGCCAGTCTCTCAGCAACTTCTCAGACAAAGGAATTCCGACGAGGGGCTGGACGACTCCTCCCACAAGGAGTGCTCACAGGCGAATGACGTCACCGACAGGCGTGGAAAAACTCACGCATGCGCACGAGGGTTCAAGCATGTCTGACGTAAAAACATATGAATGAAATCCATATAGTTTTTGAAAAAAATAAAATGGACCTATACTTTATTGACAGACCTCGTATGTATCTTTTAATTCCATTTGAATATTTAAATATATTTTATAGTTAAAATAATAGACATAAAATAATAATATATAATGTATGACCCCCCCCCCCCTCTGCAGGATGAATACATGATGAACAGTTATTCAGTTACTCAGAGTTATGTGCAATATTGTCAAACATCTTGTGCAAATGTCTTCCAGTCATTTTGAATAAATTTGTTGTACTTATTGTAAAAAACAAACAAAGAAAAAACCACATTGTTCACCATTTACTGTTTCATTCCTCTGGCAAAATAGTTTCCTTTGGTATAAATGAAGTTGATCTTATCTTAAATTACTTGTGAATTTGTGCTGAACATATTTAATGTAATTTCAAATAATGAATTTTGAAAATTTGGGGGAGTACAAACATTTATTTGGACGGATTCCCCCCCTCCAGGAAACGTGGTGGAGATATTTTTATTTATTTGTCAGCAGAATGTTTTCACAGTATTATGTAAGTCTGCTGCCTTGATTCTTTTTTATGACGCTCACACGAATAATTAACATATTTCTGCGGACCTGCGGTGCCTTGTGACGTAATAAGAGTAGGTGTGCGCGCGTGCGTTCATAAATCTCCATCCAGCCAATGAGGAGGCTCGTTTAATCCAAGCTCCTTACAAAAAAAAGAAAAAGAAAAAAAAAAAAAAGAAAAACCCTCTGAGGGACCCAGACTGCTGTAATCTGAAGTCCGCCTCAGTCAGGGGACAGACGCAGGAGACGAGTGGACATGTCCCACCTTCTGACAAACACCATCACTTTACATCGCTCTGGAGCGTCCTAAAAGTTGTCCAGCAGAGGAGACAGACAGGCAGCGCGCGTCTTCTTCTTTTTGGACTCTTGCTGCTCGTTTTGACCGGACGTCCCGGTGAGTCCAGTCGTCATGTCCTCCGGTGGTCTCTCGGACCAGAGTCGGCGGCTCAGCGTGCTGTCCTGGGACCAGGTCCGGCGGTTGGACTCCATCCTGGGGGAGACCGTCCCGATCCACGGCCGCGGAAATTTCCCCACGCTGTCTGTCAAACCCCGACAGATCGTCCAGGTGAGTCCGCGGACCGTCCGGTGTCCCCCCTCCTTCAAACTAAGAGCACGCACGAGCTCAGTGTAAATAAAGTCAAAAATTACAAAAACAGAAATGACCAACTCCTGACGGTCAGTGAGACGAAGAACAATTATTCATAAGCTTTAAAAAAATAGTGAAAAATGATTTTATTACTGTATTACTGTAGGCAGAAAATAAGTCTCTCTCTAATATACAAATAATGAATGTTTATGACTTCAATAATACAATTAGTTCATGTGGCTGAATGGAACATTCCATCTTTCACCTCATGAAATGTTCTTTCCATTGTACAAATGAAAAAAAAAAACATTCGTTATTTGTTTTATATAACATCTAAAATAGATCCTTATCATTTGATATTTAGAAAAAAAAGGGACTTACATTTTGGTGTGCATCGCTGGTTCTTTGACGCCAACATGTTCTAAACAGCCCAACACAAATTTTAAATAGTCCAATCCAATCCAAATTGTTCTCATTCAACTTGCAAAGCAGTCCGATAGTTCAAAAACAATCCTGGCGACATAGTCCAGATCCCATGCCGTGGACTGACTTCTTACTGCACAGACCACTGTTTGCTTTCCTCGACCCAGAGAAAAATTGCAACAGAAATTTGTTGAGGTCTTCATTTGATGGCGCATCTGCTTCTGCTAGAGACATCCCAGCGAATACTGCAAATGCCTCCAGGCGGTTTACAGTGTACTGGTAATCATAATAATAATAATAATAGTAATAATAAGCTTGTTTGAATCATCATCTGTCACCAAAACAAACCTCGCCATGTTTGTTTTTAAGCTAAGCACGTCGCCGCTAGTGTGAGCATGCCCAGTGGTCATGGAGTGTAATAGCCCAAATCATACAGTACCAAAATTGCACATTAAATGGAACTCAGTGGCAAGTGGTATGAATAATCCATGTCACATGACATACAAACCATCAATCAAATGACAAGCATCTATTTAGGCATTTTACACACACACACACACACACACACACACACACACACACACACACACACACATATATATATATATATATATATATATATATATATAGTATACAGAAGGAATCCAAACCCAAGCAATCTTGGATTTTGGACATTGTTTTATAGAAACTGATCCAGAATTGTTGCATTTTTCCATATGTGTAAAAAGATACAAAAAAAGAAAAAAGAAAAGCAGAATCTGCATCCAGATCTGTGTCCACATTCAGTGAGTTCTTCCTCTTGTTTAATATTTATTGTATAATATGGCATGTGATGGCTGAAAAATGGCCATTTCGGTCTGCAAATGTACGCATGAAAAAAAATGTTCAGAATCCAGATCCAGAACACCACCAAAATTCAACAGACCCTTTCTCTGGATCCAGCGGGTTTTGTGGCTGAATGATGGAAAAAAAACACATCTCAAGTAATGTTTCTAACACACCAACAACCCGATGAGGACCAATTGGAGGAAACGTTGTGCTTGATGGAGGTCATGATGACCTTTGCACTCTGTATGTACACACAAACACTGAGCCAATAAAATTCTCCAGTTTCACGGCCCGTCATTTCCGTGGATCAGTACTTCATTTGCATGGATAATATCAACAGACAAACCCAGGAATTTAAATAGAAATTCCTGGATTTGTTTCCTGTCACGTGTGTAAGTACAGACTGCGCCTGTTCCTTTCTGACACGGTGGTCGGTCTCCGTGGTGACGCGTGATAAAGATGTGCTGATTGCTCGCCGTCCTAACACACAGACACCAGAGCCGACTGAGCTCAGGCCGTGACTGGAGTTTTCCACGAGCTCATGTGCACGTTGGCTCCAGCACTTGTTTCACAGCTTTTTTGAAGATGAGGGACAGATAATGACCCGGCAACTGGAAATGAAACGGAACAGGCTGCAGCTTCAGGCTGGGCATTAAACATCTGTTGTCTCGATTCGTTCTTGGTGTAAGTGGCATGTGGTGAGCCTGTGGGAAATAAAGACATGCTGCAGGGCTTCATTTATTGCACAGGCTCACGTCAGTGGGACTGAATGTCAAATGGTATCTCAACACTGGGGGAGGGGAGAGAACACAGGAGCGTGGATAAAATATATCGTGTTTGGTTATTTGTCCATAGTCAGCATAATACACTGGAAACATTTTGTAATCGTCCATCATTTAATATCACAAGATACTCAACGGTAATAGTGGTGGTGGTGTGTGTGTGTGTGTGTGTGGGGGGGGGGGGGCTTGTTGAATGGTAATGCAATCAGTATTTGACTTCTTAAAAACTTTTCAACATGAAGAACTTCCTGATATATCTGCTTAAATATGACCATCTTAGTCCTCTGGTCACCTTCTGAGTAACTGACACGTGCATGTGCAGCGTATGACAGTATAATGTTGCTTTACTTTATATTCCTTACACCCCCATTCCACAGGGCACCGTTCTACTACGACTAACCACGATCCAAAAAAGTGCAAAAGTGAGATGAAACATCTTAATCCAGCATGCGTCCTAACTGGCTGGCTTATAAAGTGCAGACCTGGCAACTGGCTGGTTTATAAAGTGCAGACCTGGCAACTGGCTGGCTTATAAAGTGCAGACCTGGCAACTGGCTGGCTTATAAAGTGCAGACCTGGCAACTGGCTGGCTTATAAAGCTGGCTGGCTGGCTTAGTGATTGATCTCTGCTCCCCTCCACAGCATGTCTTTTTCCTGGTTCTCTCCCTCAGCCCCAACCAGTCCCAGCAGAAGACTGCCCCTCCCTGAGCCTGGTTCTGCTGGAGGTTTCTTCCTGTTAAAAGGGAGTTTTTCCTTCCCACTGTAGCCAAGTGCTTGCTCACAGGGGGTCGTTTTGACCGTTGGGGTTTTACATCATTATTGTATGGCCTTGCCTTACAATATAAAGCACCTTGGGGCAACTGTTTGTTGTGATTTGGCGCTATATAAAAAAAAAATTGATTGATTGATTGATTGATTATAAAGCGCAGACTTGGCAACTGGCTGGCTTATAAAGCGCAGACCTGGCAACTGGCTGGCGTATAAAGCGCAGACTTGGCAACTGGCTGGCTTATAAAGTACCAGAACTGCAACAAACTCACTATGAATACCCTATTTAAAGATGCTTGAACATGATTGAAGACTACAAACATCCAGAAGCTTCCACGCACAAGCAATCATTTTACAAGTACGGATGAAATTTTTTGAACAGTCCAAACATTTTTACCCCAATTTCAAAACTGGTGCCAATGATGGCTGTAAATACTACATATAGCAAGTTTGTTCAAGACTGACAAAGATGGATCAAGAAGTTACTGTGATGCTTCAAAACATGGTCCGATACGGCGCTTCTTGGAATAACCCCGTTACAGCATCACAATATGGATGATTAATGGAAAACAAGTGGGAATAATTCTGGCATATTCACACTGATGTTGATTAATAATCAGAGTGTAAAAGACAAATAACATGAAAGAAATTGTTTCACTGTAAAACAAAAAAAAGTTGACAAAAGTAAAAAATTCAAAGCAAAAAACTGCATGTTATTTTTTTAATTTAGTATTTTTAAAACATCAGGGTAGATGGGTTAATTGAGTTTTTAAGTTTGCGGTTGTGAGGCCGGTTGGATGTACTGCCAGATTCTCTGAAACAGCTTATGCTGGAGAAATCAACACTCTGGTGGACATGCCTGCACTCAGCATGCCAACTGCACACTCCCTCAAAACTTGCAACATCTGTGGCAATCAATCAATCAATTTTTTTATATAGCGCCAAATCACAACAAACAGTTGCCCCAAGGCGCTTTATATTGTAAGGCAAGGCCATACAATAATTATGTAAAACCCCAACGGTCAAAACGACCCCCTGTGAGCAAGCACTTGGCTACAGTGGGAAGGAAAAACTCCCTTTTAACAGGAAGAAACCTCCAGCAGAACCAGGCTCAGGGAGGGGCAGTCTTCTGCTGGGACTGGTTGGGGCTGAGGGAAAGAACCAGGAAAAAGACATGCTGTGGAGGGGAGCAGAGATCGATCACTAATGATTAAATGCAGAGTGGTGCATACAGAGCAAAAAGAGAAAGAAACAGTGCATCATGGGAACCCCCCAGCAGTCTAAGTCTATAGCAGCATAACTAAGGGATGGTTCAGGGTCACCTGATCCAGCCCTAACTATAAGCTTTAGCAAAAAGGAACGTTTTAAGCCTAATCTTAAAAGTAGAGAGGGTGTCTGTCTCCCTGATCTGAATTGGGAGCTGGTTCCACAGGAGAGGAGCCTGAAAGCTGAAGGCTCTGCCTCCCATTCTACTCTTACAAACCCTAGGAACTACAAGTAAGCCTGCAGTCTGAGAGTGAAGCGCTCTATTGGGGTGATATGGTACTACGAGGTCCCTAAGATAAGATGGGACCTGATTATTCAAAACCTTATAAGTAAGAAGAAGAATTTTAATTCTATTCTAGAATTAACAGGAAGCCAATGAAGAGAGGCCAATATGGGTGAGATATGCTCTCTCCTTCTAGTCCCCGTCAGTACTCTAGCTGCAGCATTGTGAATTAACTGAAGGCTTTTTAGGGAACTTTTAGGACAACCTGATAATAATGAATTACAATAGTCCAGCCTAGAGGAAATAAATGCATGAATTAGTTTTTCAGCATCACTCTGAGACAAGACCTTTCTGATTTTAGAGATATTGCGTAAATGCAAAAAAGCAGTCCTACATATTTGTTTAATATGCGCTTTGAATGACATATCCTGATCAAAAAAGACTCCAAGATTTCTCACAGTATTACTAGAGGTCAGGGTAATGCCATCCACAGTAAGGATCTGGTTAGACACCATGTTTCTAAGATTTGTGGGGCCAAGTACAATAACTTCAGTTTTATCTGAGTTTAAAAGCAGGAAATTAGAGGTCATCCATGTCTTTAGTCTGTAAGACAATCCTGCAGTTTAGCTAATTGGTGTGTGTCCTCTGGCTTCATGGATAGATAAGCTGGGTATCATCTGCGTAACAATGAAAATTTAAGCAATACCGTCTAATAATACTGCCTAAGGGAAGCATGTATAAAGTGAATAAAATTGGTCCTAGCACAGAACCTTGTGGAACTCCATAATTAACTTTAGTCTGTGAAGAAGATTCCCCATTTACATGAACAAATTGTAATCTATTAGACAAATATGATTCAAACCACCGCAGCGCAGTGCCTTTAATACCTATGGCATGCTCTAATCTCTGTAATAAATTTTATGGTCAACAGTATCAAAAGCAGCACTGAGGTCTAACAGAACAAGCACAGAGATGAGTCCACTGTCCGAGGCCCATAAGAAGATCATTTGTAACCTTCACTAATGCTGTTTCTGTACTATGATGAATTCTAAAACCTGACTGAAACTCTTCAATAGACCATTCCTCTGCAGATGATCAGTTAGCTGTTTTACAACTACCCTTTCAAGAATTTTTGAGAGAAATGGAAGGTTGGAGATTGGCCTATAATTAGCTAAGATAGCTGGGTCAAGTGATGGCTTTTTAAGTAATGGTTTAATTACTGCCACCTTAAAAGCCTGTGGTACATAGCCAACTAACAAAGATAGATTGATCATATTTAAGATCGAAGCATTAAATAATGGTAGGGCTTCCTTGAGCAGCCTGGTAGGAATGGGGTCTAATAAACATGTTGATGGTTTGGATGAAGTAACTAATGAAAATAACTCAGACAGAACCAATCGGAGAGAAAGAGTCTAACCAATACAGGCATCACTGAAAGCAGCCAAAGATACGATACGTCTTTGGGATGGTTATGAGTAATTTTTTCTCTAATAGTTAAAATTTTGTTAGCAAAGAAAGTCATGAAGTCATTACTAGTTAAAGTTAATGGAATACTCAGCTCAATAGAGCTCTGACTCTTTGTCAGCCTGGCTACAGTGCTGAAAAGAAACCTGGGGTTCTTATTTTCTTCAATTAGTGATGAGTAGAAAGATGTCCTAGCTTTACGGAGGGCTTTTTTATAGAGCAACAGACTCTTTTTCCAGGCTAAGTGAAGATCTTCTAAATTAGTGAGACGCCATTTCCTCTCCAACTTACGGGTTATCTGCTTTAAGCTGCGAGTTTGTGAGTTATACCACGGAGTCAGGCACTTCTGATTTAAGGCTCTCTTTTTCAGAGGAGCTACAGCATCCAAAGTTGTCCTCAATGAGGATGTAAAACTACTGACGAGATACTCTATCTCACTTACAGAGTTTAGGTAGCTACTCTGCACTGTGTTGGTATATGGCATTAGAGAACATAAAGAAGGAATCATATCCTTAAACCTAGTTACAGCGCTTTCTGAAAGACTTCTAGTGTAATGAAACTTATTCCCCACTGCTGGGTAGTCCATCAGAGTAAATGTAAATGTTATTAAGAAATGATCAGACAGAAGGGAGTTTTCAGGGAATACTGTTAAGTCTTCTATTTCCATACCACAAGTCAGAACAAGATCTAAGATATGATTAAAGTGGTGGGTGGACTCATTTACTTTTTGAGCAAAGCCAATAGAGTCTAATAATAGATTAAATGCAGTGTTGAGGCTGTCATTCTCAGCATCTGTGTGGATGTTAAAATCGCCCACTATAATTATCTTATCTGAGCTAAGCACTAAGTCAGACAAAAGGTCTGAAAATTCACAGAGAAACTCACAGTAACGACCAGGTGGATGATAGATAATAACAAATAAAACTGGTTTTTGGGACTTCCAATTTGGATGGACAAGACTAAGAGTCAAGCTTTCAAATGAATTAAAGCTCTGTCTGGGTTTTTGATTAATTAATAAGCTGGAATGGAAGATTGCTGCTAATCCTCCGCCCCGGCCCGTGCTACGAGCAATGAGCTGTGTGATAAAACTGCACATTTCAGAGTGGCCTTTTATTCTGGCCAGCCTGAGGCACACCTGTGCCATAATCATGCTGTCTAATCAGCATCTTGATATGTCACACCTGTGAGGTGGGATGGATGCTCTCTAGCTCATGAAAAATGGGAGCAAAAATAAAAGTGTTGCATTTCTATTTTTGTTCTGTGTAATAACTTGACCTTCTCTTGACAATCTTGTTGCCTTTGCAGCAGACACATCAGTTTCCATTATTTTCATCACATCTCGGGACAGGTAATATTTAATCTCTCATCTGGTTTTGACATTTCCAATATTGCAAACAATTTTGCACCTGCAGATTGATGCGAAAATTGTGCATGTATCAAAAAACAGCAACAAATGTGAGATTTACCAGAAAGACCATCAAGTCTCTGCAAGTTAGTTTTCAAATGCAAAACAGAAACAAAACTCATGCACTGTGGCCCTCGACGCGGCCCACGGACTGCGCGGTGGCCCTCGACGCGGCCCACGGACTGCGCGGTGGCCCTCGACGCGGCCCACGGACTGCGCGGTGACCCTCGTCGCACTGTAAACCGACTCCTGACTGAGCCATTGTTGGGATTTAGTGACAAGGAGACCTGTTCCGCTCTCCCTGGGAAGACTTACTTTACACTGTCAGATGTCAACTTTCTGTTTCACATATTTAATTGACATTCACATGTTCTTTTGCTCATCTTTCCACAGAGATCACATCAGTTAGTGGGTTGGACCGATGGCTTTTGTACCGAGGAAGTTAAAATTCTTTCTTTTTTTTAAAACCTTGTCCAGAAGCATGAACCAAGCACGTGGTCCCAAACTTGGACTTACTTAACCTTGTGAATATTGAGAATATAACATGAATTCCTGCTCCCAGGTGCATCACTTAAATAGATTGTTGTTATAAGATTGTTGGAACATATGTCACATGGGATTGATTATTTGTCTGTACAGTAAAATAGTTAATTGTATGATCAATGTCAATTTTTTTTGTCTAATTTGGTTCCATTTATCGTTCATTTTGTCCTATTGAATTACTTCACTGGACATATTTAGGGGTCATATCCTCCTGACTACCAGAACATATATATATATATATATATATATATATATATATATATATATATATATATATATATATATATATATATAGTGTATATATCAAGCTTGAATCAGACCCACTGCAGTCTGCAATCAACGTAGAGAAATAATCATTTTCCCGATAAACACCTTCAAAAACAATGGCTGCTCCAGTGTCCCAAACCATCCATGGTGCGTTCAGTGTGCCTTGGAAAAAATTGATGCAAGCAGGCAGCGAGCGATACAACGCGATTTCACCCTTGAATTAAATCGATGTACGCTGAATGAATCAATGCACTCGCATTGCACACGTTTGTATCTAGATAGCGATTTGTATCGATTAATCTCCACATGCCTACTGCTAATTGATGCATCTCCAATAACCATCTAGCAGGTGGTGGTACATCTGTAGGTAATACACTGGTAAAATAAAGTTGCTCTTTCGATTGATGTGGTGCATCAAAGTTCACCAGATAACACCGGGTTTGTACATGTCCTATGTTCTTTTAATTTGAAGAGTCACAAGATGAAAGCATTCATTGTCTTTGAGTTATTGTCCACAGCAGTGGGCTGAGATGGACAAACTCAGTCACTCTCCTTCAGTTTGTCTGTCTGAGCCCTGTGCCGGTACCAGTGCCGGGAATTACGCATCATCGTAGGCAAGCGTGAGAAACAACAAAAAAACTCCTCGTCCCCAGAAAAGAGTCGTGTCAGATGGATGTTTAGGAACCTGAGACAGAATAACATTTGAGCGATAGTCAGCAAGGACCAGCAGCATCAGGTTTCCGATCGTGACTCAGGCGGGTCTGAAAAGACAGGCAGGTGGAGTGACCACCCAAATTCAAGGAAGCTGTTCACATCAGAGTAAAACACTCATCACTCCGCACTGCCGGCCAGGCTACTGTGTGACTGAGTGGACGGTTAGTTTTGGAATGATGTGAAGTTCAGGGACTCGTGACTCCCGATTCACTATCACCGTTTCCTTGGCAGAGGAATAAACTGACTCACAGCCCAGAGCTCTCGTGTGGCATCTGGGGAGCTCGCTGTAGGCTGGTGAGCGGCTCGCCCGATTCAAACTGCCCCAGTAAAAACAACAACAAATAAACAAATCATTCAGGCCTCAATGAGACACTCAGAGAAACGACTGGGCGGCGGAGAGAGACGGCTACGTGTCGTCACGGCGGAGAGAGACGGCTACGTGTCGTCACGGCGGAGAGAGACGGCGGAGAAAGATGGCATCACCCAGTCTGTCCATTCTCCTCTGACCTCTTACATCAACAAGGCATTTTCATCCATGCAACTCCCGCTCACTGGATATCTTCTCTTTTTTGGTCCATTTTCTGTAAACCCTAGAGATGGTTTTGGGTTAAAATCCCAGTAGATCAGCAGTTTGTGAAACACTCAGACCAGCCCGTCTGGAGCCAACAACCATACCACAGTCAAAGTCAGTTAAATCCTCTTTCTGCCCCGTTCTGATGCTCAGTTTGAACTTCAGCAAGTCGTATTCAACACATCTAGATGATTAAATGCATTGAGTTTGTTGCCACGTGATTGGCTGATTATTGGTTATTTGTGTTTATAAGTGTACCTAATAAATTGTCCAGTGAGTGTGTATAATGTCAAACCCAGGATAAAGATGATATTGTGGCAAAAATGGAACAAATTAAAGTGATTAGATGAAACAAAGCATCCTGTTTGTTTTTCCACTGTTGCTGTTTGAGCTGCAGAATATATTGTTTCAGAAACCTCAGGAAAGTGTGTGTGTGTGTGTGTGTGTGTGTGTGTGTGTGTGTGTGTGTGTGTGTGTGTGTGTGTGTGTGTGTGTGTGTGTGTGTGTGCAGCAGTCACACCGTGGGATGTGAGACGAGGCAAATTGTTAAATTCTAGGGATGGAGGTTCCTGGGATCGATTGAATCTCTGTTTGGCTTCTCCTCCTCGGCTGCACGCTGAGCTGGTGTTTCATTGCGTTTCACAGCCTCGGGACAGTGAAGCAGCTAACATTTTAGCACATTTTCAGCAACAATTCAGTTAATTTTTCAGACAATTTGAACCTGAGAGCTGAGCAGAAATTTGCCGCTACCTGCATCTCGAACACTGCAGAAGAGAGCTCTCTGAAACAGGCCGGCTTCAGAAAACCTCCCCGTCTCCTCCTCACGCTTGGAAGCAAACAAAGCAGAGAGCAAACAACAGCAGTCAAGAGGATTCACAGTGGCTCTTCTCTGGTATCAGAAAATGTCGCGGGTTGGATCGGTATTTTCCAATTCTTGAATTACGTCCGTATCGGAAGCTGATCCCGATACCAGATCGGTCGCAACCTTAATTTAATCCCAACCAGGGCACGATTTGTAGAATCGTAGTAACTTCTTGATACATCTTTACCAATCTTGAACAACTTGGTACACACAATAGTTCATGTTCATCATTAGGTCCAGATTTTAAATCGGGATCCACTTTTTGAACTGTTCAAAATGTAACTTCACCTGAGCAGCGTTTGTTGGGGTTTTTGATCACGTCCGGCTGAGGGCATAGCTCCTTTCTTTTTTGGGGTTGGTTGTCAAGTCTGCACTTTATAAGCCAGCCTGTTAGCCTGTTTTTACACTTTTTTGGATCGTGGGCGATCATAGTAGAATGGAGCCCTGTGGAATAGCCCTGTTATAGCACAGCTGTTATCTTTGGGCAGAACTGTATTGAAAATGAGTGAAACAAGAAAAACAGATATATCTTATAAAATAAATCAGCGTCAGTTGTATGGGATTAGTCCAGGTAAAGAAAGGCTGATGTGGAACAAAAACACATTGTTTATGCAGGGTTCCACGTAGAATCTTCAAGCTTTTATTTATTTATTTAAATTCACAAGTTTTATTTCTTCATCCCTGTAGGGGACACCCTGGACAGGACGGCAGTATGTAACAGGACAAACTCATTCAGACCTCTCCGGGTGCAAATGATCGCCCATAGGTGCAGTAAACCAGTTCTTCAGAGTACTTTTCTAGATATTCCTTATATCTAAGCACTGTGTTCAGATTTTGACCTCGGTCTGTGATCCTGAGTTCGAAGTTATTCTGACTCAGGTTTTGATCACTTTCGTTCACAGATGAAAGGTGACACAGGACCCAAAACAATACCTGACCATGCCCACCTGGAATAAAGATTCATTCAACAGTAGTACAGGAACCTCCTTCAGCTTCACCCTGTTTTTTTCTTGGGGTCACAACAAAAGTTTTGGCATCTTATTAACATGATGAAAAGTATAAAAATGTACATTTTGGTTGTATAATGTTCATTTACAGTTGTCGTCATGTGGATAATCTCTCTCGTGTGCAAAAAATTATGGGATATCTCAATAAGGCAAATATTAGCATGAACACTGTCATCTACTGGCCAGTAGATGGCAGTAGAGACTGCGAAAACTTGCTAAAACAAATATTACAAATAATTCGTGTCTGCTATGTTTAATCTGCATGGAATTTAATAAACGCAAACTGAATTTCAGACATCTTATATATATTACTCTGGAACAAAGAGGACAAACAGTGTTGTAAAGGACAATAAGGTGGTAAACTTCACTTTCCCCCAGAACTACATGAACAGGAAGCAATTGCAGCTCACCCAACCTGAGTTTCCTTCTGGCATGTTTACATAAAACAAACACAATAACATCATCTATAAACCCAGAGAATATATTCATGAGAGTTTTAGGCACAATATACAAATAGTTTAATGCTGTTGTCCGTGTGCAGCAGTTAAAGTGCAGCCTGATTAGAGCATCTCAATGCATTTCTCCTGTTGTGAAACTTTACCCATAATGCATTGCAGCATGTGTGGTCCAAACACTAAAACCTTCAAAATTAGTGCATTACTTTAAAACATATAGCTGATATTTTCACTTTATAAAATGCCAGACGTGACATGAATTTAAATAACTTGTCTGGAATTATTTTGGTTAAAATTTTAACCATAAGTTAAAACTGTATGCCTGTTGATGACTTGCGTAATATGCCGGTGAGTCATTATGGTGTAAAGAGAAATGATCTTTTTTTTCTCCTCTCTTGCTTCCTTTCTCTCCTGTAACCAGCTGTCCTCTGTCTGCTACAAAACATTTAACAGACAGGCACTAAAATCTTTCATTTCAGACTTCACAAATGTTTTTAATTGTTAAGCTTTATTCACTCTGCGTGCAAAAATATGTTAGTGGTCTAAAAAGTATCGGACCTAAATTAATCAGAAGCTAATTGGTCCGCTGATGGTTTTCAAAGTTATCTGAAAAGCTAATCTGGTAATGAAAACATTAGCTTGATAATTAGCGGTTAGTGGATTAGCGGAACTGTGCCCACCACTGTCAGCAGGGCAGTATGTGTGTGTGTGTGTTCCAAACACCAGACAGATCTTTTCCTTGTCACACTGTCTTCACATCACAGGGACCAAAGTTCTCTGACATGTTCAATGTTCAGAAGTTGAAAGGCTGACAGCTGAAGTGGTCGGTTGAATTCCGTCCATATCAGCTTTGTCTGAGTTCTCCAAGTGAAAAATAGTTCAGAACCTCTTGGAGAAGACAGGCGGTGACTTGTCCTTCTGCATGTTTTATCTCTGCTCTTCTGAGATCATTGGAGATGAAGGTAGAGTTTAAAGTTTGCTGTCACACTCACATTCTGGAGTTTATCATCACAAACCAGGAATTCTTTGAGTCTGTGATCTCTGAGCGGTTACAGGGTCGATAAAGTGGCCTTGAGCAAGATGTTTAAAATGCTTCCTGCTTCAACCATCTGATTGTCAGCTCAGCTCGCTGCTGCTGCATTCAGCTGCAGAAAAAAAGAAAAATCAAGATTCAAGAATGGAGGAAATCCATGACTGAATGCTTCATTCTGTGCTGACATTATGTTTGTGGGTTACAGCGTGTCTCCATGCTAAAGCAGGCAGGATTAGGTGTGTTCAGACTCGTGTTTTTCATGCAAGTTCCTTCTTTCTGTCTGTGTGTTTTGCAGGTGGTCAGGGCTCGCCTGGAAGAGCGTGGCGTGATGGTCCATGATGTCAAACTCAACGGATCCGCCGCCAGTCATGTGCTTCACCAAGACAACGGACTGGGCTATAAAGACCTGGACCTGATCTTTGGTTTGAGTCTCACTGATGACAGAACCTTCCGTCTGGTGAAGGACGTGGTGTTGGACTGTCTGGTGGACTTCTTGCCTGACGGTGTGTCCAGAGAGCGAATCACGGCCCTCGCCTTGAAGGAGGCGTATGTCCAGAAACTGGTGAAGGTTTGCACTGAGACGGACCGCTGGAGCCTCATCTCACTGTCCAACAACACGGGCAAGAACGTGGAACTGAAGTTTGTGGATTCCCTACGAAGGCAGTTTGAGTTCAGCGTGGACTCCTTCCAGATCACTCTGGACTCGTTGCTGCTGTTTGACCGCTGCTCGGAGACGGCCATGTCCGAGACCTTCCACCCCACTGTGCAGGGGGAGAGCATGTACGGAGACTTTCAGGAAGCTCTGGACCACCTTCGCTCCAGGATTATTGCTACTCGTAGCCCAGAAGAGATCCGCGGCGGTGGCCTACTGAAGTACTGCCACCTGCTGGTAAGAGGCTTTCGGCCATCCTCTGAGGTGCAGATGAAACAGATGCAGCGCTACATGTGCTCGCGTTTCTTCATCGACTTTCCTGACATATGTGAGCAACAGAGGAAACTGGAGGGGTATCTGCAGAACCACTTTGCGGGCATGGAGCAGAAGCGATACGAGTACCTGCTGACTCTGAGGGACGTGGTAGACGAGAGCACCGTGTGCCTGATGGGCCACGAGCGCCGACAGACGCTGGCACTTATTTCTGCCCTGGCGCTGCGTGTGATGGCTGAGCAGATCGCCATCCCTGCTCTGTCCAACATCACCTGCTACTACCAACCTGCCCCCTACGTCAGAGACGTCAACTTCAGTAATTACTACGTGGCCCAGGTTCAGTCAGCCATTGCCACGTGCAGTAACTCTTATCAGACATGGCTGCCCTGCAGCTGAGCGAGGACATTTAGGGTGCGAACGTCTCTGGAGAGCTTTTGGTTTTCACTTCACTTTGATATAAACTGAGTGTTTTCAGTGCTCAGTACCTCTGTAGCAATGTGGCTTTTTGATTTGATGCCCATCGATGACAAAAAAGAATTAATACGTCTTTTGTTTGCCAAATGTATCAAAA
This sequence comes from Thalassophryne amazonica, assembly GCF_902500255.1. Lineage (NCBI taxonomy): Eukaryota > Metazoa > Chordata > Actinopteri > Batrachoidiformes > Batrachoididae > Thalassophryne > Thalassophryne amazonica. The sequence goes on from NC_047122.1 coordinate 66,862,092, forward strand.
CCATTCCACTAAGTTACACTCATCAGCCACTTTATTTAGGTACATCTTGCTAGTACCAGGTTGTACTGCCTTTTAATTCTTTGTATCATACATTCAGCAAGGTGTTGGAAACATTGACTTGATGACATCACACAGTCCGTCCATTCAACCAGTCTATCCATTCTCCTCTGACCTCTGACATCAACAAGGCATTTTCATCCACAAAACTGCTGCCCACTGGATATCTTCTCTTTTTTGGTCCATTCTCTGTAAACCCTAGAGATGGTTGTGGTTGTAAATCCCAGTAGATCACAGTTTCTGAAACTCTGACCAACCAGCCTGTCTGCCACGTTCAAAGTCACTTAAATCCTCTTCCTTCCCCATTCTGATGCTCATTTTGAACTTCAGCAAGTCGTCTTCACCACATCTGGATGTCTAAATGCACTGAGTTGCTGCCATGTGATTTTGGCTGATTAGCTGTTTAAAGTTGAACAGGTGTACCTAATAAAGTGGCCAGTGAGTGAACGTTAACAAAACCTGCTGTAAATCTCATTTGAGCCATTATACCTTTTTCTGTTCTTTCGTAAGCAGTATGGAGGTTTATTTTGGGTAAAAATGGAGGGTTGACATGTTACCAAGCTTCATCTGTTGCGTTTTGTTTGATGCAAATCTGTACTGGGTCAAGAAGAAAATGTAAATAGCTTGAAAGAAACTAGAAATCTGTTTTCTGTTCTGTCTGTGGTTTCAGTTGACCTGCCTGGGAGAGACAAAGGACCAAAGAAATGCTTTTCTAGCCAGACTAAATGTGGTTCTAAGTGCCTGAAACTAATGCCTTTATAGTAGTTACTGTGTAAAAGTTGTTTTTTTTCTAAAAAAAAGAAAAAAAAGTTACTGTACATTTCTATATCTAGGTTCAGCGTATTTGTTTTTCAATTATTAAAACATGTCAAAATGGAAAAATCTGGCACAGTGGTCTTGTTTTATACAGAGATGTTGGCTAACGAGTCACATGTAACATTTAAATGTCCAGATAAATGTAACTATGACAGTTACTCAGAAAAAAATATGATTATTATGATTTCCTGGTGAAAATATTGATTAGATTTGGATATATTGTATCTGCATGCTGGACCGCATCCCTGGCGAAGCATCACTCCCCATGTTTGTATCTTGGCTGCAGGACTGATGCACGTCTTGGATGAATCGAGCTGTGGTGTTTGGGTGATGAATGATGTTTCTGACTTTTCTGAAAATGTCCTGATGTGTTCTAGTCCTCCTCCTGTGTGACCAAAGCAGCTCAGTAATTTATTTTCACTCAAACTGTCATTTCATGTGTGAGATTTATTCCTAATTCTGCATGAAGAGCAGTTTTTGACTTTTAGTTGAGCATGTAATGGAATGTAGCTGAGACACGCCTGCTAACTGAGCTTGTTTATGGAAAGAAGGCAGTGCTGAGACATGCTGAGTGAAGCTATCGTGCAATTCTTAAAAGAAGCTTGATGTAAAGGAGAGTGTTTGACAGCTCAGGCAGGTAAGACGTAGCGAAGGACGTGTCCCTCTCAGTCAGACTCGTCTTCCAACTGTTACAGTCTAGAAAACATGGAAGGTCCTTGGAGAATTTCATGCACTGAAGGTGCAACGTAGACAGACCTCTTCTCAAATTGAACAAACCAGTGTCATCTGGGTGGGACATCTCATACAATGTGAATACAAATTAAGAGTTGCTCTTGAAGGAGCATTCACTAACCCTCTGGAGTCGAATGACATGCCCTCGCATAAAAAGTCACATGATCTAATTAAGCGGATGAACAATCTGCTGCACTCTGAGGCTCCCTTTGACTGCGTGTTCCGTGTTGCATGTTTTAATTTTTATTAATAGGCCTAGTATAACTTGACCTATGAGTATTTTTTACGCCATGTGTTTTCATGAATATTATTGTCATTTTTTGCTGCACGTTTATATACACACATAGCCAAAAGGATCATTTCCTTCTCTACTGCAGCAGCGACAGCAGTGGGAAGAAATATGACTCCTTCTTCCTCATTGGCTGGCTGGCTCGTGAATTTGCCACCAATCAGAAGTCACTAACCACACGTGTTCACTAACCCCACATGGGTCTGATTGTGTGGTCGCTTTCTCTTTATTACTGGTGGGAAGCGTGTGTGGTTAGTGTTTTGTTGTTGTTGTTTTTTTTTTTTTTTTTTTTGTAAAAATGAGGGATTTCATGAATGTGGAGCAAATGCTTCAGTTATTTTTTGAACTGGAGGAAGACGCCGTGTGCAGCGTGTCGTCAGAGTCTGAAACAGACAGTGAGGATTCTGGTGCTGAAAGAGATGATCCCTCTTTTGTTCTGGAGGAGCAACCAAAGCAGGTGGATCCACCAACGTGCGCACAGAGATCTGAACAGAGGGTCGGAGCGCGCGCTTCTGTTTCCAGATCCAGATCTCCACTCGGACGCACAGCAGAGACACACCCCAGCACTGACTGCTGGAACACGGAGGAGGAGGCAGACACTGGTCCAGCAGTAAGCAGATTTCAGCCTCAGAGAACACCAGGAGTCTAGCTTGATACACTTTCCAGCCAAAGTCCAAAACACCTTTTTTTTTGGTTTGTTTTTTGCAACTGACACAATTAGAACAATTTGCACCAACACCAATAAAATTGCTGCAAAAAACAAGGCATTAGAGAAAAAAATACAACTGGACAGACATTGAAATGGAAGATCTGTACAATTTTTTTTGGACTTCTGATATACATGTTGTTGATGTCACTGCAAAGTCTCCAGGACTGCTGGAAACAAAGTCATATTTTGTCTGTGCCCTTTCCAGCGAAAGTAATGTCCAGAGACGGATTTAGATCGATTTTCTGGAACATCCACCTAAGTGATCCAGATGAGGATGTAGAAAATGATAGAATAAAAGGGAACACCAGGCCACACCAACTGTTTCGAGTCAGGCCTCTCTATGATGACATCCTCAGTGCCTGCCAGGTTTATTACCACCCGAGGAGGGAGGTGGCAGTGGATGAAAGGATGGTGGTGACAAAGGTAAGAACTGGAATGACTCAATATTTGAAGGGCAAGCCAACAAAACGTTTTGTGTTGGCTGTTTCAAGTAATGGCTACACACTCAAGTTCACCATTTACACTGGCAAGACTGTGACCACAAGTGAGCATGGGCTGTTGTACAATGTGGACATGAACCTGATCCAGCCATCCTCGCTTGGTACTGAGTGCCCACATTTACATGGACAATTTTTACACGAGTCATGGACGAGTCAAGTGTTCATGGACCTTGCTTTGAGGCATGTGGCACATACAGGGAGAACAGACAAGGATGCCCCAGAGGGAGGGCAAATTTGCTCACAAAAATATCTGAAAGAGGATCTATAAGATGGATAAGAGAGGGGCCTCTGGTGTTTGTTAAGTGGATGGACACACGGGAGGTGTCTGTGTGCTCCACCATCCATCATGCATTTTCAGGTGAGATAGTGCGGAGAGGGGTGAAGGATAAATGGTAAATGGACTGCATTTATATAGCACTTTTCCATCTGCGTCAGATGCTCAAAGCACTTTACAAATAATGCCTCACATTCACCCCGATGTGAGGGTGGCAGCACTCTCACATTGATGGATGTGACGATGGATGCTGGATGGTGAAAGACATTCCCTGTCCTACCCCAGTGATGGCTTATAATAAAAACATGGGTGGAGTCGACCTATCTGACCAGCTCATCCAGTTCTATACTCCACCCATCGGAAAACTGTACCCTGGTACAGGACAGTGTTGCTGCACTTCATTGACATTGCAACCACAAATGCATTCATCTTGCATTGTGAGATCAGCAGTGACAAGCAAGTGTTGCCCAGACACACAAGTACTTTATGGTGGAGCTGGTGTGTCAACTGTGTGGCACAGACAAAACAAGTGTCGCACAGAACAGGAGCCAGAACCACATTCCTGTGTCAATTGTGACAGGCACAGATCCTCGCCAAAAAGCCACAAAAGGCAGATTGAGGTGCCAACGGTGCCTTCAGGTGGACAACAAGAGGAGTGACACACTGTGGAAGTGTCAGGCCTGCGATGTTCCGCTCTGTGTTGTGTTGGACAGGAACTGTTTTTTTTGAGTGGCACAAATAGTTTAGCATTTCCTGCTTTTGAAATTTACCATAATATTTACATTCTAAATCTAATTTGAACATCTGATAGTGCCACTGAGTGAAGAAGCTCACTCACCTGTGCGACACTGTGCAGCTTGCTGCAGCGTTGTTTGTTTGTTGTCTGACTGTTGCGTGTTTTGATGTTTCTCTCTTTTCACGCTTTTAACATTTAATGCCTGGGACTTCAAGTGGAATTACGTTGAACTATGAAGGGGGTCTATATCGGGATTTTCGTCACTCTCTGGTGTGCCAAGATATTAGCGGCCACCAAGATGGTTGGGCTCCCTCTAGTGGCCTTACCGTCACCATTGTCGGTGCGGGCGCTAGATGGCACCCTTCTTCCACTAATCACACACCAGACACAGCCAGTGACATTGGTGGTGTCTGGGAATCACAGGGAGGAGATTGTGTTTTATGTAACACCTTCTACCTCCCGAGTGATTTTGGGTTTTCCATGGGTGTTAAAACACAATCCCCGGATTGATTGGCCGTCTGGGGTTGTGGTTCAGTGGAGCGAAACCTGCCACCGGGAGTGTTTAGGATCCTCGGTTCCACCCGGTGTGACAACTAAGGAGGAGGTTTTAGTCCCCCCCAATCTGCCGGCGGTGCCGGCTGAGTACCACGACCTTGCTGACGTCTTCAGCAAGGATCTGGCACTCACGCTGCCCCCGCACCGTCCGTACGATTGTGCCATTGATTTGATACCGGGCGCTGAGTACCCGTCCAGCAGGCTGTACAACCTCTCACTTCCATAACGCGAATCAATGGAGACCTACATCCGGGACTCGTTAGCTGCCGGGTTGATCCGGAACTCCTCCTCCCCGATGGGTGCTGGTTTCTTTATTGTGGGCAAGAAGGACGGCGGACTCCGTCCATGCATTAATTACAGAGGGCTGAACGAGATCACGGTTCGCAACCGATACCCGTTACCTCTGTTGGATTCAGTGTTCACGCCCCTGCATGGAGCCCAAATTTTCACGAAATTGGATCTTAGGAATGCTTATCACCTGGTTCGGATCCGGGAGGGAGACGAGTGGAAGACGGCATTTAACACCCCGTTAGGTCACTTTGAGTACCTGGTCATGCCGTTCGGCCTCACCAATGCGCCCGCGACGTTCCAAGCATTGGTTAATGACGTCTTGCGGGACTTCCTGCATCGGTTTGTCTTCGTGTATCTAGACGATATACTCATCTTTTCTCCGACAAAGATGTCCAGCTCATCCACAATTTCTCGGATAGTCACACGACTGAAAAGCCACCGAAAGCCGTCTGAAAGCCATCTGAAAGCCGTCCTGTGAGACCAACAGAGAGGTGGTTTTGTCCGAGCCATGAGCGGCTCCGTGGTGCATCCCTCTGCTTCTCTTTCCATGACAAAAACTCCTGTAACAGTGTAATGTGCTGAAAAAGTGCTGATGTCCACGTCTTCTGCCATTTCTGTGGAAGTCAGATGACGTCCCGGATCAACAAAGCCTTCACGTTGGAAATGATCTGGTTGTTTCAGACTGTCGATCGGCGCTTGGAGTGCGCCGCGCTCTCAGACGCTGTGGGCGTTCTTTGAACTGTCTGGAGCACTCCTTAATCTGTGTAATCCCCATAAAATCATCCCTGAATGCCATCTAAATTTTCCGAATAGTGTCCACCTGGAGGTCTCTCACAGTTTCTGGAAAAATTTGATGCAGCAAAGCTCCAAATCATTCAGACATTTATTCGCAATAAAAATCCAACGAGAGGGGTGGACCACACCTCACACAAAGCCTGCTCACAGGCGAATGACGCAACCGACAGGCGTGAAGAAACTCACGCATGTGCACGAAGGTTCAAGCTTGGCTGATGCAATCACACATGATTCAAATCCATATGGTTTTTGAAAAAATAAAAAGGTTGGATAGTTTTCTAACAGACCTCATATATATATATATATATATATTAGATGGTTGTGATGACACTGTATCCCATGGTATTTTATTTGATTCTATTTTATATATGTATGTATTTATTTATTTATTTTTGGCTAACTTATTTTCTATGTGTTTTTCTGTGTTGGGTGGTTATTGTGTTTTGTGTGCCAGTACGCAAGCTGCTGAAACTAATTGCCCCTGGTGGGATGAATAAAGTCGTCTAAGTCTAAGTCTAAGTCTGATTGTTTTCTAAATAGTTAACATTAGTATTTCCTGCACTATATTTGTACATATGTTTTTGAAATTCTAAATCTTATTGTGAAATCTGACTGTTTTGTTAATAATTGTAAACACAAAACAAAACAAAAACAAACAAACAAACAACAACAAAAAACGCCTGAAGCATTTCCTGCATTTATGTAAATAGTTGTATTTAATGTTGTTTTTTTGCTTAATTTGTACATATGTTTTTGATATTTACAATTTATATTTCCATTTGAAGTTATGAAAATGTTTTGCGAAACAAGTTTGTGGTTTTCACAGTCAAAAAACAAACTTTTTTCTACTTGGATTTTATGGTTTTTTTTTGCATGATTTTAGGTTCACTGTGTTAATGCAGTAGGTCAGAATGAATGAAAAACTGTAAAGTCACACAGGTGAGGTTGTGCTGAAAAATGACACCAAACAAGGCCAAGTAAAGACTTTTTAAAGGTAAATTATAAAAGTAAATGTTATGGTCTGGACGCAGGTTGAGGAGCGGTCCAGCGTCTGACTGAACCCAGCACTAAATAACCAGAAGCAGTTCCAAAAGAAACAAATTTATTTTCTTCCCACTGTGCTGTACACAAAATACAAAATAAATAAGTCTGGTGGGGTGAAGAGGCGACGCGCTCTCCCAGCGCCTCAACGGATCGGAGCCCGAACGTTCTGGACTCAGGAGTTCCGCCGACACCCCCCAGGTGGCTTTTCCCAAGACTGTACTCTGCGAAGGAGGAACAGAGGTGAGGTTATTCAGTACTTATATCAAGAAAAACTATTTAGAGGCACACTTATCAGCAACACGTCCAGGACCGATCCCAGGCTCAATTCAAAAGAACAGCCGCTCACAGCTTGTGGAGGACCATCAATCCGCATGCTACAGCTGCGAGGAGCAAACGAGCAATTCTCCTCAATACCTAAATTTAGCTGTGCAACAATGCCACATTATATGCACAGATAAGCTTTTAAGGATAATCACCTCTGACGTGTGCTGACAGCGCTTGCCTCTCACCCTCGTCCTCCTTCACAGGCGCAATGTCAGCTTCTGGAGCGGCCCTCAGCGTCCTCAAATGATCGTCACACGGTCGTATTCTCCGGCACCTAAGCCCAGATCACTGCTGGCTTAAATGCAGTTCTTTATCTCTTCATTGGTACCAGCTGAGAGTCCTTAGAACTGCACGTGAATGTCACAGGTGTCGTAGATCGTCCCGATTAGAGAATCGCACGTGAGTGCAACAGGTGCAGTAGATCACCGTGACAGAGGTGAGAGACTCTTCTGCAGCACATTCTCCCCAGAGATCAGCCCCAAACCACCTGGGAAGGAAAACAAACACAAAAACCGCAAAACAGTGTCCAGCCAAGCCCCCCAACACACAACAGTACCCCCCCGTCAACGGGAAGCCTCCCGGCGACCGCACAGACCTGACCCGAAAACCGCCCCTCTCATCGGGGCCCAAAACAGGAGGCAGGCAGTGACAACGCTCCCAGAGTCCACAGCAGGTAACAGGGCCAGGAGACGCGGCTGGAAGGCCGGCTGGCAACAAAACAAAAACACCCCCAAAAAACCCCAAAAGAGTCCCAACACAACCCATACAGAAAAACAAAAACACAGAAAAAGCCCCCAGCATCCCCCCCAGAGAACACCACTAACACACCCCAGGGAAGCACACCAGGAAAAACACAAAAGAAAAACATAACAAGGACCACAGGACCTGACAAAAATCACTCACTTTGCTTCAAATAAAAAGTCATATGATTTGCAGGCTTGTGGTTGCAAACTTAAAGCCAGAAGCTGGGTGTACCTTTTATCCGTGGGCTCTTGAGCAGCCTCCAAAAGCCCCCCTTCAGAATACATTTTGTAATAGTTTTTCTAAATCCTGTGTCTTGTGTTTTTAATGGACAATCTGCACATAGATCTGATACTGTGGCAGAAACTGTGGTTCACACAGTTCCACAGAAAACACCACATCTCAGCAGCTTGGCCTCCTCACCTCCATCGTTCTCCAGTTGACGTGGGTGGGCACTCCTGGGGTCGACTCCCACCACGGATGCCGGAGCTAAGTGGGTCGTGTTATCTTTTTTCCTCTCTAAGAGTAAGTCTGCTGGGAAGAAGAAGGAGTGTAACTGTTGTCCTATAGGGTGAAAGACTCCAGCTGAGGGATGACGGGAAGGTCACGATGAGCGCGTGGCCTTCAGCTGTCTCGGAACACGAGTTACTGTACTCAGCTCCTTGCTTCCACACTGGTTTTCCGAGGAGGCTGGAATAGTTATTGCAAGAAACGCCACAAAGCAGAATGTTGTCAAACAAAGATGAAAGAACGCTGAAAGTTCTTTGGATGGGGAGGACATCTTACAAAGAAATGAGAGGAAGTCAACAAATCAAAACATATACTTTATATCAAAGAACAGCAAAAACTTTGCTGTCCCAGTTTCAGCTACCCCCCCCCCCCCCCAAATGACGTTCCATAAAAAATACCACATCTACAGAAATCTGTGATCGCGATAAAAGAAAACCAAATTAAATTCTTTAATTCCAGAAAGAGGGAATCAGATTGGCACTAATTTCAGTTTTTACAACTGAAGAATGAAGGAAGTGGTGCTGAAGTCTTTCTCATAAAGCTCTTTTACTGGACCGGGTGGCATCGCGCCATCCATCATCACGCTCTTAGCAAACCATTCCCAGCAACTCGCAGGACTTCTATTTGCAGGATTTGTGACTATTCAGAGCGGCTTCACTATGGTGATGGTGGTGATGTTTATTTGTTGTTCTGAAAGGTGGCAGCCTGTGCCGCGTGGTGCCATTAAAAACAATGCATCCACTATGTGGCATTTTGCCCATTTCCAGTGATGGAAAATGAATTAAAAGTTAATTTATCGCATATTTTTGATTAGAAAGAACAATAAAGACACGCACGCACACACACACACACACACACACACACACACACACACATATATATATATATATATATATATATATATATATATATATATATATATATATATATATATATATATATATATATACAACCCCTTGCAAAAATTATGGAATCACCGGCCTCGGAGGATGTTCATTCAGTTGTTTAATTTTGTAGAAAAAAAGCAGATCACAGACATGACACAAAACTAAAGTCATTTCAAATGGCAACTTTCTGGCTTTAAGAAACACTATAAGAAATCAGGAAAAAAAGATTGTGGCAGTCAGTAACGGTTACTTTTTTAGACCAAGCAGAGGAAAAAAATATGGAATCACTCAATTCTGAGGAAAAAATTATGGAATCACCCTGTAAATTTTCATCCCCAAAACTAACACCTGCATCATATCAAATCTGCTTGTTAGTCTGCATCTAAAAAGGAGTTATCACACCTTGGAGAGCTGTTGCACCAAGTGGACTGACACGAGAGATGTCAATTGAAACAAAGGAGAGGATTATCAAACTCTTAAAAGAGAGTAAATCATCACACAATGTTGCAAAAGATGTTGGTTGTTCACAGTCAGCTGTGTCTAAACTCTGGACCAAATACAAACAACATGGGAAGGTTGTTAAAGGCAAACATACTGGTAGACCAAGGAAGACATCAAAGCGTCAAGACAGAAAACTTAAAGCAATATGTCTCAGAAATCAAAAAATGTACAACAAAACAAATGAGGAACGAATGGGAGGAAACTGGAGTCAACGTCTGTGACCGAACTGTAAGAAACCGCCTAAAGGAAATGGGATTTACATACAGAAAAGCTAAACGAAAGCCATCATTAACACCTAAACAGAAAAAAACAAGGTTACAATGGGCTAAGGAAAAGCAATTGTGGACTGTGGATGACTGGATGAAAGTCATATTCAGTGATGAATCTCGAATCTGCATTGGGCAAGGTGATGATGCTGGAACTTTTGTTTGGTTCCGTTCCAATGAGATTTATAAAGATGACTGCCTGAAGAGAACATGTAAATTTCCACAGTCATTGATGATATGGGGCTGCATGTCAGGTAAAGACACTGGGGAGATGGCTGTCATTACATCATCAGTAAATGCACAAGTTTATGTTGATATTTTGGACAATTGAAAGGATGTTTGGGGATGATGAAATCATTTTTCAAGATGATAATGCATCTTGCCATAGAGCAAAAACTGCAAAAACATTCCTTGCAAAAAGACACATAGGGTCAATGTCATGGCATAGGGTCAATGTCAATGAGCAGATCTGATTTGATGCAGGTGTTAATTTGGGGGATGAAAATTTACAGGGTGATTCCATAATTTTTTCCTCAGAATTGAGTGATTCCATATTTTTTTCCTCTGCTTGGTCTAAAAAAGTAACCGTTACTGACTGCCACAATTTTTTTTTCTTGATTTCTTGTAGTGTTTCTTAAAGCCAGAAAGTTGCCATTTGAAATTACTTTAGTTTTGTGTCATGTCTGTGATCTGCTTTTTTTCTACAAAATTAAACAACTGAATGAACATCCTCTGAGGCCGGTGATTCCATCATTTTTGCCAGGGGTTGTATATATATATATATGTACAGACACACACTCCCTTTAGTTTGGAGTGTGCCAGTCACACCGTGCTGTGGTATTGAGAAGACGGACACCAGTGAAAGATTTTAACAGACTGGCACCAACATAACAGAGTGTGCAGGAGACAGTGAACACCAAAGCCACCTGAGGTGAAGCAGTGAAGCAGTAAGGCAGTGGTTCCCAACGTGGGGGGAGTACCCCTTATTGTGTGTGTGTGTGGGGGGGGGGGGGGGGGCATAGCAAGTCAAATGTATATCACTTTTGATTGCCATATCATTTTGTTTGGGCTACATGGGTTTGTACAGTAAGCTATACAAACAGGACAAATAAAACATAAAGTGCTACAAAGACTATCAAAGTTATTGGGTTGTTAGCATGTAGCTCACTCACAACTTTGTTCATGACCCACTTATATCCTGTATTAAGAAATATGTATTCAATGAGTAACATTAGTCTTGTAGCTAGTTATCGTTTTTGCTAAAGACTTTAACCATCCATTTGTGAACACAATAGTTGCATTACGTTCTGAAACAACTTGCGACATCGACAACCTTTCAACCCTCCCTGTCTTCTTGGACTTTATGGGTGTTACCCATCTGAAGTTGGATTTAATCCATGAGCCAAAAAGAAAAACCAACAGCTTTTCGTCACTACAACTGACAGTATTATGTGTGTTCTGGTCTCTTTTTTCATAATTAGCCTTTTGAGGTCAACGAGGCAACTGGTTGAAAATTAAATGTCATTAAATGTTCCATTCGGGCTAATTCCGGCACAGATCATCAACAAAGTCAGTCATCATGTTGCTGGAATGACGTGTGTAATTGCAGTAGTTGTGGCAATCAGTTTTTCTAAAACAGACAATATTTCTTACATACATCTGCTGCTTTTAGCGCTTTATTGGAACAAATTAGCAAGTAACCTATAATTTACGGGGACTGAATAACAGCGCCAGTCTGTGTTCTGATGAAAAATGAAGGTTAGAATGTGGACGACTCAGCGCTGATTCTGCTGAGTCACTCTAAGCCTGAAAATAATGAACTGTATTTTTAAATGTGTTCCAGACAGCTGCGGGCGTGGACTCTAAACATTGGAAAAGCTTCGCTAAATGAAAGCGTCACCCAGGAAATGGGACAAAAACATTTTTAAAATGTTAATTGAATGGTTTCAGCGCATGAGCTGAGAAGCTCTTCAAACATTTGAATGAATGGCGTCGTCCCAACTGCTGGTGAACAGCTGCTCCGGCTCAACACCGGCCTGATTTCATTTGCTTTAGAGGGAAATGACGGTGAGCTTTTGAGCTGTCGAGGTCGTGACAGGGGTCACTGACCTCTTCCAAAGGGCAGGGTGCTGTCCTGTTACCTTTATGTGCCCGTATGCAGTCAGACCAACGACTGTTGATGGAGTTAGACTGTTTCCATCATTACAGGTAACGAATGAATTCTGACAGGAATTTGGAAAGTCCCAACTCCTGTAATTATAATTTTCATATTATAAGAGCAGTAATTTCAACTAGGCTCAAACTTGAGTTATTAACAGTGTCAGAATTATAAGAGCTGCGGTTTGGGTTTTACTTGAATTGGATGTTGACTTGGCTGACTAACAGACCGTCCACATGCCCAGGATTCCAAAGTCGACAGGTTTTCTTTTCAATAGTGCACAAAGACTCATCCTCAATTCCAGAGTGTTTTAGTTGGTGCTGTGTGTGTAGGCTATAAGGCCTGTTGGTGCCGTGCGTATCCCTGGGAACAGATGAGACTGTATGATTCCCTTTGGACCAGACACCAGTCCAACACAAGTCACTTTTCCAACCATGGGTGGTACCCATTTACACCTGGACGGACTGGGACAACGCAGATGAAGTGTCTTGCCCAAAGGACAGAGACAGGTAGCATGGCTGAAAATCAAACTCAGGTGTACATATTGGTAGTCAAAACCCTTAGTCCCACTGTACATACTCCACACTATATGCCAAGGATGCCCTAAAAAGATTATTTAAAGAAGAAACTCTTGACCGTCTACAGAACTGTCTCTAAATTGCATAGTGCCGGTACATTTGACTTCACTTTACAGCATGTGGCTATGTGGACCAGTGGTTGGATGACCATAACACAAACTCACACCCAACTCATCACGTTATTGATGCAGAACCCTCGTTGTGACCAAGCATCAATGTGACAAGCTGGGTACCCCTTTTGAGTCATTTAATGATGCTTTGTACCCCTAACCTTAACCCTAACTCTAAGACAAACATGGACAAGTGTTCTTTGCGGTGTCAAGAGACAGTTTTATATGTTACCCAAGAAAATTCAGGCTACTGTACATTAACCTGCTACCTTTTGTGTCACTAAGTGACCCAGAGTTGGTACCCACTGTGTCGCATGTTGACGATAAAGGGTATTGACCAAGTGTCAGTATATGATGAGCTGAGAGCAAGAATGTGTAGATTACCAATATATAGATTGAGGTTTGATTCCAGGCTGCCTGTGTCATTGAACAAGACACGTCACCTGGATATTCTCAGCCCATCTGGCAAATAGTGATCAATGTTGCCTCTCATCTCCTTCACTCTTCTGTAATCCAGGAATAAGCAACAGTTTGATGGATGTCTAGGACCTGTACAGGACTTACGTTGTCCTCCTTCTTTAGCTCCACTTTTCAGTTGTGATAGAATGTAAGGTTCAGAGGGCAAAGTAATTGCATTTAGTCTTTGGATGTGACATTAATTACAGTAATGAGATTATCTGTCATTGCTTTTAAGAATGTTATGCACTGAAACCCGGTGCACTGCTGATTAGACAGCAAACTCAACTGAGATGCTGTCTGTTGAAGTCACAGATCTGTGAATAAAGCACATGAGCCAGTCGCTTATGGGAACATCTACCAAAGCTCCCTGAGGTGAAGCATAGAAGCAGCAAGGTGAAGTTTCATATATTTCCATTAGTGTTACAAAAAGGCGGTAGGTACACTTCTCAACAACTGCCAATGTCTCCTTGTAGTAAACACAAACATCTTCTAATCCAGCAGAGGTCCCATGTCATCTTGGCCACAAACACCAGATACACCCACAAGGTTGGCATTCAAATCCAGAACACTGGGATCTAGATCTAAAGATTTGTTCCCTGCATTCAGCACTATGTCTTGTCATTAGTTATGAAATTCCTGCCTGCTGTGATGTCAAAACAACCCAGAGAAGAATATTTCTATGATTTAAACTGATTTATTGCCTAAAATCAGTAATTTCTACAAGATAGGTTTTGTCAGCTGAATGTATTGCTGGCTGTATTATTTCATCTGAATCATTTTATTGAGAAACACACTAATATGACAGTTTAGACTGGAATTTAAACAGTTATTGCAATTAAACTGTAACCACAAACAGGTTATGTTCTAATTTACTTTTTTTTTTTTCTCAAAATTGTTCAGCCCAAGCTTGAGTCCCGACCCGTCATGGCTTTGATCCAGCCCCACCTGTTGGTGCTAAACACGTCAAGCCATCGAGGAAGTGCCATAACTTAGCAGTTTTCGTGATTGGCCTCTTGAGGCTGGGTCCAAAAGTGAGTCACTCCTCATAGACCCCCATGTTAAACAAACCAAATTTACAGTAGAAATAAACATGTTTACAGCCTGGCACAAAAACAGTTTTGGTCTTTACAGCTAGTTTCCTCAGGCATGACAATTTTTTGGAATGTGAGTTTGTTTTTTAACTCATCAGTGTTTGATTTGACAGCTAGTTTGGCGGTGAGTCGTGTCCAGAGGTCGCTGCTGCTAGTTGAGGTGGCTAGCTGCTGTGGACTCAACTCTGTTTGTTCTTTCTGAGCATTTTATTATAAATACCTGAGATAATATGTCTTGCTGTATGGTTAATTGTGCTAACAGACAACCTAAGAAGTCTGTGTTCTGGTGTTTCCATTGAGTGAAACATTAGTCTTATATAATGTGTGTATTAGCACTGTTAGCAGAAATTATCAAGTATTGAGAGCATCTCTCGTGTCAGGGCTATCTCCACTGTTAGCCCACAGTTAGCGAGGCAGTATGCTGGTCAGAAATTCTTTTTCCGGTACTCAAGAAACCAACAAAAAATACACATAAATAAAACCCCAGAACCTGTTAGCTTTAGATTGCTTTGGAACTCCACGATTGGGAGCATGTTGAGGTTTCATTCCGTCGGTCACCATGGTGTTGTCCATGCTGCACCTCTTTACCTCTTTCCTGGTTGGCTGGTAGTTAGGTGGAGTGAACACTGCCATGATGGTGACACCTGGGACTGTCCCGTTTCAGCTTTAAACTAGTAAACCCTCTGTGATGTCAACCTATAGGTGACATCACAGAGGGCGTGTCCAGTATATGTGCAGTCTACGGTTTTGACAGCTTGTAGCTCACAGCTGAAGAGTCTTTGGCCTCAATTCAATGAACGAAGGGCGGTGAAATTTATCACAACGACTGCTCACCTTCAAATACTTCAAACCCTCAAGACACCTGTCCAGGTCTGTCCTCTGTAGTAAACCTAATGTGTCCGGGGTCCTCGGACACGCTTTATTACAGTAATATAATGATGTGAGCCTGTATCCTGTAGTCAGCTGGGAATACCACTGGAAAACCGTTGAAGGGACGTTTGCTTTATTTGGATTCATATAAATTTAGCTTTTTGTGGCTCAGCGTGACTCCATGAAACATAAACAGAATCATCATTCATTAATATTTTTCAAGGCTTTTGCAGTTTGAAGAGTGTTTGATACACAGTTGACTTACAGCCATAAATGTGCCTTTAATGAGTGTTTTATTCGTGCACGCTACACGTGCGTCCTTCCTGCCAGCGACGAGCGAATTTCCTGCAGTTACATAACACAGTACGTATGGAAACATGTAAAGAGGATCAACTCTTCACCGGCTGTGTTTATGTTTCCATACGAAGTACGGCTGAGCGGAAAAAAATACCATCATGGCTCCACACTGAGGATGAAGCTGGCAGACGACCACAAGTTATGGGCTTCAGCTGGGCAGGATAAGCAGGGGAACGACATCCGATCTGTCTGGAGACGGAGGTGGGGAGGGACAGTCCTGCTTCTGTTTCCATTAAACGCTCCCTGCATTTCTACATCTGCCTGGGAGCATCTGGGTCGAAATCTCCTCTGAAGTCAACCGTCCACATGTCCAACGGACAGCCACTGATTATCACAGACATTTACACAATAATAAATAATATAAATATTATTAGTATTATTCATCTTTCATTAATTTTCTATGCCCACTTACTCCAATTAAGGGTTGTGTGTGTGTGTGTGTGTGTGTGTGTGTGTGTGGGGGGGGGGTGTGGGGGTGTGGAGCCAGGTCAGAGGAACTAATAATAATAATTAATGATAATAATATTAATAATAATAACAATAATAAATAGTAATGATCATGTAAATATTATTAGTATTACACATCTTTCACTAATTTTGTATGGCCACTTACTCCAATTAAGGGTTGTATGTGTGTGTGTGTGTGGGGGGGGGGGGCAGGTCAGAGGAACTAATAATAATAATAATTAATAATAATAATAATAATAAATAGTAATGATCATGTAAATATTATTAGTATTACACATCTTTCATTAATTTGCTATGGCCACTTACTCCAATTAAGGGTTGTGTGTGTGTGTGTGTGTGTGGGAGGGGGGGGGGGGCAGGTCAGAGGAACT